>NC_053022.1:382112001-382840059 GCF_003073215.2 Triticum urartu | reverse complement strand
TAACCGTGATGGTCTCTTTCCGGCGGTGTCCGAGAAGTGAACACGGTTGTTGGAGTTATGCTTGACGTAGGTTGCTATAGGATCACTTCTTGATCATACTTTTATCGACCGTGCTTTGCCTTCTCTTCTCGCTCTCATTTGCGTATGTTAGCCACCATATATGCTAGTCGCTTGCTGCAGCTCCACCTCATACCTTTTACCTTACCCATAAGCTTAAATAGTCTTGATCGCGAGGGTGCGAGATTGCTGAGTCCCTATGGCTCACAGATACTTCCAAAACCAGCTTGCAGGTGTCGATGGGTCCGTGCAGATGACGCAACCAAGCTCAGGAGGAGCTCAAGGAAGATCTTGTCCTTTGGGTTGTTTCGTTCTAGTTGATCAGTAGTGGAGCCCAGTTGGGGTCGATCGGGGACCTTTGTCGCATTTGGGGTTCTTCTTTTATTTTGGTTCCGTAGTCGGACCATGAGTGTATTTGGATGATGTAATGCTTTATTCATGTATTTGTGTGAAGTGGCGATTGTAAGCCAACTATGTATCTCTTTCCCTTATGTATTACATGGGTTGTGTGAAGATTACCTCACTTGCGACATATGCCTTCAATGCGATTATGTCTCTAAGTCGTGCCTCGACACGTGGGAGCTATAGTCGCATCGAGGGTGTTACACCCACGTACTGAGAGGTGACGATCATGTGCGGTCGTGGGTGAAAAGGATAAGTATTATCATGGAAGGTGTAACGGATTGGGCGGCAAAGGCCGAAAATTCAGATAAGATAAGTTTAAAGTTCCGTTCGCAATTTCTTCAGCTGACAAGGACCCGGTGAAGATTTTGAACGAGTTTCAAATAGAACGCTCATTAAAAATTTGTGAATAGACTAGGTTGAGTTAAGCATAGAGGGGGAAGGGTCCGATCACATTCACTTAGCAGAACAAGAAACTTGAAGAAATAGCAATAAGTGAATGCTGTAGAGGACATAAACTCATATATATATAGCCAATGAAGAAAAACGACGGAAAGAGTGAAGACAATGCAAGTTGAAAAACAGCTGAGGAATTTCAAAGCTGAGGAAAAACTCAAATTAAAGATTTTCAACTTTTGGTGGTGGCGTGACCACCTTATAAGAATGATGATTTCAGACACCACGTATAATTGTCGTAGGGTTCTGAGAGTCAAATTCTTCGTTAATTTCTTCACACTTAGAGTGTTATTCTTCATTGATTGAAGAAAAACGTTTCTTCATGTGTTGCACATCTAAGTCATCAATTTTGCATAAGTGTTAGGATGAGTGTCCTTTTCAAAGAACATTCGAAGATTCTAGGATATTTAGCTCACACCGCAACTTGCTAAATCTCTTCTCATCCAAGGGCTTAGTGAAGATATTGGCTAGTTGTTCTTCAGTCTTCACATGCTCAATAGAGATGTCACCCTTCAACACATGATCACGAAGAAAATGATGACGAATCTGAATGTGCTTTATCTTCGAGTGCTGAACTGGGTTATGAGCAATCTTGATAGCACTCTCATTGTCACAGTAGAGTGGCACATTCTTCACGTTGACGTCGTAGTCCTTGAGAGTTTGCTTTATCCATAGCAGTTGAGCACAACAAGAACCAGCAGCAATGTACTTAGCTTCAGCAGTAGACAGTGATACGCAGTTCTGTTTCTTCGAGGACCAACAGACCAAGGATCGTCTGAGGAAATGGCATGTGCCAGATGTTGACTTGCGGTCCACACGATCACGAGCATAGTTAGAGTCTGAATAACCAATGAGATCAAAAGCCGAGCCCTTGGGGTACCATAATCCAAGTGTTGGTGTGTGAGCTAGATATCGAAGAATATGCTTCACAGCCTTATGGTGTGATTCCTTCAGTGTAGCTTGAAATCGGGCACACATGCAAACACTAAGCATAATGTCTGGCCTAGATGCACATAAGTACAATAAAGAACCAATCATGGAGCGGTATACCTTTTGATCGAAGTTTGTACCATTTTCATCAGTGCATAGATGGCCATTTGTGGGCATAGGGATTTTGACTCCTTTGCAATCTTGCATGCCGAATTTCCTCAGTACATCCTTGAGGTATTTCTTCGGAGATACGAATATGCCATTGCGCTGTTGATGAATCTGAAGACCCTGTTGATGATGTGGCATGCAGTATCAATTGCCTCAGGCCAAAAGTGAGGAGGCATCTTGTACTCATCAAGCATAGTGTGGGCCATCTCAACAAGAGTCATTTTCTTGCGCTCCACGACACCATTTTGCTGAGGAGTATATGGAGCAGATAACTCATGAGTAATACCAAGTTCATCGAGATAGTCATCAAGACCAGTGTTCTTGAACTCAGTTTCATTATCACTTCTGATGTGCTTGATCTTCACACCAAAGTTGGTTGAAGCCCTCGAGGAAAATTGTTTGAAGACTTCCTGCACTTCGGTTTTGTAAGTGATGATATGCACCCATGTATATCGAGAATAATCATCAACAATGACAAAGCCATATAAAGATGCATCATTAGTAAATGTGGCATAGTGAGTAGGGCCAAAGAGATCCATGTGAAGCAATTCAAATGGTCGAGTAGTAGTCATGATAGTCTTCGCTGGATGCTTGGCCTTGGTCATCTTTCTAGCTTCACAAGCTCCACATAAGTTATCCTTGAGGAATTTGACACCCTCGATGCCAATGACATGCTTCTTCTTCGCGAGCGTGTGCAGATTCCTCATGCCAGCATGACCAAGTCGTCGATGCCATAGCCAGCCTTCTGAAGCTTTTGCATGTAGACATGTAGCAAGTTGTGGTCCTGTAGAGAAATCAAAAATATACAAATCTCCTCTCCTAAAGCCTTCGAAGACTTTGGAATTGTCAGCTTCCATGATCACAACACAACGATACTTGCCAAATACAACAACCATATCAAGATCACAAAGCATTGAGACAGACATGAGGTTGAACCCTAAGGACTCGACAAGCATGACTTTGTCCATGTGTCGATCCTTTGAGATTGCAACCTTACCTAGACCCAATACCTTGCTTTTGCCTTTGTCGGCGTAGGTGATATGCTCCAGATGTGATGGACATAAAGCAGAGTCCATCAATAAGCTCCTGTCACCAGTCATGTGATTTGTACATCCACTATCGAGGACCCACTCAGTGGCTTTGGGTTGATCATCCTGCAGGTGAATTAGCGCAACTTACGAACTCATATAATTCATCAATGAAGAATATGGTATCAATTTCATCAAGCAATAGAACAGATAAAGCAGTATGAGGACGTGAGAAATGAAAATTCATTTCTTCATGACTAGCTTGCGTCCTTTCAAGCAAATACATCTCCAGCAAATTCTTCAGACGATTAAGTTCGTCTGGAGACCTAATCCTGCATAAGAGATTAGTTCTTTTTCTTCACCACCCACATCTGAAGGGGTGGCAAAGAGTTTATCATTCTATGAGCTCCATAAGAGAAAGGTGGCATATATGCCAATCCACTTCGTTTCACATAAGAGGGATTAGGGTAAGCATAAGAGTAAGTAGAGAAATTCTTCGAGGATTTATGAACATAATGATTTGAAGAATAATGCACATATCCATAATCCTTAGATCTTCCCTGCGAAACAGAAGGGTTAGCACGATGATGCTCATATGAGGACTTTGATCCTTTTGAGGAATTTGATCCATGTGAGGAGTTTGGTCCGTATGAGGACTTGGATCCATATGAAGAATTTGATCTGGGGTTCCTATTCTTCACAGGTGGTGTCATGATGACATTCACCTGAAGATTTTCAAGGCACCTTTTGGGAACCCAGATTTTCTTCATAGGAGAGCCGTTCCTGCAGTTAGTGCCAACATATCTAGCAAATACTTCACCATTCTGATTTTTGAACAGTTTATAGTTGGAGTCAAATGAATCATCAGAAGAATATGAAGATTCACATGTAAAGCCAGATAAAGTAGATGGATCCACTGAAGGTCCCTTTGCAGCAACCCATGAGGTTTTGGGATACTGCTCAGGTTTCCAATAGGTCCCATCAGCATTGAGTTTCCTCTCAAAGGCAATACCCTCTTTCCTAGGGTTCCTGTTGAGGATATGCTTTTTAAGCACGTCACAAAGAGCCTGATGCCCTTTGAGGCTTTTGTACATGCCTGTCATATACAATTCCATTAGCCTTGCATCATCAGTGATACTAGCAATGTCCTCAGATGAGGAATTAATGATAGCAAAGGCAGTTGAAGAATTTGCAACAATGGAAGTATTTGAGCATTCAGGTGAAGAATTAGCAGTTTCACGTTCAATGCACTTCAAACATGGGGGAACAAATTCATCCTGAGTAGTGTTGATCTGTTGCGCAAGTAATGAATCACGCTCCTTCTGAAGATCTTCATAACTCACTCTTAACTGCTCAAGATCTTGCTTTCTTTGAAAAAATTCATAGGAAAGCTTCTCATGATCAAATAGGAGAGTGTTATGATGACCTTGAAGATTGTCAAACTTGGACGAAAGTCTCTGAAGATTTTCAGTCAAAATTTTAGTGCGGTCCATTTCCTCGCCCAACATATCATTGATGTCTACTACACAACCATCTTCTTGTAGACGTTGTTGGGCCTCCAAGTGCAGAGGTTTGTAGGACAGTAGAAAATTTCCCTCAAGTAGATGACCTAAGGTTTATCAATCCATAGGAGGTGTAGGATGAAGATGGTCTCTCTCAAGCAACCCTGCAACCAAATAACAAAGAGTCTCTTGTGTCCCCAACAAACCCAATACAATGGTAAATTGTATAGCTGCACTAGTTCGGTGAAGAGATGGTGATACAAGTGGTATATGGATGGTAGATAAAGGTTTTTGTAATCCGAAAATATAAAAATAGCAAGGTAACTAATGATAAAAGTGAACACAAATGGTATTGCAATGCTAGGAAACAAGGCCTAGGGTTCATACTTTCACTAGTGCAAGTTCTCTCAACAATAATAACATAATTGGATCATATAACTATCCCTCAAAATGCAACAAAGAGCCACTCCAAAGTCACTAATAGCGGAGAACGAACGAAGAGATCATGGTAGGGTACGGAACCACCTCAAAGTTATTCTTTCAAATCAATCTGTTGGGCTATTCCTGTAAGTGTCACAAACAGCCCTAGAGTTCGTACTATTATAACACCTTAAGACACAAATCAACCAAAACCCTAATGTCACCTAGATACTCCAATGTCACCTCAAGTATCCGTGGGTATGATTATACAATATGCATCACACAATCTCAGATTCATCTATTCAACCAACACATAGAACCTCAAAGAGTGCCCCAAAGTTTCTATCGGAGAATCACGACGAAAACGTGTGCCAACCCCTATGCATAGGTTCATGGGCGGAACCCGCAAGTTGATCACCAAAACATACATCAAGTGAATCACGTGATATCCCATTGTCACCACAGATACGCACGACAAGACATACATCAAGTGTTCTCAAATCTTTAAAGACTCAATCCGATAAGATAACTTCGAAGGGTAAACTCAATCCATTACAAGAGAGTAGAGGGGGAGGAGAAACATAAGATCCAACTATAATAGCAAAGCTCGTGATACATCAAGATCGTGCCAAATCAAGAACACGAGAGAGAGAGAGAGAGATCAAACACATAGCTACTGGTACATACCCTCAGCCCCGAGGGAGAACTACTCCCTCCTCGTCATGGAGAGCACTGGGATGATGAAGATGGCCACCGAAGAGGGATTCCCCCTCCGGCAGGGTGCCGTAACGGGTCTAGATTGGCTTTCGGTGGCTACGAAGGCTTCTGGCGGCGGAACTCCCAATCTATTGTGTTCCCCGTTAGTTTTAGGGTATATGGAGATATATAGGTGGAAGAAGTACGTCAAGGGAGCCACAAGGGGCCCACGAGGGTGGAGGGCGTGCCCAGGGGGTGGGCGCGCCCCCCTACCTCGTGGCCTCCTCGAAGCTCCCTTGACGTGGACTCCAAGTCTCCAGGGTTGCTTTCCTTCCAAAAATAAGTTCCGTGAAGTTTCAGGTCAATTGGACTCCGTTTGATTTTCCTTTTCTTCGAAACCCTAAAATAGGCAAAAAAAACAGAAACTGGCACTGGGCTCTGGGTTAATAGGTTAGTCCCAAAAATAATATAAAAGTGTATAATAAAGCCCATAAACATCCAAAACAGTAGATAATATAGCATGGAGCAGTCAAAAATGATAGATACGTTGGAGACGTGTCAGCATCCCCAAGCTTAATTCCTACTCGTCCTCGAGTAGGTAAATGGTAAAAATAGAATTTTTGATGCGGAGTGCTACTTGGCATAATTTCAATGTAATTCTTCTTAATTGTGGTATGAATATTCAGATCCGAAAGATTTAAGATAAAAGTTCATATTGACATAAAAATAATAATACTTCAAGCATACTAACTAAGCAATCATGTCTTCTCAAAATAACATGGCCAAAGAAAGTTCATCCCTACAAAATCATATAGTTTAGTCATGCTCCATTTTCATCACACAAGAATGCTCTCATCATGCACAACCCCGATGACAAGCCAAGCAATTGTTTCATACTTTAGTAATCTCAAACCTATAAACTTTCACGCAATACATTAGCGCGAGCCATGGATATAGCACTATGGGTTGAATAGAATATGATGATGGGGGTTATGTGGAGAAGACAAAAAGGAGAAAGTCTCACATCAACGAGGCTAATCAATGAGCTATGGGGATGCCCATCGATTGATGTTAATGCAAGGAGTAGGGATTGCCATGCAACGGATGCACTAGAGCTATAAATGTATGAAAGCTCAACAAAAGAAACTAAGTGGGTGTGCATCCAACTTGCTTGCTCACGAAGACCTAGGGCACTTGAGGAGGCCCATTGTTGGAATATACAAGACAAGTTCTATAATGAAAAATTCCCACTAGTATATGAAAGTGGCAAAACAAGAGACTCTCTATCATGAACATTATGGTGCTACTTTGAAGCACAAGTGTGGCAAAAGATAGTAGCATTGTCCCTTCTCTCTTTTTCTCTCATTTTTTGGGCCTTCTCTTTTTTATGGCCTTTTTTTCTTTTTTTGGGCCTTCTCTTTTTTATGGCCTTCCTTTTTTTATATTCCTCACTTGCGACAATGCTCTAGAAAATGATGATCATCACACTTTTATTTATTTACAACTCAATGATTACAACTCGATACTAGAACAAAGATGACTCTATATGAATGCCTCCGGCAGTGTACCAGGATATGCAATGAACCAGAGTGACATGTATGAAAGAATTACGAACGGTGGCTTTGCCATAAATACTATGTCAACTACATGATCATGCTAAGCAATATGACAATGATGAATGTGTCATGATAAACGGAATGGTGGAAAGTTGCATGGCAATATATCTCGGAATGGCTATGGAAATGCCATAATAGGTAGGTATGGTGGCTGTTTTGAGGAAGATATAAGGAGGTTTATGTGTGACAGAGCGTATCATATCACGGGGTTTGGATGCACTGGCGAAGTTTGCACCAACTCTCAATGTGAGAAAGGGCAATGCACGGTACCGAAGAGGCTAGCAATGATGGAAGGGTGAGGGTGCGTATAATCCATGGACTCAACATTAGTCATAAAGAACTCACATACTTATTGCAAAAATCTACAAGTCGTCAAAAACCTTGGCACTACGCGCATGCTCCTAGGGGGATAGATTGGTAGGAAAAGACCATTGCTCGTCCCCGACCGCCACTCATAAGGAAGACAATCAAATAACACCTCATGTTTCAAATTTGTTACATAGTTTATCATACGTGCATGCTACGGGACTTGCAAACTTCAACACAAGCTTTTCTCAATTTCACAACTACTAAACTAGCACGACTTTGATATTATTACCTCCATATCTCAAAACAATCATCAAGCATCAAACTTCTCTTAGTATTCAAAACACTCATAAGAAAATTTTACTAATCTTGAATACCTAGCATATTAGGATTTTAAGAAAATTACCATGATATTTAAGACTCTCAAAATAATCTAAGTGAAGCATGAGAGTTCATTTATTTCTACAAAATAAAACCACCATCGTGCTCTAAAAGGATATAAGTGAAGCACTAGAGCAAATGACAAACTACTCCGAAAGATATAAGTGAAGATCAATGAGTAGTCGAATAATTATGCAACTACGTGAAGACTCTCTAACATTTAATAATTTCATATCTTGGTATTTTATTCAAGCAGCAAGCAAAAGTAAATAAAATAAAATGACGCTCCAAGCAAAACACATATCATGTGGCGAATAAAAATATAGCTCCAAGTAAAGTTACCGATGAACGAAGATGAAAGAGGGGATGCCTTCCGGGGCATCACCAAGCTTAGGCTTTTGGTTGTCCTTGAATATTACCTTGGGGTGCCTTGGGCATCCCCAAGATTAGGCTCTTGCCACTCCTTATTCCATAGTCCATCCAATCTTTACCCAAAACTTGAAAACTTCACAAGACAAAACTTAACAGAAAACTCGTAAGCTCCGTTAGTATAAGAAAATAAATCACCACTTAGGTACTGTTGTGAACTCATTCTAAATTAATATTGGTGTAATATCTACTGTATTCCAACTTCTCTATGGTTTATAAACTATTTTACTATCCATAGATTCATCAAAATAAGTAAACAACACATGAAAAACAGAATCTGTCAAAAACAGAACAGTCTGTAGTAATCTGGATCAAACATATACTTATGGAAACCATAAAATTCTCAAATAAATTGCTTGACATGAGTAATTTATCTATTAATCATCTTCAAAAAGAATTAACTAAATAGCACTCTCCAAATAAAAATGGCAGCAATTCTCGTGAGTGCTAAAGTTTCTGTTTTTTACAGCATGATCGCAAAGACTTTCCCCAAGTCTTCCCAAAGGTTCTACTTGACACAAACACTAATTAAAAGCATAAAACCACATCTAAACAGAGGCTAGATAAATTATTTATTACTAAACAGGAACAAAAAGCAAGGAACATGAAAGTGCGTTATATCGACTAGAGGGGGGGGGGGGGTGAATAGGCGATTTTTATGAAAGTCTTCAAAACGTGGAAGTTATGAAGACAAACGATAGAAATAAACCTATTACCATGCAGCGGAAGGTAGACTACACTAGGCAAGCCATAGTCAAGTATTCAATAGAGTGAAAGCACAATGACTTAATAGCAGCAATGTAGTAAGGATCATGTAGGAAGATATTATGAAGCCATATAGAACACGCAGTCACTCAGTGAAGACAAAAGATAGTGCAAACGTACAATGACTTCACAGGGAGCAACAGTAAGTAAAGGAAGGGGAAGATGAAACCAGTGACACGCTGAATACAATGATTTGTTGGACCAGTTCCAGTTGCTGTGACAACTGTACGTCTGGTTAGGGCGGCCAGGTATTTAAACCTTAGGACACACAGTCCCGGACACCCAGTCCTGAACACGCAGCTCAGGACACCCAGTCCTCACCGTATTCCCCTTGAACTAAGGTCACACAAACCTCGCCCAATCACTCTGGTAAGTCTTCAAGGTAGACTCCCAAACCTTCACAGACTTCGTTCACCGGCAATCCACAATGTCTCTTGGATGCTCAGAACGCGACGCCTAACCGGCTGGAGGATGCACGGTCCTCAATTGTAATAAGTCTTCAGATCACATAGACAAGAAGACTTAAGTGATGCCCAATTCTCTTTGGCTCTGGGTGGTTAGGGCTTTATCCTCGCAAGGAATTCTCTCTCAAAGGCCTCGAGGTGGGTTGCTCTCAAATGACAAAAGCCGTACTCTCAATCTGAGCAGCCAACCATTTATGGTTGTAGGGGGTGGGCTATTTATAGCCACTTGGCAACCCGACCTGATTTGTCCGAAATGACCCTGGGTCACTAAGGAACTGACACGTGTTCCAACGGTCAGATTTCAAACTCACACGGCAACTTTACTTGGGCTGCAAGCAAAGCTGACTTGTTCGACTCTGGACAAGATTCGCTCTCATAGTCTTCACTCGAAGACATAGGTTTTGGTTAGGCATCACTTCAGTCATTCTGACTGGTTCTCTTGGACCCCACTTAACAGTACGGTGGTTCCTATGACTCAACACAAAAGAAAAAGAACTACAAAAGATCTAAGTCTTCGAGCTCCATAGGCTTCATGTGGTGTCTTCTCTTGTCATAGTCTTCAATGTGAATATCTTCATATACCACCTTTGACTTCAATGTCTTCATACATTTTAGGGGTCATCTCTGGTAGGAAAACCGAATCAATGAGGGACTTCTACCTGTGTTATCCTGCAATTCTCATAAACACATTAGTCCCTGAACTAGGCTTGTCGTCAATACTCCAAAACCAACTAGGGGTGGCACTAGATGCACTTACAATCCCCCCCTTTTTGGTGATTGATGACAAACTAGTTGAAGTTTTCAACGGGGAATATAATCTGTGAAATTGTAAAGGATAAGGAATTGTCTTCGTAAGTTGCAAGGGCTCCCCCTGAAGATGTGCATATAAGTAATTTGCTTTTGGAATGCAAATGCACATGGGAGGTTGTACTTGTGGAGATCCACTTCAACTTATGATGACAATCCACTATGCATGTGAAAGTATATGAAGATAATGACAATGCATAATGGAAAATGGACGTCTGCAGAATGATCTAAGTGCGGAATTTATCGTCGCACATGCGGAATTTATCATCGCAAAACAAAGTGGCAGATAAGAAGCAGACGACCATCGAGTTTAAGTGTTACAACTCAAAGAACCAAATGTAGCAAAATGAGAGTTGTAAGCACGAAGCAAAATATAAAGCACCCACCCATATGGACCCGCTTGAAGACTATCAACCTCATATGCTTCTCCACCTTTTGTCAGTGAGGACCAAAAAGGTTTGAAGACATAGAGCATCTACTCGTTCCCATGAGGAGTAGGTGAAGCAGCAGGGTCGTTGGTGGTGTTTGGCGGTGCTGAAGAGCTTGGAGCAGAGTTGAAGCGTGCTGAAGGAGGTGTCGGTGAAGTAGCATCATCTTCATCCTCGATAACTCTGGCAGTCACAATTGTAGCAGAGGAAGAGAACTCAGAGTCTTCAAGGGATGGAGTTCCTCGCAGCACAGCCCTTCGAGGAGGTGTGGAGTCAAACTTGAATCGCTCAGTGAAGCCATCCTCTTGAAGATCAGCTTCAGAACACATCATCGTGAGCCCTTTCCATGTGCGGCGACAGGTTTCATGGGCAACGAAAGCATTCTTGGTGGCAAGATTGCGAATGCGATTAACATCCACCAAGAGGATTTTCATCTGACGCTTCAGCCAGTCATGATGCCTATCTTGTTTCTGGTGAAGAGCCACAAGAAGCTCTCGGTCGTTGAGAACACGAGTGCGCTTCTTGGGTCTTGGAGCAGTTGTACTATCAGTGGCTTCAGTAGACGCAGGGTGTGGTGCACGTGTAGTGCCAGCCAAAGGATACACCCGAGTGACTGCTTCAACTCCTTCAATGTTCTGTGAGAAACTCTGATGCTCTGCATTCTGAAGACTTAGAGGTTCCTTTGCAGGCTCAGGATAGATGGCTTCAGTAGAGATATCCACATCAGGCAGAAAAATCCTATGATTGCGAGCAGATGGCTGATATGAGATATCAGAGTGAAGTTTAATTAGCCGCATTACCCATGGGGCGTAGAATTTCAAGCCAAACAGATCAGAGCCTGATGCAGCAAGTTGGCGGATGAATAAGTCATGTGCATTGAAGCATTTTCCATGAAGAATATAGAAGACCAAAGTCTTCATTGCACCCTCAAGCTTGGCATTTGGAGAGTGCCCTTTGATGGGCCAGAGAGTTCGCCTGATGATGTGATAGATGGTTCTTGGTAGATACTCAAGGTCTTCAACGAAGAACTCTGTTGGATAAGCAGCATCTTGGGGCAATGACTTCATCATGCTGAGCATCTGACTCATATCAGGTTCTGGCCTCTTAAAGATGCTCTCAATAGCTTCACTATGCAGCTGACAGCCATGCTCGTAGAGATCGCCAGGAGTGGGCAAACCAGTGAGCTCAATGATGTCAAATGCATTGGCTTCGTGATGAACGTTTCCGGTCATCCACTCCAGGACTGAAAGTGCGTTATATCGACTAGAGGGGGGGTGAATAGGCGATTTTTATGAAAGTCTTCAGAACATGGGAGTTTTGAAGACAAACGATAAAATTGAATCTATTACCATGCAGCGGAAGGTAGACTACACTAGGCAAACCATAGTCAAGTATTCAATGAAGTGAAAGCACAAAGACTAATAGCAGCTAGGTAGTAAGGATCAGGTAGGAAGATATTGTGAAGTCAAACAGAACACGCAGTCACTCAGTGAAGACAAATGATAGAGCAAACATACAATGACTTCACAAGGAGTAACAGTAAGTAACATGAAGTGAAGATGAAACCAGTGACTCGTTGAAGACAATGATTTGTTGAACCAGTTCCAGTTGCTGTGACAACTGTACGTCTGGTTGGAGCGGCTAGGTATTTAAACCTTAGGACACACAGTCCCGGACACCCAGTCCTGAACACGCAGCTCAGGACACCCAGTCCTCACCGTATTCTCCTTGAGCTAAGGTCACATAGACCTCGCCCAATCACTCTGGTAAGTCTTCAAGGTAGACTCCCAAACCTTCACAGACTTCGTTCACTGGCAATCCACAATGTCTCTTGGAAGCTCAGAACGCGACGCCTAACCGGCTGGAGGATGCACAATCCTCAAGTGTAATAAGTCTTCAGATCACACAGACAAGAAGACTTAAGTGATGCCCAATTCTCTCTGGCTCTGGTGGTTAGGGCTTTTATCCTCGCAAGGAATTCTCTCTCAAAGGCTTCGAGGTGGGTTGCTCTCAAACGACAAAAGCCATACTCTCAATCTAAGCAGCCAACCATTTATGGTTGTAGGGGGTGGGCTATTTATAGCCACTTGGCAACCCGACCTGATTTGTCCGAAATGACCCTGGGTCACTAAGGAACTGACACGTGTTCCAACGGTCAGATTTCAAACTCACACAACAACTTTACTTGGGCTACAAGCAAAGCTGACTTGTCCGACTCAGGACAAGATTCGCTCTCATAGTCTTCACTCGAAGACATAGGTTTTTGGTTTAGGCATCACTTCAGTCATTCTGACCGGTTCTCTTGGACCCCACTTAACAGTGCGGTGGTTCCTATGACTCAACACAAAAGAAAAAGAACTACGAAAGATCTAAGTCTTCGAGCTCCATAGGCTTCATATAGTGTCTTCTCTTGTCATAGTCTTCAATGTGAATATCTTCATATACCACCTTTAACTTCAATGTCTTCATACATTTTTAGGGGTCATCTCTGGTAGTAAAACCGAATCAATGAGGGACTTCTACCTGCGTTATCCTGCAATTCTCAGAAACACATTAGTCCCTCAACTAGGTTTGTCGTCAATACTCCAAAACCAACTAGGGGTGGCACTAGATGCACTTACAAGGACCCAAGTCTTCGGATCTCTGCTATACCCGCGGATGTGAAGTGTGGCATAGAATTGGAGCAGCAGCTCTTCATTCCAATGCTCTTGGTCAGTAACGAACGGGAGCAGTCCAACTTCCTTGAAGCAATGCAAAGCTTCTTCCAGACAGGGCAGACCAGCTATGGCTTCAATGTCAAGGCGCTTGTGTGGGAAGATGCGACCTTGGTTGTAAAGAATGCATGAGTAATAGCTTCGCTGAGGATAGCTCCAGAACCGATCAAATGATATCCTTTCCCTTGGGCAGGGGTTCCTGGAGCTATGAAAGAATGTGTTGTCTGCCCTGAAGCCATTGATATTGAAGGAGCGAGGTGCTGATGCAGGACCTGGGAACCTTGGCAATCTTGGGATTGGCTTCTATACCTGAGGCCTGTGCTCAACATGATAGTTGAACTGGGGACCGGCAGCAGACTCAGGAACAGAAGTGACGGGATCAGTGGCTTCGCTGTCTTCTTCCGTTGGGGAGGGCTCCACATTAGCTTCATTGGTGGTTGTGGCAGCCGCAAGATTTTCAAGCACGTTCTCCTTGAGAACTGCTTCTTGGTGGGACAGTGGAGTGGCAACTTGTGGGACTTCATATTCCGCGGCTGATGCAGCCGGATTGTCTTCAACAGAGACTTGAGGCCTTGGACCTTTGCAAAGCCCGCGCAACGCAGGCGACGCCTGTGGAGTTGGAGTTGGCTGGGCCTCAAAGTCTTCTTCCTCTTGTGGGCGATCCGCCCATGAAGCATCCTGTGCAATTGGCGTCAGTGGACGACCAATGCTGATGAGTTCGCTGTTCTGAGGAAGGACTGCACCATCTTCTACATGGTCATGTTGACCAATGTCTTCAGCAGCGATGGGATCAGCTGCTGGAAAGTCTTTAGCTTCATGAGCCTCTGTGGAAGCAGGCTCATGGATAGTCAGTTGGCGTTCAGCTTCAGGATAGACCATAGAAATGGGTTCAACTATCAAGGGCTCTATGGGAGCAGCCCGATCTTTCTTGGTCTTCCTCTTCTTCTTGGAGGGGGCAGTTGGAGAGGCTTCAGAATGTTTCCTCTTCCTGGCTTCAGCCTCAGCGGTCCGTGTCTTCTTGAGCTCTGAAGCAGTTGACCGG
This sequence comes from Triticum urartu, assembly GCF_003073215.2. Taxonomy (NCBI): domain Eukaryota; kingdom Viridiplantae; phylum Streptophyta; class Magnoliopsida; order Poales; family Poaceae; genus Triticum; species Triticum urartu. The sequence continues at coordinate 382,825,448 of NC_053022.1, read as the reverse complement.
CTTTTTGGCTTCGAGCCAGTCAGTCTAGTTGGGAAGACAATCGGAACTTCTTCCTGCCTTGATGCGTCAGGTTCAGCCGTAGCAGGCTTCTTCTTCTTCTTTGCGGCCATCCTGGGGTCAATGCCAGGACGCCCAAGGGCCTTGCGCTTCTCAGCCTCATTGTAGGCTTGCACACATCGGTCAGCCAGAGTCTTCATGCGCTCACGCGAACCCTGAGCTTCTGCATGTTTCTTTACAAAGGCTTCCTTGAGCTCGTGCATCATACTCTTGAAGTTCTTCACTTCCTGCACGCTGAGCTTGGCCATATGCTTCTTGAACTGAGCCTTTTCATAGTCAATCTTTTGCTTCAGTTCAACAATGCGCTGGGCAATAGCGAGTTCTGAAGCAATGGCGCCTTGGAAGGTGACACTGAGGCCAATTGGTAGCTGCAGATCTTCAAAGCTAATGTTTGGCATGTCAAACCACTCGTCAATGAAGCTGTGGATGATGGTCACATCAAAGAGAGGCAGATCGTTGAAGATTTCTGCTTCTTCTTTGCTCTTGATGAGTTGCTCAAGAGCCTCATCTGCTAGATCTTCATCACTTGACAGATCAATGTCGTCATTGCGCAGAATGGCAGCAGCAGTTAGCTCTTGTCCGGTGTGAGGCAGAGGCATCTTGACCTTCTGGGGCTTGGAGATGCGAGATAAGTCTTCGGACTGCACACTGTCTTCAGGAGGTGCAGTTGCCAGTGGCTTCGCCCGTGAGATTTTTGGTGAGGGGGCAGGCTTTGAAGCTTTAGGCTTCCTCAGCTTCTTTGTCTTCGGCGTTGCAGGCGCTTCTTCAGATTCAGCGTCAGCTGCAGGCTCATTCACTGCAGTCCCTTGAACCAAGATACGGGTGATGAGGCCTTCAAGGTTGTAGAAGGGACCAATGACATTGGGTTCTGCATCTCGTGTGCCATCTGCCCTTGGTGCTGAGGGACCAGGGTTGAAGTCTAACCCCAAAGTCTTCTTGTTCTGCTTCGCTGAGTTCTGGGCAAACTGGAAGTTGCGCTTGAACAGATTGTCGTCACGACACCATAGTAGTGACGATGGGTGTGCATCAGCAGGCTGTGGCCCACGGACCATGCAGGGATAGAAGCCTTGTTCAATGGCTTCATCTCTGGACCTGGGTAGAAGATTCTTGTATAGGATGTCTCCCCACGGTCTCTTGATGGCGTTTTTCTCAGCATATTCCTAGGTTACAAATCGGTATTTGAACCATTGTTCTTCCCAATATCTTCGAATCCATTGGATTCGGGTCTTGCGCTGATTGTAATCCTCTTCAGGATCTGTCTTGTACAGTTCTGAGAGTTCATCTGGCAGATCTCTGGATGTTTCTCCACGACGCTTTCTGCCACCCTTCCTTGCTGCTTTCTCTGAAGCCATAAACTTTAACTTGAAAGGCTTCAACACGTTCAAAGGCTTCAAAGGTTTTCGCTTGCTAGACCAACAGGAACTGGCTTCGGGAGAATTTATGTGATGCTGTAAGAATTCTGCAAATGAATGCAGACTATGAGAACCAAAGGATTCTCCCACGGACATGTACCTGTGATAGAATTAAGGTGCGAGGGAAGGGGAAGAGGTCATATGCATTCTCAGAAGATTTTGAAGATAAATCAGTTTAGAAGACATTGACCTCATCGTGCGAAGACATTCACTCATAGATAAGGAGTTGGTTCCAGATTTGTACGAATCCACAGATCAGTACAAGTGAGGAATCTAACTACTTTGTGAAGCACAAGTGAATATACTAGGCATGTTATGAGATGCAGTATGAGAGAGATCTAACTTGTGTGAATAGAAACTGCTTGTGGTAGAAAGTGACAAATCCATAGGATCAACGGTGCTGTAAAAAGGAAGTTTTATTTACCACACTAAGAACTGCTAGACGAAGTGGAAGATGAGGCCGAGCAGTTCGCTCTTATGTGCCCTAACTTGGCGACGGAGGACACCTATGGCGACGACGGAGAGGACGATGTCCAGTCGGCGTGAAGACGGCGTCGGAGGGGTTGCGGCAGCGAAGCGCTTCGTCGCCGGCGTCGTCGAGGGCTAGCGGTGGCGCTAGGGTTCGTGCGAGAGTGGAAGAAGAGATAATGACCGCTGCGAAGTGTGTATTTATAGGTACATGGGCGGCACTGCGCTATTACACAGGTGCCCCTGGCGATTCGCATCTGAGGAACACATGGCCATTATGCGGAATTTTGGGGTTTGTTCCATGTCCCACGCACGCCTTGATTGTCGGGTGGTCGTTCCTACTTCTCCGGGCTTCATGTGGAGGAATGAGCATTGAAAACGGACTTAATGGTTGTCTCTGTATCTTCTGCTGACAAGGACGCAGAGAAGACATTCGACAGTTTCAATAGAATGCATATGATTTGGAGAGATAGAATTTGAGATAGAAAGTATAGAGAGGTTAGGGTCCGATCACATTCACTTAGTCAAAAGATTCAACAATGAAGACATAGCTATAAGTGAATGCTGTAGAGGACAGAACACTAGTATATATATATAGATGAGAAAGACAATAAAATCAACATGGTTAAGATAATCATGAAGACAAGTTGAGATTGAAGCCAAACCAAATGTGAAGACATTGCAAGGTAACGCCATGAGTGAAACACTTCAAAATAGAACATTTGGTGGTGGCGTTACCCACCGTTTAGGAAGTATTAGACCCAGACACGGCGCACAATTATCATGGCGCTCCGAAGTCAAATTCCACATTAATGTATTCACACTTAGAATGTATGTCTTCATTGATTGAAGATATACTTTACTTCATGTGTTGCACATCTAAGTCATCAATATGCATTAGGGTTAGGATGTGTGCCTGATCACAGGACATTTGAGGATTCCAGGATATTTAGCTCACCGTAACTTGCAAAATCTCTTCTCATCCAAGGGCTTGGTGAAGATATCTGCCAATTGCTCTTCAGTGTTGACGTGTATGATATCAATATCTTCCTTCACAACATGATCTCTGAGAAAGTGATGACGAATTTCAATGTGCTTTGTCTTCGAGTGCTGAACTGGGTTGTTGGCGATCTTGATGGCGCTTTCGTTGTCGCAGTAAAGTGGCACTTGCTTCAGATGAACACCATAGTCCTTGAGTGTTTGCTTCATCCACAGAAGCTGTGCGCAGCAAGATCCAGCAGCAATGTATTCAGATTCAGCAGTGGAGAGAGATACACAGTTCTGCTTCTTTGAAGACCAACATACAAGTGATCGTCCCAGAAAGTGACATGTGCCTGATGTAGACTTGCGATCAACTTTGTCACCAGCATAATCAGCATCCGAGAATCCAACCAGATCAAACTCTGAGCCCTTTGGATACCATAATCCTAGAGTCGGGGTGTGAGCCAAATATCGAAGAATTCGCTTCACAGCTAAGTGATGCGACTCCTTTGGTGCCGCTTGAAATCGAGCGCACATGCAAACACTAAGCATAATATCTGGCCTAGATGCACATAGATAAAGTAAAGAACCAATCATGGAGCGGTATACCTTTTGATCGAACTCTTTACCATTGTCGTCGGGACCCAGATGATGTTTGGCTGGCATTGGTGTTGTGAAGCCTTTGCAGTCTTGCATACCAAACTTCTTCAGGCAATCTTTGAGATACTTCTCTTGGGATATGAAGATGCCATTGCGTTGTTGTCATATTTGAAGACCGAGGAAGAACTTCAGCTCCCCCATCATGGACATCTGATATTGCTCTTGCATTATATATCCAAACTCCTGTACTTCTGATTGGTGCAGCCGAAGATAATGTCATCAACATATATTTGGCACACAAACAGTTCACCATCATATGTCTTCGTGAAGAGAGTGGGGTCTAGGGAACCAGGTATGAAGCCTTTGCTCTTCAGGAAGTATTTGAGTGTGTCATACCAGGCCCGAGGGGCTTGTTTGAGGCCATACAGTGCCTTGTTGAGCTTGTATACCATGTCAGGATGTTTTGGATCTTCAAAGCCAGGCGGTTGTGCAACATACACTTCTTCTTCAATCTTGCCATTGAGAAAAGCACTCTTCACATCCATTTGATATAGAAGCATGTTATGATGATTTGCATAGGCCAGCAGTATGCGTATGGCTTCAAGTCTAGCCACAGGAGCAAATGTTTCATCGAAGTCAATGCCTTCCACTTGAGTATATCCTTGAGCAACGAGACGAGCTTTGTTTCTAACAACTTGACCATGCTCATCTTGCTTGTTGCGGTATATCCATTTGGTGCCTATTATGTTGTGCTTCCGTGGATCAGGCCGCTTAACTAGTTCCCATACATTATTCAGCTCAAACTGTTGAAGCTCTTCTTGCATAGCTTGAATCCATTCAGGTTCCATGAAGGCTTCTTCAACTTTCTTGGGTTCTGTTATTGAGACGAATGCGAAGTGCCCACAGAAATTTGCTAGCTGAGTTGCCCTTGAACGAGTGAGTGGACCGGGTGCATTGATGCTATCAATTATTCTTTCAATCTGCACTTCATTGGCAATGCGAGGATGTACAGGGCGAAGACTTTGCTCTTGCTGATCATTGTCGTTGTTTGAAGGAATGTCTTCAGGCTGAGAATTGTCTTCATGTTGATCAGGTGCTGAGATGATAAGTTCCTCTTCAAGATGAGCTTCAGAAGGTATAATTTCTCCAGTTCCCATTAGCTTGATTGATTCACTGGATGGAACTTCATCTAGCACATTTGGCAGTTGCTCTCTTTGTGAACCGTTGGTCTCATCGAACCGCACATCCACTGTTTCAACCACTTTGTAATGAAAGAGATTGAAGATTCTGTAGGAGTGCGAATCCTTTCCATATCCAAGCATAAAACCCTCATGTGATTTTGGTGCAAACTTTGAGGTGTGATGTGGGTCCTTGATCCAACACCTTGAGCCAAATACTCTGAAGTAACTGACATTTGGCTTCTTGCCAATAAGGAGCTCATAAGATGTCTTGTTCAGAAGCTTGTGAAGATAAACACGATTGATTGTATGGCATGCAGTATCAATGGCTTCAGGCCAGAATTTTCTTGGGGTCTTGTATTCATCTAGCATCGTTCTGGCCATCTCAATGAGTGTTCTGTTCTTGCGTTCGACGACGCCATTCTGCTGTGGCGTGTACGGGGCTGAGAATTCATGTGTGATGCCCAAGGTATCAAGATATGTATCAACGCCAGTGTTCTTGAATTCAGTGCCATTGTCACTTCTGATGTGCTTTATCTTGGCGCCAAAATTGTTCATAGCTCGATTGGCGAAGCGTCTGAAGACATCCTACACTTCAGTCTTGTAAAGGATTATTTGCACCCAAGTATATCTAGAATAATCATCAACAATAACGAAGCCATAGAGGCAAGCAGTATTAGTAAGAGTTGAGTAATGAGTGGGACCGAAAAGATCCATGTGAAGCAGTTCGAAGGGTCAAGTAGTGGTCATGATTGTCTTCGAGGCATGTTTGGCCCTCGTCATCTTCCCTGCTTCACAGGCACCGCATAAGTGATCTTTCTTGAACTTGACGCCCTCGATGCCTATGACATGCTTCTTCTTTGCCAGGGTGTGGAGGTTCCTCATGCCAGCATGCCCAAGCCTCCGATGCCAGAGCCAGCATTTTGAAGCTTTTGCTAGAAGACATACGGCAAGCTGTGGTCCTGCTGAGAAATCTACTACGTACAGATCATCTTTTCGATACCCTTCAAACACTAGAGACTTGTCAGATTCCATTAGTACAAGACAACAATATTTTCCAAATATTACGATCATGGTCAAATCGCAAAGCATTGAGACAGACATTAAGTTGAAGCCAAGGGATTCAAGAAGCATGACTTTATCCATGTGTTGATCCCTTGAGATTGCAACTCTACCTAGACCCAATACCTTACTTTTACTAGTGTCAGCGAATGGGATGTGGCTCTTGTCGGATGGACGTAAGGTTGAGTCCATAAGAAGATTTGCCAGTCATGTGATTTGTACACCCACTATCAATAATCCATTCTGAAGACGCTGGTGTCGTACCCTACAGTGCAGTAAGGGGGATAGGCTCCACCAAGAGCATTGTGAAGCAAAAATATTTGACAAACCAATGGGTTATGAAAGCTTAGAGCCAGATTAGGACTAATAGGGAGAGTAGCAAGCAATTCAGGAACGAAGTACATAGTAAGACCATTCGGGCATTTGATCTTGCGCCCTACAAGATGTTTAGGTCCCCAGCAATGGCGTCAGACGATTTTGGTTTTCTGCTGGAGACCTTTCCCTGCAAAAGAGAGTTAAGATTTCTTAGCCACCCACATCTTCAAGGGTGGCTGAGAAGCAATAAGTCTAAGTGCAGCATCTGAGAATTTTGGCTTTGGAGCCCTAGCAAACAGTCTTGCAGGCGGACAATAGTACTCATAAGAATAAGCAGAATAGTTCTTGGTCTTATGAACATGGCGGTTTGATGAACCGCTCTCATATTCATATACCTGAGTATGGTTTCCCTGCAAAACATTTGCGTTAGTGCGACTCAGGTGAGTCCTCTGTCTGTATGAAGCCTTTGGACCGTATGAAGCCTTTGGTCTAAGGTTTGTCTTCTTCACGTGAGGTGTCATGATGACATTCACAGGAAGATTCTCCAGACACCTTTTCGGAACCCAGATCTTCTTCATAGGCGGTCCATTCCTGCAGTTAGTACCAATGTACCTGGCAAACACTTCACCATTCTGATTCTTAAACAATATATAGTTTGCATCAAAGGATTCATCAATGATAATGGGGTTAGCACAAGTGAAGCCAGTTAGATTGGATGGATCTGCTGAAGGTTCCTTTGCAGCAACCCACATGGTTTTGGGGTACTGCTCAGGTTTCCAGTAAGAGCCATCAGCGTTCATTTTCCTTACGAACCCAACACCCTCTTTCCTCGGGTTTTGGTTCAGAATCTGCTTTTTGAGGACATCACATAGTGTCTGATGCCCTTTAAGACTTTTGTACATCCCTGTTTCAAGCAATGTCTTCAACCTAGCATTCTCATCAGCAATAGCAGTGGTATCCTCAGCGGAGGGGTTAGTTACCATATCAACAGTTGAAGATATTGCAATAGTAGTAGCAGTAGAACATTCAGCAACAGAAGTAGCATTATCACGCTCAATGCATTTAAGACATGGTGGTTCAAATCCTTCCTGAGTGGAACTGATCTGTTTGGTGCGAAGTGACTCGTTTTCCTTTTGAAGATCTTCATGAGCCGCTCTCAATTTCTCAAGATTTTGCTTCCTTTGAAGATAATCATAGGAAAGCTTTTCATGAGTTGTTGTGAGAGTTTCATGACGACTTTCAAGTTCCTGATACTTAACGTGAAGATTTTTTATGTCTTCAATTAAGGATTCAGATCGAGTCATTTCAGCACCTAACAGATCATCGCTTCTGTCTAACAGTTTTTGAATATGTTCCATAGTTTTCTGTTGTTCAGTTGCAATTTTAGCAAGTGTTTTGTAGCTGGGTTTTGAACCACAATCAGAGTCATCATCACTAGATGTTTGATAGTGAGTAGTGCGTGTGTTTACCTTGGCACCGCGTGCCATGAAGCAGTAGGTAGAAGCGGAGTAGTCCTTGTCATTTGCATCGGTGTCGGTGATGAAGTCATTGTCTTCAGTGTTGAAGATGGACTTGGCAACGTATGCTATAGCCAGACTTGCGACGCCTGAATCGGACTCCTCCTCAGACTCCACCTCCACCTCCTCAGAAGCAAACTCCTCCTCTGAATCCATTTCCTTGCCAACAAACGCACGAGCCTTGCCAGATGAGCTCTTCTTGTGTGATGAACACTTTGATGAAGACTTGGAAGAATACTTTGAGTATTTCTTCTTGTTCTTGTCGTCAGAGTCATATTCCTTGCTCTTCTTCTTCTTTTTGTTCTCATTGTCCCACTGTGGACACTCAGAGATGAAGTGGCCAAGTTTCTTGCACTTGTGACATGTTTTCTTCTTGTAGTCATGAGCAGAAGCTTCATCATTCCTTGAGTTTGATCGGGAAGACTTTCTGAAGCCTTTCTTCTTGGTGAATTTTTGGAACTTCTTGACAAGCATAGCAAGTTCCCTTCCAATGTCTTCAGGATCATCAGAACCGCTGTCAGATTCTTCTTCAGATGAGGAGACAGCTTTTGCCTTCAAGGCATGAGTTCGCCCATAGTTTGGACCGTAGATATCTCTTTTCTCAGAAAGCAGAAACTCATGTGTGTTGAGCCTCTCAAGTATGTCAGACGGATCGAGTGTCTTGAAATCAGGACGTTCTTGAATCATTAGGGCTAGGATGTCAAACGAACTATCAAGTGATCTCAGTAGTGTCTTGACGACTTCATGTTTGGTGATCTCAGTAGCGTCGAGGGCTTGAATCTCATTTGTGATGTCAGTGAGTCGGTCAAATGTGTGCTGGACATTCTCATTGTCATTTCGCTTGAAGCGGTTGAAGAGGTTGCGAAGGACACTGATTCTCTGATCTCTCTACGTTGAGATGCCTTCATTGACCTTGGAGAGCCAGTCCCAGACCAGCTTAGATGTCTTCAAAGCACTCACACGACCATACTGTCCTTTGGTCAGATGACCACAGATGATATTCTTGGCAGTAGAGTCCAGTTGAACGAATTTCTTAACATCAGCAGCAGTGACACCTTCTCCAGCCTTGGGAACACCGTTTTCGACGACATAGCATAGGTCGACGTCAACGGCTTCAAGATGTATGCGCATCTTATTCTTCCAGTAGGGATATTCAGTTCCATCGAAGACGGGGCACGTAGCGGAGACTTTAGTTATCCCTGCAGTCGACATAGCTAAAACTCCAGGTGGTTAAACCGAATCACACAGAACAAGGGAGCACCTTGTTCTGATACCAATTGAAAGTGCGTTATATCCACTAGAGGGGGGGTGAATAGGCGATTTTTATGAAAGTCTTCAAAACATGGAAGTTATGAAGACAAACGATAGAAATAAACCTATTACCATGCAGCGGAAGGTAGACTACACTAGGCAAGCCATAGTCAAGTATTCAATAGAGTGAAAGCACAATGACTTAATAGCAGCAATGTAGTAAGGATAATGTAGGAAGATATTATGAAGCCATATAGAACACGCAGTCACTCAGTGAAGACAAAAGATAGTGCAAACGTACAATGACTTCACAGGGAGCAACAGTAAGTAAAGGAAGGGGAAGATGAAACCAGTGACACGCTGAATACAATGATTTGTTGGACCAGTTCCAGTTGCTGTGACAACTGTACGTCTGGTTAGGGCGGCCAGGTATTTAAACCTTAGGACACATAGTCCCGGACACCCAGTCCTGAACACGCAGCTCAGGACACTCAGTCCTCACCGTATTCCCCTTAAGCTAAGGTCACATAGACCTCGCCCAATCACTCTGGTAAGTCTTCAAGGTAGACTCCCAAACCTTCACAGACTTTGTTCACCGGCAATCCACAATGTCTCTTGGATGCTCAGAACGCGACGCCTAACCGGCTAGAGGATGCACAGTCCTCAAGTGTAATAAGTCTTCAGATCACACAGACAAGAAGACTTAAGTGATGCCCAATTCTCTTTGGCTCTGGGTGGTTAGGGCTTTATCCTCGCAAGGAATTCTCTCTCAAAGGCTTCGAGGTGGGTTGCTCTCAAACAACAAAAGGCGTACTCTCAATCTGAGTAGCCAACCGTTTATGGTTGTAGGGGGTGGGCTATTTATAGCCACTTGGCAACCCGACCTGATTTGTCCGAAATGACCCTGGGTCACTAATGAACTGACACGTGTTCCAACGGTCAGATTTCAAACTCACACGGCAACTTTACTTGGGCTGCAAGCAAAGCTGACTTGTCCGACTCTGGACAAGATTCGCTCTCATAGTCTTCACTCGAAGACATAGGTTTTGGTTAGGCATCACTTCAGTCATTCTGACTGGTTCTCTTGGACCCCACTTAACAGTACGGTGGTTCCTATGACTCAACACAAAAGAAAAAGAACTACGAAAGATCTAAGTCTTCGAGCTCCATAGGCTTCATGTGGTGTCTTCTCTTGTCATAGTCTTCAATGTGAATATCTTCATATACCACCTTTGACTTCAATGTCTTCATACATTTTAGGGGTCATCTCTGGTAGGAAAACCGAATAAATGAGGGACTTCTACTTGTGTTATCCTGCAATTCTCATAAACACATAAGTCCCTCAACTAGGTTTGTTGTCAATACCCCAAAGCCAACTAGGGGTGGCACTAGATGCACTTACAGAACAAAAATAAAGTTGGGTTGCCTCCCAACAAGCGCTATCATTTAATGCCCCTAGCTAGGCATGATGATTTCAATGATGCTCACATAAATGATAAGAATTGAAACATAAAGAGAGCATCATGAAGAATATGAATAGCACATTTAATTATAACCCACTTCCTATGCATAGGGATTTTGTGAGCAAACAACTTGAGGGAACAATAATCAACTAGCATAGGAAGGTAATACAACCATAACTTCAAAACTTTAAGCACATAGAGAAGAAACTTGATATTATTGCAATTCCTACAAGCATATATTCCTCCATCATAATAATTTTCAGTAGCATCATGAATGAATTCAACAATATAACCCGCACATAAAGCATTCTTTTCATGATCTACAAGCATAGAAAATTTACTACTCTCCACATAAGAAAAATTCTTCTCATTAGGAATAGTGGGAGTATCATAAGAGACTCGAATACTATAAATTGTTTCCACATTAAAAGAGTAATGTTCAGAAAAGGGGTAATCATAATCATGACAAGTTTTATAAATATAATCACTACTTTTTATAGCATAAGTATCATCACAATAATCATCATAAGTAGGAGGCATGCTATCATCATTATAAATTTGCATATCAAAACTTGGGAGACTAAAAATATCATCTTCATTAAAGTAGCATCCCCAAGCTTGGGACAGACATTAATTGCAGCAAATATATTCTCAAAAACATCATCTTCATCAAACATAGCATCCCCAAGCTTGGGCCTTTTCATATCATAAGCATAATCACTCTCATCATTAATAGTATGGATAGCACCAATAGTATAGCAATTATCATATTCTTCCAAGCAAGTGCCAAAAAGATTTTCAAGATCATCAGAAGTATCATTATCTTCCACACTTATATTTTCATGAGGCACAATAGTAATAGGAGCAGCACTATTTGGGAGAGATATCTTTTTACCTCTCTTCCTTTTTCTTTTCTTCTTCTTCACCACATCATGTGTGGGTTCAATCCTCTTTTTGGAGCTCCTTATTAATGAGATTCGTTGAATAGGAGGCTCCTCCTCGTTACCTGATTCATCATAAGAAATAATAGGAGGATATTGGGAAGTCTCTTCCCTTTCATTAGTATTCTCTTCATCTTCTATTTGTTTTCTTTTCTTTATGTAGTTGGCAATATAAGGATTTTCAATACAATTCACCGCACAATACATATAAATTTCCTCTAGATCAAAATGAAGAACTCTATCAAGGGAAAATTTGTGAATATCCTTAGTTATACGTTTCATTTCATCATAACCCAAGAGCAAACTAAGTTCATTATGATGTGCAAGGGAAATCAAGTCATCACAATTTTTGGACACGATACGATCATGAAACAATTTGTACTGGGTACTGAAATGATCATGTTCATTGCAAAGCTCACAAGTATGGCCAAGATAATTTAAATTTTCAGCACATTCATCTAGCCTTTCTTGCAACAATTTAGTTTCTAAGTACTTATGCCTCTTGCAATATCTATCTTCCCTATTTGGTGTGTATTTACAAACCCAATGTACTCCACAAAAATTGACATGTTTATAGGAGACATAATAACTAGTGCAATCATCGTTAGTATCATGGATATTCAAAGAATTCGTACTAACAACATTGCAATCATGCTCATCATTCAAAGATTTAGTGCCAAACATTTTATAGACTTCTTCCTCTAGCACTTGAGCACAATTTTCCTTTCCATCATACTCACGAAAGATATTAAAAAGATGAAGCGTATGAGGTAAAATCAATTCCATTTTTATAGTTTTCTTTTATAAACTAAACTAGTGATAAAACAAGAAACTAAAAGACTCGATTGCAAGATCTAAAGATATACCTTCAAGCACTCACCTCCCCGGCAACGGCGCCAGAAAAGAGCTTGATGTCTACTACACAACCTTGTTCTTGTAGACGTTGTTGGGCCTCCAAGTGCAGAGGTTTGTAGGACAGTAGCAAAATTCCCTCAAGTGGATGACCTAAGGTTTATCAATCCGTAGGAGACGTAGTATGAAGATGGTTTCTCTCAAGCAACCCTGCAACCAAATAACAAAGAGTCTCTTGTGTCCCCAACACACCCAATACAATGGTAAATTGTATAGCTGCACTAGTTCGGCAAAGAGATGGTGATACAAGTGGTATATGGATGGTAGATAAAGGTTTTTGTAATCTGAAAATATAAAAACAACAAGGTAACTAATGATAAAAATGAGCACAAACGGTATTGCAATGCTAGGAAACAAGGCATGGGGTTCATACTTTCACTAGTGCAAGTTCTCTCAACAATAATAACATAATTGGATCATATAACTATCCCTCAACATGCAATAAAGAGCCACTCCAAAGTCACTAATAGCAGAGAACGAACGAAGAGATTATGGTAGGGTACGAAACCACCTCAAAGTTATTCTTTCCAATCAATCTGTTGGGCTATTCTGTAAGTGTCACAAACAGCCCTAGAGTTCGTACTAGAATAACACCTTAAGACACAAATCAACCAAAACCCTAATGTCACCTAGATACTCCAATGTCACCTCAAGTATCCATGGGTATGATTATGCAATATGCATCACACAATCTCAGATTCATCTATTCAACTAACTCATAAAACCTCAAAGAGTGCCCCAAAGTTTCTACCAGAGAATCATGATGAAAACGTGTGCCAACCCCTATGCATAGGTTCATGGGCGGAACCCGCAAGTTGATCACCAAAACATACATCAAGTGAATCACATGATATCCCATTGTCACCACAGATACGCATGGCAAGACATACATCAAGTGTTCTAAAATCTTTAAAGACTCAATCCGATAAGATAACTTCAAAGGGGAAACTCAATCCATTACAAGAGAGTAGAGGGGGAGGAGAAACATAAGATCCAACTATAATAGCAAAGCTCGCGATACATCAAGATCGTGCCAAATCAAGAACACGCGAGAGAGAGAGATCAAACACATAGCTATTGGTACATACCCTCAGCCCTGAGGGAGAACTACTCCCTCCTCATCATGGAGAGCACCGGGATGATGAAGATGGCCACCGGAGAGGGATTCCCCCTCCGGCAGGGTGCCGGAACGGGTCTAGATTGGCTTTCGGTGGCTACAGAGGCTTCTGGTGGCGGAACTCCTGATCTATTGTGTTCCCCGTTAGTTTTAGGGATATGGAGATATATAGGCAGAAGAAGTATGTCAGGGGGGCCACGAGGGGCCCACGAGGGTGGAGGGCGTGCCCAGGGGGGTGGGCGCGCCCCCTACCTCGTGGCCTCCTCGAAGCTTCCTTGACGTGGAATCCAAGTCTCGGGTTGCTTTCCTTCCAAAAATAAGTTCCATGAAGTTTTTGGTCAATTAGACTCCGTTTGATTTTCCTTTTCTTCGAAACCCTAAAATAGGCAAAAAAAACAGAAACTGGCACTGGGCTCTGGGTTAATAGGTTAGTCCCAAAAATAATATAAAAGTGTATAATAAAGCCCATAAACATCCAAATCAGTAGATAATATAGCATGGAGCAATCAAAAATTATAGATACGTTGGAGACGTATCAACATCCCCAAGCTTAATTCCTGCTCGTCCTCGAGTAGGTAAAGATTATAGCATGGAGCAATCAAAAGTTATAGATACGTTTGAGTACCTTTAAGCCTTTTGCCATGAAGCAATAGGTGGGAGCGTAGTCCTCATCGCCGTCATCAGTGGTGTTGGGGAGGTCCTTTTCTTCAGAGTTGAAGATGGATTTGCTGATGAACGCGGTAGCGAGGGCTAGGCTCGCCACACCAGAGTTTGACTCCTCAGATTCCTCCTCTTCCTCATTTTCCTCAGATTCAGCCTCAGAGTCCATTTCCTTGCCAATGAATGCCCGAGCCTTCTTGGAGCTGCTCTTCTTGTGAGATGAGGACCTTGAAGATTTTGATGACGATGACTTTGCAGATTTCTTCTTCTTCTTTGTATCATCAGAACTGTAATCCTTGTACTTCTTATTCTTTGATTCCTTTTCCCACTGAGGACAATCTTGAATGTAGTGTCCGGGTTTCTTGCATTTGTGACAGAGTCTCTTCTTGTAATCATGGGATGAGGAATCTGATCTCAAGTCACCACTCCTTGAGGATTTACCAAAGCGACCATGTCTTGAGAACTTCTGGAACTTCCTCACGAGCACTGCTAGCTCCTGGCTCAGTTCTTTAGGGTCACCAAGGCTGCTGCCGAATCTTCACCTTCAGATTCAAACACTGCCTTGGCCTTCAAAGCCCGTGATCTATCGTAAATTGGTCCATAGAGATCTCTCTTCTCAGCAAGCTGGAACTCATGAGTGTTTAGTCTCTCGAGGATATCAGCGGGATCAAGTGACTTATAGTCTCCATGTTCTTGTATCATCAATGCCAAGGTATCAAATGAGGAATCAAGCGATCTCAGCAATTTCTTCACCATCTCATGGTCGGTGATATCAGTGGCACCAAGTGCTTGAAGCTCATTTGAGATGTCAGTGAGGCGATCGAAGGTTTGCTGAATATTTTCATTGTCGAGTCTTTTGAAGCGGTTGAAGAGATTGCGAAGAACGTCAACTCGAGAGTCACGCTGTGTTGAGACTCCCTCATTGACCTTCGACAGCCTGTCCCAGATAAGCTTAGCTGTCTCCAAAGCACTCACTCTGCCATACTGCCCTTTGCTCAGATGGCCACATATGATGTTCTTCGCTTTAGAGTCAAGTTGCTTGAATCTCTTCACATCAGCAGCGTTGATGGTAGGAGTGACAGAGCGGACGGCATTTTCCACAACGTACCAAAGATCATTATCAATTGCCTCAAGATGCATGCGCATCTTATTCTTCCAGCAAGGGTAGTCCGTCCCGTCGAAGGTAGGACACCCAGCAGAAACCTTGATCATACCTACGGTCGACATAACTAAAACTCCAGGCGGTTAAACCAAAATCACACAGAACAAGGGAGAACCTGGCTCTGATACCAATTGAAAGTGCGTTATATTGACTAGAGGGGGGTGAATAGGCGATTTTTATGAATTCTTCACTCAGGAATTTACGGGTGAGGAAATTCCTGAGTGAAGAACTACTTGGAGTGGAAAAAGTACTCAGAAGTAAACATAACAGAGCATGAGCATGGTCTTCATGATGAAATGAAAACAAGCACATAGTACAGAAAGCGTAAACATAGGATAAATAGAATGAAGACAAACAGACTGAAGAAATTGAGCTGAGGAAATAGAGAAAGAATTCAGTCAAAGTCTTCAAACAGATATGAACAAGCACACAACACAAAAATGAGGAAATGGAAGGGTTGAGGAAATGGAACCAGTTAGCTCGGTGAAGACAATGATTTGGTAGACCAGTTCCAACTGTTGTGACAGTTGTACGTCTGGTTAGGGCGGCTAGGTATTTAAACCTGAGGACACACAGTCCCGGACACCCAGTCCTGAACGCACAACTCAGGTAACTCAGTCCTCACCGTATTCCCTTTGAGTTAAGGTCACACAGACCTCTCTCAATCACTCGTGGTAAGTCTTCAGGTGACTTCCAAACCTTCACAGACTCGCTCACTCGGCGATCCACAATTTCCTCTTGGATGCTCTAGACCATGACGCCTAACCGTCTGGAAGATGCACAATCTTCAAAGGTAACAAGCGTCGGATCCACGCAGGATCAATCTCTTCAGTGATGCTCAATCACTTTGGGTTTGTAGGTGTTTGGGTTTGAGTTTTCCTCACTTGATGATTTTCTCTCAAAGTCCTCGGAGGATGGGATGCTCTCAAATGACAAGTGTCAGTTTCTCTCGGAGCAGCCAACCAGCTAGTGGTTGTAGGGGGCGGCTATTTATAGCCTAGGGAGCAGCCCGACATCATAAGACATAAATGCCCTTCAATGATATGACCGTTAGGTGGGTAGATATTTTGGGACAGCTCGCATAGCATAGCAACGGTCGTAATTTTGAGTATCAAATTCCTCAGGGTTATCATGTCCCTCATTGTGTAGGCAATCCGCATTGGCGAATTCCTAACTCCTCAGTCAGAACAAATTTCTCAGAGACCAGAAGAACTTCGTCTCTGTCACTGAAGAAATTGACTGAGCTGTATGAGATTTCCAATGGCTTCACTTGAAGGGATTGGCAGGTGTAGGATTTGAGTTGAGAATCACTTGGAAAATTTTCCTTAGTATTTCCTCGACCCCCTTTAACAGTACGGTGTTTCCTATGACTCAAGAAAAAGAAAGTGAAAATGCGAAAATAAAATTCTTCATGCTTCATGTTCCTTGAATGAATACCACGTCTTCAGGATCACACCAATTTCTTCACTTTCAAAGTCTTCAGAAAGTCTTCAGAAATCCAAAGTCTTTAGTCGAAGAACTTCATTTTTAGGGGTCGACTTTCTTTGTAAATATCAAACTCCTCATAGACTTATAGACCTATGTACACTCACAAATGCATCAGTCCCTTAACCTATAAGTCTTCAATACACCAAGATCACTACTAGATGCACTTACATGAGTACCTAAAAAACTTGGAGATCTGGGAATACCAATTATACCTTGTTCTATCAAAAAGAATTTTGTGAAAACTGCTTTGTGTGATTTAGGAGCTGGTGTTAGTGTTATGACTTTCTCTTTATATAAAAGACTTGATTTGAATAAACTCACACCTACTAAAATATCTTTGCAAATGGCTGATAAATCAACTGCCATACCTATCGATATCTATGAGCATGTGCCCGTTGTTGTTGCTAATGTTACTATTTTTCTGACTCTGTTATACTTGAGATGCCCGAGGACGACAACATGTCGATTATCCTTCATAGACACTTCTTGAATACTGCAGGGGCTGTTTGTAGCGACCAAACCTCAAACAGTCTGATCTCTATGCATCAGTGTCATCCCTGGATCGGTAATGCTGACACGCACAGTACTTGAGGATTTATAACAGAGTAGCAATCACACACCTATTACATCGAATGTCTCAAAAGAGAACTTATTACAATAAATATGGCTTAAGGCCATCTAATACGATAACAGCGGAAGGCTTGGAAGATAAAGTGAGTCCATCAAATCCAACGGCATCACTGAGTGAAAGACCACGACCCAAGGCTCCTTACTCATCATCTGAAAAGTCTGCAACATGATACGTTGCATCCCGAAACGGGTCAGCACATGGAATATGCTGGCAATGTAACACAATAGAGTAATGAACAGAATAATGCTAGCACCACATGCATATATGGCTGGTGGAGGCTGTAGAGTTAATGTTTTGTGAAAAGCCAATTTTTCCCTACTGCAAAGGAATATATTTTATTTAACTACAAAGTTGGTTGAAAACATTGAGAAGGTAAACCCCCTCTCAATCCCAATTAAAAGTAATTAATAACCCAATCAAATTTATATTAAGAGTGATGAGATCCACATGATAATCCAAGAACTACATACTCAAGATGTCCATAACTGGGGACACGGCTAACCATGATTAGTTTGTACACTCTGCAAAGGTTTGTGCACTTTTCCCCACAAGCTCGATCTCCTCCGCTGGATTTCTCGCACTACATGATGTTTGAGAAACGGATGACCGAGACACAGTCTTTCCGAAGAGGTCCCCTTAACCGATAGATAGACTTGTACACCTACAATCCCCTACATCTGCTAGTCCATCATGGAAAGGTTTCCCACAACTTACTCAACTATGCTAGAGTCCATATTGGCATGTGGCTGCACACGGAAGTTTCCAGCATGAATAATCTTATGATCCCTTTGAGCATGGGTGGCAGTCCATAGGAGAATCACACGGTACCCCGGGATTTCCAAAAATAGAGGCAATCACTGGGTTCCCCAGGTGCCTCAATCCACCCAGATGTGCATTAAAGTTGCCACCTTAAGTTAACCATTAATTAACAACTCACATCTGTCATGGATACTCTCAAACCCAATCCACGTCTACGAGCATAGCATGGCAATATAAGCATAACGTAGAAGTAACTCCCAAGGGTTTGATAATAAACAGGTGAATAGGTACTACCTCATCTACTTCCCAAAACCCACAATTTATTCAGATCCTAACCATGCCATTGTTTGAGGATTGATCTAATGCAATAAAACTGGGTAGTAAAGAGGTATGATCAAAGTGTTACTTGCCTTGCTGATGATCCGTGAAACCGGGAGACTCATAGTAGCACGCTTCGCACTCCGAGTACTCTATCGCAATCAAAAAAGCATACAATAAGCAAACAAGCAAGGTGAATGGGTAAAACTCAAATAAGAAGATCTAACCAGAAAGTTCAACTTAAGAACTCTGGTTTGCAAAAAGAACCAAATCAAACGAAGCAACAAAACTCAAACTGCGAAAGAAACAAGCTTCGTTTACTAATCTGGACTAAAATCAAATTTTACAGTAGCAAAAACTTATTTAAGTTGGTTAAACAGAAAGAGGGTTTTGAGATGAAACTCTAGGCGCTTGAATCGCCTGATTCCGATAAACGAGCGAAAAGATAAACTAAAACGAAAATCGGATCAGAAATCGTGTTCGAAAATAATCGCGAAAAAATCCGAGAAAAAGAAAAACTGACGAACAGGCTAACAAATGAACGTTCGCTACCTGCGACTAAACGGTGAAAACCGTTCGTTAAAACGAACGTCCAGACGAACATCCGCTAAATAACTAAACCGAAAAAACCGATCTAACAATAAAAAATAAAAAACGGAAATCTAGGGTTTTCGAAAAAACCGAGGCGGCGGCGGCTACCTCCGGCGAAGTACGACGAGACGGCGGCGGCGGGCGGCTTCGGCGGGGTCGGGCAGCGGCGCGGGGCGGCTCTGGCGGCGCGGGCGGAGGGGCGGCGGCGGCGCGTGGCGAAGGCGGCGGCGGGGCTGGCGCTAGGGTTCGGCGGCGAGGCGCGAGCTGCGGTGGGCTGGTGGGTGGGCTGAGGGGCGGGGGTCCCCCGGCTTATAAAGCCCCCTGGGCGGTGGCAGAGTCCGGGTCGCCCACGGCACGGTAGGTTGGTTCGTTTTTTTAAAGGTTCCGTCGTGCAGAAAAAGAAAGAAAGAAAATTTGGGCCTAAAATGCAATTTTGAAAAATGCGTATTTTTTCCTAATTCAAATAAAATAGCGATAAAAATCTGAATAAAACTCTTATTTGATTTTAACATTAAATCTCCAATATTTCTTTATTTTGAGGAAGTC
This sequence comes from Triticum urartu, assembly GCF_003073215.2. Taxonomy (NCBI): domain Eukaryota; kingdom Viridiplantae; phylum Streptophyta; class Magnoliopsida; order Poales; family Poaceae; genus Triticum; species Triticum urartu. Next base: position 382,806,019 of record NC_053022.1, on the reverse strand, counting down.
ATTTTATCCTCTCTCTCTTTTATTTTCATAAAAGAATTATTCGAAGATAAAATAATTAAAATCAAATGATCCTCTTCTCAAAATTCGAGAAAAAATCAAATATGAAAATAATGAAATCCCAACTCTCTCCGTGGGTCCTTGAGTTCCGTAGAATTTCTAGGATCAAGCCAAAATGCAATAAAATATGATATGCCATGATGATCTAATGTATAACATTCCAAATTGAAAATTTGGGATGTTACGTTGTTATTGATTGCAATAAAAGCAAGGTCACTTTTCATATTAACGGTAATGAGCATATGGTGCACTTTCCGAAGAAACAATTCCAAGTAAATGGTATTAATGTTATTGAAAAATCTCCAACAATCACTATTGGAAGTTTTCAAATACCTGTACCTACTGTCAAAAAGAAATATGAAACGCTTATTGTTGGGGACATTCATATCCCCATTGAGGTAACTTAGTGATTTAAGAAAGTTCTTCGGTTTCATGCTAATCGAAAGTGGTTGTTAATAAGACTTGATCCACCTTACTAATGGATCATTTTTGAATGGTATGAAGTTGATGAATTTAGTAAACACTACCTTTTGTCACTACTTTTTATTCTCTGTTTTTATTAGTTAAATAAAATAAAATGCCATGTTTTGTCCGTTTTCTGAATTTCCCGTGCAATAAAAAATGACCCAAAAATAAAAGTTCTCAAAATGCCCTGAAAATTTAATACGATTTTTATGAATATTTGAGAATTTTTGGTGCAATAAACATCAGAGGGAGGTGTACCAGGTGGGCACAACCCACCTGGGTGCGCCAGGACCCCCAGGCGCGCCCTGGTGGGTTGTGGTCCCCACATGGGCCCTCTCTCTGATTTCTTTATACCACATCATCACCTACCACCAGAAAAAAAAATCTCCATTACTCTCTCTCTCCCGTGTTCTTGAGCTCAAACCCGCGGATTTCGATCTCTTTGCTCGAAGCTCCGTTTCCGAAACTGTTTCGGGGTATTGTTGCTTGGTATGTGACTCCACCGTTTGTCCAATTAGTTTTTGTTTTAGCGGTTTATATTTTGAATAATTAGCTACTCTTGGTGCTGCTGTAGATGTGCTTGGATGTTGAATTCTTAGTGTTATAAGTAGTTTGAACGCTTGCTTTGGCCTCTATGTATCCCTATGAGTAGTTGCTATCAATCTTCAAAGTCTTGTTGATAAATTTTTCTCAACCAAAATTTTATTTTTAGAAAATTATACGCAGACATGAATATCTTCAGGAAGTTTGGCTCTAGGAAGAACTCCAAGGGTGTCATTGGGGAGTCTTCTGACAGTGATCTCCACACTCGAAGGTTGGCGGAGGTACGGCCATGTGCATGGCCGCACACCCTGTTCCTGGAAGAGGCTGGAATTCTTCAGGAGTTCACACAATATGTTGCTAATGCCGGCCTCATCGACTTCATCGCAGATGAGTGTGACCAACACCTGTTGGGGAAGGCAATATTTCAAAAACAATTACCTACGATCACGCAAGATCTATCTAGGAGATGCATAGCAACGAGAGGGGAGAGTGATCAGCACACGGCACCTCCGTGATCAGCACATGTTCAGCTCGGTGACGTCCCTCGTGCTCTTGATTCAGCTGAGGCTGAGGGTGAGTTCCGTCAGCATGATGGCATGGTGATGGTGATAATGAAGTTACCGATGCAGGGCTTCGCCTAAGCACTACAACGATATGACTAAGGTGTGTAACTGTGGAGGGGGGGCACCGCACACGGCTAAAAGATCAACTTGTGTGTCTATGGGGTGCCCCTGTCCCACATATATAAAGGGGGGAGGGAGGAGGAGGCCAGCCAAGAGGTGGCGCGCCCAAGGGGGGAGTCCTACTCCAAGTAGGATTAGCCCCCCCTTTCCTATTCCTACAAGGAGAAGGGGGAAAAGAGGAGAGGGAGAGAAGGAAAGCCCCCCAACCCTAACCCAATTCAGATTGGGCTTGGGGGGGCACCTCCACCTGGCCGCCGCCTCCTCTCTTCCACTAGGGCCCATGAAGGCCCATTAAACCCCCGGGGGGTTCTGGTAACCCCCCGGTACTCCGGAAAATGCCCGAACCTATCCGAAACAATTCCGGTGTCCAAACATAACCTTCCAATATATCAATCTTTATGTCTCGACCATTTCGAGACTCCTCGTCATGTCCGTGATCTCATCCGAGACTCCGAGCAAACTTCGGTTCATCAAAACACGAAACTTATAATACAAATCATCATTGAACGTTAAGCGTGCGGACCCTACGGGTTCGAGAACTATGTAGACATGACCGAGAGACATCTCCGGTCAATAACCAATAGCATAACCTGGATGCTCATGTTGGCTCCTACATATTCTATGAAGATCTTTATTATGATATAAGGAAATATAAATGACAACTTTATTGTTGTCTCTAGGGCATATTTCCTTCAGTCTCCCACTTGCACTAGAGTCAATAATCTAGATTACACAGTAATGATTCTAAGACCCATGGAGTCTTGGTGCTGATCATGTTTTTCTCGTGAGACAGGCTTAGTCAACGGGTCTGCAACATTCAGATCTGTATGTATCTTGTAAATCTCTATGTCTCCCTCCTTGACTTGATCGCGGATGGAATTGAAGTGTCTCTTGATGTGCTTGGTTCTCTTGTGAAATATGGATTCCTTTGCCAAGGCAATTGCACCAATATTATCACAAAAGATTTTCATTGGACCGGGTGCGCTAGGTATTACACCTAGATCGGATATGAACTCCTTCTTCCAGACTCCTTCTTTTGTTGCTTCCGAAGCAGCTATGTACTCCGCTTCACACGTAGATCCCGCCACGATGCTCTATTTAGAACTGCACCAACTGATAGCTCCACCATTCAATAAAAATATGTATCCGGTTTGTGACTTAGAGTCATCCAGATCAGTGCCAAAGCTTGCATCGACGTAACCATTTACGACGAGCTCTTTGTCACCTCCATAAACAAGAAACATATCCTTAGTCCTTTTCAGGTATTTCAGGATGTTCTTGACCGCTATCCATTGATCCACTCCTAGATTACTTTGGTACCTCCCTGCTAAACTAATAGCAAGGCACACATCAGGTCTTGTACACATCATTGCATACATGATAGAACCTATGGCTGAGGCGTAGGGAATGACTTTCATTTTCTCTCTATCTTCTGCAGTGGTCGGGCATTGAGTCTAACTCAACTTCACACCTTGAAACACAGGCAAGAACCCTTTATTTGCTTGATCCATTTTGAACTTCTTCAAAACTTTATCAAGGTATGTGCTTTGTGAAAGTCCAATTAAGCGTCTTGATCCATCTCTATAGATCTTGATGCCCAATATATAAGTAGCTTCACCGAGGTCTTTCATTGAAAAATTCTTATTCAAGTATCCTTTTATGCTATTCAGAAATTCAGTATCATTTCCGATCAACAATATGTCATCCACATACAATATCAGAAATGCTACAGAGGTCCCACTCACTTTCTTGTAAATATAGGCTTCTCCAAAAGTCTGTATAAAACTATATGCTTTGATCACACTATCAAAGTGTATATTCCAACTCTGGGATGCTTACACTAGTCCATAAATGGATCGCTAGAGCTTGCACACTTTGTTAGCACCTTTTGGATCGACAAAACCTTCCGGTTGCATCATATACAACTCTTCTTTAAGATATATATCCATTAAGGAATGCAGTTTTGACATCCATTTGCCAAATTTCATAATCATAAATTGCGGCAATTGCTAACATGATTCAGACGGACTTAAACATCGCTACGGGTGAGAACGTCTCATCGTAGTCAACTCCTTGAACTTGTCGAAAATCTTTCGCAACAAGTCGAGCTTTGTAGACAGTAACATTACTGTCAGCGTCAGTCTTCTTTGTGAAGGTCCATTTATTCTCTATGGCTTGCCGATCATCGGGCAAGTCAACCAAAGTCCACACTTTGTTCTCATACATGGATCCCATCTTAGATTTCATGGCCTCAAGCCATTTTGCGGAATCTGGGCTCATCATCGCTTCCTCATAGTTCGTAAGTTCGTCATGGCCAAGTAACATGACCTCCAAAACAGGATTACCGTACCACTATGGTGCGTATCTTACTCTGGTTGACCTACAAGGTTCGGTAGTAACTTGATCAGAAGTTTCATGATCATCATCATTAGCTTCCTCACTAATTGGTGTAGGAATCAGTGGAACTGATTTATGTGATGAACTACTTTCCAATAAGGGAGCAGGTACAATTACCTCATCAAGTTCTACTTTCCTCCCACTCACTTCTTTCGAGAGAAACTCCTTCTCTAGAAAGGATCCATTATTAGCAACGAATACTTGCCTTCGAATCTGTGATAGAAGGTGTACCCAACAATCTCCTTTGGGTATCCTATGAAGACACATTTCTTCGATTTGGGTTCGAGCTTATCAGGTTGAAGCTTTTTCACATAAGCATCACAACCCCAAACTTTAAGAAACGACAATCTGAGTTTCTTGCCAAACCACAGTTCATATGGTGTTGTCTCAACGGATTTCGATGGTGCCCTATTTAACATGAATGCAACCGTCACTAAAGCATAACCCCAAAATGATAGCGGTAAATTAGTAAGAGATATCATAGATCACACCATATCTAATAAAGTGTGGTTATGATGTTCGAACACGCCATTACGTTGTGGTGTTCCAGGTGGCGTGAGTTGCGAAACTATTCCGCATTGTTTCAAATGAAGACCAAACTCATAACTCAAATATTCACCTCCACGATCAGATCATAGAAACTTAATTTTCTTGTTACGATGATTTTCCACATCACTCTGAAATTCTTTGAACTTTTCAAATGTTTTAGACTTATGTTTCATCAAGTAGATATACCAATATCTTCTCAAATCGTCTATGAAGGTCAGAAAATAACAATACCCGCCGCGAGCATCAACACTCATCGGACCGCGTACATCAGTATGTATTATTTCCAATAAGTGTGTTTCTCGCTCCATTGTTCCAGAGAACGGAGTCTTAGTCATCTTGCCCATGAGGCATGGTTCGCAAAGCATCAAGTGATTAATAATCAAGTGATTACAAAAGCCCATCAACATGGAGTTTCTTCATGCGCTTTACACCAATATGACCTAAACGGAAGTGCCACAAATAAGTTGCACTATCATTATTAAAATTATATCTTTTGGCTTCAATACTATGAATATGTGTATCACTACTATCAAGATTCAATAAAAATATACCACTCATCAAGGGTGCATGACCATAAAAGATATTACTTATATAAATAGAACAACCATTATTCTCTGATTTAAATGAATAATCGTCTCGCATCAAACAAGATCCAGATATAATGTTCATGCTTAACGCTGGCAACAAATAACAATTATTCAGGTCTAAAACTAATCCCGAAGGTAGATGTAGAGGTAGCGTGCCGACTGCGATCACATAGACTTTGGAACCATTTCCCACGTGCATCGTCACCTCGTCCTTAGCCAATCTTCGCTTAATCTGTAGCCCCTATTTCGAGTTGCAAATATGAGCAACAGAACCAGTATCAAATACCCAGGCGCTATTGCGAGCATTAGTAAGGTACACATCAATAACATGTATATCAAAATATACCTTTCACTTTGCCATCCTTCTTATCCACCAAATACTTGGGGCGGTTCCGCTTCCAGTGACCAGTCCCTTTGCGGTAGAATCACTCGGTCTCGGGCTTAGGTCCAAACTTGGGCTTCTTCACTTGAGTAGCAACTTGCTTGCTGTTCTTCTTGAAGTTCCCCTTCTTCCCTTTGCCCTTCTTCTTGAAACTAGTGGTCTTGTTGACCATCAACACTTGATGGTCCTTCTTGATTTCTACCTCCGTAGCTTTTAGCATTGCGAAGAGCTCGGGAATTGTCTAATCCATCCCTGCATATTATAGTTCATCACGAAGCTTTTATAGTTTGGTGGCAGTGATTGAAGAACTCTGTCAATGACACTATCATCAGGATAATTAACTCCGAGTTGAGTCAAGTGGTTGTGGTACCCAGAAATTTTGAGTATATGTTCACTAAAAGAACTATTCTCCTCCATCTTGCGGCTATAGAACTTATTGGAGACTTCATATCTCTCAATTTGGGCATTTTCTTGAAGTATTAACTTCAACTCCTGGAACATCTCATATGCTCCATGACGTTCAAAACATCGTTGAAATCCTGATTCTAAGCCGTAAAGCATGGCACACTGAACTATCGATTAGTCATCAGCTTTGCTTTGTCAGACGTTCATAACATCTGGTGTTACTCCTGCAACGGGCTTTGCACCTAGCAGTGCTTCCAGGACGTAATTCTTCTGTGAAGCAATGAGGATAATCCTCAAGTTACGGACCCAATCTGTGTAGTTGCTACCATCATCTTTCAACTTAGCTTTCTCTAGGAACGCATTAAAATTCAAAGGAACGGTAGCATGGGACATTTATCTACAACAACATAGACATGCAAAATACTATCATGTACTAAGTTCATGATAAATTAAAGTTCAATTAATCATATTACTTAAGAACTCCCACTTAGATAGACATCCCTCTAATCATCTAAGTGATCACGTGATCCATATCAACTAAACCATGTCCAATCATCACGTGAGATGGAGTAGTTTTCAATGGTGAACATCACTATGTTGATCATATCTACTATATGATTCACTCTTGACATTTCGGTCTCAGTGTTCCGAGGCCATATCTGCATATGCTAGGCTCGTCAAGTTTAACCTGAGTATTCTGCTTGTGCAAAACTGGCTTGCACCCATTGTATGTGAACGTAGAGCTTATCACACCCGACCATCACGTGGTGTCTTGGCATGAAGAACTGTAGCAACGGTGCATAATCAAGGAGAACACTTGTACCTTGAAATTTAGTGACAGATCATCTTATAATGCTACCGACGTACTAACCAAAATAAGATGCATAAAGGATAAACATCACATGCAATCAAAATAAGTGATATGATATGGCCATCATCATCTTGTGCCTTTGATCTCCATCTCCAAAGCACCATAATGATCACCATCGTCACCGCCTTGACACCTTGATCTCCATCGTAGCATCGTCATCGTCTCGCCAACTATTGCTTCTACGACTATCACTATTACTTAGTGATAAAGTAAAGCAATTACATGGCGATTGCATTTCATACAATAAAGCGACAACCATATGGCTCCTGCCAGTTGCTGATAACTGTTACAAAACATGATCATCTCATACAACAATTTATATCATCGTGTCTAGACCATATCACATCACAACATGCCCTGCAAAAACAAGTTAGACGTCCTCTACTTTGTTGTTGCAAGTTATACGTGGCTGCTATGGGTTTCTAGCAAGAACCATTCTTACCTACGCATCAAAACCACAATGATTTTTTGTCAAGTGTGTTGTTTTAACCTTCAACAAGGACTGGGCGTAGTCAAACTCAATTCAACTAAAGCTGGAGAAACAGACACCCACTAGCCACTTGTGTGCGACTCATGGCGGTAGAACCAGTCTCATGAAAGCGGTCATGTAATGTCGGTTTGGGCCACTTCATCCAACAATACCGCCGAATCAAAGTATGACATGCTGGTAAGCAGTATGACTATTATCGCCCACAACTCTTTGTGTTCTACTCGTGCATATAACATCTATGCATAGACCTGGCTCGGATGCCACTGTTGAGGAACACATTATTTCAAAAAAAAATTACCTACGATCACACAAGATCTATCTAGGAGATGCATAGCAAAGAGAGGGGAGAGTGTGTGTACGTACCCTCGTAGATCGAAAGCAGAAGCGTTTAGTAACGCGGTTGATGTAGTCGAACGTCTTCACGATCCAACCGATCCAAGTACCGAACGCACGATACCTCCGCGGTCAGCACACGTTCGGCTCGGTGACATCCCTCGTGCTCTTGATCCAGCTGAGGCGGAGGGTGAGTTCCGTCAGCATGATGACGTGGTGACGGTGATGATGAAGTTACCGACGCAGGGCTTCGCCTAAGCACTACAACGATATGACTAAGGTGTGTAACTGTGGAGGGGGGCACCGCACACGGCGAAAAAATCAACTTGTGTGTCTATGGGGTGCCCCCCTCCCACGTATATAAAGGGGGTAGGGAGGAGGAGGCCGGCCAAGAGGTGGCGCGCCCAAAGGGGGGAGTCCTACTCCAAGTAGGATTCGCCCCCCTTTCCTATTCCTACAAGGAGAAGGGGGAAAGAGGAGAGGGAGAGAAGGAAAGGGTCCCCCCAACCCTAACCCAATTCAGATTGGGCTTGTGAGGGTGCGCGCCTCCACCTGGCCGCCGCCCGTCTCTTCCACTAGGGCCCATGAAGGCCCATTAACCCCCGGGGGGTTTCGGTAACCCCCCGGCACTCCGGAAAATGCCCGAACCTATCCGAAACCATTTCGATGGCCAAACGTAACCTTCCAATATAACAATCTTTATGTCTCGACCATTTCGAGACTCCTCGTCATGTCTGTGATCTCATCTGGGACTCCAAACAAACTTCGGTTCATCAAAACACGAAACTCATAATACAAATCATCATCGAACGTTAAGTGTGCGACCCTACGGGTTCGAGAACTATGTAGACATGACCGAGACAGATCTCCGGTCAATAACCAATAGCGGAACCTGGATGCTCATATTGGCTCCTACATATTCTACGAAGATCTTTATTGGTCAAACCGCATAACAACATACGTTGTTTCCTTTGTCATCGGTATGTTACTTGCCCGAGATTCGATCATCGGTATCATCATACCTAGTTCAATCTCGTCACCGGCAAGTCTATTTACTCGTTCCGTAATGCATCATCCCGTGACTAACTCATTAGTCACATTGCTTGCAAGGCTCATAGTGATGTGCATTACCGAGAGGGCCCAGAGATACCTCTCCGATACACTGAGTGACAAATCCTAATCTTGATCTATGCCAACTCAACAAACACCATCAGAGACACCCATAGAGCATCTTTATAATCACCCGGTTACATTGTGACATTTGATAGCACACAAGGTGTTCCTCCGGTATTCGGGAGTTGCATAATCTCATAGTCATAGGAACATGTATAAGTCATGAAGAAAGCAATTGCAATAAACTAAACGCTCATAGTGCTAAGCTAACGGATGGGTCTTGTCCATCACATCATTCTCTAATGATGTGATCCCGTTCATCAAATGACAACACATGTCTATGGCTAGGAAACTTAACCATCTTTGATAAACGAGCTAGTCAAGTAGAGGCATACTAGGGACACTCTGTTTGTCTATGTATTCACACATGTACTAAGTTTCCGGTTAATACAATTCTAGCATGAGTAATAAACATTTATCATGATATAAGGAAATATAAATTACAACTTTATTATTGCCTCTAGGGAATATTTCCTTCAATTATTCCATTGCCTGCTCCTGCTTTGTTTGATTCTGTTGCCAAGGGCAGATATAGGATTATGCCTGCGGACATCATCGCCTACCAGAACGCTCACGCTGCTGCAGAGGCAGTGGAGGAGCCTCCGTAGTGGGATCAGTGGATGCTCGCTCCTCAGCACCCTACTACCATCCAGGCTACTGGTCGATTACCAAGTTAGGCCAAAAGCCTAAGCTTGGGGGAGTACGTGTTTCTCACCGACATTACATTCATGTCCACTTATTTATCTTGCCGGTGCTCACACTTTTTCATTGTGTCATCCATGCTTAGATTTATTTTTCTGGCTTTCTTCTTGTGTGTTTGAAAAACCTTTAGAAAAACCAAAAAATTAGTTGTAGCTAGTTTACTTTCCATGCATGCTTAGCTGTAATATTAAAAAGAAAACCCAAAAAGATTTCCTTGTTCTTCTTTTTCTTGTTGGGAGCTTTCCCGTGTAAATAGTTTTTCTCGTTTTTTGCTTTTCTCTTTTATTTGCTTGCTCAAGAAAACCCAAAAACTCCAAAAATATTTCAATGTGTTTCTCTGAATTTCTGTTCTTTTATTTGAGTTGTACCAAGGAGAAGTCCACGATGAAAATGTTGAGTGGCTCTCATATGAATAATTGTTGAACTAATAAAGAGCCCATTTTACCTTGTCTTCTCCTGTTGAATAATTTTTTTTGCAGATTCCAGCTTAGTCCATGGCATTCTTGCACTATAATTATTTTCACATTGTACGGTTGTGCAATTTAAAGGCAATAATGACGATATTCGATGAACTGGCCGTGGCAGAGAGAAACTAGTATGAACTCGTCTTGTTCTTTTTGTGCAAATATGTTTAACCTAGTATCCATGATTCAAACCATTAAGATTAAACGTGTTTTCAATGAAAATTAGAGATTATAGTTTCTCATGCCATGCATAAGTAGCTGGGAGTGAATAATGATTTATCTTGGATATCAACATTGCATTAAAATGATTGTGATGTAGTATGATTGAAAGAACATGCGGTGCCCCCATTTTTGGTTTTGGTAATTGATGACAACCTCTGTGGACTAATGGTTGCCTTGAGTTATATTTTAAGGTTTTGTCCATAGGCTTTTCTTAGAGTACATTTGTTGGTTTCAACGAGAGTTTGTGATGACCAAGGTGGTATTCAAGGAATTACCTAAAGATTGGTCCTGTGAGAGGTTGATCAAGACTAAGTAAAAGAGTGAATCAAGTTGATCAACACACAAAGCGTAGAAGATGTACCGAGAGGGATCAAGCGATTCCATGGTATGGTAAGCATTGTCAATTACGCTTGTGTACTAACCCATGATCTTCGTGAGAGTTCTTTGTGGGGTTAGGTTGCGGTGTGCAAATTCAAGTGAAGCATCACGAAGAGATCAAATGCTTGAAGCTTGCCATCCATTGTGGTGACAATGGACTTGTGAAGATGTGCGGAAGAGTGGCTCAACCATAGTGGAGTATGGGGGAGCAATCAACTAGTCTTCATCGAGCCAACGCAATCAAGAAAGGTGGTCCAACTTGAGGAAGTCAAGATCATCATCATCTAGCTCAAGTGGACCATGTGAAAGGCAAAGGTTTGCCCTTGATAGGTTTTCTATTTTACCGGTCTCATGATGGTAGTTGGGAGACCGGGTTATAGGATTGATTGTCGTACTATCAAGGGGGGCTCTCGATGAGTAGCTTGATTGTAACATTCATAGAGAGCTCAAACCATTGCATCCTTGCATCATCTTTCTTGGTTCTTTTTTGGTTCTCTTTGTGAGTCTTAGAGATTATGTCCATCTTGATGACAAGTTTGAGTTCATCGAAAACGGAGTTCGCATGCATCTTCTATGATGTTTTCGGTGTTGGAGGTTTTACCGGTCTTATCCGAGGAAGGGTTCTCACCATTTTCTTATGGTCCTTTTCTCATTTTCTTATTATTGTTATTTCTATCAAGATTGTGTTAGCCCTTGTCACTAGCTTTCCAACAAACTTGGTTTCGTTGAATTCGGAGTCCGTTTGCAGAAGTTGTGTTAGTTTTGGTGTCCTCTTAAAAGCTGCAGCGGTACTACCACTCGTGGGAGCGGTACTACCACGGCTACTTCCGTGGCTACTTCCGCTCCGGAACAAAAACTTGTCATAAGTCCAGCGGTGGTAGACACGGATGTAATTTTTTAGTACCGCCCGCAAGCAGTAGCACCGCTACACTTAGCGGTAGTACCGTGAGGACAAGCGGTAGTACCGCTCTGTGCGGGCTGTGAGCATAACGGTTGGATTTTTTCCTACCTATAAAAGGGGGTCTTCTTCCCCAATGAACCTCATCCTTTGAGCTCGTGTTCTTCCGCCATTGTTGACCTTCTTCGAGCTTGCTAACTCTTAATCCCTCCATGGATTCTTGCTAGTTTTTTGAGGGAAAAGAGAGAGGAGATCTAGATCCACACTTCCACCAATCACTTTCTCCTCTATGTGAGGGGAACCCCTTGGATCTAGATCTTGGAGTTCTTGGTGTTCTCCTTCTTGTTCTTCCTCTCACTTTCCTCCCTAGCATTAGTTGCTTTGGTGGGATTTGGGAGAGAAGGACTTGGGCACTCCGTGTGCCCTTGCCATTGCATTTGGTGCATCGGTTTGAGTTCTCCATGGTGATACGTGGAAGTTACAAGTTGAGAAGCTTGTTCCTCTTGGGTGCTTGGGTGCCCTAGACGTTTGGTCATTTTCAGAGCTCAATCATTGTGGTGTAAAACTCCAGGCAAGCGTCGGGGTCTCCAATTAGGTTGTGGAGATCGCCCCGAGCAATTTGACAGCTTTTTGTGACCGCCCCCAAGGGTTGCCAAAGTGTACGGGTTCGGTGACCACCCCCAAGGGTTGCCATTTGTACGGCTTCGGTGACCGCCCTCAAGGGTCCCTTAGTGGAATCACGGCATCTTGCATTGTGCGAGGGCGTGAGGAGATTACGGTGTCCCTAGTGGCTTCTTGGGGAGCATTGTGCCTCCACACCACTCGAAACGGAGATTAGCATCCGCAAGGGTGTGAACTTCAGGATACATCATCATCTCCGCGTGCCTCGGTTATCTCTTACCCGAGCCCTTTACTTATGCACTTTACTTTGTGATAGCCAAATTGTTCTTGGTCATATATCTTGCTATCACATAGTTGCTTATCTTGCTTAGCATAAGTTGTTGGTGCACATAGGTGAGCCTAGTTGTTTTAGGTTTTGTGCTTGACAAATTAACCACTAGGTTTATTCCGCATTTGTTCAAGCCTGAACTGTACTTATTTTAAAACGCCTATTCACCTCCCCCCTCTAGGCGACATCCATGATCTTTCAAATGGTATCAGAGCCTCGTCTCTCTTCGTCAGGCTTAACCGCCTAGAGAGTAAAGATGTCGACTAGAGGATTAGGATTCTCTGACACTCTTAGTTTCGATGGCAAAAAATTTGATGTTTGGGTAATTCGCATGCTTAATCTCTTTAGGGTCATGGACCCAAATTTAGAGCGAATTGTAGATATTGGTTTTTCTCCTCCAAAGGATCCCCAAAGATTATCTTTAGAGGATGAGAAAAACTCTTATCTCAATGCTCAAGCTTGTAATGTGCTTTTCGATGCTTTGAGCGATGTAGTTATATTTCAACTCATGCCGTTCCGGGATGCTCATGAGTTGTTTACAAAGCTTCAAGATAAATATGGTGTGTCCAAGTTTTGTGGGGATGATTGTTCTCCCTTCACATCCAGCCGTGTTGTGTTCTCAACTTCTTCTACTTCACCTACATGTGGTTTGCCACAAGGTAATGACATGGTGAGTAGTGGTGTACATTGCAATGATGATAGTGGGCTTATTGTTGATAATCCTTCATCAATTTCTTATTGCAATACTTCATCTTTGGACTTTAGTACTCCGATCACTCCAAATGTTTCACATGCTTGTGTTGATAGTCCTTGCATATCATGTAGAAATTGCTTGACTAAATCTCATGATGATATGTTTACTATGTCTTGTTGCCATGATAGAAATGCATATATTTCCTCGAATTGCTGTGCTAACAATGTAGAGGAAACCCAACACCCCATGGAACAATATGTGGTCTTGAATGGTGCTTCAATGGATCCTACATCATCATTTATTGCATTTTGCCTTATGGCCAAGGTTTCAAAGGTATCTTCCACTTTGAATCCCAATATATCTTGTGATGATATTGATGATGGCAAGAGTGATGATGATGTTGATTATGATGAAGAGAATGATGATGTTGCCTCCTTAAAAATTAAGGGGGAAATGATTTTTAAAGCTCTTCTTAAGAATAAAATTGCTCGTTCCAACTTCATGGAAATCATGTCTATTGCTATTGAGGTCAAGAAATATATTGATGTGTTGGAATCTCGTCTCGAGGAGCATGAGGTCACCATTGATAAAATGGAAGGTCATGAGCGTGATTACGCTAATGAGATTGCAGACCTCTCTCAAGCTCTTGAACTTGAACAAACCACCAAGGAATCTCTCGAGGAGACTTTTGCTCTAGAATTATCTAGAGTGATGGAATCTCATGATAGAGCTCTTGAGGTGGCCAATGATTTTGAAACTAAAAATGAGGAGCTTGAAGTTGCGCATGCTAAACTCCTTGAGGACTTTGAGCACCTAGAAAATGGCTCAAGGGTCATTAAGAGTGAGATCATCAAACTCACCGAGTCTCATGCTCAACTTAAAGCTTCATATTCAAAAGAGCTTGCCAAGTTGTCTTCTCCTCTTGTTGTTAATGATGATGCTTGTGATACTAACTCTATCTCTTGTGAAGCATCCATATTGAAGGAGAATGTTGAGCTAAGGGCTCAACTTGAGTTGCTATCTAGCAATTATGGGATGTTGGAAGAAAATCATGTAAAGCTCACAAGCTCTCATGATGATCTTCTAGTATCCCATAATGTGCTAAAGATAGCTCATGAGGCGATGCTTGCTAAGGTAACATCTAGTGAGCCTCATGTGGATACTAGCACTACTTTTAGTCAAAATGCTATATTGCCTTGTGCTAGTCCTCGCAATTCAACCATGCATAACATTGGTACATCTTGTGATGAATTGCTTTCCTTGCCTTGTTGCTTTAACGATGAAGCTTATACTTCCTCTAGTGCTTGTGTTCAGACTAACCATGTAGAGGAAATCAAAGAGCTCAAGGCCCAAGTCACTTCTTTGAATAATGATTTGGAAAAGTGCCATGAAGGGAAGGCCACACTCAACAATATCTTGAGTGTACAAAAATCCCCCAATGACAAAGGTGGACTTGGATTCAACTCCAATAATAAGAAGTCCAAGAGCAACAACAAGAAGGGCCAAAAACAAGTCAAGAATTCGGCCAAGATCATTTGCTTCAAGTGCAAAATTGAAGGGCATCATGTTAGATCTTGCCCTTTGAAGAAGAAGGCCATTAGTGACAAGCAACAAGGGAAGCGGCCACAAGTTCACTCTCATTATCAACCTCAAGTTGAAGAAAGGCCTCTTCCCAAGAAAACTCAAGCTAATGCTTCTCAAGTTGAGAAATCAAGTGAGAATAAAGTAAAGAGTAGAAGTTGCTACCTATGTCGTGAAAAAGGTCACGTTGCTTCTGCATGCACAAATGGTACCTTATCCAACCCTATTCTAATTGATGATATCTATTCTCTTGGGAAGGATAAGGTTGGCAATGTGTTTGCCAAATTTGTTGATGCTCAAATTGGTGTCAAGAAAAGAACCATTTGGGTAGCCAAGCCTATTGTGACTAACCTCTTAGGACCCAACTTGGGTGGGGACCAACTAGCTCATACTTGATTAATAGGTGTTGTTGGAGGTCATTGGAGACTTGGCTACATTATGAAGAATTAAGGGGACTTCATCATTCTTATTGTATCAAGCCAAGTCATTCGGATTATCAAGTTTCTATCATATATACAATGTTCCTCCTTGCGGTAACTCGTGCTTGAAGTGTCTACATTGATAGTTACTTGCCCCTTTACATGTTTGGTTTCGTTCCTTGCATGTGTTTGTATATGCTGTGCTTCCAACTTGATTATCTTGAGCAATCAAGTATGTGTGTGTTGGTTTGCACATCATGTACGTGTGTGTCATGCGTTGAGCCTTTTGCATCTTGTTTATTTCTTAGTTGGCTCTTGTGAGAGATTAATGGAATATCCCATTATGGGGGAGTGATGTGCTTTGTGCACCTCACAATCCTATAAATCTGTGTACATGAGTAATACCATCTACTATTGGTATTTCAAGATTATCTAGTCGCTATGTGGTATGTTTTCTCATGAGAAATTCAAATTCTAAATAGTCCATTAATTATCTCTTATTGGATCCTTTTATTTGCCTCTTGTTTATCCTTAATCGGTATCACATTATGGGGGAGTAATATGCTATGTGTATATTACTAGCCTAGAAAATGTGTACATTTGAGATATTGTCGCCTAGAGTTGATATTGTAAATTATCTTGTTCCTAGGTGGCATGTTAGCTCTACAAGTTGCATTTTGCTTTTTGTTTGGTGTGAAGATGATGTCGGATATCCTTGCTATCTACCACCGGGAATTATTTCCATTTACTTCTTGTCTTTTGACAATTGGTACTCACTTGTGTGGTAGAATTTATTGATCATCTTTACATTGGCGTTTGCTTTTATTTGCCTTCCCTTTGCCAAGGAATGTATCAAATCCCTTTGTCTTCCATACCACTTGTGGATCTTGTTTTTTTCTTGATCTTGTCTAGTGGTTTCTAGATATAGTGAAAGTGGTGATCCCACCTTGTGCATTTTGTATTCAAATCCAAATTCTCTTTAATGCACTAGTCTTGGGGGAGCTATCCTATTTTCTATATAACACTCATCTTGCGACCCTTATCAAGTGTGTGTTGGTGGAAGGCAAGCCGTTTTCGTTTTGGTACTTTGTGCAAACTTTGTAGAGAGCTTGGTTTGTTTGGAACCATCCTCTCTTTTGGGAGTTTGATAACTTTTATTTTGAGTGTATCAATGGATATCTCATTCCTTGATGTATCTTTTATGGATATCCTCCAAGTGATGTTTTATTCACTTGGTTTTTCTTTGTCTTTTGGTATCGGTTCTTGAAGGTCTTGAGCATGCATATTTACTTCATGTAGTCTCTGTGGCATGCTTTCTTTCTTTGACCCATTATATAAGGGAAACTCCACCATGTCTCAAATTGGATGAGATGTGCATCAAATTCTATTTCATATCAATGTGCACATATTTATGTGGAGTTTGTCCTATGTATTAGTGTTTCTAACTCTATGGTCCCAATGAGTTTGGGTACCATTTTGTTTGTGTTGTTGTTCTAGGGACTATTGGAGATGCATTGGATGCTCGGCTCACTCACAACAAAGGTGGTGTCACCATGTGCTTATTGGAGTTAAGCTAGGATGATCAATGAACTACTATCTACTACCTTCAATTGGTTTCTTCTACATCTTTCCAATGATATCTCGGTAACAAGTATCTATTCATGCATTATTTTCTTGCATTCAACCTTGTGTAGGTTGCATCTTGGCATGATATTCATTCCATCGTGTGATACTTGTTTCCTTTCTCAAAGTATCTCAACGATGATCTCATGTTGCTAGTTGTGATGTCTTTGATGGGTGTGTGGTAGGAATTCATTTATATACAATAAGACCATATCTAGCCATGTGCTATGCTTCCAAGCAAATATCTTATTGATATATGTATGACCTCCCTTTGGGTATCTTGTTCCTTGTGTTGTAACTATTTCGGGTGTACATCCTTCTTTGTAGATATATATCATCATGATTTCGTCTACCTAGAATCTTATACACTTGAGAGAAGTTTCATATCTAGTTGATATCCTTTCTTTCACGTCCACCTTGTCTTTCTTATGTTATTTCTTTGGTGGCTCCGTGAAAGCTTTTGCCTTGAGTGCGTGTCTTCTATCGTTGCATCTTGATGCACTCTTGTGTGGTGAACATTATTTTCCTCATGCTTATATTTACGAGGCTTTTGCCATCTTAATTGGTATCCCACGTCTTGATGAGGCTTTCATCTTCTATCTTCATCACGGGTTGTCACAAGCATAGGTTCTTTATATGCTTATTAGTAAGCTTGTGAACCCATTTGCTAGTTGTGTGTGGGAATGATAGGCCGTGCACCGTGTGCCTCATTCTTTCAAGACTTTATTGATGCTTAATGTGCATCCATACATTAGTCTTCTCAAGTGCATTGCCTTGACTCACACACATCATTTTGGTTGAGCCCATTCTTAAGTTGCCTCTTTTACTTGTTGCTCAACCATGTGTTTGTTGCAAGTACTAGGCTTTGTTTCCTATATGCTCACTTACACTTGTTGTAAGTTTCTATTGGTTTTGGGGGAGCTATGATCATATTTTGTGCACTTTGTATCCAAATACAAATATTCTTATGTGTGCACAAATCATGGAGAGCTTCTCTAGTTTCTTTAGAACACTCCTTTGCTCATATCATAATATCCTTTATTCATGTGGCTCGTAGGATCTTTGGTATAGTTGGTTCAATTGATATCCTTTGATTGCTTGCTTCAATTGGTATCTTTTTATTGCTTGATTTCTTGTGTCTCTCTTTGTTATGTCCTTGTGGCATATCATTCTTTAGCAATCTTTGTGCCTCAATATAGTTTATGTTCCTCCAAGTATTTACCTTTGGAAATGTGTATGGCATTCCACTCTCTTGTTGAGAAATACACAATTTATGGAGGAACACAATTTATTGGCCTTCTAAGCTTTTCTCCCATTTTGGAAATCGATGCCAATGGGGGAGAAGTTTCAGAGAGTTTTGTGGAGAAGTTTTCATAGTTTTTCATTGCTTTGGTTTTGTTCCTAAGCATTTGTATCTCATACGAATGCATTATTGGTTGTTGCATTGCATGGTGATGCATAATTCCTTGTATAAACTCTCTTGAAAGTGATTGTCATCAATTACCAAAATGGGGGAGATTGAAAGAACATGCAGTGCCCCCATGTTTGGTGTTGGTAATTGATGACAATCTCTGTGGACTAATGGTTGCCTTGAGTTATATTTGAAGGTTTTGTCCATAGGCTTTTCTTAGAGTACATTTGTTGGTTTCAATGAGAGTTTGTGATGACCAAGGTGCTATTCAAGGAATTACCTAAAGATCGGTCTTGTGAGAGGTTGATCAAGACTAAGTAAAAGAGTGAATCAAGTTGATCAACACACAAAGCGTAGAAGATGTACCGAGAGGGATCAAGCGATCCCATGGTATGGTAAGCATTGTCAATTACGCTTTGTGTACTAACCCATGATCTTCATGAGAGTTCTTTGTGGGGTTAGGTTGCGGTGTGCAAATTCAAGTGAAGCATCATGAAGAGATCAAATGATTGAAGCTTGCCGTCCATTGTGGTGACAATGGACTTGTGAAGATGTGCGGAAGAGTGGCTCACCCATAGTGGAGTATGAGGGAGCAATCAACTAGTCTCCATCGAGCCAATGCAATCAAGAAAGGTGGTCCAACTTGAGGGAGTCAAGGTCGTCACCATCTAGCTCAAGTGGACCATGTGCAAGGCAAAGGTTTGCCCTTGATAGGTTTTCTATTTTACCGGTCTCATGATGGTAGTTGGGAGACCGGGTTATAGGATCAATTGCCGTACTATCAAGGGGGCTCTCGATGAGTAGCTTGATCGTATCATTCGTAGAGAGATCAAACCATTGCATCCTTGCATCATCTTTCTTGGTTCGTGTTTGGTTCTCTTTGTGAGTCTTAGAGCTTATGGTCATCTTGATGACAAGCTTGAGTTCATCGAAAACGGAGTTCGCATGCATCTTCTATGATCTTTTCGGTGTTGGAGGTTTTACCGGTCTTATCCGAGGAAGGGTTCTCACCATTTTCTCATGGTCCTTTTCTCATTTGCTTCTTATTGTTATTTCTATCAAGATTGTGTTAGCCCTTGTCACTAGCTTTCCAACAAACTTGGTTTCGTTGAATTCGGAGTCCGTTTGCAGAAGTTGTGTCAGCTTCGGTGTCCTCTTAAAAGTTGCAGCGGTACTACCGCCCGTGGGAGTGGTACTACCGCTTGAGCAGTACTACCACGGCTACTTCCTTGGCTACTTCCACTCCAGACCAAAAAATTGTCATAAGTCCAGCGGTGGTAGGCACGGATGTAATTTTTTAGTGCCGCTCGCAAGCAGTAGTACCGCTACCCTTAGCGGTTGTACCGTGAGGACGAGCGGTAGTACCGCTCTATGCGGGTTGTGAGCATAACGGTTGGATTTTTTCACACCTATAAAAGGGGGTCTTCTTTCCCAATGAACCTCATCCTTTGAGCTCGTGTTCTTCCCCCATTGTTGACCTTCTTTGAGCTTGCTTACTCTCAATCCCTCCATGGATTCTTGCTGGTTTTTGAGGGAAAAGAGAGAGGAGATCTAGATCCACACTTCCACCAATCACTTTCTCCTCTATGTGAGGGGAACCCCTTGGATCGAGATCTTGGAGTTCTTGGTGTTCTCCTTCTTGTTCTTCCACTCACTTTCCTCCCTAGCATTAGTTGCTTTGGTGGGATTTGGGAGAGAAGGACTTGGGCACTCCGTGTGCCCTTGCCATTGCATTTGGTGCATCGGTTTGAGTTCTCCACGGTGATACATGGAAGTTACAAGTTGAGAAGCTTATTACTCTTGGGTGCTTGGTACCCTTGAGCTTGTTCCTCTTGGGTGCTTGGGATCCCTAGACGGTTGGTCGTGTTCGGAGATCGCCCCGAGCAATTTGACAGCTTTTTGTGACCGCCCCCAAGGGTTGCCAAAGTGTACGGGTTCGGTGACTGCCCCCAAGGGTTGCCATTTGTACGGGTTTAGTGACCGCCCTCAAGGGTCCCTTAGTGGAATCACGACATCTTGCATTGTGTGAGGGCGTGAGGAGATTACGGTGGCCCTAGTGGCTTCTTGGGGAGCATTGTGCCTCCACACCGCTCCAAACGGAGATTAGCATCCGCAAGGGTGTGAACTTTGGGATACATCATCGTCTCCGCGTGCCTCGGTTATCTCTTACCCGAGCCCTTTACTTATGCACTTTACTTTGTGATAGCCGAATTGTTCTTGGTCATATATCTTGCTATCACATAGTTGCTTATCTTGCTTAGCATAAGTTGTTGGTGCACATAGGTGAGCCTAGTTGTTTTAGGTTTTGTGTTTGAGAAATTAACCGCTAGGTTTATTCCGCGTTTGTTCAAGCCTAGACCGTAATTATTTTAAAACGCCTATTCACCCCCCCCCCTCTAGGAGACATCCACGATCT
Source organism: Triticum urartu (assembly GCF_003073215.2). Lineage (NCBI taxonomy): Eukaryota > Viridiplantae > Streptophyta > Magnoliopsida > Poales > Poaceae > Triticum > Triticum urartu. The sequence goes on along the minus strand of NC_053022.1, from coordinate 382,785,327 downwards.
TTCAATGATGATATGGTATCCTCCTCTGAATGTTCAAGTGGCTTTACTTGGTACATGTTCATGCATGTAGCTGAATCAAGACCAACATAGCCTCTATGATATTTATGTTCATGGTGATCATATCCTACTCATGCTAGTGCCAATGTTACTTATGCATGATCATGATTGTTCTCTAGTTGGCCGCTTCTCAATCTAATTGCTAGCCTTCGCCCGTACTAAGTGGGGATTCTGCTTGTACATCAAAAACCTTGAACCCAAAGTTATTCCAGATGAGTCCACCATACCTACCTATATATAGTATTACCCTGCTATCCCAAGTAAATTTGCATGTGCCACCTCTAAAAACATCTAAAAAATATTCGTTTTGTGTGCCTGGATCATTCATGAAACGACAGGAGGTAGTCGGTATATCTTCCATGCTAAGCGGGTTATTCTCAGGTCGAGTGTTTATTCACTCGCCATCGCACGAGAAAAGGGCGGTAATAAGGATGCCCAGTCCCAAACTACAAAATACAAAAAGAGTTCACCGCTCAAATAATCAAACAAAAACTCCCAATGGAGTCAAAACCTTTACTTTTATTGCTTGGGAACTGCCACTAGCCTGTTTAGCATGGGAGATATTGATAACTGATAGTCGTGAAGTAAATGAGAAGGGTGCATGTCTCAAAATAATCATTTACCTCTGTTTTAAAACTTGAGCTCTGGCACCTCTACAAATCACTGCTTCCCTCTGCGAAGGGACTATCTATTTACTTTTATGTTGTGTCATCACCTTCTAAAACAAGCGCTAGAAACTGAGAGAGCACAGCTATCATGATTTATGAATTGTGTGTAGCTAATGTTGAGTGCATCATGATTGGATCTTTTCTACCATGAATTACAATGTTTAGTCGCTGCTTGGACTTTGGAGGTGCTCTGCATTTATGTTTTGTGGTCTCAGAAAGGGCTAGCGAGATACCATTATTGTCATATTATATCATGGTTGTTTTGACAACGTGTTGTTGCTTGAGATATCTTATTATTGCTCGCTAGCTGGTTATGTCATTGATATGAGTCATTATAATCTTTAAGAGTTATTGTTGACATGGTTAGTTATAATGTTGGCTGAAAACCTGGGTGCTGTTTCAGCTTATTTATGCAAATAAGAGCAAAAGAGTTCATAAAAGTTTTTCTTTCTCACTTTCAGTTTATCAACTGAATTGCTTGAGGACAAGCAAAGGTTTAAGTTTGGGGGAGTTGATACGTCTTCAACGTGTCTACTTTTTCTCACGCTTTTCCTCTTGTTTTGGACTCTAATTTGCATGATTTGAATGAAACTAACCCCGGACAGACGTTGTTTTCAGCAGAACTACCATGGTGTTGTTTTTGTGCAGAAATAAAAGTTCTCGGAATGGAACGAAACTTTGCGGGGAATTTTTATATAATATATAAGAATTTCTGGTGCCAAAACCTACCGGAGAGGGGCCAGTGGGTGGGCACAACCCACCAGGGCGCGCCCCCTGATACGTCTCCAATGTATCTATCATTTTTGATTGTTCCATGCTATTATATTATCAACCTTGGATGTTTTATATGCATTTATATGCTATTTTATAAGATTTTTTGGACTAACCTATTAACCTAGAGCCCAGTGCCAGTTTCCGTTTTTCCTTGCTTTTGAGTATTGCAGAAAAGGAAAACCAAACGGAGTCTAATTGACCTGAAAATTCACGGAGATAATTTTTGGACCAGAAGAATCCCACGGAGTACCAGAGATGGGCCAGAAGAGTCCCGAGGCACCCACGAGGGTGGGGGCGCGCCCCTTACCTCGTGGCCGCCTCTGGGACCCCCTGACTTGTTCCCGACTCCAACACCTCTTATATATACCCAAACTTCCAGAAAGAAATCTAGATCGGGAGTTCCGCCGCCGCAAGCCTCTGTAGCCACCAAAAACCAATCTAGACCCGTTTCGGCACCCTGTCGGAGGGGGGAATCCCTCTCCAGTGTCCATCTTCATCATCCCGGCGCTCTCCATGATGAGGAGGGAGTAGTTCACCCTCGGGGCTGAGGGTATGTACCAGTAGCTATGTGTTTGATCTCTCTCTCTCTCTCTCTCTCTCTCTCTCGTGTTCTTGATTCGGCACGATCTTGATGTATCGCAAGCTTTGCTATTATAGTTGGATCTTATGATGTTTCTACCCCTATACTCTCTTGTAATGGATTAAGTTTTCCCTTTGAAGTTATCTTATCGGATTGAGTCTTTAAGGATTTGAGAACACTTGATGTATGTCTTGCATGTGCTTATCTGTGGTGACAATGGGATATTCACATGATCCACTTTATGTATGTTTTGGTGATCAACTTGCGAGTTCCGCCTCGTGAACTTATGCATAGGGGTTGGCACGCGTTTTCGTCTTGACTCTCCGGTAGAAACTTTGGGGCACTATTTGAAGTTCTTTGTGTTGGTTGAATAGATGAATCTGAGATTGTGTGATACATATCGTATAATCATACCCATGGATACTTGAGGTGACATTGGAGTATCTAGGTGACATTAGGGTTTTGGTTGATTTGTGTCTTAAGGTATTATTCTAGTACTAACTCTAGGATAGATTGAACGGAAAGAATAGCTTTGTGTTATTTTACTACAGCCTCTCGAATAGATCGATCAGAAAGGATAACTTTCACGTGGTTTCGTACCCTACAATAATCTCTTCGTTTGTTCTCCGCTATTAGTGACTTTGGAGTGACTCTTTGTTGCATGTTGAGGGATAGTTATATGATCCAATTATGTTATTATTGTTGAGAGAACATGCACTAGTGAAAGTATGAACCCTAGGCCTTGTTTCTTAGCATTGCAATACCGTTTGTGCTCACTTTTACCACTTGCTACCTTGCTGTTTTTATATTTTAAGATTACAAAAACCTTTATCTACCATCCATATTGCACTTGTATCATCATCTCTTCGCCGAACTAGTGCACCTATACAATTTACCATTGTATTGGGTGTGTTGGGGACACAAGAGACTCTTTGTTATTTGGTTGCAGGGTTGTTTGAGAGAGACCATCTTCATCGTACGCCTCCCACGGATTGATAAACCTTAGGTCATCCACTTGAGGGAAATTTGCTACTGTCCTACATACCTCTGCACTTGGAGGCCCAACAACGTCTACAAGAAGAAGGTTGTGTAGTAGACATCAAGCTCTTTTCTGGCGCCGTTGCCGGGGAGGTGAGTGCTTGAAGGTATATCTTTAGATCTTGCAATCGAATATTTTTGTTTCTTGTTTTATCACTAGTTTAGTTATAAAAGAAAACTACAAAAAAATGGAATTGAGGGTGCCTCATATGCTTCATCTTTTTAATATCTTTCGTGAAAATAAGGATTCCGATAATTATGCCAAAATGTTAGAAGAAGAATGCATTAAAATGTTTGGCACTAAATCTTTGAATGATGAGCATGATGGAAATATAGTTAGTATGAACTCTTTGAATACCCATAGTACTAATGATGATTGCACTAGTCATGATAAAAATGTCTCTTATAAGCATGTAAATTTTTGTGGAGTGCATACAGTATGCAAGTACACACAAAATAGGGAAGATTGATTTTGCAAGAGGCACAAGTATTTAGAAACTAAATGGTTGCAAGAAAGGCTAGATGTTTGTGCTGAAAATTTAAATTTTCTTAGCCATCCTTGTGAACTCTGTAATGAACGTGGTCATTTAAATATCCAATGCAAATTGTTTCATGATTGAATCGTGTCCAAAAATTGTGATGACTTGATTTCCCTTGCACATCATAATGAACTTAGTTTGCTTCTGGGTTATGAAGAAATGAAACGTATAACTAAGGATATTCCAGAATTTTCCCTTGATAAAGTTATTGATCTTGATCTAGAAGAAATTTATATGTATTGTGCGGTGAATTGCATTGAAAATCCATATATTTCCAATTACATAAAGTCAAGAAAACAATTACAAGATGAAGAGAATACTAATGAAATGGAAGAGATTTCCCAATATCCTCCTATTTTTTCTTATGATGAATCAGGTAACAAGGAGGAGCCTTCTATCCAACCAATCTCATTAATAAGGAGCTCCAAAAAGAGGGTTAAACCCACACATGATGCGAAGAAGAAAAAGAAAAGACGTAGAAGCAAAGGTAAAAATGTATCCCTCCCAAATGATGTTGCTCCTATTACTCATTGTGATGATGATAATTGCTATACTATTGGTGCTATCCATACTATTAATGATGAGAGTGATTATGCTTATGATATGAAAAGGCCCAAGCTTGGGGATGCTATGTTTGATGAGAATGACATGTTTGAGAATTTATTCGCTGCAATTAATGTTTGTCCCAAGCTTGGGGATGCTATGTTTCATGAATATGATATATTTAACCTCCCAAGTTTTGATATGCAAATTTATTATGATGATAGCATGCCTCCTATTTATGATGGTTATATTGATGAAAGTGGGTTTGGAAGAGTGTCAACTTTAGGAAGTAATGATTCCACTATTTTGGAAGAGGTTTCAATTGATTATGATGAGAACAAAGTTGCTACTTATGATGATTATTGTGATGACACTTATGTTATAAAAAGTAGTGATGATTATATTTATAAAACTTGTCGTGATTATGATTACCCTTTTCTGAACATTACTCTTTTAATGTGGAAACCATTTATAGTATTCGGGTTTCTTATGATACTCCCACTATTCCGAATGAGAAGAATTTTGCTTACGTGTAGAATAGTAAATTTTCTATGCTTGTAGATCATGAAAACAATGCTTTATGTGTTAGTTATATTGTTGAATTCATTCATGATGCTACTGAAAATTATTATGAGGGAGGAATATATGCTTGTAGGAGTTGCAATAATATCAAGTTTCCTCTGTTGAGTTTTGTGTTGTGAAGTTTTCAAGTTTTGGGTAAAGATCCAATGGACTACGGAATAAGGAGTGGCAAGAGCCTAAGCTTGGGGATTCCCAAGGCACACCAAGATAATATTCAAGGACAACCAAGAGCCTAAGCTTGGGGATGCCCCGAATGGCATCCCCTCTTTCGTCTTCATTCATCGGTAACTTTACTTGGAGCTATATTTTTATTCACCACATGATATGTGTTTTGCTTGGAGCGTCATTTTATTTTATTTTGTTTTGCTTGCCGCTTGAATAATATACCAAGATCTTAAATTCTTAAATGTTAGAGAGTCTTCACATAGTTGCATAATTATTCGACTACCCATTGATCTTCACTTATATCTTTTGGAGTAGTTTGTCATTTGCTCTAGTGCTTCACTTATATATTTTTAGAGCATGGTGGTTGTCGGTGTCAAAACCGGCGGATCTCGGGTAGGGGGTCCTGAACTGTGCGTCTAGGCCGGATGGTAACAGGAGGCAGGGAACACGATGTTTTTACCCAGGTTCGGGCCCTCTCGATGGAGGTAAAACCCTACTCCTGCTTGATTAATATTGATGATATGGGTAGTACAAGAGTAGATCTACCACGAGATCAAGGAGGCTAAACCCTAGAAGCTAGCCTATGGTATGATTGTTGTATATGGAGTTGATTATTCTATCGACTAGCCTGGCCCTGGTTTATATAATGCACCAGAGGCCTAGGTTAACAAGAGTCCTAGCCGAATACGCCGGTGGGGAGAAGTCCTTCTCTTGATCGCCAAGTCTTGTGGAATCTTCCTTGTATGCGGTAGCCATCCGAACTGGCCCATGAGTATATGGCCACGGGGGTCCTCGGCCCAATCTAATAGATCGGGAGACGACGTGGTGAGTACCCCCTAGTCCAGGACACCGTCAGTAGCCCCCTGAACCGGTCTTCAAGTTAGGGACGCTCCTCGATTCTTCCGAACTGTTCTTCATCTTCGGTTGCCGGTCTTGAAAACTGGTTCAACAAATCTTCTTTATCTTCGATCTTGAGGATCGCCGAAATGCATTCGACGAGTTTACACGTCGGGTATCTGAGGAGCCCCTTTAAGTTTCCGGCCTTTATCAATGCCTTGTTTATTTTTATGCCACACCACGGGTTTGAAGTTGTTCCCGGGAGGCAGGGTCCTCTTGCATCCGAGCTCCAACGCCGGACTGCATTCGAGGTATCTTTTGCAGCCGAGCACCAACGCCGGACCGCTTCCCAGCTCTAGCGCCGGAATGTATCCGAGCTCCAATGCCGGACTATGTATCTGAGCTCCAACGCCGGACTGTATATCCGAGCTCCAACGCCGGACTGTGTCCAGGCTCCAATGCCGGACTATATCCGAGGTGTCATATCACCTTGGTTCAAAAAAGTTGAAGGAGTTTAGCCGAGCTTAATGCCGGAAATGCCCTCTATGGAGCCAGCCACTAGCGCCCGAGCTTTATGCCGGACTGCTTCCGAGGTGGTGCACCACCCCGACTATGGGCCGATTTTTTGTCAATATTTTTTATTGGTGCAATTTATTCTCTGCCGAGATATATAGCCAGTAGCCCTCAAGGTGTGTATCGGTCTAAAACCCCAGATGCACATGAAGGATGACATAAGACCGCTGATCCCAGTAGCCGCTGAGACTCAGGTTGATTTGCAAAATCGGCCTGAGGATCAAGTCCTAGCTCGGTAGAATACTTCGGGACACAAAAAGCGGCGCGCTTAGTCCTCGAGACTCAGGATGGGTGCGGCCGACCAACCTGAGGATCAAAATCTCCTCGGCAACTGTATTGCACTTAAAATTTTCTGCATTGAACAAGCAATGCAGTAGCCCCCGAGACACTGGTCGAGTGGCAACACCAGATCAGGGGATCGATGTGCCCCTTTAATATTTGCAAATAATAAGCCCGAAGCCCAGTAGCCCCCGAGCCTTAATGCGGGCACGGGTGACCGAATTAAGCATCAATATCCATAGTAAAATCACAAATTATGTGTAATGACTCTATGTATCCAAGTACTTTACGTCATTAATGCTCGGATCCGCATTGTACAAAACTTTGTTGACTAACCATCGGCTTCCACCTCCTTGGCCAGTAGCCGAGGAGTGTTTGTCCTACTTTATAAAGCCTTTATGAGGGCAAAGATTTACGACAAACAAGGCAATCTGGCCACACGGTTTTATAAACAAAGGTACGCAGAGAGATATGTTATATTACTGTTTAACAGAAGAAATGTATTCCAAAGAAAATAGTCCCGCTATCGGTTCCTTTCTTTGGGTTGTCATGCTAAGCATGATCATGAAACCTCAGCTCGAATGTAAGAGCAAAACATCAAGGATTTAGTTTGGGAGGCTAGTTAATAGCCCCCGGTAGTGTTCGGCGACAGTCGAGGTCAAGCCGTAAACACTTCGGCCAATGTTATGAATGGCCCGCCATAGTCATCGGATCGCTGACCAGTTTACGCTTATTGTGACAGTCAGTTTTCGGCTTTCTCCACTAAGGTGCTTAACCATGTGAGCTGGAAGCACAATCGCAGTGGTTCTCCCTTTGCACGCCTAGCCGAACAAAACGGAACGTAGGAAGCAAGTGCAGGAGCCGGGCAACCCAACTATTGACCGAAGACACAATTCGAAACCGATGCATATATAGCAATATCTGAGAATGTTTTTGCCGAATCCCTAAAGGTGTCCGGCGTTGCACTGCGAGACTAATGCTGGAAAAGCACAAATAGTTTAAAAGTGCCAAAAAAGCTTGGAAAACCAAGAAACGTCAGTAAAAACATGACATCCGAACAATATCAAGTGTTCGGTGCCAATCCGAAAGTTGGTCTTAGAAAAAAGAAGTGCTTCTGTCGTGCTTTAACATGATACATCCTATCTCAAGACTTCGAGCGGGTCAGCCTACGGCTTCAACCTCCTATCCCGAGGGCGGAGTACTTCTCATCAGGCCAGTTTAGCAAACTAAACTCTAGTGGCTTTGAGAGAGAAATTAGGCTCCCCGGCTAGTGACCGCACACTCGTGTCAAAAAAAGGAGTGATAGATAATAATAATAAAACTTTGCAACGACTAAGAAGAAGAACACTTATTATAAAACGTATCATATAAATTTAAGAGCCCCCAAGTGACTTGGGTAAAAGAATGATTTCATGTACCGAAGTACTTATATCATATATACGTTCAACCGAACTTTAAACGCATCTTAACCGACCGTCGGCTTCTCCCTCTTCGGTCAAGGACCGAAAAGTGTTATGTACTCCATCTGTCGAGAATATCGACGGTGTTTCCAATAACCAGGCAACCAGGCCATAAGGCTGTAACAGACAAAGCGCGCTCAGGGAACTTATGCTATATTACTGCAAAGTGTAAGAAGCATCTTCGAAGAAAATAGTACCCCCACCGATACCTTTCTTCGGTGCTCATTGTTATTATGAGACTTGTGCAATAGATTTTTTGTACTCATGAGTTCCGTTGTCTGTCGACCATCATTGAATAACTATAAGAGCGCTAGCTTTCGGCTTCACCCAGTCTGAGGTCCGGCTCGGGTGACCCGATCGTGACAATCGCAGAGGTGCTCCCTTTACTCCCTAGCCGAACAATCGGGAACGTAGGGGTAAACACAGGAGCGAGGCAACCCAGCTTGCAAATCGCTTAAGTCAATGTGGTGCATACTGTGGCGTAATACACGAACAAGGAACGAAGCCGTACAAGTATAATCATATGCAACAGGAAAAGCTTCATAAAGGAAGCCCCCAAGTAAATGGGGTATTTGAATTTATGCGTCACAAACAAAGTTTGGACAAGGAAATTTTTTAGAAGCAACTTTTTTCCAAAAAAGTATAATGCTTGGTCGAACCAAACGCAAGTTAGAAATGAAAGCTTTGAGCATGAAAGCGACTTAGCTGGTTAATGTGTTCGGTATTGATGATGCAGTCCGAGCTTGATGCGGGGCAAGGTTCCATCCCTCAAGCCGGTCCCGAGGTGGCGTAGCGGAAAGCTTGACGCCGAAGTCCCCGGATCATTTTCTTGTGCACAAAAAATAGTGCAAACCGGAGATAATAGTAATAATGATAATTAAAAAAATCGTTGCATAATAAATAATTTATGCAAAGTGAGTAATAAAAGAAATATGGCCTGGCGCCGAAGTCAAGTCGATGCAGGGCGTCGGCGTGATGCGGTAAAGGCGTGGCAAAGCCTGAATTCGCAAGTCGGTCCGAGCTCCGAGTGCGGCGTTCGTCGGACTATGTACAGAAACTGACTGAACCACCATGCACATGCGACTGTCGTTAATGCAGCCACCATTTGATAGACCTGTGTACATATGACGGATAAACCAGAGTAATAATTCCTTGGGAAAAATGAACCCAAACAAGCAAAAAATACTGGGATTAATAGCACCTGGTTTATTTGTTGTAGCAATTCGAAGGAAGGTGATTCCTAAAATTGGGACCCGCTCCGCACACCCATTGCCTGATGGGCGATAAAACAACGGCATCGCAATGCTAGTAAAGGTTGACTCGCCGAGGCAAAGCCCTCGGCCCAGCTAACGTGACGGAGCTGGTCGGCTAGTGACGCCGAAGTGTCCGGAGTAGGTTGATGAAGAGATGGCGAAGCCCCGGTCCAGCCGAGATGTCGAAGCCTCGATGTCAGCCGATGAGTCGAAGTAGGTTGGCGTGATGGACACCAGCTTGAAGAAGCAATAGTGCAGCCCTGTCGATGCAGGTCGTGACGTGGTCGATGCCGGCTTGATGAAGCGACCGTGCGGCGATGCCGGTATGCCCGCTCCGTGTAATCCGTGGGGCGGCGATGTTGGTGATGATTTATCCCTCGCGATGTTGGGCTCTTGTTCGGCTTGCCGAGATGATGATCCGAAGAAGTTGAGCTCGGCTCAACAAAGTGACGCCGTGCCTAGCGCAGGTCGGCAGCTGTGGAGTAATATTGCCGGACTGGTTTGACACCAGCATGATGTTGAAGATCATGTTCAAAAGATCTTACAGTTAGTGGGATGTGTTCGGGAACAAAACACAATACCCCATACAAAACTTCCTTCAAAAGGGATGTCTGAAATCCTGTTCATAAAAAAGATGAACTCAGGTCGGATTCGTTTTCGCGCAGGAAACAGATCCGAAAAGTGATGCACTAATCGGAAGGTCCCGGAGTTTGGACGGTCGGATCGAGCCGAAATTTTGAGAGGTGGTAGATATAGGAATTCCGCAGCCGATCAACGGTTGGATCCCTAAAATCATCCAAATTCCCGTCCAGATTTTACAGGGCTCCGGAATATCGTGGATTGCCAAAGATTCCTCCATCGGAACTCGATGAAATTTTCCAGGGTTGTTGTAGACTCAATTCCGCACAATTCCACCAAAGCGATCGTCAAAGCGATACTCGAGGAGGTGGTGGTGGCAGATACGAGTTCGCTGTCCAGAAAAACAGCACGGTCTCTTGAGGGCAATGTTGACGTTGAGCCCCCGAGCTCCATAGATGATTCCTCTGTGATCTTGATAGAGATCGGAGTTGATGTTTGATGAAGGCCCTCGTCCGGACATGGTGATCCGAACACGGGGCGCAATTCTTGGTCGAACCAAGGTGACCAGTCGAGCTGGTGACGAAGATGCCGAAGTCGCAGTTGATCTGCAGGCGAGCCATCGATCCTTTTGTCGATCACACAGCGGAACTCTCAATGAAAGCACCAATGTCGCTGTCAAAACCGGCGGATCTCGGGTAGAGGGTCCCGAACTGTGCGTCTAGGCCGGATGGTAACAGGAGGCAGGGAACACGATGTTTTTACCCAGGTTCGGGCCCTCTCGATGGAGGTAAAACCCTAATCCTGCTTGATTAATATTGATGATATGGGTAGTACAAGAGTAGATCTACCACGAGATCAAGGAGGCTAAACCCTAGAAGCTAGCCTATGGTATGATTGTTGTATATGGAGTTGATTATTCTATCGACTAGCCTGGCCCTGGTTTATATAATGCACTAGAGGCCTAGGTTAACAAGAGTCCTAGCCGAATACGCCGGTGGGGAGAAGTCCTTGTCTTGATCACCAAGTCTTGTGGAATCTTCCTTGTATGCGGTAGCCGTCTGAACTGGCCCATGAGTATACGGCCACGGGGGTCCTCGGCCCAATCTAATAGATCGGGAGGCGACATGGTGAGTACCCCCTAGTCCAGGACACCATCAGTGCTGGTTTTATTTTGAAGAAATAGATGAACTCCCATGCTTCACTTATATTATTTTGAGAGTCTTTAGAATAGCATGGTAATTTGCTTGGGTTATAAAATTAGTCCTACTATGATGGGCATTTAAGATGGGTATAATAAAAACTTTCATGTAGAGTGCATTGAATACTATGAGAAGTTTGATGCTTGATGATTGTTTTGAGATATGAAGATGGTGATATTAGAGTCATGCTAGTTGAGTAGTTGTGAATTAGAGAGGTACTTGTGTTAAAGTTTGTGATTCCCATAGCATGCACGTATGGTGAACTGTTATGTGATGAAGTCGGAGCATGATTTATTTATTGATTGTCTTCCTTATGAGTGGCGGTCGGGGACGAGCGATGGTCTTTTCCTACCAATCTATCCCCCTAGGAGCATGCGCGTAGTACTTCGTTTCGATAACTAATAGATTTTTGCAATAAGTATGTGAGTTCTTTATGACTAATGTTGAGTCCATGGATTATACGCACTCTCACCCTTCCACCATTGCTAGTCTCTCTAATACCGCACACCTTTTGCCAGTATCATACACCCACCATATACCTTCCTCAAAACAGCCACCGTAGCTACCTATTATGGCATTTACATATCCATTCTGAGATATATTGCCATGAAACTTTCCACCGTTCCGTTTATTATTACACGCTTCATCATTGTCATATTGCTTTGCATGATCATGTAGTTGACATTGTATTTGTGGCAAAGCCACCGTTCATAATTCTTTCATACATGTCACTCATGAGTCATTGCACATCCCGGTACACCACCGGAGGCATTCATATAGAGTCATATTTTGTTCTAAGTATCGAGTGGTAATTCTTGAGCTGTAAGTAAATAAAAGTGTGATGGTCATCATTATTAGAGCATTGTCCCATGTGAGGAAAGGATGATGGAGACTATGATTCCCCCACAAGTCGGGATGAGAATCCGGATGAAAAATAAAAAAAGAGAGAAAAAAGAGGCCACAAAAGGCCCAAAAAACAAAAAAAAAGAGAAAAAGATAGAAGGGGCAATGCTACTATCCTTTTACCACACTTGTGCTTCAAAGTAGCACCATGATCTTCATGATAGAGAGTCTCCTATGTTGTCACTTTCATATACTAGTGGGAATCTTTCATTATAGAACTTGGCTTGTATATTCCAATGATGGGCTTCCTCAAAATGCCCTAGGTCTTCGTGAGCAAGCGAGTTGGATGCACACCCACTTAGTTTCTTTTTGAGCTTTCATACACTTATAGCTCTAGTGCATCCGTTGCATGGCAATCCCTACTCACTCACATTGATATCTATTGATGGGCATCTCCATAGCCCGTTGATACGCCTAGTTGATGTGAGACTATCTTCTCCTTTTTGTCTTCTCCACAACCACCATTCTATTCCACCTATAGTGTTATGTCCATGGCTCACGCTCATGTATTGCGTGAAGATTGAAAAAGTTTGAGAACATCAGAAGTATGGAACAATTGCTTGGCTTGTCATCGGGGTTGTGCATGATTTAAATATTTTGTGTGATGAAGATAGAGCATAGCCAGACTATATGATTTTGTAGGGATAGCTTTCTTTGGCCATGTTATTTTGAGAAGACATGATTACTTTGTTAGTATGCTTGAAATATTATTATTTTCATGTCAATATTAAACTTTTGTCTTGAATCTTTCAGATCTGAATATTCTTGCCACAATAAAGAGAATTACATGGAAAATATGTTAGGTAGCATTCCACATCAAAAATTCTATTTTTATCATTTACCTACTCGAGGACGAGCTGGAATTAAGCTTGGGGATGCTTGATATGTCTCCAACGTATCTATATTTTTTGATTGTTCCATGCTATTATATTATCAACCTTGGATGTTTTATATGCATTCATATGCTATTTTATATGTATTTTGGGACTAACCTATTAACCTAGAGCCCAGTGCCAGTTTCTGTTTTTTCCTTGATTTTGAGTATTGCAGAAAAGGAAAACCAAATGGAGTCCAATTGACCTGAAAATTCACAGAGATAATTTTTGGACCAGAAGAAGCCCACGGAGTACCGGAGATGGGCCAGAAGAGTCTTGGGGCACCCACGAGGGTGTATGTTTTTGTGATCAACTTGCGAGTTCCGCCTCGTGAACTTATGCATAGGGGTTGGCACATGTTTTTGTCTTGACTCTCCGGTAGAAACTTTGGGGCACTCTTTGAAGTTCTTTGTGTTGGTTGAATAGATGAATCTGAGATTGTGTGATACATATCGTATAATCATACCCACGGATACTTGAGGTGATATTGGAGTATCTAGGTGACATTAGGGTTGTAAGGGCATATTTATCCCAAGGTGTTTTGGTGATTGATGACAATGCTTTAGCGGACTAATCGTGTGCCTTGAGTTTCCCAGATGTTTCATCGCTAGGCACAAGACGGTTTGGTGCCCCTCGAAGACTATTGAAGACGGCGTTTTTCTACGTTTCTTTTTGGTGGATTGGAGTCGTAGGAAAGCCGTACTATTAAGAGGGGGTCCGCGTCGGAAAGGTTCGGGTGGAATCATCACGTACACGTTTTCTTCCTTGTCTCCACCTTTCCCATACGCATTGGAGCATCCTCCGTTTATCCTCTTTGCTTTTTCCTGGTTGCTGATGTTGGGCTTGCGGTAGTACTGCTCCCTGGAGCGGTAGTACCGCAGGCACCAGCGGTAGTACCGTACTTATGCGCGGTAGTACCGCAGGAGCCCATGGTAGTACCGCTCCTCCGGAGCCGTAGTACCATGGCCCCTAGGCCAAGTGCCGCTTCTTCGCGGTAGTAGGGGCGGATGTAATTTTTTACATCCACGCCTCCGCGGTAGTACCGCACCCCGTGCGCGGTAGTACCGCGCGCGGCCTGGCTTAGCTGCCAGGCGGTAGTACCGCTCCTCAGCGGTAGTACTGTGTCGGATTTTTGCATCGTCTGTTTTCCAGCGGAAGTAGGCACGGATGTATTTTTATTCATCCGCGCTCTTCCCAGGCTAGGAGTTTCCTGCCTTGCGGTAGTACCGCAAGGGGGAGCGGTAGTACCGCCCTCAGCCCTTGTGCTACAGGTCTGTCCTAGCTCCTACTGCTGCTGCGGTAGTACCACGGTCCCTCACAGTAGTGCCGCATGGCCTTGCGGTAGTACCGCTGGTCAGGGGCGGAAGTACCGCATGGCCTTACGGTAGTACCGCTGGTCAGGGGTGGTAGTACCGCAAGTCGCGGGCTGGTTAGGTGGATAACGATTGGATTTTATCCATAGCTATATAAGGGGTGTCTTCTTCCTCTAGTTGACCACCTCTTCTAACCCTAAGCTCCATTGTTGCTCCAAGCTCCATTTTTGCCCGATCTCACTCCCTAGCCAATCAAACTTGTTTATTTTCTCGGGAGTGGTTGAGAAGGCCCCGATCTACACTTCCACCAAGAGAAATTTGATTTCCCCGACTAATCCCTTGCGGATCTTGTTACTCTTGGGTGTTTTAGCACCCTAGAAGGTTGAGGTCGCCGCGGAGCCATAGTCCATTGTGGTGAAGCTTTGTGGTGTCGTTGGGAGCCTCCAATTAAGTTGTGGAGATTGCCCCAACCTTGTTTGTAAAGGTTCGGTCGTCGCCTCCAAGGGCACCAATAGTGGAATCACGTCATCTCGCATTGTGTGAGGGCGTGAGGAGAATACGGTGGCCCTAGTGGCATCTTGGGGAGCATTGTGCCTCCACACCGCTCCAACGGAGACGTACTTCCCTTCAAAGGAAAGGAACTTTGGTATCAGAGCCTCGTCTCTTTATTAAGGACTTTACCGTCCGAAGAGTATGGTTGACGTCGTAGAAGGTGAGGAGGAGCACTCCGGTGCAAATCCGGTATCTTCTACGGGAGATGGGGGAACCGCGGTCTCTCGTGAGGAGTTCAATATGGCGTTGGACACATTGAAAACCTCCATGACGACTGAGGTCAAAGGCATGTTTAATAAATTCTTAGAAGGGCTTAAACTTTCCACCGCACCGTTGAAAGTGGGTGATCCCTCCAACAAGGTACGGATGCTACCTCCGACAAGGGGGAAGCTACTAGCGAGAAAGCCCTTCCTTCTAGTGGTAAAAGTGGCACCAGCATCTTTGCCCATGTGGAACCTCCACTTGTCTATGGTGGACCTCTCCCTTCCACTTATTTGAATCATGCCGGCCCGGCCCCTAAGCTTGAGAAGAATGTAGAATTTGATTCTTGGGTCTATCATTTTAAGCGTTATTTAAATCATGTGAACACTAACCTTTGGAGAATCATTGAAGAAGGTTTCTATCCGCATGATCGAAGCAACTTCACTCCTAGAGAAGCCGTGGATAATCAATTCAATGAGAATGCTCTCTTCATCATTCAAGAAGCTATCCCACCCGAAGTCCTTCCTCATCTCCGGCCCTACTCCTTGGCCAAAGATGCTTGGCGCCAAGTGGTTTCCCTCTATCGGGGAAGCGCAAGCATTCAACGCTCCAACTATGAAGTGGTGCAAGATGAAGCCAATGAGTTTGCAATGAAAGAAGATGAAGAACCTCGTGAGCTTATCAGAGGGTAACCAAACTCGCGGTCTCGCTCCGAGATCATGGAAGCAAGGACAAGGATGACAATTGGATCAAGTGCAAATTCCTCAAAGCAATGATGCCCTACCACAAAGCCATGTCCTCCGTCATTCGTCAAAGGCCGGACTTCCACACCTTGTCCTCAAGTGATGTGTTGGATGAGTTCGTTGCTATGAACATCTTGGACAAGACCGCCGACAATGCGGTACTTCGCTCTCAAACAGTAAAGAAACCCAACCTTGCTCTAATGGCCAAGGTTAGTGAAAGTGCTAGTGATCGACTAGAGGGGGGGTGAATAGGCGATTTTTATGAAAGTCTTCAAAACATGGAAGTTTCGAAGACAAATGATAGAAATAAACCTATTACCATACAGCGGAAGGTAGACTACACTAGGCAAACCATAGTCAAGTATTCAATGAAGTGAAAGCATAATGACTAATAGCAGCTAGGCAGTAAAGATCAGGTAGGAAGATATTGTGAAGCCAATCAAAACAAGTAGTCACTCAGTGAAAACAAAAGATAATGCAATCATACAATGACTTCACAAGGACCAACAGTAAGCAAAGGGAAGGGAAGGATGAAACCAGTGACTCGTTGAAGACAATGATTTGTTGGACCAGTTCCAGTTGCTGTGACAACTGTACGTCTGGTTAGGGAGGCTGAGATTCAACTCAGAAGACCTCGTCTTCACCTTATTCCCCTTGAGCTAAGGACACCCAATCCTCGCCCAATCACTCTGGTAAGTCTTCAAGGTAGACTTCCAAACCTTCACAGATTTCGTTCACCGGCGATCCACAATGACTCTTGGATGCTCAGAACGCGACGCCTAACCGGCTGGAGGATTCACATTCCTCAAGTGTAATAAGTCTTCAGATCACACAAACAAGAAGACTTAAGTGATGCCTAACACTCTTTGGCTCTGGGTGTTTAGGGCTTTATCCTCGCAAGGAATTCTCTCTCAAAGGCTTCGAGGTGGGTTGCTCTCAAACGACAAAAGCCGTACTCTAACTCTGAGCAGCCAACCGTTTATGGTTGTAGGGGTGGGCTATTTATAGCCACTAGGCAACCCGACCTGATTTGTCCGAAATGACCCTGGGTCACTAAGGAACTGACACGTGTTCCAACGGTCAGATTTCAAACACACGCGTCAACTTTACTTGGGCTACAAGCAAAGCTGACTTATCCAACTCTGGACAAGATTTTCTCTCATAGTCTTCACTCGAAGACATAGGATTTTGGTTAAGCATCACTTCAGTCATTCTGACTGGTTCTCTTGGACCCCACTTAACAGTACGGTGGTTCCTATGACTCAACAAAGAAGAAAAAGAACGACGAAAGAACTAAGTCTTCGCGCTCCAAAGTCTTCATGCGATGTCTTCTCTTGTCATAGTCTTCAATGTGAATGTCTTCACATACCACCTTTGTCTTCAATGCCTTCTTACATTTTTAGGGGTCATCTCTGGTAGGAAAACCGAATCAATGAGGGACTTCTACCTGTGTTATCCTGCAATTCTCACAAA
This sequence comes from Triticum urartu, assembly GCF_003073215.2. NCBI lineage: Eukaryota > Viridiplantae > Streptophyta > Magnoliopsida > Poales > Poaceae > Triticum > Triticum urartu. The sequence goes on along the minus strand of NC_053022.1, from coordinate 382,768,141 downwards.
CACATTAGTCCCTCAACTAGGTTTGTCGTCAATACTCCAAAGCCAACTAGGGGTGGCACTAGATGCACTTACAATCTCCCCCTTTTTGGTGATTGATGACAAACTAGTTGAAGTTTTCAAAAGGGAATATAATATATGAAATTGTAAAGGATAGGGGATTGTCTTCATAAGTTGCAAGGGCTCCCCCTGAAGATGTACATATAAGTAATTTGCTTTTGGAATGCAAATGCACATGGCAGGTTGTACTTGTGGAGATCCTCTTCAACTTATGATGACAATTCATCATGCATGAAAAGTATGTGAAGATAATGACATGCATAATGAAAAATGGACGTCTGCAAAATGATCTAAGTGCAGAATTTATCGTCGCACATGTGGAATTTATCATCGCATCACAGAATAGCAAATAAGTAGCAGACGACCATCGAGTTTAAGTGTTACAACTCAAAGAACCAAATGTATCAAAACGAGAGTTGTAATCACTAGGCAAAATATAAAGCAACCGCCCATATGGACCCGCTTGAAGACTATCAAACTCATATGCTTCTCCCCCTTTTGTCAGTAAGGACCAAAAAGGTTTGAAGACATAGAGCATCTACTCGTTCCCATGAGGAGTAGGTGAAGCAGCAAGGTCGTCGGTGTTGTTAGGCGGTGCAGACGAACTCGAGGCAGTGTCGATGCATGCAAAAGTAGGGGGCGGTGAAGTAGCATCCTCTTCGTCATCGATCACTCTGGCATTCATAGTTGCCGCAGAGGAAGAGAACTCAGAGTCTTCAAGAGACGGAGTTCGTCGCAGCACAATCCTTCTTGGAGGTGTTGAGTCAAACTTGAAGCGTCCAGAGAAGCCATCCTCTTGAAGATCATCCTCAGAGCACATAAGCGTCAGCCCTTTCCATGTACGCCGACAGGTTTCATGGGCAACAAAGGCATTCTTGGTGGCAAGATTGTGAATCCTGTTTACGTCCACCAAGAGGCTTTGCATTTGGCGCTTCAGCCAGTCATGATGCCTATCCTGTTTCTGATGAAGGGCAACCAGAAGCTCTCGGTCATTGAGAACACGGGATCGCTTCTTGGGCCGTTGGGCAATGGTGCTGTCAATGGCTTCAGTGAGGGCACGGTGAGGTGCACGTGTGGTGCCAGCCAGAGGATAAACATGAGAGACTGCTTGAACTCCTTCAATGTTTTGAGAGAAGCTTTGATTCTCAGCATTCTGAAGACTAAGAGGCTCCTTGGCAGGCTCTGGATAGATGGCTTCAACTGACATATCGACGTCAGCAGAAAGATCCGATGATTGTGAGCAGAGGGCTGATAGGTGACAGCTGAGTGTAGTTTGATCAGCCGCATTATCCATGGAGCGTAAAACTTCAAGCCAAAAATGTCAGATCCTGATGCAGCAAGCTAGCGAATAAAGAAGTCTTGTGCATTAAAGCTTTTGTCATGAAGAATATGAAAGACCAACGTCTTCATTGCGCCTTCTAGCTTGGCATGTGGAGAATGTCCTTTGATGGGCCAGAGAGTTCGCCTTATGATGTGATAGATAGTACGTGGCAGATACTCAAGGTCTTCAACATAGAACTCCTTAGGATATTCAGCATCTGGAGGCAAAGGCTTCATCATGCTAAGCATCTGACTCATATTGGGCTCAGGCTTGTGGAAGATGCTTTCCATAGCAGCACTGTGAAGCTGACAACCAGGTTCATACAGATCTCCTGGAGTGGGCAGGCCAGTAAGCTCAATGATATCAAAGGCTTTGGCTTCATGATGAACATTGCCTGTCATCCACTCAAGGACCCAAGTCTTCGGATCCCTGTTGTAGCCACGGATATGAAGAGTGGCATAGAATTGGAGTAGCAATTCTTCATTCTAGTGCTCCTTATCAGTGACGAACTGCAGCAAGCCTGACTCTCTAAAGCAATCCAGAGCTTCTTCCAAACAGGGCAGTCCAGTTATGGCTTCAGTGTCAAGACGCATATGTGGGAAAATGTGACCTTGATTGTACAGAATGCATGAGTAATAACTGCGCTGCTGATAACTCCAGAACCGATCAGAAGATATTCTTGCCTTGGTGTAGGGGTTCTTGGCGCTATCAAAGAAGGTGTTGTGTGCCTTGAAGCCATTGATATTGAACGATCCGGGTGCAGATGCAGTGCCTAGAAATCTGGGCAACCTTGGTATTGGCTTCTGAACCTGAGGCCTGTGCTCAACGTGATAGTCAAACTGAGGACCAGCAGCAGGCGGAGGAGTCAGAAAAGGCCATTTGACAGTGAAAAGTTGGCCATAGTTGAATGCTTGCTCGATAGTGTGTGGCCTTGGTGGTGGAACAGGAGCAGTGGCATCAACAGAGGCGTCAGGATGCACATCTGTTGCAGTTGCATCATTGGCTTCATTGCCCTCTGGCACATTGGTTGGTGCAGGCTCCACATTTGTTTCAGCCATGACTACGTCATTAGCTTCATTTGTGTTGGTGGTGGCAGCCTCAAGATTCTCAACCTCCACTTGATGAGCTGGAGGGTCGGGCACAGACACGTTCACTTCAGGAACAGCTTCTTCAGAGTTTGGGGGTGTAGGGACACGATCTTCTTCTTGTTTGTCATCGGCCGATGCAGCCGGATTGTCTTCAGCACCTTTGGCTTCAGACTCAGAGACAGTCACAGTAGGAGTGGCATCTGGAAACACTTGACGTGCAACAGATTGGTGGTGCACTTCTCCTTCTGGAATGCTCGGAAGAGGGACTTGAGACCTTGGTCCTTTGTGAAGCCTGCGTAGCGCTGGGGACGCATGTGGACATGGAGTTGGCTGGGCCTCAAAGTCATCCTCTTCTTGCACTGATGGGGTTGCTTGGGGAGAGCTTGGAGTGTCTTGTCTCTATGGGTGATCAGCCCACGATGCATCCTGAGCAGTTGGCGTCAGAGGACGACCAATGCTGATGAGTTCGCTGTGCGTAAGCACAGGCGATGATACCAGTTGGTGCTCGATCTAAGGAAGGACTTCATCATCTTCAACATTGTCATGGTGACCAATGTCTTCAGCAGCGGTGGGGTCAACTGCTGGAATGTCTTCAGCATCAGGAGCCTCTGTGGAAGCAGGCTCATGAACAATCAGTTGGCGCTCGTGGTGTTCAGATGCAGGGCGAACCATTGAGATAGGTTCAACAACTAAGGGCTCTGTGGGAGCAGCCCGATCCTTCTTGGTTTTGCGCTTCTTCTTAGAGGGAGCGACATCAGAAGCTTCAGGATTTTTCCTTTTTCTGGCTTCAGCCTTGGCAGTCCTCGTCTTCTTCAGTTCTAAAGCGGTTGACCTGACCTTTGGCTTCGAGCCAGTCATGCTGCTTGGGAAGACTATGCGAGGTTCTTCCTGCCTTGAAGGTGCAAATTGGTCAGTTGAGGGCTTCTTCTTCTTTGCAGCCATTCTTGGGTCGATGCCAGGATGACCAAGAGCCTTGCACTTCTCAGCCTCATTGTAGGCTTGCACACACTTGTCAGCCAGGCTCTTCATGCGTTCACGAGAACCTTGAGCTTCTTCACGCTTTTTGAGAAAGGCTTCCTTGAGCTCGTGCAGCATAATCTTGAAGTTTTTCACATCTTGCACGCTGAGCTTGGCCATGTGCTTCTTGAACTGAGCTTTCTCATAGTCGATCTTTTGCTTCAGTTCAACGATGCGTGATCTAGAGATAGCTCAGAAGCAATGGCTCCATGGAAGGCGACACTGAGGCCCATTGGAAGTTGCAGATCTTCAAAGCTGAGGTTGGGCGTGTCAAACCACTCATCAATGAAGTTATGGAGGATTGCCACATCAAAGAGAGGCAAATCATTGAAGATCTCTGCTTCTTCCTTGCTCTTGATCAGTTGCTCAAGAGCGTCATCTGCAAGATCTTCATCACTGGAAAGATCAATGGCGTCATTGCGCAGAATAGCAGCAGCAGTCAGTGCCTGATCAGTACTCTTTCTCATCTCAGTCTTCTTGGAGATACATGATAGATCTTCAGACTGCACACTGTCTTCAGGAGGTGCAGTAGCCAGTGGCTTCACATGTAAGACCTTTGGTGCAGGAGCAGGCTTTGAAGCTTTAGGCTTCTTCAGTTTCTTTGGCTTCGGCGGTGCAGGCGCTTCATCAGATTCAGCGTCATCTGCAGGCTCATCCACGGTTGTCCCTTGAACCATGATATGAGTGATGAGACCTTCCAGGTTGTAGAAGGGCCCAACAAGATTGGGTTTAGCTTCGCGGGTGCCATCGGCACGGGGAGCAGAAGGACTAGGGTTGAAGTCTAGTCCCAATGTCTTCTTGTTTTTCTTAGCCGAGTTCTTGGCAAACTAGAAGTTGCGCTTATTCAGATTGTCGTCACGACACCATAGCAATGACGATGGATCAGCATCTGCAGGCTGTGGTCCACGGACCATGCAGGGATAGAAGCCTTGTTCATTAGCTTCATCTCTGGACCTGGGTTGAAGATTTCTGTATAGGATGTCTCCCCATGGTCGCTTGATGGCATTCTTCTCTGCATATTCCTGGGTCACAAACTTGTACTTGAACCATTGCTCAGCCCAGTACCTTCGAATCCATTGGATTCGTGTCTTGCGCTGATTGTAATCCTCTTCTGGGCCTGTCTTGTACAGCTCTGAGAGGTCATCAGGCAGATCTCTTGATGTTCCCCGTCGACGCTGTCGGCCACCCTTCCTTGCTGATTTCTCTGTAGCCATGATTTTCAAACTGAATGGCTTCAACACGTTCAAAGGTTTCAAAGGCTTCTGCTTGCTGGTCAAACATGAACTGGCTTCGAGAGAATTTATATGATGTTGTAAGAATTCTGCAAATGAATGCATACTATGAGAACCAAGGGATTCTCCCACGGACATGTACCTGTGACAGCATTAAGGTGCGAAGGAAGGGGAAGAGGTCATATGCATTCTCAGAAGATTTTGAAGATAAATCAGTTTAGAAGACATTGGCCTCATAGTGCGAAGACATTCACTCATAGATAGAGAGTTGGTTCCAGATTTGTACGAATCCACGAATAAGTACAAGTGAGGAATCTAACTACTTTGTGAAGCATAAGTGAACATACTAGGCATATTATGAGATGCAGTATGAAATAGATCCAACTTGTGTGAACAGAAACTGCTTGTGGTAGAAAGTGATGGATCTATAGAATCAAAGGGGCCGTAAAAAAGAAGTTTTATTTACCACACGAAGAACTGCTAGATGGAGTAGGAGAGGAGGCCGAGCAGATCGATCGTCCATGCCCTAACTTGGCGACGGAGGACTCCTACGGCGACGGTGGAGAAGACGATGTCCGCGGCCGGCGTGAAGACGGCGTCGGTGAGGTCACGGCAACTAAGCGCTTCGTCACCGACGTCGTCGAGGGCGAGCGGTGGCGCTAGGGTTTGTGCGAGAGTGGAAGAAAGGATAATGACTGTGGTGAGGCGTGTATTTATAGAGACAGGGACGGCACCGTGTTATTACACAGGTGCCCCTGGCGATTCACATCTGAAGGACACGTGGCCATCATGCAACATATCGGAGGTTGTTCCATGTTCCCACGCACGCCTGGATTGTCGGGTGGTCGTTCCCACTTCTCCGGGTTTCAGGTGAAGGAATTAGCATTGAAACGGACTTAATGTTTGTCTCTGTATCTTCTGCTGACAAGGACGAAGAGAAGATATTTGACAGTTTCAATAGAATGCATATGATTTGGAGAGATAGAGTTTGAGATAGAAAGCATAGAGAGGTTAGGGTCCGATCACATTCACTTAGTTCAAAAGATTCAACAAGAAGACATAGCTATAAGTGAATGCTGTAGAGGACAGAACACTAGTATATATATATAGATGAGAAAGACAATAAAATCAACATGGTTAAGATAATCATGAAGACAAGTTGAGATTGAAGCCAAACCAAATGTGAAGACATACCAAACGTAACGCCATGAGTGAAACACTTTAAACAGAAAAATTTGGTGGTGGCGTTACCCATCGTATAGGAAGTATTAGACTCAGACACGGCGCACAATTATCGTGGCGCTCTGAAGTCAAATTCCACATTAATGTATTCACACTTAGAATGTAATTCTTCATTGATTGAAGATATACTTTACTTCGTGTGTTGCACATCTAAGTCATCAATATGCATAAGTGTTAGGATGTGTGCCTGATCACAAGACATTTGAGGATTCCAAGATATTTACCTCACACCGTAACTTGCAAAACTTCTTCTCATCCAAGGGCTTGGTGAAGATATCTGCTAATTGCTCTTCAGTGTTGACGTGTATGATATCAATATCTTCCTTCACAACATGATCTCTGAGAAAGTGATGACGAATTTCAATGTGCTTTGTCTTCGAGTGCTGAACTGGATTGTTGGCAATCTTGATGGCGCCTTCGTTGTCGCAGTAGAGTGGCACTTGCTTCAGATGAATGCCATAATCTTTGAGTGTTTGCTTCATCCATAGAAGCTGAGCGCAGCAAGATCCAGCAGCAATGTATTCAGATTCAGCAGTCGAGAGAGATACATAGTTCTGCTTCTTTGAAGACCAACATACAAGTGATCGTCCCAGAAAATGACATGTGCCTGATGTAGACTTTCGATCCACCTTGTCACCAGCATAATCAGCATCCAAGAATCCAACCAGATCAAACTCTGAGCCCTTTGGATACCATAATCCTAATGTTGGGGTGTGAGCCAAATATCGAAGAATTCGCTTCACAGCTAAGTGATGCGATTCCTTTGGTGCCGCTTGGAATCGAGCACACATGCAAACACTAAGCATAATATCTGGCCTAGATGCACATAGATAAAGTAAAGAACCAATCATGGAGCGGTATACCTTTTGATCGAACTCTTTACCATTGTCGTCGGGACCTAGATGATGTTTGGCTGGCATTGGAGTCGTGAAGCCTTTGTAGTCTTGCATCCAAAATTTCTTCAGGCAATCTTTGAGGTACTTCTCTTGAGATATGAAGATGTCGTTGCGTTGCTGACGTATTTGAAGACCAAGGAAGAACTTCAGCTCACCCATCATGGACATCTGATATTGCTCTTGCATCATATATCCAAACTCGTCTGTGTATTTCTGATTGGTGCAGCCGAAGATAATGTCATCCACATATATTTGGCACACAAACAATTCACCATCATATGTCTTCGTGAAGAGAGTGGGGTCGAGGGAACCAGGTTTGAAGCCTTTGCTCTTCAGGAAGTATTTGAGTGTGTCATACCAAGCCCGAGGGGCTTGTTTGAGGCCATACAGCGCCTTGTTGAGCTTGTACACCATGTCAGGATGTTTTGGATCTTCAAAGCCAGGCGGTTGTGCAACATACACTTCTTCGTCAATCTTGCCATTGAGAAAAGCGCTCTTCACATCCATTTGATACAGAAGAATGTTATGATGATTTGCATAGGCTAGCAGTATGCGTATGGCTTCAAGTCTAGCCACGGGAGCAAATGTTTCATCGAAGTCAATCCCTTCAACTAGAGTGTACCTTTGAGCAATGAGACGAGCTTTGTTTCTTACAACTTGACCATGCTCATCTTGCTTGTTGCAATATATCCATTTGGTGCCTATTATATTGTGCTTGCGAGGATCAGGATGCTTAACCAGTTCCCATACATTATTCAGCTCAAATTGTAGAAGCTCTTCTTGCATAGCTTGAATCCATTCAGGTTCCATGAAGGCTTCTTCAACTTGCTTGGGTTCAGATATTGAGACAAATGTGAAGTGCCCATAGAAATTTGCTAGCTGTGTTGCCCTTGAACGAGTGAGTGGACCTGGTGCATTGATGCTATCAATTGTTCTCTCAATCTGTACTTCATTTGCGACACGAGGATGTACAGGACGAAGATTTTGCTCTTGCTGATCATTGTCATCGTTAGAAGGATTGTCTTCAGGCTGAGCATTGTCTTCAGTTTGATCATTGTCTTCAGGTTGATCAGGTGCGGAGATGATAAGTTCCTCTTCAGGCTGAGCTTCAGAAGGTATGATTTCTCTAGTTCCCATAAGTTTGATTGATTCACTGGATGGAACTTCATCTAGCGCATTTGGCAGGTGCTCTCTTTATGAGCCGTTAGTCTCATCGAACCGCACATCCACTGTTTCAACCACTTTATAATGAAAGAGGTTGAAGACTCTGTAGGAGTGCGAATCCTTTCCATATCCAAGCATAAAACCTTCATGTGCTTTTGGTGCAAATTTTGAAGTGTGATGTGGATCCTTGATCCAACACCTGGCACCAAATACTCTGAAGTAACTGACATTAGGCTTCTTGCTAATAAGGAGCTCATAGGATGTCTTGTTGAGAAGCTTGTGAAGATAAACACGGTTGATGATATGGCATGCAGTATCAATGGCTTTAGGCCAGAACTTTCTTGGAGTCTTGTATTCATCAAGCATCGTCCGGGCCATCTCAATAAGTGTTATGTTCTTGCGTTCCACGATGCCATTCTGCTGTGGTGTGTATGGAGCTGAGAATTCATGTGTAATGCCCAAAGTATCAAGATAAGTGTCTAGACCAGTGTTCTTGAATTCAGTGCCGTTATCACTTCTGATGTGCTTGATCTTGACGTCATAGTTGTTCATGGCTCGATTGGCGAAGCGTCTGAAGACATCCTGCACTTCAGTCTTGTAGAGGATTATATGCACCCAAGTATATCTTGAATAATCATCAACAATGACAAAGCCATAGAGACAAGCAGTAGTGGTAAGAGTTGAGTAATGAGTGGGACCGAAAAGATCCATGTGGAGCAGTTCGAAGGGTTGAGTCGTTGTCATGATTGTCTTCGAGGGATGCTTGGCCCTCGGCATCTTTCCTTCTTCACAGGCACCGCATAAGTGATCCTTCTTGAACTTGACGCCCTCGATGCCTATGACATGCTTCTTCCTTGCAAGGGTGTGGAGGTTCCTCATGCCAGCATGCCCTAGCCTCCGATGCCAGAGCCAGCATTCAGAAGCTTTTGCTAGAAGACATACGGCAAGTTGTGGTCCTGCTGAGAAATCTACCATGTACAAATCATCTTTCCGATACCCTTCAAACACTAGAGACTTGTCAGATTCCATTAGTACAAGGCGACGATATTTTCCAAACATCACAATCATGTTTAAATCGCAAAGCATTGAAACAGACATTAAGTTGAAACCAAGGGATTCAACAAGAATGACTTTATCCATGTGTTGATCCTTTGAGATTCCAACTCTACCTAGACCCAATACCTTGCTTTTACCAGTGTCAGCAAATGTGATGTGACTTTTGTCAGATGGACGTAGTGTTGAGTCCATAAGAAGGCTTCGCTTGCCAGTCATGTGATTGGTACACCCACTATCAATAATCCATTCTGAAGCAGCTGGTGTCATACCCTATAGTGTAGTTAGGGGGGTAGGCTTCACGAAGAGAATTGTGAAGCAAAAACATTTGATGAACCAGTGGATTATGAAAGCTTAGATCGAGATTTGGATTGATAGGGTGAGTAGCAAGCGATTCAGGAACAAAGTACATAATAAGACCATTTGGGCATTTGATCTTGCACCCTATAAGATGTTTAAGGTCCCCAGCAATAGTGTCAGACGATTTTGGTTTTCGGCTAGAGACCTTTCCCTGCAAAAGAGAGTTAAGCTTTCTTAGCCACCCACATCTTCAAGGGTGGCTTCGAAGCAATGAGTCTAAGTGCAGCATCTGAGAACTTTGGCTTTGGAGCCCTAGCAAAAAGTCTTGCAGGTGGACAATAGTACTCATAATAATAAGTAGAATAGTTGTTGGTCTTATGAACATGGTGGTTTGATGAAACGCGCTCATATTCACAGGCCAGAGTACGGTTTCCCTGCAAAACATTTGCTTTAGTGCGACTCAGGTGAGTCCTCTGTCTGTATGAAGCCTTTGGACCGTATGAAGCCTGTGGTCTGTGGTTTGTCTACTTCACCTGTGGTGTCATGATGACATTCACAGGAAGATTCTCCAAACACCTTTTCGGCACCCAGACCTTCTTCATAGGCGGTCCATTCCTGCAGTTAGTACCAATATACCTGGCAAACACTTCACCATTCTGATTCTTAAACAGTTTATAGTTTGCATCAAAGGATTCATCAATAACAATGGGATTAGCACAAGTGAAGCCAGATAGAGTGGATGGATCCGCTGAAGGTTCCTTTGCAGCAACCCATGTGGTTTTGGGGTACTGCTCAGGTTTCCAGTAAGAGCCATCAGCATTCATTTTCCTTTCGAACCCAACACCCTCTTTCCTAGGGTTTCGGTTCAGGATCTGCCTTTTGAGGACATCACATAGTGTCTGATGCCCTTTGAGACTTTTGTACATCCCTGTTTCAAGCAATGTCTTCAACCTAGCATTCTCATCAGCAATAGCAGTGGTATCCTCAGCAGAGGGGTTAGTTACCACATCAACAGTTGAAGATATTGCAACAGTAGCAGTAGTAGAACACTCAGCAATAGAAGTAGCGTTGTCACGCTCGATGCATTTAAGACATGGTGGTTCAAATCCTTCCTGAGCGGAACTGATCTATTCGGCGTGAAGTGTCTCGTTTTCCTTTTGAAGATCTTCATGAGCCGCTCTCAATTTCTCAAGATCTTGCTTCCTTTGAAGATAATCATAGGAAAGCTTTTCATCAGTTGTTGAGAGCGTTTCATGACGACTTTCAAGTTCCTCATACTTAACGTGAAGATTTTTTATGTCTTCAATTAAGGACTGAGATCGAGTCATTTCAGCGTCTAACAGATCATCGCTTTTGTCTAACCGTTTTTGAATATGTTCCATAGCTTTCAGTTGTTTAGTTGCAATTTTAGCAAGTGTTTTGTAGCTGGGTTTTGAACCACAATCAGAGTCATCTTCACTAGATGTTTGATAGTGAGTAGTGCGTGTGTTTACCTTGGCACCGCGTGCCATGAAGCAGTAGGTAGGAGCGGAGTAGTCCTTGTCATTTGCATCGGTGTCGGTGATGAAGTCATTGTCTTCATTGTTGAAGATGGACTTGGCAACGTATGCTGTAGCCAGACTTGCAACGCCAGAATCGGACTCCTCCTCAGACTCCACCTCCGCCTCCTCAGAAGCGGACACCTCCTCTGAATCCATTTCCTTGCCAACAAACGCACGTGCCTTGCCAGATGAGCTCTTCTTGTGTGATGAAGACTTTGAGGAAGACTTGGAAGAAGACTTTGAGTATTTCTTCTTCTTCTTGTCGTCAGAGTCATATTCCTTGCTCTTCTTCTTCTTGTTGTTCTCATTGTCCCACTGCGGACACTCAGAGATGTAGTGGCCAGGTTTCTTGCACTTGTGGCATGTTCTCTTCTTGTAGTCATGAGCAGAAGCTTCATCATTCCTTGATCTTGATCGTGAAGACTTTCTGAAGCCTTTCTTCTTGGTGAATTTTTGGAATTTCTTCACAAGCATAGCAAGCTCCTTTCCAATGTCTTCAGGATCATTAGAGCTGCTGTCAGATTCTTCTTCAGACGAGGAGACAGCTTTTGCCTTCAAGGCACGAGTTCGCCCATAGTTGGGACCGTAGATGTCTCTTTTCTCAGAAAGCTGAAACTCATGTGTGTTGAGCCTCTCAAGTATGTCAGACGGATCGAGTGTCTTGAAATCAGGACGTTCTTGAATCATCGGGGCTAGGGTGTCAAACGAGTTGTCAAGTGATCTCAGGAGTGTCTTGACGACTTCATGCTTGGACGAGAGCTTGAAGCTCATTTGTGATGTCAGTGAGTCGATCAAACGTGAGCTGGACGTTCTCATTGTCATTTCTCTTGAAGCGGTTGAAGAGGTTGCGAAGGACACTGATTATCTGATCTCTCTGGGTTGAGACGCCTTCATTGACCTTGGAGAGCCAGTCCCAGACTAGCTTAGATGTTTCCAAAGCACTCACGCGGCCATACTGTCCTTTGGTCAGATGACCACAGATGATGTTCTTGGCAGTGGAGTCCAGTTGAACGAACTTCTTGACATCAGCAGCGATGACACCTTCACCAGCCTTGGGAACGCCATTCTTGATGACATACCATAGGTTGACATCAATGGCTTCAAGATGCATGCGCATCTTATTCTTCCAGTAGGGATATTCAGTTCCATCGAAGACGGGGCAAGCAGCGGAGACGTTAATTATCCCTGCAGTCGACATAGCTAAAACTCCAGGTGGTTAAACCGAATCACACAGAACAAGGGAGTACCTAGCTCTGATACCAATTGAAAGTGCTAGTGATCGACTAGAGGGGGGTGAATAGGCGATTTTTATGAAAGTCTTCAAAACATGGAAGTTTCGAAGACAAACGATAGAAATAAACCTATTACCATACAGCGGAAGGTAGACTACACTAGGCAAACCATAGTCAAGTATTCAATGAAGTGAAAGCATAATGACTAATAGCAGCTAGGCAGTAAAGATCAGGTAGGAAGATATTGTGAAGCCAATCAAAACAAGTAGTCACTAAGTGAAGACAAAAGATAATGCAATTATACAATGACTTCACAAGGACCAACAGTAAGCAAAGGGAAGGGAAGGATGAAACCGGTGACTCGTTGAAGACAATGATTTGTTGGACCAGTTCCAGTTGTTGTGACAACTGTACGTCTGGTTAGGGAGGCTGAGATTCAACTCAGAAGACCTCGTCTTCACCTTATTCCCCTTGAGCTAAGGACACCCATTCCTCGCCCAATCACTCTGGTAAGTCTTCAAGGTAGACTTCCAAACCTTCACAGACTTCGTTCACCGGCGATCCACAATGACTCTTGGATGCTCAGAACGCGATGCCTAACCGGCTGGAGGATTCACAGTCCTCAAGTGTAATAAGTCTTCAGATCACACAGACAGGAATACTTAAGTGATGCCTAACACTCTTTGTCTCTGGGTGTTTAGGGCTTTATCCTCGCAAGGAATTCTCTCTCAAAGGCTTCGAGGTGGGTTGCTCTCAAACGACAAAAGCCGTACTCTAACTCTGAGCAGCCAACCATTTCTGGTTGTAGGGGGTGGGCTATTTATAGCCACTAGGCAACCCGACCTGATTTGTCCGAAATGACCCTGGGTCACTAAGGAACTGACATGTGTTCCAACGGTCAGATTTCAAACACACACGGCAACTTTACTTGGGCTACAAGCAAAGCTGACTTATCCAACTCTGGACAAGATTTGCTCTCATAGTCTTCACTCGAAGACATAGGATTTTGGTTAAGCATCACTTCGGTCATTCTGACTGGTTCTCTTGGACCCCACTTAACAGTACGGTGGTTCCTATGACTCAACAAAGAAGAAAAAGAACGACGAAAGAACTAAGTCTTCACGCTCCAAAGTCTTCATGTGATGTCTTCTCTTGTCATAGTCTTCAATGTGAATGTCTTCACATACCACCTTTGTCTTCAATGTCTTCTTACATTTTTAGGGGTCATCTCTGGTAGGAAAACCGAATCAATGAGGGACTTCTACCTGTGTTATCCTGCAATTCTCACAAACACATTAGTCCCTCAACTAGGTTTGTCGTCAATACTCCAAAACCAACTAGGGGTGGCACTAGATGCCCTTATAGTTAGTATGGAGGAAGAGGATGAAGAGGAAGAAGAGGAGAGCAACCTCAAAGATACGAAGTATGCCTATCATGAACACATGGCCCTTGCTTCAAGGCAATTTTGGAGAAAGAAGAACTCAAGGCCCAACTTCAACAAGAACAATTCAAGTGGCGCAAAGGGCAAGCAACGAGTGAGGACTTGTTTCAATTGTGGCAATGTAAGCCACTTTGTGGCGGAGTGCCCTTATGAGAAGAGGGAAGACAATGGTGGCAAGCTCATCCGAAAGGACAAGGCCAAGTCGTTCCCCAACAAGAGCAACTTCACCAAGAAGACTCCTCCCAAGGCATTGGTGGTACAAGAAGAGTACAATGAGGATGATGACGATGATGAAGATGGTGAGTCGGTTGCCATGGCCTCCGTTGCCATTGCAACGACTCCACGGGTGTCTCTCTTCGACTCACCCAATGAGAGCATCACCGCCAAGTGCCTCATGGCTAAAGCCACCAACAAGGTAACCCCCAACATCAAAACTACCATCATTAATCATCCTTCTTCGACAGATAGCATTGATGAACATGAGGGAACTAATGTGGAGGTGAATGAGTTTGAGGCCTTTATGGGTAAACTCAAGGGTAAATCCAAGAAGCACTTTGTTGCTCTCTTGGAACAACTTGGTGAAGCCAATGACATGATCGAGGCTCACGAAGATACCATCTCTAAGATGGAGGGGCATAGTCATGACTATGCCAATGAGATTTCGGATCTTTCCAATGCTCTTGAGGAAGAGCGTGGTCTTCGTTTGGCTCTTGAGGAGTCTCACAACGATGATCATGCTAAATTAAAGAAAGATCTTGATCATGCTCTTGTTGTTTCTCGTGTGCTAAACTCTGAGAAGGCAAATCTTGGGGTTGATCTTGCTAGACTCAAACAGGAGTTTGACATTCTCGACAAGGCTCACAAAGTCTTGAAGGGTGTTCGTGCTACCCTCAAGGAGTCTCATGATCAACTCCAAGTGAAGCTAACCAAGGAGAAAGCCACATTTCCTCATATGGTGTTAATTGATAATGCAAATGCTACTAACCCTTGTTGTGAGCATGTGCATCTTATTGAGGAGAATGTTAAGTTGAAGGAGCAACTTGAGAAAGGCCTCGTGTTATGCATACAAGGTGAGAAGAACCTAAACGACCTTTTGAGAAATCAAAAGGATGTTGTGGCCAAGGAGGGGATTGGGTTTGCACCCAAGCCCAAGAACAAGAAGAAGGATAACAAGACCAAACGACCTCCTCCTCTCAAGCAAACTTTTGTGAAGGAGGGAGAGAGTGCTTCCAAGGAGAAGAAGAACAATGCGAAGGGTGGCGGTGTCAAAAAGGGCAATGCCACCCCTCCCAACAAAGCCGGCGACTTTAATCCTTCTTATGTGTTATGTCGTGCTAGTGATGGGCATGTCTATGCCAAATTTGTTGGTTCTCCTCATGAGTACATTGAATGGTCTATTTGGGTTCATAAGACCCTTGTATCTAACATCAAAGGACCCATTACAGAATGGGTACCTAAAACCAAGCATTGATCTCTTGTAAGTGTTTGCTTCCGGTGGGGGATCATGGTTGCTCGATAGTGGAGCTACAAATCATATGACCGAAAGCAAAGACTTGGTGGTGGACATGCACAAGATTCCATCTATGCCCACCAATGTCGAGTGGGGTGATGCCTCATCTTCTAAGGTATTGGGACTTGGCAAGGTTGTCATCTCTCATGATCTCACGATCAAGAAGGTCATGCTTGTTGAGTCCCTTGCATACAATTTACTTTCCGTTCGTCAACTTGCAATCATGGGCTTTGCCACTTTCTTTGATATTGATACCGTGGCCCTCTTGTGGAGCAAGACTCTTAAAGTAGCCTTTGTTGGGCATGTCGAGAACGGTCTATATGTGATTAACTTTTCGGAGCAACCCACTAAGACCACGACATGCCTAATGGCTAAAGTTGATGTGGGATGGCTTTGGCATCGCCGTTTAGCCCATGTCAATATGAGATCTTTGCAAATTCTTCTCAAGGGGGGCCATGTCCGTGGACTAACAAATGTTAGTTTTGCTAAAGATCGTGCTTGAAGTGCTTGTATCGAAGGAAATCTTCACGAGAAGGCTCACCCTCCCACGACTATCATTTACTCAAAGAGGCCTTTGGAGCTCCTTCACTTGGATCTCTTTGGGCCTCCATCCTTTGATAGTCTTGGGGGTAGGAAGTATTGCTTGGTGATTGTGGATGACTATTCAAGATATACTTGGGTGTATTTCTTCAAGAGGAAGAGCGAGACCCAACAAACCGTCATTGACTTTGCAAATGAAGCACAACGTCAACACAATGCAAAGATCTTGATAATAAGAAGTGACAATGGCACCGAGTTCAAGAACTACACCTTGGATGAGTTTCTTAGTGATGAGGGGATCAAGCATCAATATTCCGCACCCTACATGTAACGCCCCAGACACACCCGCCGGTGGTCGTTACTCCTGGCGGGATCTAGACTGGCCCCACAGATCAATACTAGTCTTTTCTGCGCACTTTGTCCTCACTCAGGCGCACCCGGGAGCAACTTCCCGGTCGGTCACCCATCCTGACACTACTCCAAGCTGAGCACACTTAACTTTGAAGTTCTGTCCGAATGGGCTCCCGGAAAAGAAGGAATTCCTTATTGATATGAGTAGTCTATCATCCTTATTAAGCCAGGCTATCACATACACCCCCACTCAGAGGAACCGATGTCCTCGTCGGGCCACAGGAACATTCCCTCTTGGCACATACGTCTGTGCATCTAGTCCGGTACATGTGCCATGTTGGGTGCCACGACGGGTCACAAACGTCATGAACAACATGACCGCGCACCTGTCCGCAACCATCTGTGTAACCACGAGGGTCGGCTCTGATACCAAATTGTAATGCCCCAGACACACCTGCCGGTGGTCGTTACTCCTGGTGGGATCTAGACTAGCCCCACAGATCAATACTAGTCTTTTCTGCGCACTTTGTCCTCACTCATGCGCACCCAGGAGCAACTTCCCGGTCGGTCACCCATCCTGACACTACTCCAAGCTGAGCACACTTAACTTTGAAGTTCTGTCCGAATGGGCTCCCGGAAAAGAAGGAATTCCTTATTGATATGAGTAGTCTATCATCCTTATTAAGCCAGGCTATCACATACACCCCCACTCAGAGGAACCGATGTCCTCGTCGGGCCACAGGAACATTCCCTCTTGGCACATACGTCTGTGCATCTAGTCCGGTACATGTGCCATGTTGGGTGCCACGACGGGTCACAAACGTCATGAACAACATGACCGCGCACCTGTCCGCAACCATCTGTGTAACCACGAGGGTCGGCTCTGATACCAAATTGTAATGCCCCAGACACACCTGCCGGTGGTCGTTACTCCTGGTGGGATCTAGACTAGCCCCACAGATCAATACTAGTCTTTTCTGCGCACTTTGTCCTCACTCATGCGCACCCAGGAGCAACTTCCCGGTCGGTCACCCATCCTGACACTACTCCAAGCTGAGCACACTTAACTTTGAAGTTCTGTCCGAATGGGCTCCCGGAAAAGATGGAATTCCTTATTGATATGAGTAGTCTATCATCCTTATTAAGCCAGGCTATCACACTACACCCCTCAACAAAACGGTGTTGCGGAGAGGAAGAACCGGACGTTGATGGATGCGGCAAGGACCATGATGGCGGAGTTCAAGTCTCCATACAACTTTTGGGCCGAAGCCATCAACATCGCGTGTCATGCATCCAATCGGCTCTACCTCCGCAAGGGCTTGAACAAGACTCCATATGAGATACTCACCGGTAACAAGCCCAACCTCAAGTACTTTCGGGTGTTCGGGTGTAAGTGTTTCATTCTCAAGAAAGGTGTTCGGTTGTCTAAATTTGAGGCTAGAGCTTATGAGGGCATATTTGTTGGTTATGCTACAAACTCTCATGCTTACCGTGTCCTCAATAAATCCACGGGACTTATTGAGGAGACGTGTAACGTGGAGTTTGATGAGAATAACGGCTCCCAAGTGGAGCAAAGTGGCACTTGTGATGTAGGCGATGAAATTGCTCCTCAAGCCATAAGAAGAATGGGTGTTGGTTTTATCCTACCCATTGAGGAACCCCTTGTGGCCGAAGGAGAAGGACAATGCTCCACTCAAGTGGAGCCATCACCAACCCAAGGACCACACGCTTCCGAAAAACAAAGTGAAGGCCCTCATCCTCATGAACAAGACCAAGGGCAAGATCATGCTCAAGACGGTGTTGACACACCAAGTGATGCCCAAGGTCAAGTTCTCTCCTCCGAGCAAGTTCAAGATCAAGAACAAGCTCAAGACATCGCTCAAGATGATCAAGTGACCGCTCCTCAACTCACCACCGAGGAGGAATTGGAGCGTCGTGCCGCCAAGATTGCTTCCAAGCTCTCCACCAAGGGTCATCTCATGAAGAATGTACTTGGAAGCATTCAAAAGGGGGTAAGCACTCGTAGACAATTGGCAAACTATTGTGAACATCACGCGTTTGTCTCTTGTGTTGAACCCCAAAAGGTATATGAAGCACTCGAAGATCCGGATTGGCTTAATGCCATGCATGAAAAACTCAACAACTTCGAGTACAACAAGGTGTGGAGATTGGTGCCAAGGACAATGGGGAACCACAATGTCATTGGAACCAAGTGGATATATAAGAACAAGCAAGATGCTCATGGGACCATCATTCGCAACAAGGCAAGATTGGTGGCACAAGGCTACTCCCAAGTCGAGGGTATCGACTACGGTGAAACCTTTGCTCTCGTTGCTCGCCTTGAATCCATTCGTTTGTTGATTGCTTATGCTTCTCATCACAACTTTAAGTTGCAACAAATGGATGTGAATAGTGCTTTTCTTAATGGTCCTATTAATGAGTTGGTCTATGTCAAGCAACCCCCCGGGTTCGAGGATCCCTACTTTCCCGATCATGTGTATCAACTCAATAAGGCACTCTATGGGCTTAAACAAGCCCCACGTGCGTGGTATGACCACCTTACCGAGTTGTTACAAGATCGTGGGTGTGAAGTTGGGCTAATCGACCCCACTCTTTTTACTAAGAAGGTCAAAGGGGATTTGTTTGTATGCCAACTATATGTTGATGACATTATCTTTGGTTCCCCTAACAAAGCTTTCAATGAGGAATTCGCCGCTCTCATGACCTCAAAGTTCAAGATGTCTTCCATGGGAGAGTTGAATTTCTTTCTAGGGTTCGAAGTGAAGCAAAGAAGAGAAGGAACCTTCATCAACCAAGCCAAATACACTCAAGACATCCTCAAGAGATTCAAGCTAAGTGATGTCAAGCCGGCTTCCACTCCAATGCCCACCAAGTGCCAACTTGACATCGATCCCAATGGTAAAGCGGTGGATCAAACGGTATATCGCTCCATGATTGGATCCTTGCTTTACCTTTGTGCATCTAGACCGGATATCATGTTGAGTGTTGGAATTTATGCACGGTTTCAAGCCACACCTAAGGAAAGTCACTTTGTGGCGGTCAAGCGAATCTTTCGATATTTGGCTCATACCCCAAACTTTGGCTTATGGTACCCAAGAGGAGCAAACTTCAAGCTTGTAGGGTATTCGGACTCCGATTGGGCGGGAGACAAAGTGGATAGGAAGTCCACTTCCAGAGGGTGCCAATTCCTTGGTTGCTCTTTGGTAAGTTGGTCTTCCAAAAAGCAAAGTTTTGTGTCTCTCTCGTCCACCGAAGTGGAGTATGTAGCGGTCGGTAGTTGTTGTGCACAACTCTTATGGATGAGGCAAACTTTAAAGGATTACGGTGTCATTTGTGACAAAGTGCCTCTTTGGTGTGACAATGAAAGTGCCATAAAGATTTCTCTCAAACTGGTGCAACACTTCAAGACGAAGCATATTGAGATTCGGTATCACTTCATCCGGGATCACATTAGGCGAGGGGAGATCGAGCTCAACTACGTCAACACTCATGATAACCTTGCAGATATTTTCATGAAGCCATGGGATGAAGCAAGATTTCGCGAGTTAAGGCATGAGCTAAATATCATTGATTTGAGCAATGTTGCTTGAACCCTTGCACACCCCACCATACTCAACTTGTTGTCTTGTTTAGATGTAGGCATGGACATAGGGGGAGTGTTGTTCTCTCAATGAACTCTCCCTCCCCCCATTATGCATAAATTGATCAACTCTTCCACATTAGCCACTTTTGATGGTACTTGTGCTTCAAAGACGAGTTTTGGTCATGGGCCCAAGGATAGTTCTTCGCGGTGCCATACCAATTGACTCAAACATAGGTGGCTCCGGCCACCGCCCTCTCTTTGCAGAGGTTGTGTCTCGAGGTTGTTTCTTGTTGTCTCGAGCTTATCTGTCAGGTCATTGCCTCAGTTTACTTTCACCCCGGGGAGGAGCGGATGATGACCTGGATGACCAATGGCCGTCAGTTGACTGCTACCTGGAAGGAGTTCATGGATCTGCTCCAAGTTCCTGATGACGGGCTCACCACACCCGTTGGTGTTCCCCCCATGCCAATCCTGAGTCTGCTAGCAAGAACAAGATACAACCGTTCTATGTTGAGAAGGTGCTTCCCAGTGGCAAGTCGACATGGGTGCTGAACTCCTTTCTGGATATCATGTATCGCATCTTCCGCAACTCTCTGTTCCCTCGCATTGGCGACAAGGACAAGGTTCATGCCTATCTGGTGGATATGATGCTCCTGTGCGAGGAGGCACGTGTGTCTCAGACTCAGCCACTTGATGTCTCACACATCATGTGGTGTGAGCTTCGGTTTGCGGTGTTCAACCGCAAAGTACCTATCTATGGACCATACCTGTTTCTGTTGATCTCCAAGACTTGGGAGAAGCTGTACCCTGGTGATGAGTTCCTTGCTCCAGACTGGATTCTACACGAGCCCATCAGTCTTCGTGTCAAGCCCAACTGGACCAACACTACTACTCGTGCTGAGGCGTCTGCTGCTAGGAGGGATGTTGATGAGGAGGAGGCTAGAGCAGAGGGTGTTGCTGAGGACCATGCTGCTAGGTCTTCCCATCCTTCCTCGGAGCCCTCGTGGGCCAAGAAGTTGAAGGACAGGATGAAGACTCTTTTCTGCATGCAAGCAAAGGGGCAGTACAGGACTCACGTGGCATCCAAGGAAAGTCACCGCCGCGACAAGAAGATTATGAGGGTCTTTGGAGAGGATGTCTCTGGTGGTTCTGAGGAGGTCATCACGCTAGAGGCTGCATGGATGGCGAAGCAAGGCTACAAGTGGACTGATTCTGAGGAGGACATTGAGGAGACCGTCCCCGCCGCCGAGTCTGACAAGGAGCACGAGGAGAGTTGGGATGATTTCTCTGCCTGAGCCACCCCTTGTGTGTAGGTGTCCTCTCTGCCTTTTTGGCGTCTCGATGCCAAAGGGGGAGAGAGTGTAGGGATTTGCGTGCTTGCAAGTCGTGTGTTGTGTTTGGTGTGTTTGCTTTGTCATTTGGACCTCATTTACTTTGGTTTGGTTTGCGCCTTTGAGACTTATCCTTCATATGGTGTAAGACATATGCACTCTATCCTATCTTAGTGAGCT
The DNA here is from genome assembly GCF_003073215.2 of Triticum urartu. Taxonomy (NCBI): domain Eukaryota; kingdom Viridiplantae; phylum Streptophyta; class Magnoliopsida; order Poales; family Poaceae; genus Triticum; species Triticum urartu. The sequence goes on along the minus strand of NC_053022.1, from coordinate 382,747,041 downwards.
TATGATTGTGCTACTTATGTTATGCTCGTATTTTCTACCTTGTCTAGTGTTTGCCTTACTATTGCAAGATATGCCTTGTCTCTAAAATATAGGGGGAGTTTTGATCCCAGTATGTGTGTCATGCAGTCCAAAGCACCCATCTAGTTTGCACACATCTAGGGGGAGCCCGTCTATATTCTAGAGAGGAGGGGTTTGCGTTTGCTCAGTATTATTTCCCTTTGTGCAAATCTCGTATTGTCATCAATCCACCAAAAAGGGGGAGATTGTAAGGGCATATTTATCCCTAAGGTGTTTTGGTGATTGATGACAATGCTTTTGCGGATTAATCGTGTGCCATGAGTTTCCCAGACGTTTCATCGCTAGGCACAAGACGGTTTGGTGCCCCTCGAAGACTATTGAAGACAACGTTTTTCTACGTTTCTTTTTGGTGGATTTGAGTCATAGGAAAGCCGTACTATTAAGAGGGGGTCCGCGTCGGAAAGGTTCGGGTGAAATCATCACGTACATGTTTTCTTCCTTGTCTCCAGCTTTCCCATACGCATTGGAGCATCCTCCGTTTATCCTCTTTGCTTTGTCCTGGTTGCTGATATTGGGCTTGCGGTAGTACTGCTCCCTGGAGCGGTAGTACCGCAGGCACCAGCGGTAGTACCGTACTTAAGCATGGTAGTACCGCGGGAGCCCACGGTAGTACCGCTCCTTCGGAGCCGTAGTACCGTGGCCCCCAGGCCAAGTGCCGCTTCTTCGCGGTAGTAGGGGCGGATGTAATTTTTTAATCCGCGCCTCCGCGGTAGTACCGCACCCCGTGCGCGGTAGTACCGCGCGCGGCCTGGCTTAGCTGCCAGGCGGTAGTACCGCTCCTCAGCGGTAGTACTGTGTCAGATTTTTGCATCGTCTGTTTTCCAGCGGAAGTAGGCACAGATGTATTTTTATTCATCTGCGCTCTTCCCAGGCTAGGAGTTTCCTGCCTTGCGGTAGTACCGCAAGGGGGAGCGGTAGTACCGCGCCTGCGGCAGTACCGCCCTCAGCCCTTGTGCTACAGGTCTGTCCTAGCTCCTGCTGCTGCGGTAGTACCGCAGTCCCTCACAGTAGTGCCGCATGGCCTTGCGGTAGTACTGCTGGTCAGGGGCGGAAGTACCGCATAGCCTTACGATAGTACCGCTGGTCAGGGGCGGTAGTACCGCAAGTCGCGGGCTGGTTAGGTGGATAACGGTTGGATATTGTCCACAACTATATAAGGGGTGTCTTCTTCCTCTAGTTGACCACCTCTTCTAACCCTAAGCTCCATTGTTGCTCCAAGCTCCATTTTCACCCGATCTCACTCCCTAGCCAATCAAACTTGTTTATTTGCTCGGGAGTGGTTGAGAAGGCCCTGATCTACACTTCCACCCAAAGAAATTTGATTCCCCCCACTAATCCCTTGCGGATCTTGTTACTCTTGGGTGTTTGAGCACCCTAGAAGGTTGAGGTCACCGCAGAGCCATAGTCCAATGTGGTGAAGCTTTGTGGTGTCGTTGGGAGCCTCCAATTAAGTTGTGGAGATTGCCCCAACCTTGTTTGTAAAGGTTCGGTCGCCGCCTCCAAGGGCACCAATAGTGGAATCACGACATCTCGCATTGTGTGAGGGCGTGAGGAGAATACGGTGGCCCTAGTGGCATCTTGGGGAGCATTGTGCCTCCACACCGCTCCAACGGAGACGTACTTCCCTTCAAAGGGAAGGAACTTCGGTAATACATCCTCGTCTCCACCGGCTCCACTCTTGGTTATCTCGTGCCTTTGCTTGTGCAAGCTTATTTCTGATATATCTCTTGTTTGCTTGTGTACTTATCATTGTTGCATCATATAGGTTGCTCACTTAGTTGCATATCTAGACAACCTACTTCGATGCAAAGTTTAAATTGTTAAAGAAAAGCTAAAAATTGTTAGTTGCCTATTCACCCCCCTCTAGTCAACTATATCGATCCTTTCAAGGGTTTTGGTTGATTTGTGTCTTAAGGTGTTATTCTAGTACGAACTCTAGGATAGATTGAACAGAAAGAATAGCTTCGTGTTATTTTACTACGTACTCTTGAATAGATCGATCAGAAAGGCTAACTTTGAGGTGGTTTCGTACCCTACAATAATCTCTTCATTTGTTCTCCGCTATTAGTGACTTTGGAGTGATCTTTGTTGCATGTTGAGGGATAGTTATATGATCCAATTATGTTATTATTGTTGATAGAACTTGCACTAGTGAAAGTATGAACCCTAGGCCTTGTTTCCTAGCATTGCAATACCGTTTGTGCTCACTTTTACCACTTGCTACCTTGCTGTTTTTATATTTTTAGATTACAAAAACCTTTATCTACCATCCATATTGCACTTGTATCACCATCTCTTCGCCGAACTAGTGCACCTATACAATTTACCATTGTATTGGGTGTGTTGGGGACACAAGAGACTCTTTGTTATTTGGTTGCAGGGTTGTTTGAGAGAGACCATTTTCATCATACGCCTCCCACGGATTGATAACCTTAGGTCATCCACTTGAGGGAAATTTGCTACTGTCCTACAAACCTCTGCACTTGGAGGCCCAATAATGTCTACAAGAAGAAGGTTGTGTAGTATACATCACCCCCCTCTCCTGGTGCACCCAGGTGGGTTGTCCCCACCTGGTGGCCTCGCAGGCCCTAATTCCGGCGCTATAAAATCCTATTTTCGGAGAAAAAATCAAGGAGAAAGAATTATAGCAATCCACAAGACGGAGTCGCCGCCAAGCCCTGTTCTTCCTCGGGAGGGCAGATCTGGAGTCCGTTTGGGGCTCCGGAGAGGGGAATCTTCGTTCTTCGTCATCACCAACCCTTCTCCGTCGCCAATTCCATGATGCTCCCCACCGGGAGTGAGTGATTCCTTCGTAGGCTCGCTGGTCGGTGAGGAGTTGGATGAGATTCATCATGTAATCGAGTTAGTTTTGTTAGGTCTTGATCCCTAGTATCCACTATGTTCTTAGATTGATGTTGTTATGACTTTGCCATGCTTAATGCTTGTCACTTTGGGCCCGGGTGCCATGATTTCAGATCTGAACCATTTATGTTATCACTATTATATCCATGTTCTAGATCCGATCTTGCAAGTTATAGTCACCTACTATGTGTTATGATCCGGTAACCCCAGAGTGACAATAACCGGGACTTATTCCGGTGATTACCGTAGTTTGAGGAGGGAGCATCTCCCTCAATGCTAGGCATGATGATTTCAATGATGCTCACATAAAAGATAATAATTGAAACATAAAGAGAGCATCATGAAGAATATAACTAGCACAACGATGCTATTTCAATGATGCTTACAGTAATTCTATAAATAAACTGCTATAGAAAAAATAAATATAAAATTCTTGCCAAATTAGATGATATTGATAAAATGCTAAGATAAATGGTTTAACTTTCCATGATAGAACCAAATGAAAAGAACTCAGAGATCAATTGGGCAAGATTTTGAAACAGGAGGAATTGAAATGGTTGTAGAGATATATAAAAAAAGAAGGCAGTAACACTAGATATTACCATGCCAAAGTTTATGGCAGAAGGGAAAAATAAGATTGTTTCTTTAGAGCAAAATGAAGGGGTGATAGAGGGTGAGAAATAATTACTTACATATATCACATGTTTTTATAGAAAAACTTTTTGGGTATGCTACAGAATCAAAGATTTATTTCAATATTTAGGAGGCTTTAAAACTTATAAAAATTTTCACAATGGAAGAATTACAAACTGTAGTATTTCATATGTGAAAAAACAAGAGCCCCAGTCCTCATGGTCTTCATGCTGATTTTTATCGGTATTTATAGGAAGTTGTCAAATGAGATTTGAAAAGCCTGCTCGATGATTTTCATAGTGGGGTTCTTGACATTGCTAGACTTTATTATGGTATGATCAATTTAGTCCCGAGAACCAGGGATGCCAAACAAATCTAAAAATTCGGTCATGTAAGTTTACTGAATGTTAGTTTCAAAATTATTACCAAGGTTCTGATGAACATGCCTGGCAGAGTGGTTCCACCCCATATCTCCAATATTCAGACTTCTTTGTCAATGATAGATACATTGTGGAAGGTGTTTTACTATTGCATGAAGCTTTAAATTATATTCATCATAAGAAACAAAGTTCTTTGCTCTTTAAAGTACACTTTGAAAAGGCTTATGACCAAATTAAGTGGCCTTTCGTTTATCAAATGTCAAAATTAAGAAACCTTATTGATAAATGGTGTGACTGGATCATGCACACTATGAGAGGGGGTCATGTTGGGGTCAAAGTGAATGACACAATTGGACCTTATTCTAAAGCTCACAAAGGATTGAGTCAAGGGGATGCTCTCTCTCCCCTTTATTTTTTGTTCTAGTTGTTGATGCTCTTGCCATTATCATGGATAAAGCTAAGTAAAATGACTTTGTAAAAGGGATGCGTTGTGAAAATGTGCAAAAGGGGGTAAATATGTTACAGTATGCTGACGACACAATCTTCCTTTTACAAGATGGTGAAAACAGTGCAAAAAATGAAGTTTATTCTGAGTGCTTTTGAACAAATGTCCAGTCTGACAATTATTTTCCATAATCTATTTGGGGATGGTATTCATAAAGCTCACACTTACTAGGGGATCTACACTTGTAGGTTATAAGTTGGATGATATTCTCCTGAGATATTGGAGAGTCCTCGTTTCCAATCTTAGACTTAAAAACAAACACCAGAAAAGGGGCGACTAACGAGATTGAGAAAATATGTGCTTACTGGCAATGGAGAGTGGTTAATATTGCTGGTAGGGTCACCTTGGTTCAGTCCTGCTTGACTAACACGCCATTATACATGATGTCATTTTATCACCTTCCAGTGTGGATTAAGAAGAAGTCTGATTTTTTAGAGTCAGATTAGTTTGGCAAGCACATGAGGATAATAAAAAATATCACCTAGTCATCTGGAAAACCCGTTGTGAGCCAAATGATCAAGGAGCCTTAGGAATCCTTAATCTAGAGCTTATGAATAAAGCTCTCCTTGCAAGATGGTTCCGAAAATATAGACTGGAAATGGCCCTGACAAGATATTTTGCTTAGCAAATATGTGAAAGGTAATTGCATTTCTGGAATTAATCCTAGAATGGGGGTGTCGGTGTCAAAACCGGCGGATCTCGGGTAGGGGGTCCCGAACTGTGCGTCTAAGGCGGATGGTAACAGGAGACAGGGGACACGATGTCTTACACAGGTTCGGGCCCTCTTGATGGAGGTAAAACCCTACGTCCTGCTTGATTAATATTGATGATATGGGTAGTACAAGAGTAGATCTACCACGAGATCAGAGAGGCTAAACCCTAGAAGCTAGCCTATGGTATGATTGTATGTTATTGTTGTGTCCTACGGACTAAACCCCTCTAGTTTATATAGACACTGGAGAGGGTTAGGGTTAGACAAGGTCGGTTACAAAGGAGGAGATATACACATCCGTATTGCCTAGCTTGCCTTCCACGCCAAGTAGAGTCTCATCCGGACACGAGACGAAGTCTTCAATCTTGTATCTTCATAGTCCAACAATCCGGCCAAAGGATATAATCCGGCTGTCCGGAGACCCCCTAATCCAGGACTCCCTCAGTAGCCCCTGAACCAGGCTTTCAATGACGATGAGTTCGGCGCGCAGTATTGTCTTCGGTATTGCAAGGTGGCTTCCTCCTCCGAATACACCATGGAAGAATTTGAATACAAGGATAGTGTCCGACCCTGCAAAATAAGTTCCACATACCACCGTAGAGAGAATAATATTTCCACAAATCCAATTTGCTGGCTTGTTTTGGCAACACGACATTATGCCATGGCCCGGTGATTATTCGAACCGTTTCCTTTAACTAGCCCCGCACATAACGCGAGACAGTTTTTTGACACGTCTTGTCAAAGTAGAGATCGTGTCCCCCTTATTACGGGATTCTCATCAATACGGGCGTGGGTAACCCAACCGTGCCATCGATTACGGCGCTTGGGGGATAAGCGAGTTTTACCAGGCTAGTGGGGACGCATAGTTTCGTCCACCCATATAAAGGGATAAGGATTCACCCTTTCATCCACGCCTTCTTCCTCCTTTGCTCATCCATTTTCGCGCACTCGAGCTCCAGCGCCCAAGTCCGCACTTCCCACCTCAACCTTCTCCAACCATGTCCGGAGCGGGAGGCAGGTGGATGGTCTCCTTCGTCACGGAGGGACACATCAAGAAGCTGAGGAGAGCCGGATATCTGCCCGACGACATCGCGCACCGGCTCCCAGATGAGGGGCAGCTCATCCCCACCCCCAGGCCCCATGAGAGGGTAGTGTTCCTTACCCATTTGCTCCGCGGACTGGGATTCCCTCTCCACCCATTCGTCCGGGGGCTCATATTCTACTACGGCCTGGATTTCCACGATCTGGCCCTGAACTTCATCCTCAACATCTCGGCGTTTATCGTCGTGTGCGAGGCCTTCCTCCGCATCAAGCCCCACTTTAGCTTATGGCTGAAGACCTTCAATGTCAAGCTGAAGGTAGTGAGCGGCCGCCAGGCGGAGTGCGGAGGCGCCATGGTGGGAAAGATGCCCAACGTCACATGGCTCGAGGGCTCCTTCGTGGAGACCGTAAAGGGGTGGCAATCGGGGTGGTTCTACATCACCGAGCCGCGTGACCCCAAATGGGCAGCGGCCCCCGAGTTCCGATCTGGCATCCCCACGCGGCTCACCTCCTGGCAAGAGAAGGGCCTGTCCTGGGGTAGTTCGCGAGAGCTGACCGGACTCCAAACATGTATTCAAAACATGGTGAACAAGAAGCTCAAACTCGTCAACGTAGTCCAGGTCATGCTCATCCGCCGGATGCTCCCGTGCCAACAACGGGCTTTCAACTTGTGGGAGTTCGACTCAGCCCAGCACCGAACTCTGAACAGGCTCTTCGACACAACTCACGAGGATGCCTGGAAGGTGCTATTCAAGGGTGCCGAGGTTCCCCCTCCCACTACCGAGGATCGCGGATTCTGCGTGAAGCGCCAAGCCAGCGCAGTAAGCTGTTTTACCTCTCACAGGATACTTGTTTTTCATAGTTTGACTCTATGCGGGATCTAAGCTCCCGTACCTTTGACAGGACTGGCAGGAGACGGCCGGACAGATCGACTGTCCGGGTCCTTTGCCCGAAGGCCCAGCAGACGCTCTCCTAACGAAGATGCTGACTCCGGCTCCTTACAAGGTGCCGGAGAAGACCAAGAAGGCCAAGGGAACCCGAAAGAGTTCCCGACGCCAGGCGTCATCAGACTCATCGTCCGATTACTCTGCGACACACTCCTCCCCTGAAGATGAGGAGGAGGAAGAAGATGCTCCCCCTTCAGTTGGGGGAGACAAGAAAAGGAAGGCCACCCCAACTGGGGAGGCCGAAGGGTCCAAGAAGGGAAGGACTCTCCTTCCGGACAGTTCCACCACCGCCGCTGAAGGCGAAGATGAGTGGCTGCTCAGGGCCAAGCCCCTGGCGAAATCGTAAGTATTCGGATACCAGAGTAACTCATAGCATTCCTTTGTCGCACTGCTTCCCCTAACGCCGAATATGATTATGCAGGCCGCCACGAGCCAGTATCGACGTATTGTCGGACGGCTCCCTGGGCTCGTCGGATATGGATAGTGATCCACTTCCGACCACCACCTCCCCTTGCCCGGCGGACGATGCCGAGGTATTGTCTCAAGAGGCACCGGGTCGAGGGGAGACAGTCCCGGAGGCGCCTCAAGGCGACCTTCCGGACTCCGGGAGCAGAGGGAACAAAGCCCCTGAGGGCTCCGAGTTCGGCCCTCAGCCGAACACCGCGCCGGAACCTCCAGTGCTTCCTAACTCGGGCAGGCGGCCTCCTTCCAAGAGGGGCAAGACGCCTGTGCCGGTGACCTCTGTCCATCCAGAGGCGCCGGACAATCTACTGGGAGCGCTTCGCAGCGCTTCCATCGACGAGGAGCACCGTACTATTATGAGTGCGGTGGTCCAGAAGGTTCAGTACACCAAGAGCGGATTGACTGAAGCCTGTGCCAGCCTTCTAACAGGCTTTGAGGTAAGTGTTTAAAATATAGGAAAAATATTACCGCATAGACAGTAGCCCCTGATGCTCTGTTCGGTGTTCACAAAGAAAAGCCGAACAGAGGATCAAACAATATCGCAGGAGTCTAATATAAGTATGTCAATATGCGTATGCAGGCTTCGCTGCTGGCATCTGCTGCACTGACTGCGGAGGTCGCCACACTGAAGCAGGACCTTAAAGGGTCCAAGGACGAGCTCGACCTTGCTATGAGACAGCTCGAGGAGAACAAAGGTAAGTAGTACCTAGTCTATGGATATGTATAAAAAGAATGCGATTGCAAAATGAATTTGTCAGGGGCCACGACCGAAGTGGCGACCCTAAAGCAAGCGTTGTCCGAGGCCGAAGATAAAGCGGCCAAGGAGCACATCGAGCGGGAAAAGCAAGAGGCTCGGGTGGGCGAGGTGCAGCAAGAGCTCCAGGCACTCATGACGAAGCATGCGGCGTTGGAGTTTGACTTGAAGACGCGAGAGTCTGAGCTTGCCGCGGCCCTTGAGAGCGCAAAGAGTGCCAAGGCCGAAGCCCAAAAGGCCCTCCAGGAGATTGACGCGATGAAGAAAATAGCGGCGAGTAAGGCATTCTATATGCAAAGCAAGCATGTGAAATTAAATTACCTATTACTTACCCGAATCCGGAGCTCTCCAGGAGCATTCGCAGATTTGACCCACAGCGTGTCGGATGCCGCACAGTTTTACTAGGCTGAGGAGGGAAGCTCAATGGAGAAGCTGTTCTGATCTCAGTATACTGGGACCGAACACCCGATGCCTCTGAGCGACCAGCTAAAGCAGTTGGTCGAGCTACACAAGGCGGCCAAACAGGCCATGAAGGGCCTTATAGTCCGTCTGTGGCCTGGCGACGCCCTTCCGAACATCTACTTCGGCCTGGTGAGGCGGCTTGTGGATGCCTGCCCATGGCTGGAAGTTGTCAAGCGGTCCGTCTGCATCGAAGGTGCACGCCGGGCTTTCGCCCATGTGAAGGTGCAATGGGCCAAGCTAGACGCCGTGAAGCTGATCAAGGAAGGACCGCCGCAGGGCAAGGAGCATCGCACCCCCGAAATTTATTATGAGGGTGTCCTGAAGGGTGCCCGTCTTGTAGCAGACGAATGTCCAATGGATGTAATATTTGAGTAAACTTGCTCGTGTGATCCTGTATGATGAAAACTTGTTTCATATGCGCTATGCAACGCTTGTTTGAATTTAAAATATTACCTTCTGTTTGGCTGTTTATCCAATCTGAGAGATGGCTAGTCCTCGGCTTCTGCCCCCATGCCGCGAGTGTTGGGGTGTTCAGGATAAACCTGAGCACTCTTGTTCACATTTTTGGGTCCTTCGAGGGAGGTGCTCAGCACAGCGAATAAGGCAACTGGACTAATAATGCTTTATCACTCTCACTTAGCCATAGAATTCTATAATTTTAAATTTCGGCGAAGCCCCTGGTATTCGGAAGGCCGAATTCGGGGCGCGATACACGCCTTTAAGCCGGACAGGACCGGCTCCTCGCTCTAAGCGGCATAAGTCTTTAGGGACTCGAAACCTCGCCGAACAGCAACCAGTCTCTCGCCTTATCATGACAGTCAGTTTTAGCTTTCTCTACTGAGGTGCTTAGCCCAGCAAAACCGGGGCACAATCATAGTAGTTCTCCTAGTGCTACCTTAGGTACCAAAACATAGGAGCCGGGCAAACCCAACATTTGACCAAAGACATGATTCTAAGCTGATGCATATAATGCTATAAGTTCGGGGTGCCGCACTTGTGAAAGTGTTCGGACTTCTCACACCATATTTGTGGGGTACTTAAGCCCCTGGTGTATTGGTCGTACCAAAGTGTACGGTTGCAAGGCATCATTAATGAACACATATATAAAAAAAGAAGAATGCAATAATAGTCTTAATGCTATGCATTGTTTATTCAAAAAGGTGCGTTAAAGCAGAATGATACAGATAGTGCGATAAGCAAAAAGTAGGACTATGTCCCTTACAAGGGCAAGCTGAGGAATAGTATTAAAGCAAATATTTCACTCGTTATCGTAATCCACCTGGGAGTTCCGTGGTGTGACGTAGCTTTCTGCCTCCTTGGTTGCTGCATCATGTGTTCGGCAATCATGCTGCCGGATAGGGTTTCCAGAGATTAAAGTCCTGAAAGAGAAAAATAACAAAGCGGGAAGCCCCTAGTGCAGTTTAAGCCGCGTATTGGGGCGTGCCTTAGTTGTGCCCCCCTCCCCGCCTGTGCCCATGGTATTTTTAATGCGTAATTATGTACGCGTGGCACGAATTTCGCCGTTTGGCTTGGGCCGGGGTGGGGGCCGCATTGCTACGCGAGCTCAGATCGTGCCGGGCGGTCTAGTTGCCGATTACTCCGTGCGCGCTTGAAGGTGTCCGGGTCTTGAAATGCCGAACTGGTGGATTGCCTTGAGAGGCTGCTTTGCGCTTTTGCTGCGAGGGCCGCAGTGTGCTCCTCCGTGCGGAGAGAGTGCTCCGTGTTTCCATTAATTGTGATGACCCCCCGAGGTCCTGGCATCTTGAGTTCGAGGTATGCATAATGCGGTACCGCATTGAATCTTGCAAATGCGGTTCGCCCGAGCAGTGCATGATAGCCACTGCGGAACGGGACTATATCGAAGATTAATTCTTCGCTTCGGAAGTTATCCGAGGATCCAAAGACCACTTCCAGTGTAATTGAGCCTGTGCAATGGGCCTATACACCTGGAATGACGCCTTTAAAGGTCGTTTTTGTGGGTTTGATCCTTGAGGGGTCTATACCCATTTTGCGCACTGTGTCTTGGTAAAGCAGGTTCAGGCTGCCGCCATCCATATGGACTCGAGTGAGGTGAAATCCGTCGATGATTGGGTCTAGGACCAGTGCGGCGAATCCGCCATGACGGATACTAGTGGGATGGTCCCTGCGATCGAAGGTGATCGGACAGGAGGACCATGGGTTGAACTTTGGGGCGACTGGCTCCAACGCATATACGTCCCTGAGCGCACGCTTCCGCTCCCTCTTGGGGATGTGGGTTGCGTATATCATGTTCATCGTCCATACTTGTGGGGGGAACCTCTTCTGTCCTCCGGTGTTCGGCTGCCGGGGCTCTTCCTCGTCATCACTATGTGGCCCCTTATCTTTGTTTTCGGTAATTAACTTGCTGGCCTGCTTGAATACCCAACAATCCCTATTGGTGTGGTTGGCTGGCTTGTCGGGGGTGCCGTGTATTTGACACGAGCGATCGAGTATGCGGTCCAAACTGGATGGGCCCGGAGTGCTTCGTTTGAATGGCTTTTTCCGCTGACCAGGTTTAGAGCCTTTGAATCCGGCATTGACTGTCGTATCTTCAGTATTATCACTGTTAATGCGGCGCTTATGTTTGTTGCGACGTGACCTGCTATTGCCGTCCTTGGTATCCGAAGTACCATGGTTCTTTGATATGTTATTACTGCGAGCCAGCCAGCTGTCTTCTCCCGCACAAGAGCGGGTCATGAGTGTCGTGAGGGCTGCCATAGATTTTGGCTTTTCCTGACCAAGGTGCCGGGCTAGCCACTCGTCGCGGATGTTCTGCTTGAAAGCTGCTAGGGCCTCTGCATCCGGACAGTCGACGATTTGATTTTTCTTTGTTAGGAACCGAGTCCAGAATTGCCTGGCCGATTCTTCTGGCTGCTGGATTATGTGGCTGCAGTCATTGGCATCTGGTGGTCGCACATAAGTGCCCTGAAAGTTGTCGAGGAATGCGGCCTCCAGATCTTCCCAACAGCTAATGGACTCTACTGGCAAGCTGTTAAGCCAATGCCGCGCTGGTCCTTTGAGCTTTAGCGGGAGGTATTTGATGGCGTGTAAGTCATCGCCGCGGGCCATGTGGATGTGCAGGAGGAAATCCTCGATCCATACCGCAGGATCTGTCGTGCCGTCGTATGATTCTATATTTACGGGTTTGAAACCCTCTGGGATTTGATGATCCATTACTTCGTCTGTGAAGCATAGGGGGTGTGCGGCGCCTCTGTATTGGGCTATATCGCGACGCAGCTCGAATGGGTCTTGCCCGCTGTGCTCGGCCCGGCCGGATTTACGTTTACTGTATCCGGCGTGACGTTTATCGTCTTGCATAGTGGCGCGCCCTCGTGATCCGTAGATCGATCTTGCATGTTTTGCTTTGTCCTCCAATACGTCTCGTAGGTCTGGCGTATTTCCCCATGCCTTTTTATTTGAATGGCGTCGGGGTGCACGCTGAGTTTTTGGCTAGAATGCCTCTCTATCACAGCCACGAGGTGGCCGATCAGCCGCGTCATACGCTTCTTCCTCCAGTCGGGGTAGCAACCTGCATTTTGGGTAACTCTTGGAGGGGCGCTCGAGTTTATATTCCTCGGCCGCGAGGACTTCAGTCCATTTGTCAGCTAGCAGATCTTGATCAGCTTGAAGCCGCTGCTGCTTTTTCTTAAGGCTATTTGTTGTGGCTATAAGCCGGTGCCTGAAGCGCTCTTGGTCGACGGGATCCTCTCGCATGACGAATTCGTCATCGTCGAGGCTTGCCTCGTCTTCGGAGGGGGGCATGTAATTATCATCCTCCGCCTCTCCATCTGCCGCTCTCTCTAGAGGGCTGGCTCCTCCATCCTCCTGCTCTAAATCTTGCTGGAGGGGATTGTTGCCATCTTCGGCACTATCCGGAGTGTTATTATCTATTGTGTCGGTATCAACACTTTTTCTTTGGCGGGACTTAGAGCGGCGCCGCTGACATCGATGCTTGGGTTGCTTCTTGGAGGGGTCATACTTCGCTGTCTCATCGCCATTACCTTCTCTGGGTGTGTCCACCATGTATATATCATATGATGAGGTGGCTGTCCAATGCACTGTGGGCAGTGGTTCCTCTTCGTCTCCCGCATCGTCGTCCATACCGTCGATGTCTTCGGAGTCAAAGTCGAGCATGTCGGTTAAGTCATTGACAGTGGCTACTAAGTGGGTGGTGGATGGGTAGCGAATTTCTTCGTCATCCGCATCCCAATCCTCTCGGACATAGTTCGGCCAGGATCCTCCTGACAAGGAGAGAGATCTTAATGAGTTCAGTAAGTCGCCAAAGGACGAGTGCTGAAAAATATCCGCGAAGGTAAACTCCATGATCGGCGCCCAATCGGATTCGCTCGGAACGGGCGCAGGCGGTTCGGAGTCCATGGCCGGAGAAGGATTCGGCAGTCTGACAACACGGCTCTCGTGCAGGGTAAGGTCGATGTTCGGCTCGATCGCCGCTGAGGGTAAGGCCTCCGTGGCGGGGTCTATCCACCCGTCCATGGACGGCGCAACTGGCTCCGAATTGAGAGTCAGAGCGGCTGCCGGTGTGATCTCCTGAACACGGTCTGATGGTAGAGCTAAATCGTACTCATCGTGACCGCTTGACGCACAAGGGAGAGGCTCGAATCCGTCGAAGATCAAGTCTCCGCGGATATCGGCCGTGTAGTTTAAGCTTCCAAACCTGACCTGGTGGCTAGGGGCGTAACTTTCGATCTGCTCCAGATGGCCAAGCGAGTTGGCCCGCAGTGCAAAGCCGCCGAACACAAAGATCTGTCCAGGGAGAAAAGTCTCACCCTGGACTGCATCGCTATCGATGATTGTAGGAGCCATCAAGCCTAACGGCGACGACACAGAGGAACTCTCAATGAAAGCACCAATGTCGGTGTCAAAACCGGCGGATCTCGGGTAGGGGGTCCCGAACTGTGCTTCTAAGGCGGATGGTAACAGGAGGCAGGGGACACGATGTTTTACCCAGGTTCGGGCCCTCTTGATGGAGGTAAAACCCTACGTCCTGCTTGATTAATATTGATGATATGGGTAGTACAAGAGTAGATCTACCACGAGATCAGAGAGGCTAAACCCTAGAAGCTAGTCTATGGTATGATTGTATGTTATTGTTGTGTCCTATGGACTAAAACCCTCCGGTTTATATAGACACCGGAGAGGGTTAGGGTTACACAAGGTCGGTTACAAAGGAGGAGATATACATATCCGTATTGCCTAGCTTGCCTTCCACGCCAAGTAGAGTCCCATCTGGACACGAGATGAAGTCTTCAATCTTGTATCTTCATAGTCCAACAGTCCGGCCAAAGGATATAATCCGGCTGTCTGGAGACCCCCTAATCCAGGACTCCCTCAGGGGGATTCCCACTTCGGGTCGAGTTTGTTGAAGGTTAAAGATATTTTTTATCAACATTGTAAAAAAAAACTTGATGATGGTAGAAATACTAGGTTCTGGGGAGATTGGTGGGTAGGTGATAAACCTCTAAATCTAGCTTACCCCAAATTATAATTATCAGTTTTGATCATAACATCTCTGTAGCTGATGTTATTGAAAAAGGTTGGGATAGTTTTTCATTCAGAAGATCTATATATGGTGAATCTCTATACTTGTGTAATAGTTTAAAAACGAGATGTGAGGAAACTAAAATGTCCGGAGGTAAAGATCAAGTAAAATGGATGCTTACCTCTTACAGGAAACCCATTGTTAGATATCTGTATGTTTATCTCATCAAAGCTACTTGCGGTTTCCCACATAAATTCTCGTGGAAAAATAAAATCCCTCTAAGATTAAAATATTTTTGTGGCTTATGGGCAACAAAAGTATCTTGACTAGAGATAATTGTTTGGAAAGAGGTTGGAAAGGTAACAAAACTGTGTGTATCGTGGACAAGATGAAACAATTGATCATTTGTTTTTTGGGTGTTCTGCCTCTATGCTGGTTTGGAGGTTATTAAAACGTTCCTTTAATCTGAATTGCACATCTAAAGTTTGAATGAATGATTAGGTAGATGGATCAAAAGCTTTCCGAAATCTAACAAGAAATTTGTTCTTGTTGATATTGATGCGATGTTTTGGATGGTTTGGAAATGTAGGCGTAGTGTAATTTTTGAAAGGAAGATTATTTCAAATCCCATTACAATGGTTAAGATAATGTGCTCTTGGATCATTGATTGGTCCTTTTGCAGATAAAGGAGGACGAACAAAAGGTGTTGATGCTGGGGAAAAATAACAGAGCGCATAACAAGTGAAGTTTAACAGGCTTCGCAAGGGTGGAGGTCTGCAATTATGTGGATCGATGGCTAGCTTGTTGCTGCTTCTCGCTGCTTCTGGGTGATCTGCTGCTTTGATCGGTTGCTTTTGGCAATGTGTCTTGTTCTATGTTTCTGGTTTTCCTAGGCTCAGTTTAGCTTTGCCCGAATGGTTAGTCTGCTTTGATATGGTTGGTCTTTTGGTGATGTTGAGTCTCAAACTAGCTTCAGGGCCATACGTTGCATGATGTGTATAGTCAAAAGATCACCATGTATGAATCTATGATGCATCTAGGAAAGATGCATGAAGGATGGCCAGAAATTGCTTTTGGATGCCAAGCTTCATGGAGGCCTCCAAATGCAAAATTCATGAAAAATTATATTTTTACATTTAAAAAAATCTGAAAAAAAAATACATAGATAGATGGAGGCATAATGCACAAGTGTGTAACAGGACGAAATACATTGAAATGAGGGTTGTGCAAAAAAGACAAATATGAGACTTTTTAACACATGATACCGGTCATCCTCCCATTTTTGTACGGGTCGCATTTCAATGTATTTCATACTGAAATTTTACACACATACGTCTCTCATCCTTGTTTACTTATACAATTTTTTTCGGATTTTTTTGAAACCAAAATTTTTGAATTTTGAATTTTTCAAGAATTCGGCCTCCATGGAGGCCGAGATCCAAAACCCCTTTCTCGAAGGATGGTAGCATATACAAATTTAGTCCAACTAAAAAAAAGGATGTAAACTTATAGTGACAACGGTGAGGAGTGCGGCAACTGTCTAGCCTAGGGAAAAAAGGCTGTTCTTACCCACCAACCACGTTACCAGGGTCGATCTCTAGCTAGGATCGACGACAGGCACAATGTGACTTATACTGTCTACTCCGAATACTCTGAAGGTGGTATGGTAGACCGCGTCCATTTGTTATTTTTTTCAGTCGATTCGGATACTGTCAGAGGAAATACAACCAGAAACGTTCAGACTTGAGGACGAGGCCGAGACGTGCATCAGTGCGTGCAGAACCGAGATTGGGAAGCACGAGGGGACAACGTACGGGCATCGCGCCGGGGCAGCATATGCCTTCTCTGGCCTTTTTAATCTCCTTTCCGCCGGGAAAGGAAGATTAAGGCGTGGGTGGATGCTGAGGCGATCCAGTCATGTCCGACGAGTGCTCGGTGCTTTCCTCCAACTGGACTGAACTGAACTGAACCATTTTAATTTGAGCGTCAACTGAACCCAACTGAAGTGGGCATGCGGGCGCGCAGTGGCAGTGCTGCGCGATCTTGGTCGGCTCCTTTTTTTAGCCCGCGTGGTCGGCGCCTTTAATGTACTGTTCATCGTCCATCTCGATGCACATGGAGGTGGTACTACCGCAACGCGACGCAGATGTGTAATTCTGTCAAGCACCGATGAGTGCTGATTTGGTAAGGTTAAGCAGGTTTGTAAAAAAGGGAAAACAGATGCTGAGGCTGCGTGATAACGCAAGAGGGATGGGATATGCGTACGTTGCCTTTTCGTGAGGCCATGTTCGTCGTCGTCGTCGTCCTTGTCGTCGTCGTGTGTTTGCTTGTGCTTTTCTTAACCTGCGTGACCACGAACTCGTCGTCGCTTTAGGGTCTACCCGTGCCTTTTCCTAGCCCTGCTCCCTTTTTCTCCACCGCGGGACGCCTTTCCATCGGAATCCCAAGAGTCTGCGTCTGTATGATGTGCCATGGTATGCGCCGGTATAATGCCACGGTAGTCCGAGAGTGGTAGGAGGAAAAGGGTGTGCTCGCGTACTCATGTGGAGTGGGCACTGGGCAGATGGGGCGGAAGCTGCACCCGTGGTTTCCGGCCTCCCAGCTAAAGTGGAGTTTTCTTTTTGCGGAAAATAAAACTTAATTTCAGACGGAAAAAAGGAGTGGAGAGAAATACTCGACTGAGTTTGTGGGTTCATTTGCGTCAGTTGCCTATGTGCCCACGGCCTAGTAGTCTTCTCGGCTGAGCTGATAAAACGGGGCGCAGCTATGCGTAGCTTAGGCCAACTCAACGCAGCGACCCAAAATCAGGGGCGGAGCCAGAACATTTTTGGAGCCTGGGTAAATTGAGCCTAAGTGTATAATCTAGAATTCAAAAATCGGCTATTCAGATGAGCATATAATATATCACCAAGTGAAAACATAAACATAATAGTCACACAAAATGTGATTTTGAAATAAACTAATATATAATGTATCAAATTTTCGTTTCATATAGCAAATAAGTGAAGACTTGACAACAAAAGATACATAACCGGTCTTCCATAGAGGCAAACTCATCATGTTGACAACAAAAGTAAAAATATACATACCAGATGTCATCAGATGCGATTGTGCAATTTCTTTCAGCACGGCAAAAGCATCTCTCACTTATTCATTTTTTTTCCAAAAGAAAGACACACAACCAGCTTAAATCTCTAGTTGCCAAAATCTCTAGAAGGCACTACAAGATTAAAAATGGATTTGTAATTAAAACAAATTTAGTTGTGAGATGTTAATATATTCAAAATCAAAAGCAAGAATAGAGAGATCACATGGGACATACCGACATTGCACTAAAGAAAATCACGAGGCAAATGCCCTTTTCTAGAACTCATTGCAATAAATGTTCGAATAATATCCTTATCACAACTGGCTTGAATAATTCGTACTTTGTTACACGGAATCAAGTGTTGTCGCGTCCTCCAATGCAGTTTTGAAAAATTCACTAACATATCATTATTCTGACAGAAAGCACTTATACAAGGGTTCATATATTATGCATTGATCATGAAGATCAATGCATCATACACCATGGATATCAGAAGGAAAAATACTTATATATAGATCCTATCTGTATCGATATGCAGAATTCCAGATGGCACCTAAGTATGAACTATGAAGCAAGTCCGGGATAGTTTGGCGGAGGATCTCATAGAAATACTTCGATTTTATAGTATCCAACAGCTACAAATTCAATTTTCTCTTGTCCCCAACAAGGAATCCCTAAATTTAAGCCCAAAGTCTATCAATGAGTCAATCCCAGCCGGCTAGACAAGATCAATTATTCAGAGATGAGAGAAAGGAGGGGTTGACGAACGAGGTAGAGTGCCTGGCCGTCTGGTGTCCACTCGCCGCCGGCCGTGCTTCTAGCAATCTCTAGGGCAGCCGCCATCCCCAGTCGCCAGTCCGCGCACTGGCCGCCTGTGAGAAACAAAGGGACAAAGAGTTGGACTGATCTATCCGTCGATCGTACGAATTCCCTCGTGTCTTGCACTCGTGAAAGAGAAGTTGTTTCGGCCCGGGCCGCAGAATGCAGTACTATTGGGCTGTGAACATGTGAGAAACGAAGGCCCAAATTTGTTTTGCCTGGGTAAATCCAGCTACCGGACATGTTTAGCCCTTTATTATCTGTAGGATCGCTGCCTTCGAGGAGCAAGCGAGCCCGGGCAAGTGCCCAGGGTCGCTGGACGGTGCCTCCGCCACTGCCCAAAATGGACACGGATTTTGTCCGTTTGGGTCGCCAAAATGGATGGTTGACACGGACGAACAACCGGATACCACATATATATATCCAACATGGAAGATGCATTTCAAACGATCGAGGAAGACGTGGACGAGGAGGGAGTGGCCGTCGAGCTGTGCGCGTATCAAGGAGGCCGACGCCTCAAGCCCGGCGCCCAGGCAGACCGACTACTGCACAGTGTAGCCACACATGTTGATAGAGTACGCAGATCTCTCGAATAATAGCAGCAATCTCTCTTAGATATATGATTTAGTGGCGATTACTGATAGCGGTACAAGAATCGGTAGCTAGGGTTCGTCGCGAGACGGGAGGGAAAGGGGAAAAGAGCCGAGCTGTCGTTTGCCTGATCCACCAGATGCCTGAGCCTGCCCCTGTTCCCTCCTCAAGTAGACGCGTAGACGGGCTTCAGTTAACCCCACGACGGCCCGAGGACGCGTGGGTTGGGCTTCCTGGGCCGGACCGCCCACGGGGCAGTGGCGACGTGGTCGTTGGCGCTAACTTGCGGGTCTAGCCTGCCAGGGGCGTTGACATCCCCCTCTCCTTGAGTCGAGGCTTGTCCCCAAGCCTCAGCGAGCGGGAAGCGCTCCTTGAGACTGGCCTTGTCTTCCCAAGTTTCTCCCGACACATCTGAATTGGACCAGCGGACGAGAACTTGCTCGCGCATCTTGCCCTTCTCTTGTCTCCATCTTGACTGAAGGACTGCCACAGGGACCGCAAGCTCGTCAAAACAATGAGGAAGATGAGGTTCAACAGCCATACCCGTGTTCAGAACGCGTCGAAGCAGCGAGACGTGGAAGACTGGGTGGATCGTTGCTTGTGGAGGAAGTTGGAGCTTCTACGCGACTTCGTTGATCTTGTCTATGATCGGGAACGATCCATAGTACTTGTATGACAACTTGTGGTTTGCTCTTGGCGCGACGGAAGTTTGGATATATGGTTGCAGCTTCAGGTACACTTGATCACCAATCTCAAAGGTTCGCAACGATCGTTTCTTATCCGCCTGGCTTTTCATCAGTTGCCTTGCCCTATTCAGGTGTTGCTGCAACAGCTCCTGGACTGTGTCTCTCTCCTCAATCCATGATTTGAGAGCTGGTACTGAGCATGTGTTCTCTGCTGTGATCCCCCAGTGCCGTGGTTCGTAACCAAATATTTCTTTGAAAGGTGTCATGCCTATAACCGAGTGGTGGGAGTTGTTGTACCAGAATTGAGCCAACGGAATCCAGAAACTCCACTGTCTTGGGCATGCTTGAGTGAAACATCTCAGAAAGGTTTCCACACACTGGTTAACTTGCTCCGTCTGACCGTCTTTTTGAGGGTGGTTGGCTGTGCTCAGTCTGAGCTGAGTGCCCGTGGCCTTGAATA
Organism: Triticum urartu; assembly: GCF_003073215.2. Classification (NCBI taxonomy): domain Eukaryota; kingdom Viridiplantae; phylum Streptophyta; class Magnoliopsida; order Poales; family Poaceae; genus Triticum; species Triticum urartu. The sequence goes on along the minus strand of NC_053022.1, from coordinate 382,727,043 downwards.
GCTCTTGCCAGAAGTGGCTTGTGAACACCGGGTCACGGTCGGACACGATCGCTCCCGGAAGGCCATGCACTTTGTAGACTTGCTGGATGAAAAGTTGGGTGACTGATGCCGCAGTGTATGGATGGGCCAGGGGCAAGAAGTAGCTGAACTTGGTTCTTTTATCGACTATCACCAGGAGGCAGTTGAACTGGCTTGATTGTGGGAGGCCATCCACAAAATCCATGGTAATCATGTCCCATGGTGTTGTAGGGATTGGCAAAGGTAATAAGAGTCCTGGCGAAGCCGCTTTGTCCGGCTTGGCTTGCTGACATACCGAGCAGCACTGAACGTAGTGTTTGATTTGAATCTTCATCTTGGGCCAAGCGAAGAGGCGTCTGATGCGTCTGTAGGTGACTGGGAATCCCGAATGACCTCCTACCGGGCTGTCATGGAAAGCTTGAATAATGCGTTGTTGTATATGTATTCCCCCCGAGGCATATCCTCCCCCTGAATCTGATTAGGCCCTGCTACAGTGTGAACCATCCTTTGGAGTCTTCACGCACTTCTAGTTGTTCCAGAAGCTTCTGCGCGTGAGGATTGCTGTTGTAGCTGTTGACGACGTCCTCCAGCCAACTGGGTTGACACGAGGTGACCGTGTTAAGTGTCTCTGCTTGGTTAGCTCGCGATAGGGCATCTGCGCCGTTGTTTTCAGTTCCCTTCTTATACTTGATACGGTACCTGAGCCCTAACAGTCTGGTAAAAGCTTTCTGCTGCCACGCACTGTTCAGCCGCTGCTCTTCTAGACGAGTGAGGCTCTTTTGATCTGTGTAGATGACAAACTCTGTGTGCTGTAAATATGGGTGCCATTGGTCCACAGCAAATATGATTGCCAGGTAGGTTGACGAACCTTGATATCGTGGACTAAGGGCTTTGCTCATGAATGTTATGGGGTGCCCCTGTTGTCGCACAATTGCACCTATGTCGCGGTCCCGCGCATCTGTCTCGACTGTGAATGGTTGCTCAAAATTCGACAAGACCAGAACCGGTGCTGTGATGAGTTGTTGTTTCAAGAATTGAAAGGCAGTTTCTGTAATCAATGTCCAGAGAAACGGAATGCCTTTCTTCAGTAAGTTGAAGAGTGGTCGTGCGATCACCCCAAAGTTGTGCACGAAATAGTAGTATCCTGTGATACGTCTCTGTCGTATCTATAATTTTTTATTGTTCCATGCCAATATTCTACAACTTTCATATACTTTTGGCAACTTTTTATACTATTTTTGGGACTATCATATTGATCCAGTGCCTAGTGCCAGTTCCTGTTTGTTGCATGTTTTTAGTTTCGCAGAATATCCATATCAAACGGAGTCCAAACGGGATAAAAACTGACGAAGATTTGTTTTGAAATATATATGATTTTTGGGAAGAAAAATCCACACGAGGTGGTGCCCGAGGAGGCCACGAGGCAGGGGGCGCGCCCCTGACCCTCGTGGCCACCCCGTAAGGCGGTCGATGCCCTTCTTTTGCCGCAAAAAAGCTAATATCTGGATAGAGATCGTGTTAAAATTTCAGCCCAATCGGAGTTACAGATCTCCGGGAATATAAGAAACGGTGAAAAGGTAGAATCTGAGAACGCAGAAACAGAGAGAGACAGAGAGACAGATCCAATCTCGGAGGGGCTCTCGCCCCTCCCATGCCATGGAGGCCAAGGACCAGAGGGGAAACCCTTCTCCCATCTAGGGAGGAGGTCAAGGAAGAAGAATATGAAGGGGGCCCCTCTCCCCTTCTCTTTCGGTGGCGCCGGAACGCTGCCGTGGCCATCATCATCATCACCGCGATCTACACCAACACCTCCGCCATCTTCACCAACATCTCCATCACCTTCCCCCCTCTATCTACAGCGGTCCACTCTCCCGCAACCCGCTATACCCTCTACTTGAACATGGTGCTTTAAGCTTCATATTATTATCCAATGATGTGTTGCCATCCTATGATGTCTGAGTAGATTTTCGTTGTCCTATCGGTGGTTGATGAATTGCTATGAGTGATTTAATTTGCTTGTGGTTATGTTTCTGTCCTTTGGTGCCCATCATATGAGCGCGCACGTGGATCACACCATAGGGTTAGTTGTATGTTGATAGGACTATGTATTGGAGGGCAAGAGTGACAGAAACTTTAACCTAGCATAGAAATTGATGCATACGGGATTGAAGGGGGCCAATATATCTTAATGCTATGGTTGGGTTTTACCTTAATGAACGTTAGTAGTTGCGGACGCTTGCTAATAATTCCAATCATAAGTGCATAGAATTCCAAGGTAGGGATGACATGCTAGCAGTGGCCTCTCCCACATAATACTTGCTATCGGTCTAGTAAAGTAGTCAATTGCTTAGGGACAATTTCGCATCTCCTACCACCACTTTTCCACACTCGCTATATTTACTTTATTGCTTCTTTACTTACAACAGCCTTTAGCTTTTATTTACACGCTCTTTATTATCTTGCAAACCTATCCAACAACACCTACAAAGTACTTCTAGTTTCATACTTGTTCTAGGTAAAGCGAACATCAAGCGTGCGTAGAGTTGTATCGGTGGTCAATAGAACTTGAGGGAATATTTGTTCTGCCTTTAGCTCCTCGTTGGGTTCGACACTCTTACTTATCGAAAACTGTTGTGATCCCCTATACTTGTGGGTTATCCAGACCTTTTTCTGGCGCCGTTGCCGGGGAGCAATAGCGTGGGGTGAATATTCTCGTGTGTGCTTGTTTGCTTTATCACTAAGTAATTTTTATTTGTTGTTCTTAGTTGTTTTCTATCTTTAGTTATGGGTAGGAAACGCAAAATACCAAAAAAAAAATAGTTGTACCTACTAAACCAATGGTTGAAGAACCACTCAAAATCTATCACACTGCTGAAGCTTATTACTTGGATCATATTTGATCCCTATGTGCTCGTGCTGAAACCCCAACTAGCTTAGTTGAGGGCAAATCTTTAGATGAGCATGCTTGTTATGTGCGACACCGAATATCTGAAAAAGGGAAAAATTTTACTGGGTTAAATTCATCGTTTGCAATGCTATGCTTGGAATTTATGCGAAATATATGATATTACTTGTTGTTATGAAAACCCTAAGAAACACCTTCCCTATCAATGTGAGTTTAGTGATAATGAAATCGTATCTTCGTATGCTAAGGGTGTTTATAGTTACTATGATGTTCAACAAACTGAAGAATTTGTTGCTTTTAAGGGTGCTTATGAAATTGCTTCTTTGATTGAAATGTGTGATGCTACTCTTTACAAATCTGAAAATTTTGACATACTTAAATATTGCTATGATAATTATGCTTCTAATGCCTATGTTGAACCATATATTGAGGACTACCCCGCTGTCCAAGAAGAGACTAATGAGCGGATTAGCTACCCGTGCCCACCTTCTAATGAGAGTAAATCTTCAACCCATACATTGTTTAATTTCCCTTCATGCTTACCGAAGGATAATTGCTATGATGATTGTTATGACCCCGTTGATTCTCTTGAAATATCCCTTTTTGATGATGCTTGCTATGCTTGTGGCCAAGATGCCAATATGAATTATGCTTATGGAGATGAACTTGCTATAGTTCCTTATGTTAAACATGAAATTGTTGCTATTGCACCCACACATGATAGTCCTATCATCTTTTTGAATTCTCCCGACTACACTATATCGGAGAAGTTTGCCCTTATTAAGGATTATATTGATGGGTTGCCTTTTAAGGTTGCACGTAATGATTTTGATGAATATAATATGCATGTGCTTTCTGCTCCTACTTGCAATTATTATGAGAGAGGAACTATATCTCCACCTCTCTTTGTTTCCAATATGATAAAATTGCAAGAAACTGCTTATGATATGCATTGGCCTTTACTTTGTGTGCATGAATTGTTCTTTTATGACATGCCAATGCATAGGAAGAGAGTTAGACTTCATTGTTACATGATATATGTTACTCTGTGCTTACTACTAAATTACAAATCATTGTTAATTAAAATTGGCTTTGATATACCTTGGGATCCGGGTGGATTCACTACTTGAGCACCATATGCCTAGCTTAATGGCTTTAAAGAAAGCGCTGCCAGGGAGACAACCCGGAAGTTTTAGAGAGTCATTTATTTCTGTTGAGTGCTTTAATATAGTTTAAAAACAACAAAAATAAAGAGGGGAACCCAAAACTTTTTCAAAAAGGAAAGTGAAAGTAAGAAAGACAAGCATTGTTGAAGTGGGAGAGCTCCTTGAACTTTGTTCATGTTCACTGAAACTTTGTGAATCTTGATTACAAAAACTTTTCAAAAAAAATAATTATCCCCTTGTACAATTCCATTGTATTATAAAAATAATGTGCCAAGGTTTGCCTTTAGGATGTTTACATTTGCTTGATGGTTTGTACGGTGTAGGACAGAAACTTTGGCTGTAGTGCGCGATTTTACATTTTTAGCTGGAACGTCAAATGGTTCTGATTCTTTTTGCACTGTATTTCTATACAAATTTTTTATTTTTCCTAATTTTGGCAGAATTTGTCAAGTATCATAAGTATGGTGAATGTTCAGATTGTTACAGACTGTTCTGTTTTAGACAGATTCTGTTTTTGATGCATAGTTTGCTTGTTTTGATGAAACTAATGATTTATATCAGTGGATTAAGCCATGTAAAAGTTATATTACAGTAGACACAATGCAAAAACAAAATATGAATTGGTTTGCAACAGTACTTAGAGTAGTGATTTGCTTTATTATATTAACGGATCTTACCGAGCTTTCTGTTGAAGTTTTGTGTGGATGAAGTGTTCGATGATCGAGAAGGTCTCAATGTGAGAAGAAGGAAGAGAGGCAAGAGGTCAAGCTTGGGGATGCCCGAGGCATCCCAAGTAAATATTCAAGGATACTCAAGCGTCTAAGCTTGGGGATGCCCCGGAAGGTATCCCCTCTTTCTTCAACAAGTATCAGTATGTTTTTGGATTCGTTTCGTTCATGCGATATGTGCAATCTTGGAGCGTCTTTTGCATTTAGTTTTCATTTTTATTTTATTCACCATGCTGGTATGAGGTAGTCCTTGGTTGATTTATATAATGCTCTTTGCACTTCACTTATATCTTTTGAGTATGGCTTTATAGAATGCTTCATGTGCTTCACTTATATCATTTGAAGTTTGGATTGCCTGTTTCTCTTTACATGGAAAACCGTCATTTGTAGAATGCTCTTTTGCTTCACTTATATTTGTTAGAGCGTGGGCATATCTTTTGTAGAAAGAATTAAACTATCTTGCTTCACTTATATCTATTTAGAGAGATGTCAGGAATTGGTCATTCACATGGTTAGTCATAAAATCCTACATAAAACTTGTAGATCACTGAATATGATATGTTTGATTCCTTGCAATAGTTTTGCGATATAAAGATGGTGATATTAGAGTCATGCTAGTGGGTAGTTGTGGATTAGTAGAAATACTTGTGTTGAGGTTTGTGATTCCCGTAGCATGCACGTATGGTGAACCGTTATGTGATGAATTCGGAGCATGATTTATTTATTGATTGTCTTCCTTATGAGTGGCGGTCGGGGACGAGCGATGGTCTTTTCCTACCAATCTATCCCCATAGGAGCATGCGCGTAGTACTTCGTTTTTATAACTAATAGACTTCTGCACTAAGTATGTGAGTTCTTTATGACTAATGTTGAGTCCATGGATTATACGCACTCTCACCCTTCCATCATTGCTAGCCTCTCTAGTATCGCGCAACTTTCGCCGGTACCAAAAATCCACCATATACCTTCTTCAAAACAGCCACCATACCTACCTATCATGGCATTTCCATAGCCATTCCAAGATATATTGCCATGCAACCTCCATCATCATCATATACATGACTTGAGCATTCATTGTCATATTGCTTTGCATGTTCTTAAGATAGCTAGCATGATATTTTCATGGCTTGTCCGTTTTTTGATATTATTGCTACGCTAGATCATTGCACATTCCAGTACACCACCGGAGGCATCCATATAGAGTCATACTTTGTTCTAGTATCGAGTTGTAAGTAAATAAAAGTGTGATGATCATCATTATTAGAGCATTGCCCCAGTGAGGAAAGGATGATGGAGACTATAATTCCCCCACAAGTCGGGATGAGACTCCAGACTTTCAAAATAAATAAAAGAGGCCAAAGAAGACCAAATAAAAAAGGCCAAAGAAGCCCACCAATAAAATAAAATAAATAAAATAAAATAAAAAATAAAAAAAGAGAGAAAAAGAGAGAAGGGGCAATGTTACTATCCTTTTACCACACTTGTGCTTCAGAATAGCACCATGTTCTTCATATAGAGAGTCTCTTGAGTCATCACTTTCATATACTAGTGGGAATTTTCATTATAGAACTTGGCTTATATATTCCGATGATGGGCTTCCTCAAATGCCCGAGGTCTTCATGAGCAAGCAAGTTGGATGCACACCCACTTAGTTTTCAGTCTGAGCTTTCATACACTTACAGCTCTTAGTGCATCCGTTGCATGGCAATCCCTACTCACTCACATTGATATCTATTGATGGGCATCTCCATAGCTCGTTGATACGCCTAGTTGATGTGAGACTATCTTCTCCTTTTTGTCTTCTCCACAACCACCATTCTATTCCACCTACAGTGCTATGTCCATGGCTCACGCTCATGTATTGCGTGAAAGTTGAAAAGGTTTGAGAACGTCAAAAGTATGAAACAATTGCTTGGCTTGTCATCAGGGTTGTGCATGATGTGAATATTTTGTGTGGTGAAGATGGAGCATAGCCAGACTATATGATTTTGCAGGGATAACTTTCTTTGGCCATGTTATTTTGAAAAGACATGATTGCTTTATTAGTAGGCTTGAAGTATTATTGTTTTTATGTCAAATGATAGACTATTGCTTTGAATCACTCGTGTCTTAATATTCATGCCATGTTAGATATGTGATCAAGATTATGCTAGGTAGCATTCCACATAAAAAAAATTATCTTTTTTATCATTTACCTACTCGAGGACGAGAAGGAATTAAGCTTGGGGATGCTGATACGTCTCCGTCGTATCATAATTTTTGATTGTTCCATGCCAATATTCTACAACTTTCATATACTTTTGGCAACTTTTTATACTATTTTTGGGAGTAACATATTGATCTAGTGCCTAGTGCCAGTTCCTGTTTGTTGCATGTTTTTTGTTTCGCATAATATCCATATCAAACGGAGTCCAAACGGGATAAAAACTGACGGAGATTTTTTTTGGAATATATATGATTTTTGGGAAGAAAAATCCACGCGAGACGGTGCCCGAGGGGGCCACGAGGCAGGGGGCGCCCCCCTGACCCTCATGGCCACCCCGTAAGGCAGTCGATGCCCTTCTTTCGCCACAAGAAATCTAATATACGGATAGAGATCGTGTTAAAATTTCAGCCCAATCGGAGTTACGGATCTCCGGGAATATAAGAAATGGTGAAAGGGTAGAATCTGAGAACACAGAAACAGAGAGAGACAGAGAGACAGATCCAATCTCGGAGGGGCTCTCGCCCCTCCCATGCCATGGAGGCCAAGGACCAGAGGGGAAACCCTTCTCCCATCTAGGGAGGAGTTCAAGGAAGAAGAATACGAAGGGGCCCCCTCTCCCCTTCTCTTCCGGTGGCACCGGAACGCTGCCGTGGCCATCATCATCATCATCACCGCGATCTACACCAACACCTCCGCCATCTTCACCAACATCTCCATCACCTTCCCCCCTCTATCTACAGCGGTCCACTCTCCCGCAACCCGCTGTACCCTCTACTTGAACATGGTGCTTTAAGCTTCATATTATTATCCAATGATGTGTTGCCATCCTATGATGTTTGAGTAGATTTTCGTTGTCCTATCGGTGGTTGATGAATTGCTATGATTAATTTAATTTGCTTGTGGTTATGTTGCTGTACTTTGGTGCCCATCATATGAGCGCGCGCGTGGATCACACCATAGGGTTAGTTGTATGTTGATAGGACTATGTATTGGAGGGCAAGAGTGACAGAAACTTCAACCTAGCATAGAAATTGATGCATACGGGATTGAAGGGGGACCAATATATCTTAATGCTATGGTTTGGTTTTACCTTAATGAACGTTAGTAGTTGCGGACGCTTGCTAATAGTTCCAATCATAAGTGCATAGAATTCCAAGTCAGGGATGGCATGCTAGCAGTGGCCTCTCCCACATAATACTTGCTATTGGTCTAGTAAAGTAGTCAATTGCTTAGGGACAATTTCGCAACTCCTACCACCACTTTTCCACACTTGCTATATTTACTTTATTGCTTCTTTACTTACAACAGCCTTTAGCTTTTATTTACACGCTTTTTATTATCTTGCAAACCTATCCAACAACACCTACAAAGTACTTCTAGTTTCATACTTGTTCTGGGTAAAGCGAACATCAAGCGTGAGTAGAGTTGTATCGGTGGCCGATAGAACTTGAGGGAATATTTATTCTGCCTTTAGCTCCTCGCTTGGTTCAACACTCTTACTTATCAAAAATTGTTGCGATCCCCTATACTTGTGGGTTATCATCCCGCGAGTCCGAAAAAACTGCGGACGCCCTTGACATCTTGTGGAGGGGACCAATTGGCCACTGCTACTATCTTGGGCGGGTCCGTTGCTACGCCTTGTGCGCTGATGACGTGGCCCAGATAAGATATCTTGTTTTGTCCGAAAGCACACTTGCTGAGCTTCACTTTCCAATGGGCCTTGCGAAGCAGCTCCAACACCTGTCTCACATGTCACTTGTGTTCTTCCAATGTGGCACTAAAGATCAAGATGTCATCGAAGAAGCATAGGACACAAATGCGTATCACTGGCTTGAGTGTTGTAGTCAGCCCTTCTATGAATGTGGGTGGAGCCCCAGCTAGTCCAAAGGATAACACTTTGAACTCAAAATGGCCCTGGTGTGTTGACAAAGCCGTCTTGTGCTCCTCCCCTGGAGTGAGTCTGATCTGGTGATAACCCGCGCGCAAATCCAGCTTTGAAAACCATGCTGCTCCATGCAGTTCATCAAGAAGTTCTTCGATGACTGGGACTGGGAACTTGCCAACTACTGTGATGGCATTCAATTGCCTGTAATCAATACAGAGACGCCAAGTCCCGTCTTTTTTCTTAACCAGGATGACTGGGGATGAAAATGGGTTGTTGCTACGCTGAATGACTCCTGATTTCAAAAATACCTCGACCTGAGCTTCTATCTCAGTTTTCTGCTCCGGGTTGTATCGATATTGTCTGACATTGACTGGTCGTGCTCCTGGGATCAGAGGAATGCGATGATCGCACACCCTCCTAGGTGGGAGCCTAGTTGGCTCCTCGAACGCATCTGGAAATTGGTCCAAAATCTCTTGAATGCAGGCTGGTGTCTGTTCCAAGTCCTCATGCTGAGGTGCGACCACACATAGAAGTATGACATGCGTGATTGACCCTTTGCTGCACAGGTTTTGCAGTTGCAAACTGTTGATGGTCTGGCAACTCGTCGAGGCCGCGTCGTGTCCTATGAGATGGAGCGGACCCGCTGGTGTGGGGATCTCAATGAAATGAGCGCGCCAGTCGACTTGCATTGGATTGTGCTCTTCTAGCCAATCCATGCCCAGGATGGCATCATATGTGCCTAGGGCCAGCACCTTCAAGTCCGTATAGAACTCGTGCCCTTGAGCGTACCAGGCGCATTGTGGGGCTACTTCTGTGCAGAGTAGCTCACCTCCATCTACCACTCGCATGCGGTTGGGCTTGGAGAGAGGTTGAACTCCTGAAAGTTGTTTTGCTAGCTGCTCGTTGATGAAAGAGTTGGAGCTACCTAAATCGACAACATGAGTACTTCGTGCCCCTGGAGCCAAGCTCTGAGCTGAAAAGCCTTGGCTGAAACCCCTCCTGTAACTGCAGATACTGAGATGGCCATGGTTGTGTCTTGGAGTCCTTCATCTGAACCCAATTGTGTGTCGACGATGCTATCAAGGCCGAAGATGTCCAACAGCTCTTCTACCACATGCACCTAAACTGTGGTGGGGCACACATGGTCGTGCCCCCACCTCTCGCCGCACTTGAAGCACAGCCCCCAGGCCCGTCGATAGTCCCAGAGTGTCTTGAGCTTGGACGCGTCAGCACGGGCGGCGTTTGTGCCGCGGCGATCTGCCACTGGGACCAAGCGCACCGGTGGAGGGGGAAGCGACATGGGCGTGCCTCCCCACTGGGGCGGCTCTGGTGGACGCAGGAGGCTGCCGAACGCGCCCTTGGCCACCTCTTCTTGAAGCAGAGCGAGTGCACACGCCGTATCCAGGTCCGGTGGTCGTTGCACGAGCACCACTGCCTGAATATCCCTCCTCAATCCCTCGACAAAACGAGTCAAGAAATAGAAAGGATGGGTCGTGTTAGAATATGATGACAAGTGATTGATGATCAATTCAAACTGCTCGATGTAATGTGCTACTGAAGATGTTTGGCGGATAGTATAAAACTCCCTAATCAGCGCCTCGTGCCGACCGCGCCCAAAACGAGTGCAGAGTAATGCAATAAACGCCTCCCAGTCAAACTCTGCGAGCCGCTTCTATATGGATTGAAGCCAAACAACGGCTGACCCTAAGAAGTTCAGAGCCGCCATGGGTACCCAAAATGAAGGTAAAATGCCAAACATCTGGAAGTACCGCTCACACATAGTTTTCCACAGATTCGGTTGTCGCTCGTGAATTGCGGAAATGGAATGGATGGGTGGGATTGGCCCAGCCCTGACAGTAGTTGACTTGCGTGTGTGATACGTCTCTGATACGTCTCCAACGTATCTATAATTTTTTATTACTCCATGCTATATTATCTACTGTTTTGGACAATATTGGGCTTTATTATCCACTTTTATATTATTTTTGGGACTAACCTATTAACCGGAGGCCCAACCCAGAATTGCTGTTTTTTGCCTGTTTTAGGGTTTCGAAGAAAAGGAATATCAAATGGAGTCCAAACGGAATGAAACCTTCGGGAACGTGATTTTTGGAACGAACAAGACCCAGGAGACTTGGACCCTACGTCAAGAAATAAAAGAGGAGGCCACGAGGTACGGGGCGCGCCTACCCCCCCTCCCAGACGCGCCCTCCACCCTCATGGGTCCCCTGTTGCTCCACCGACGTACTCCTTCCTCCTATATATACCTACGTACCCCCAAACGATCAGAGACGGAGCCAGAACCCTAATTCCACCGCCGGAACTTTCTGTATCCACGAGGTCCCATCTTGGGGCCTGTTCCGGAGCTCCGCCAGAGGAGGCATCCATCACGGAGGGCTTCTACATCAACACCATAGCCTCTCCGATGAAGTGTGAGTAGTTTACCCCAGACCTTCGGGTCCATAGTTGTTAGCTAGATGGCTTCTTCTCTCTTTTTCGATCTCAATACAATGTTCTCCCCCTCTCTTGTGGAGATCTATTCGATGTAATCTTCTTTTTGCGATGTGTTTGTCGAGACCAATGAATTGTGGGTTTATGATCAAGATTATCTATGAACAATATTTGAATCTCCTCTTAATTCTTTTATGTATGATTGGTTATCTTTGCAAGTCTCTTTGAATTATCAGTTTGGTTTGGCCTACTAGATTGATCTTTCTTGCAATGGGAGAAGTGCTTAGATTTGGGTTCAATCTTGTGGTGTCCTTTCCCAGTGACAGTAGGGGCAGCAAGGCACGTATTGTATTGTTACCATCGAGGATAACAAGATGGTTTTTTTTATCATATTGCATGAATTTATCCCTCTACATCATGGCATCTTGCTTAAGGCGTTACTCTGTTCTCATGAACTTAATACTCTAGATGCATGCTGGATAGCGGTCGATGAGTGGAGTAATAGTAGTAGATGCAGGCAGGAGTCGGTCTACTTATCTCGGACATGATGCCTATATACATGATCATACCTAGATATTCTCATAACTATGCTCAATTCTGTCAATTGCTCAACAGTAATTCGTTCACCCACCGTAAAATACTTATGCTCTTGAGAGAAGCCACTAGTAAAACCTATGGCCCCGGGGTCTATCTTCATCATATTAATCTTCCAATACTTATTTATTTCCTTTGCTTTTATTGTACTTTGCATATTTATCATAAAAATACCAAAAATATTATCTTACCATATCTATCAGATCTCACTCTCGTAAGTGACCGTGAAGGGATTGACAACCCCTTATCGCATTGGTTGCTAGGAGTTATTTGTTTTGTGCAGGTACGAGGGACTCGCGCGTAGCCTCCTACTGGATTGATACCTTGGTTCTCAAAAACTAAGGGAAATACTTATGCTACTCTGCTGCATCACCTTTTCCTCTTCAAGGGAAAACCAACACAAGTGCTCAAGAGGTAGCAAGAAGGATTTCTGGCGCCGTTGCCGGGGAGTCTATGCAAAAGTCAATATACCAAGTATCCATCACATACCCTTATCTCCCGCATTACATTATTTGCCATTTGCCTCTTGTTTTCCTCTCCCCCACTTCACCCTTGCCGTTTTATTCGTCTCTCTCTCTATCCTCCCTCTCTTTCTCTATTTGCCTCTTTTTGCCCGCTTGCTTTTTGTTTGCTTGTGTGTTGGATTGCTTGCAGGTCACGATGGCTCAAGATAACACTAAATTGTGTGACTCTACCAATACCAACAACATTGATTTTATTAGCACTCTGATTGCTCCTCTTACCGATGCTGAATCTTGTGAAATTAATGGCGCTTTGTTGAATCTTGTTATGAAAGATCCATTTTCCGGCCTTCCTAGTGAAGATGCCGCTACCCATCTAAATAGCTGAGTTGATTTGTGTGATATGCAAAAGAAGAAATATGTGGATAATGATATTGTTAAATTGAAGCTATTCCCTTTTTCGCTTAGAGATCGTGCTAAAGCTTGGTTTTCGTCTTTGCCTAAAAATAGTATTGATTCTTGGAACAAGTGCAAAGATGCTTTTATCTCTAAGTATTTTCCTCCCGCTAAGATCATCTCCCTTAGGAATGATATTATGAATTTTAAGCAACTTGATCATGAACATGTTGCACAAGCTTGGGAGAGGATGAAATTAATGATACGCAATTGCCCTACTCATGGTTTGAATTTCTGGATGATTATACAAAAAAATTATGCCGGATTGAATATTGCTTCTAGAAATCTTTTATATTCGGCCGCGGGAGGCACTTTTATGGAAATCACTTTAGGAGAAGCTACTAAACTCCTAGATAATATTATGGTTAATTATCCTCAATGGCATACTGAAAGATCTACTAATAAAAAGGTGCATGCGATAGAAGAAATTAATGTTTTGAGTGGAAAGATGGATGAACTTATGAAATTATTTGCTAGTAAGAGTGTTTCTTCTGATCCTAATGATATGCCCTTGTCCACTTTGATTGGGAAAAATAATGAATCTATGTATGTGAAGTTTGTTGGTAGGAACAATTTTGGTAACAACGCGTATGGAGGAAATTTTAATCCTAGGCCTTATCCTATTAATCCCTCTAATAATTATGGTAATTCCTACAACAACTCTTATGGAAATTATAATAAGACGCCCTCTTATTTTGAATCTAATATTAAAGAATTTATTACTTCGCAAAAGAATTTCAATGCTTTGATTGAAGAAAAATTGCTTAAGGTTGATGAGTTGGCTAGGAACTTGATAGGATTTCTCTTGATGTTGATTCTTTGAAACTTAGATCTATTCCTCCTAAGCATGATATCAATGAGTCTCTCAAAGCCATGAGAATTTCCAATGATGAGTGCAAAGAACGAACCGCTAGGATGCGTGCTAAGAAAGATGCCTTTATAAGAGCGTGTTCCTCTAGTTCCTATGAAAATAAAGATGAATATCTAAAAGTTATTGATGTGTCCCCTATTAAATATTTGTTTTGCAATATGAATATTGATAATGATGGGACTGGATATGATCCACCTTTACCTAGAAGACGTTCCAAAAATTCGGAGTTTTTAGATCTTGATGCTAAATTTGATGAAAGTAGGATTAAAGAAATTAAAACCCTAGATGTTGCTAAACCCACTATTTTGGATTTCAAGGAATTTAATTATGAAAATTTCTCTTTGATTGATTGTATTTCCTTATTGCAATCCGTGCTAAATTCTCCTCATGCTTATAGTCAAAATAAAGCATTTACTAAACATATCGTTGATGCCTTGATGCAATCTTATGAAGAAAAACTTGAGTTGGAAGTTTCTATCCCTAGAAAACTTTATGATGAGTGGGAACCAACTATTAAAATTAAGATTAAAGATCATTAATGCTATGCTTTGTGTGATTTGGGTGCTAGTGTTTCCACGATTCCAAAGACTTTGTGTGATTTGTTAGGTTTCCGTGATTTTGATGATTGCTCTCTAAACTTGCACCTTGCGGATTCCACTATTAAGAAACCTATGGGAAGAATTAATGATGTTCTTATTGTTGCAAATAGAAATTATGTGCCCGTAGATTTTATCGTTCTTGACATAGATTGCAATACTTCATGTCCTATTATTCTCGGTAGACCTTTCCTTAGAACGATTGGTGCAATTATTGATATGAAGGAAGGAAATATTAGATTCCAATTTCCGTTAAGGAAAGGCATGGAATACTTTCCTAAAAAGAAAATTAAATTACCTTATGAATCTATTATGAGAGCCACTTATGGATTGCCAACCAAAGATGGCAATACCTAGATCCATCCTTGCCTTTTATGCCTAGCTATGGGCGTTAAACGATAGCGCTTATTGGGAGGCAACCCAATTTTATTTTTATTCCTTGATTTTTTTTCTCCTGTTTAGTAATAAATAATTTATCTAGCCTCTGTTTTGGTTCTGTTTTTTGTGTTTAATTAGTGTGTGTGCCAAGTAGAACCGTTGGGAAGACTTGGGGAATGTCTTGATATCTTGCTGTAAAAAACAGAAACTTTAGCGCTCACGAGAAATGCTGCCATTTTTATTTGGAAAGTGTTATTTAGTTAATTCTTTTTCAATATGATTAATAGATAAATTCCTCAAGTCCAGAAATTTATTTTAGAATTTTGGGGGTTACAGATCTTGCGCTAGCTACAGATTACTACAGACTGTTCTGTTTTTGACAGATTCTGTTTTTCGTGTGTTGTTTGCTTACTTTGATGAATCTATGGCTAGTAAAATAGTTTATAACCCATAGAGAAGTTTTAATACAGTAGGTTTAACACCAATATAAATTAAGAATGAGTTCATTACAGTACCTTGAAGTGGTCTTTTGTTTTCTTTCGTTAACGGAGCTCACGAGATTTTCTACTTTAAGTTTTGTGTTGTGAAGTTTTCAAGTTTTGGGTAAAGATTTGATGGATTATGGAACAAGGAGTGGAAAGATCCTAAGATTGGGGATGCCCATGGCACCCCCAAGATAATCTAAGGACACCTAAAAGCAAAAGATTGGGGATGCCCCGGAAGGCATCCCCTCTTTCGTCTACTTCTATCGGTAACTTTACTTGGAGCTATATTTTTATTCACCACATGATATGTGTTTTGCTTGGAGCATCTTGTATGATTTGAGTCTTTGATTTTTAGTTTACCACAATCATCCTTGTTGTACACACCTTTTGAGAGAGCCATACATGATTTGGAATTTGTTAGAATACTCTATGTGCTTCACTTATATCTTTTTGAGTTATATAGTTTTGCTCTAGTACTTCACTTATATCTTTTAGAGCACGGTGGTGGATTTGTTTTATAGAAACTATTGATCTCTCATGCTTCACTTACATTATTTTGAGAGTCTTAAATAGCATGGTAATTTGCTTAAATAATCCTAATATGCTAGGTATTCAAGATTAGTAAAAAAATCTTATGAGTGTTTTGAATACTAAGAGAAGTTTGATGCTTGATGATTGTTTTGAGATATGGAGGTAGTAATATCAAAGTCGTGCTAGTTGAGTAGTTGTGAAATCGAGAAATGCTTGTGTTGAAGTTTGCAAGTCTCGTAGCATGCACGTATGGTAAACGTTATGTAACAAATTTGAAACATGAGGTGTTCTTTGATTGTCCTCCTTATGAGTGGCGGTCGGGGACGAGCGATGGTCTTTTCCTACCAATCTATCCCCCTAGGAGCATGCGCGTAGTGCTTAGTTTTTGATGACTTGTAGATTTTTGCAATAAGTATGTGAGTTCTTTATGACTAATGTTGAGTCCATGGATTATACGCACTCTCACCCTTCCATCATTGCTAGCCTCTTCGGTACCGTGCATTGCCCTTTCTCACATTGAGAGTTTGTGCAAACTTCGCCAGTGCATCCAAACCCCGTGATATGATACGCTCTTTCACATATAAACCTCCTTATATCTTCCTCAAAACAGCCACCATACCTACCTATTATGGCATTTCCATAGCCATTCCGAGATATATTGCCATGCAACTTTCCACCATTCCATTTATCATGACACGTTCATCATTGGCATACTGCTTAGCATGATCATGTAGTTGACATAGTATTTGTGGCAAATCCACCGTTCATAATTATTTCATACATGTCACTCTTGGTTCATTGCATATCCCGGTACACCGCCGGAGGCATTCATATAGAGTCATACTTTGTTCTAGTATCGAGTTGTAATCTTTGAGTTGTAAATAAATAGAAGTGCGATGATCATCATTAATAGAGCATTGTCCAAAAAAAGATAAAGTCCAAATAAAAATAAAAGGGACAATGCTATTATCCTTTTCCACACTTGTGCTTCAAAGTAGCACCATAATCTTCATGATAGAGAGTCTTTTGTTTTGTCACTTTCATATACTAGTGGGAATTTTCATTATAGAACTTGGCTTGTATATTCCAACAATGGGCCTCCTCAAGTGCCCTAGGTCTTCGTGAGCAAGCAAGTTGGATGCACACCCACTTAGTTTCTTTTGTTGAGCTTTCATACATTTATAGCTCTAGTGCATCCGTTGCATGGCAATCCCTACTCCTTGCATTAACATCAATCGATGAGCATCTCCATAGCCCATTGATTAGCCTTGTAGATGTGAGACTTTCTCCTTCTTTGTCTTCTCCACATAACCCCCATCATCATATTCTATTCCACTCATAGTGCTACTGCTATATCCATGACTCACGCTCATATATTGCGTGAAAGGTTATAGGTTTGAGATTACTAAAGTATGAAACAATTGCTTGGCTTGTCATCGGGGTTGTGCATGATGAGAGCATTCTTGTGTGACGAAAATGGAGCATGACTAAACTATATGATTTTGTAGGGATGAACTTTCTTTGGCCATGTTATTTTGAGAAGACATAATTGCTTAGTTAGTATGCTTGAAGTGTTATTATTTTTATGTCAATATGAACTTTTATCTTGAATCTTTCGGATCTGAATATTCAGACCACAATTAAGAAGAATTACATTGAAATTATACCAAGTAGCACTCCGCATCAAAAATTATCTTTTTTATCATTTACCTACTCGAGGACGAGCGGGAATTAAGCTTGGGGATGCTTGATACGTCCCCAACGTATCTATAATTTTTGACTACTCCATGCTATATTATCTAGTGTTTTGGACATTATTGGGCTTTATTATCCACTTTTATATTATTTTTGGGACTAACCTATTAACCGGAGGCCCATCCCAGAATTTTTGTTTTTTGCCTGTTTTAGGGTTTCGAAGAAAAGGAATATCAAACGGAGTCCAAACGGAATGAAACCTTCGGGAACGTGATTTTTGGAACGAACAAGACCCAGGAGACTTGGACCCTACGTCAAGAAATAAAGGAGGAGGTCACGAGGTAGGGGGCGCACCTACCCCCCCCCCAGGCACGCCCTCCACCCTCATGGGCCCCCTGTTGCTCCACCGACGTACTCCTTCCTCCTATATATACTTACGTACCCCCAAACGACCAGAGACGGAGCCAAAACCCTAATTCCACCGCCGCAACTTTCTGTATCCACGAGATCCCATCTTGGGGCCTGTTCCGAAGCTCCACCGGAGGGGGCATCCATCACGGAGGGCTTCAACATCAACACCATAGCCTCTCCGATGAAGTGTGAGTAGTTTACCTCAGACATTTGGGTCCATAGTTATTAGCTAGATGTCTTCTTTTCTCTTTTTGGATCTCAATACAATGTTCTCCCCCTCTCTTGTGGAGATCTATTCGATATAATCTTCCTTTTGCGGTGTGTTTGTTGAGACCGATGAATTGTGGGTTTATGATCAAGATTATCTATGAGCAATATTTGAATCTCCTCTGAATTCTTTTATGTATGATTGGTTATCTTTGCAAGTCTCTTCGAATTATTAGTTTGGTTTGGCCTACTAGATTGATCTTTCTTGCAATGGGAGAAGTGCTTAGCTTTGGGTTCAATCTTGCGGTGTCCTTTCCCAGTGACAGTAGGGGCAGCAAGGCACGTATTGTATTGTTGCCATCGAGGATAACAAGATGGTTTTTTATCATATTGCATGAATTTATCCCTCTACATCATGTCATCTTGCTTAAGGCGTTACTCTGTTTTCATGAAATACTCTAGATGCATGCTGGATAGCGGTCGATGAGTGGAGTAATAGTAGTAGATGCAGGCAGGAGTCGGTCTACTTGTCTCAGACGTGATGCCTATATACATGATCATACCTAGATATTCTCATAACTATGCTCAATTCTTTCAATTGCTCAACAGTAATTCGTTCACCCACTGTAAAATACTTATGCTCTTGAGAGAAGCCACTAGTGAAACCTATGGCCCCCGAGTCTATCTTCATCATATTAATCTTCCAATACTTAGTTATTTCCTTTGCTTTTATTTTACTTTGCATCTTTATCATAAAAATACCAAAAATATTATCTTATCATATCTATCAGATCTCACTCTCGTAAGTGACCGTGAAGAGATTGACAACCCCTTATCGCGTTGGTTGCGAGGAGTTATTTGTTTTGTGCAGGTACGAGGGACTCGCGCGTAGTCTCCTACTGGATTGATACCTTGGTTCTCAAAAACTGAGGGAAATACTTACGCTACTCTGCTGCATCACCCTTTCCTCTTCAAGGGAAAACCAACACAAGTGCTCAAGAGGTAGCAGTCTCCAACGTATCTATAATTTTTCATTGCTCCATGCTATATTATCTACTGTTTTGGACATTATTGGGCTTTATTATCCACTTTTATATTATTTTTAGGACTAACCTATTAACCGGAGGCCCACCCAGAATTGATGTTTTTTGCCTATTTCAGAGTTTCGCAGAAAAGGAATATCGAACGGAGTCCAAACGGAATGAAACCTTCGGGAACGTGATTTTCGGAACGAACATGATCGAGGAGACTTGGACCCTACGTCAAGAAACAAAGGAGGAAGCCACGAGGTAGGGGGCGCGCCTACCCCCCCCCCAGGCGCGCCCTCCACCCTCGTGGGCCCCCTGTTGCTCCACCGACGTACTCCTTCCTCCTATATATACCTACGTACCTCCAAACGATCAAAGACGGAGCCAAAACCCTAATTCCACCGCCGTAACTTTCTGTATACATGAGATCCCATCTTGGGGCCTGTTCCGGAGCTCCGCCGGAGGGGGCATCGATCACGGAGGGCTTCTACATCAACACCATAGCCTCTCCGATGAAGTGTGAGTACTTTACCTCAGACCTACGGGTCCATAGTTATTAGCTAGATGGCTTCTTCTCTCTTTTTGGATCTCAATACAAAGTTCTCCCCCTCTCTCGTAGAGATCTATTCGATGTAATCTTCTTTTTGCGGTGTGTTTGTTGAGACCGATGAATTGTGGGTTTATGATCAAGATTATCTATGAACAATATTTGAATATTCTCCGAATTCTTTTATGTATGATTGGTTATCTTTGCAAGTCTCTTCGAATTATATGTTTGGTTTGCCATACTAGATTGATCTTTCTTGCAATGGGAGAAGTGCTTAGCTTTGGGTTCAATCTTGCGGTGTCCTTTCCCAGTGACAGTAGGGGCAGCAAGGCACATATTGTATTGTTGCCATCGAGGATAACAAGATGGTTTTTTTTATCATATTGCATGAATTTATCCCTCTACATCATGTCATCTTGCTTAAGGCGTTACTCTGTTTTCATGAACTTAATACTCTAGATGCATGCTAGATAGCGGTCGATGAGTGGAGTAATAGTAGTAGATGCAGGCAGGAGTCAGTCTACTTGTCTCGGACGTGATGCCTATATACATGATCATACCTAGATATTCTCATAACTATGCTCAATTCTGTCAATTGCTCAACAGTAATTCGTTCACCCACCGTAAAATACTTATGCTTTTGAGAGAAGCCACTAGTGAAACCTATGCCCCCAGGTCTATCTTCATCATATTAATCTTCCAATACTTAGTTATTTCCTTTCTTTTATTTTACTTTGCATCTTTATCATAAAAATACCAAAAATATTATCTTATCATATCTATCAGATCTCACTCTCGTAAGTGACCTGAAGGGATTGACAACCCCTTATCGCGTTGGTTGCGAGGAGTTATTTGTTTTGTGCAGGTACGAGGGACTCGCGCGTAGCCTTCTACTGGATTGATACCTTGGTTCTCAAAAACTGAGGGAAATACTTACGCTACTTTGCTGCATCATCCTTGCCTCTTTAAGGAAATCCAACGTAGTGCTCAAGAGGTAGCAATGTGCAAACAGAGACAGAGGGGTGTATACGCTGCCAGAGAGGAGGACGGACCTGTTGCCGGGGGTGGCGGTGGCGTCCGGAAGGACGCAGCCACGTTCTCCCGTGGCAATTTGAAGACGCCGTGGCCATTGGGCCCTTGGAGATTGTTGCTCGTGCCGCCATCGGCCCCTGTGAGGATGCCGGTCGTCGCAGAAGGGCCTTGTTTCGGATTCGTCACTTTTGGCTCCTCACTCGTCCTGGCCAACGGCGGCTGCGCCATCTGGAGAGTCGCCACCGTGTCGCCTAGATCAGCGACTCGCTTCTCCAGATCCGGGCGCCAGTTGACTAGATCGTCGATCTTGGCCGTGGAGGCTTGGCTCTCCGCGATTGCCATGTTCTGGGCCTTGGGGGTGTTGTCGAGCCGGTCGAGGAAGGCTTCGATCGACGGATCCATGGTGACCAAGTGCGTCCGAGCTTGCCGAAGCCCTCTGGTCTCGATGATTTACGCCAGAGTGGAGTGGTGGAGGAAGGATTGCTGGTCTCTGATACCAGATGATAGAGTACGCATATCTCTCGAATAATAGCAGCAATCTCTCTCAGATATATGATTTAGTGGCGATTACAGGTAGCGGTACAAGAATCGGTAGCTAGGGTTCGTCGCGAGACGGGAGGGAAAGGGGAAAAGAGCCGAGCCGTTGTTTGCCTGATCCACCGGATGCCTGAGCCTGCCCCTGTTCCCTCCTCAAGTAGACGCGTAGACGGGCTTCAGTTAACCCCACGACGGCCCGAGGACGCGTGGGTTGGGTTTCCTGGGTCGGACCGCCCACGGGGCAGTGGTGACGTGGTCGTTGGCGCTGACTTGCGAGTCTGGCCTGTCAGGGGCATTGACACATGTGCGGGTGCCAAGCCTCTGGCAGCGGGGACGACAGAGACGCACTGGATCTACACCACCAGCACCCGCCTACACCAGTGAGCACCCGCCCCGTCACGCTCGCCTCGTCGTGGCATGGGAACGTGCACGCCATCGCGCACTACCAAGGATGGTTGCGCACCGAGGATGGCGCATGTCGCCTGCCAGTCGTCGTCGAGGTCGCGCGCGCCGCTGCAGTGCTAGATCCCCTACTCATATTTCTCCTCCCCGCCATGGTGCTCATGCTGCTTGTGCGGCGTCGAACCTGGGAGGGCCGCGACAGCACGATGGAGTGGTGGGCCTTGGGCAGCGGCAACGAGGTGCAGGAAGCGGGCAGCAGCTGGGCATCCATGACGGGCATTCGAGGGGGTAAAGAAAAGGTGGAGAGAGAAAGGGATGGGCGTGCCCCCTTGTTCCGATGATAGACGAGCCAGGGCTCGAATGCAGCGGACACAGCCGGACATGGAGGAAACATGAAACGCCCGGTTTGTGTCTGCTTTGTACCCAAACCAAGAGAAAATTTGGGATGGAAAATGGGCTCGAGCGAACACAAAATGGATAAAAACGGGAATTGGTCTCTACGTCGGGGTTGGGCCGTTGTTTTTGTTCGTTTAGACTAAAAACGGTCGTGCTTTGGAGTTCGCCCTATGCAGTGACATTCCCTATTTGGCGCTTCAGGCACCCATTCCTAGTGTTTTTGCAAACGGGCGCTCATAGCGCATATAGTTGGCCCATGACAAACGGGCCACTCAGATGCAGCGGACACAATCGGACGCGGAGGACACAGAAAACGCCCAGTTGCTTCGGGCCCAAAGCGAGAGCAAATTTGGGATAAAAATGGGTCCGAGTAGACATAAAACTAACAAAATTTAGGAATTGGTGTCTGCGTTCGGCCATTGTTTTTCTCCGTTTAGGCTGAAACTTGAAACGGCATTGATTCGTTTTTTATTCCTTTTCTTTTTTTATTTTGCTAAATTGAATGAAGTTTGTTTCAAAATTGATGATTTTTTTAAAAAAAAATCAATGAACTTTTTTTCAAATGTGGTAAACTTTTTTAAAATTTGATGAACTGTTTTCCAGTTCGGTGAATATTTTTCAAGTTCAATGGACCTTTTTCAAAATCAGTGAACTTTTTAAAATTTTGAACTGTTTTAAAAATTCATGAACTTTTTTCAAACTGGATCAGCTTGTTTTCAAAATGGATATTTTTTCAAAATTGGTGAACTTTTTAAATTTTGGATGAATTTTTTCGAACTCAAGTGTCTTTTTTCAAACCTGTGAACTATTTTTAAAATCATGAACTACTTTCAAATTTGATGAGCTTATTTTCAAAACAGATGAACTTTTCAAAATCCATGCACATTTTTGAATTCTCAAATTTTTCTATTTTTTCTTTTTTGAAAGTCAATGCTTGACCTGTCGTTTTTTTGAAAGTCAAAATCCGAGCATAGCCTCTCTTTCATTTTCTTTCAATATATGTCGTTCCTTTGTTCTCCCATTTTTATCTTACATTTGTTTTATATTTTAAAAATACTCTAAATACATATATTTCAGAATCTAATTGTTGTTAAAAAGTTGTTTGCTTTATTTAAGAAAATGTTGATAGCATTAAAAAATATGCTTGTGACATTTCAAAATGCTTACATGTTTAAGAAAATGTACGTGGACATTTTGGAAAAATGTTTACACATTGAATAATAATATCCACATAATTGAAAAAATATTTTTATCATTCAGAAAAATTATGTTAAAATTAATCAAATGTTCACGTGTTAAAAAAATACGCCATGACATTTAAAAATGTTTATACGCTGTAAAACAAAAGTTCATGTCATTTAGAAAAGGTAGCATGTCATTAAAAATGGTTCAGCAGGTATTTTAAAACAATTAACATATATTTATAAAGAGTTCAAAACATGTATTTGAAAAAATGTTACTCGCGTATTAAGAAAAATATTAACATGTATAAAAAAGAAATTTATTTGAAGAATGTACAATGTCTATGAAAACATGTATTATAAGAAATGTGATTCATGTATTAGTTAAACATTGATAGAAAAATGCTCATGATATACACAGAAAACATACAATGTAAATGAAAGAAAGTATATACGTGTTGATAAATAGAAAAGAAAAAAGGAGCAATGAAAACCAAGAAAATGGTAGAGAAGCATAGAAATGCAGAATAAGGTGAAACAAAAGTAAGATGAATAACAAAAAAAACAAAGAAAACTGGTGGAGAAACATAAAAAAAGAAGAAGATCGGTGAAAACAAAAAAAACATGAAATGGAAACAACAAACAAAAACAAATGAAATCAAAGAATGAAACAACAAAACCATAGTATACCGTAAAAACGATGAAAACCATAAGGAGAAACACAAAAAATGAAATAAAAAACAATTAAAAGCGAAGGAAACACTAGAAAACACAGAAAAATAAAATACTGAGAAAACAGTAAAATTTGTAAAAACACAAAGAAAGAGAAGGAAAACTTAGCGAAAACCCTAAAGAAAAAACAAAATAAAGAATGAATGAAACCAATAAAAACTGGACTCGCCCAATCAATGGACAGATAGAAGAAGAAGAAACCATCAAAACCCTAAACGAGCGATCGAGCGTAACGAAACCCAAGTGAGCCAGCAAACAAAAAAACTTATGAAGCGAGCCGGTCCAGTAATTACACAAGGAAAAAGTCTTCAGGCCAGACGTATTTTTTTAAACATCAGTACAGACGTAAACGCTCATACATACGGGCATACACTCACCCTACGAACGCGTACATGCACACCCTACCTCTATGAGCACCTCCTAGCCGGCATGTCATCTTGAAATTTACGAAGCCACCATAGACGCCTCGTCACCGACGAAAACATCTCCTCCCACTAAAAGCGCATCGCCGAAAATCCTGAAATAAATTCAGGAATAATGCGAACATCAGGACTTGAATCTTGGTGGGCTGGAGATACCACTGTCCCTCTAATCATTCAACTGCAGGTTGGTTCGCCAGGCCAGACGTATTACTATCTTAGTACGAGCCCTGGCGGTTCAACATGAGCGCACAATATTGTTTTTTGCTGGACAGGTAGTTTATTCGTACCTTGGCAGGCCTGTGGCCCTTTCTGCATGTTTTTAGTTGCCTTTCTACTTTATTACTCCCTCCCTCTTCCCTCATTTTTTATATAAGGTGTACTTGTTTTTAATAAATTTTCATAATGTAAGGTACATTTCTTTTAATTCCTCGCAATTCCATCGTTAGCCCTTCGAAAAAAGGAGAGTATCTCTTCCCCGATTGCATGCATATTTTCTTGTAAAGAGAAAAAAGAAAAGTACCTCTTTTTTGATTGTGTTTGTCTCTTATTTTCCTTGCCTGGTGATTTAGTTGCTGCTAATCACTGATTTTGCCAAGGTTTATTTCGTCCTAACATGTGTATCATGTGTCTTAGTCACCGTACTAGAAATAATACACCTTATATAAAGGAATGAATGGAGTATAATGTAAGACGTTTTTTTTACTCAAGAGTAAAAAATACCATATAATATGGGACCGAGGAAGTAGCTTATTATGGCAGATTTTATTTCTATTTTAATCACAAACTTACTCCCTCCATTCGTAAATATAAGGTGCAATCATTTTTGTGAAAGTCAAACGTACATCTGTTTGTCCAAAAATATGAAATAAAATATCATAATCCGCAATACAAAATAAATAAAATATGAATTTTTTATTTATGCATGTAATGATATAATTTTGGTATTGTAGGTACATGAGCGAACGCTATCAATAAGCGCCATAGACATTGACTACAAACTCCGCCAGAGCGCCATGATAGTGGAGAGGTCCTTCCGATATTCCGTGGAACGGAATTCAAAATTCCTTCTTCACCGTTCTGCATGAGTCAAATAATACCAAGTGATTATTACTGCAGAGGTCGTTTCGATGCGTCAAAGGCAGGGGCTTCGTAAAGTAGGCTTCCGCGAGACGGCAGCGGAAGATGCCACCTTCATATCACATGTGGTGGGTCATGTATCTCTATACTACTTAAAAAAACGTAAGATTTCTATTTCACCTTTCTCTTCATCACCCTTTCGTCCAACCTTTTATTTATATGACAATCAATCATCTTAATTTACTTATCTTCTGAATCAATTCCATTTTAGTTTACTTATAAAACTTCTAATCAAAATATAAGGTAATTCACGATCATGATTTGATGAACATTTATTTACAAAATCACATTATTATTGATAGGTAAATCATAAGCTAATCATACTATAATATTTATATCCCGTTACAACGCACGGGCATTATTCTAATATTAATTCAAATCATTCATTCGGATAATTCTACGCACGTGTAAATTTCTATCCTATCCTGTAAGAAAAGTACTACATCAGAGAACATGTAGGAAAGCCACAAAAGCTAACAACCGAACAAAATAACGGTACGTGCGTGCTTTCTGAAGTTGGGGAGACCGGACGGACTTTTGACAGAGCATTTCCGTCGTGTGGTGTGGTGTGAATAGAAGCGTACGTCAACCCTTGAACAGTTCGCTTCCAGCAGTCAATGCAACACATTTGTGCAATACTCCACAACACAACACACGTAACACTCCGCACATGTTTTATTGAGAGAAATGTGCATGCTTTTCTTACAAGAAGAACAAACAGTGTGATCATGCAGTCATGCTCGGATGAACACGCAGTTTGTTCACCGGCGTGATCTGCATTTCCAGCGAAGCATATAAAAAGGTTGACGCTACACGTCGGCCGGGTCAAATCTGAATAAGATTGGTTGTCTTGGCAGCCGTTGGATGATGAGCGCGCCAACCATTCCGTCTCTGTCCATCGGTCGCAGTCCTGCGCAACAACAACCATGTTGCGCTCGACCCGGCGGAACACAAGTACACAACCCCTGTTGCACTCCGGCTCAAACCTTCTTCTATCATTGCAAGATGTCCTATGTTTGCGGTTGCAACGGGCCCTTGTTGCAACCTGCCATTGAGCACATCAGCCTTCCATCTGTTTTTTTTTTTGTGTGTGTGTGTGAGAGAGAGAGATTGAAGAGGAAGGAACTGCTCGCTAGAGATAGTGGATAGTTGTGGGCGGGCCCCATGCAGGACAGTCGTCGTGCGGGAGAGGCGGCAGACGTTTGCAGTGGAATCGATTGGTTCAAATGAAGCATTTCTCATATAAAATTAGAGATGATACCCACATGTTGCTGTGAAAAATGGTAGTAATATATTTTAATAACATTTTAGAATATCAGTATTTCAAATAATAGTATGTGAACTGAATCTGAAAACACACAATTTAATGTATTTAATTGTTATATTATTATAACATATTTACTGAACAATAGTAGCATAATAGAATTGAAATGACTAGACATTTTCTCATTTATGTTTGCATGTTGAGGTGAACCTCTTTTATGCATGATGACATGTCGAGATACTATAGTTGCACGTTAAGAGAAGTAGATTAGTGTAGATTGCCTATTTAGAATGTATTCCCTTCATTTCTAAATATTTGTCTTTCTAGAGATTTCAAATGGTCACCACATATGGATGTATATAGACATATTTTAGAGTGTAGATTTACTCATTTTGCTCCGTACGTAGTCACCATTTAAAACCTCTAAAAAGACAAATATTTAGGAACAGAGGGAGTATTTAAACTCTATATAAATGTAAAAGTATAAGATGTAAAAAGAAATCTTGTGTGCGAGAGAGAGAGGCAAACCCGTTGTCTCCAGCTAGAACCAAATTAATAAGCCCCAAATTAGTACAAAAGCAATATTACATTCAAAATTTGTATGGTTCAACCATATTGTTTTCTATCCAGACCTTGATATATATATATATATATATATATATTAAAATATGCATAATACTAGCAAGATGCCCGTGCATTGCACGGAATATCAAGATGCATTTTTTACAAAACGCATGTTGTGATTGACCCATGCAGAAGTAATCCCATGTGTAAAAACTAATTATATCTCGAGAATTTCATCGAAAAAATGGTATCTCGAGAATTTCATCGAAAAATGATATCTTGAGAAAGATGAGAGATAAGGTGAGAAGGTGTGGGGCGCGATGGTGGTTGGTGGTCGGACTTAGCGGAGGCATGGGGATGGACGACGCCGGCAGCAGCCATCATGCCAGATTGTTCCAGTGGCTTCCTTTTTTAATTACTCAACAATGAAGTTGTGAAAGATAAAGATGAACGAGAGAGGTGTGTGTGAAAAAAAAATGAAGGAAGCACCCAGAGAGCGACACGTGACGGTGATCGTTGCGAGGCTCCCGAAGGAGCGCTCGTTAACTAGTTGCTTCTTCACATAGCCTCGACGGCTCAACATGAGTGCGCAATGTCGTTTTGGGCTGTACATGTAGTTTATTGATACCTTGGCAGGCCTGTGGCCATTTTTGCGTTTTTTACGCCTTTCTACATTATTAGCTTATTATGGAAGATTTTATTTCTATTTTTATCACGAACTTACTACCTCAGTTCGAAAATATAGGGTGCAACATTTCAACAAAAAAGGTGCAATCATTTTTGTGAAAGTCATACATACATCTGTTTGACCAAAATTATGAAATAAAATATCATCATCCGCAATATAAAATAGATAAAATATGAAAAATACTTTTATTGATGCATGTAATGACACATTTTTGGTATTGTAGGTATTAGTACATTTATTCTAAAAACTTGCTCAAACATGCATAATTTTGACTTTTGAAAAAAAAACAATACATCTTATATTTTAGAACGGAGAGAGTATAACATATTCCTCTTCACATACACGGGCACAAGTGACACTACAAAGGGGTACATGTTTTTAAACTGTCACGAGGGACGATCCCAACTATATACCAAAAGAAACATTTTAATCTTTTTTTTGCGGGAAAAGAAACATTTTAATCTTGCGATGCATGCATCGATAGATTACAACAAAATGAGGGGAAATGAGCGAATGGGTGCCCATGACAGAGCACAGCCACCCGATTTTACACAAAAGTATCACCCAAGAGTCACAAGCAGCTGCGTGGTACATGAGCGAACACAATCAATAATTGCCATCGGCATTGACTACAAGCTCCGCCAGAGCGCCATGATACGGGAGAGGTCCTTCCGATATTCCGTGGAATGGAATTCAGAATTCCTTCTTCACCGTTCTGCATAGGCCAAATAGTAATACCAAGTGATTATTACTGCAGAGGTCCTTTCGATGCGTCAAGGCAGGAGCTTCGTACAGTAGGCTTCCGCGAGACGGCAACGGAAGATGTATGCTGTATATATTAATTTAATTCATTTAGATAATTCTAGGCACGTGTAAATTTCTTTGATCCTATCCTGTAGGAAAAGTACATCAGAGAACATGTGGAAACCCACGGAAGCTAACAACCGAACAAAATAACGGTACGTGCATGCTTTTTGAAGTTGGGGAGACCGGACGGACTTTTGAAAGAGCATTTCCTTCGTGTGGTGTGGTGTGAATAGAACGTACGTCAGCCCTTGAACAGTTCGCTTCCAGCAGTCAATGTAACACATTTGTGCAATACTCCACAACACAACACACGTAACACTCCGCACATGTTTTTTTAAGACAAATGTGCATGCTTTTCTTACAAGAAGAACAAGAGTGAATTGCAAAAAACCACCACATCTAAAGTTCAAGCATCCAATTGCCACCACATTTCTAGCGTGTCTCAAAAATCCATCATTTTTCTTGTAAATTTTCTCAATAAAAACAAATGACCGGTTTGTCGCAGTTAACATGATTTCTGACAGGGCTGGCCCATCCGTCAGGTGCCACGTGGGCAAGGCCAGACGACGAGTGGGTTGACGGCCGTTAGCGCTGTCGGTGCCTAACCCATCCCCTCAACCCTTGAACAGTTCGCTTCCAAGTTCCAACAGTCAATGCAGCACATTTATGCAATCCAACACACGTAAGAGCATCTACAGTCACATATGGAAAATCCGGTTCCTTAAACGCCTACGAACACTGTCCGGACATGTCCGCGGGCAGTGACCGGACGCATTTTAAATTTCACTTGTTGCATTCGGTCATCTCATACTCGATTCTTATAAATCCATACAAAGACATGCAAAAGGAAATAGAACCTACGTACTACGTCGATCCTAGCTAGTCCTCGTCGGAGATCACGACGATCTCCGTGTCCGGCTCCGGTGGCATGGGCGGCAGCTGCAGCTCCGGCTGCTCCGCTCTAGCTCCTCCATCTCTATCTCTGCATCGAGCTCGGCGAAGAGCGCATCGGACTCCGCCTGCTCCTGCCGGAGGAATGTTCGGTTGGCCTCCACATAAGCCTCATCCTGGATGGACTCCAGGATGGCCTGCTACTCGGCCATCTCGTCGGACTGGGCGACGACGAACTCCGCCTCCGCCTGCTCCATGTTGAAGGGCAGCACCTGCTGGTTTGGCTCCTCCGCCTTCTCCACCTCCATCGGAGCCATCTCCTACTCCTCCTCCTCCGGCTCCGGCGAGACCGGAGGCAGCCCGACAGCGATGCGGGCGGCACGCGCAGCTTCCCTCGCCCGGATCTGCTGCTGGATCTCGTAGCGGCGCTCCGGCGTCAGCATGACATAGTAGGTGATCTTGTTCCGGACCATGGCGGAGTGCCGGAGCATGGGCAGAGCGCCGGAGCGGGAGAGGAAGGAGGTGGATGGGTTCGGACTGGCGACGCGGAAAGGGGGGAGGGGGATGGGTTAGGGTTGCGGGACGACGGCCGGCTTAAATACTCGGATTTCGTCTTGGGCGGCGAGCCGGAGCAGCGCCACGCGGCGTTCACACCGCGGCGACGGACGCGGCGTCCATTGGACTGCCGAGTTTCTGGGCGTTTTCGTGTGGGGCCACGCCGTCAGGCCGACGTGGCGGGCATGCCCGGGCGCCTCCATATTTGGGCTGGATATGAAGGGTGCTGGTCAGCTGGGCGTTTGAGGGCTGTTTAAAAGGCCCGTCCGGGTCAAAAAATCGTGAACAGACAATGACCGGGCGGCCTGACCGAACGTATGAAGTAGGTTTAAGAGGTCCGGTTGTAGATGCTCTGACACTCAGCGCATGCTTTTTTAAGAGAAAAGTGCATGCTTTTCTTACAAGAAAAAAAAACAATGTGATCGTGCAGTCATGCTCGGATGAACACGTAGTTTGTTCACCGGAGTGCTCTGCATTTCCAGCAAAGCATATAAAAAGGTGGACGCTACACATCAGCCGGGTGAAATTTGAATAAGATCGATCGTCTTGGCAGCCGTTGGATGATGAGCGCGCCGACCATTCCATCTCTGTCCTCGGTCGCAGTCCTGCGCAACAACGACCATGTTGCGCTCGACCCGGCGCAACACAACCCCTATTACACTCCGGCTCAAACCTTCTTCTATCATTTGCAATATGTCTTGTGTTGCGGTTGCAACCTGCCATTGAGCACATCAGCCTTCCATTTGTGTGTGTGTAAGAGAGAGAGAGAGAGAAGAGGAAGGAACCGCTCGCTAGAGATAGTGGTGGGTGGGCCCCATGCAGGACAGTCGTCGCGCGGGAGAGGTGGCGTACGCTTGCAATGGAATCAATTGGTTGAAATGAAGCATTTCCCATATAAAATTAGAGATGATATCCAGATATTGCTGTGAAAATTGATAGTAATATATTTTAATAAAATTTTAGAATATCAATATTTCAAATAATAATATGTGAACTGAATTTAAAAACACATAATTTAATATATTTGATTATTATATTATTATAACAGATTTACTGAACAATAGTAGCATAATAGAATTGAAATGACTAAACATT
The DNA here is from genome assembly GCF_003073215.2 of Triticum urartu. Taxonomy (NCBI): domain Eukaryota; kingdom Viridiplantae; phylum Streptophyta; class Magnoliopsida; order Poales; family Poaceae; genus Triticum; species Triticum urartu. The sequence goes on along the minus strand of NC_053022.1, from coordinate 382,695,721 downwards.
TTCTCATTTATGTTTGCATGTTGAGGTGAACCTCTTTTATGCATGATGACATATCAAGATACTGTAGTTGCACGTTAAGAGAAGTAGATTACTGTAGATGGCCTATTTAAAATGTATTGTATGATATTATGGTTTAAACTTTATCTAAATATAAAAGTATAAGATGTAAAAAATAATTCTTGTGTGTGTGTGATAGAGAGGCGAACCCGTTGTCTCCAGCTAGAACCAAATTAATAAGCCCCAAATTAGTACAGAAGCAATATTATATTTAAAATTCGTATGGTTCAACCATATTGTTTTCTATCCAGCCCCTGATATATATATATATATATATATATATATATATATATATCAAAATATCTATATCTATACCTATACCTATTATTAAAGTGAGGTGATATTCTTGGTTTCGTCCCGCTTTGTTTGATCCCGCTTTAATTAATTTCCCGTACGCTATTTAGTTTCGTTACTTGCCACCCGTTTTGGTCCAACGGAGGAAGCCCATCTGGCGGCGCACTGTGGCCCAGGTCCGGAGAAAAATAAAATTGTCAATGGGAGGGTTCAATCTCATAACCTGTCAACCGGTCACGCACAGTTTGTCCAACTGACCCGGCTAGATTTATGAGTGGACTTTTTTTCCCGTTACAACGCACGGGCCTTTTTGCTAGTGCATAATAAAAGGTAGTTGCTCCAAACTTTTACAAAAACAATTCTAGAAAGGATACATAGAACACTGAGGCCATGAAGCTATTTCCTCACCAAAGACCAGATCTCATGCTCTTCCTGCGACACCATGAAGATGGCACAATGGCTGCACAACAGACCCACGAATGCCAATGGGGGTTCTCCAGCTATTTTGAGCTGCAACGCAATGCAAAGGCTACGCTCATAACGGAGACATTAAAGCAATTTTATGACATCCGCAGAGTACCAACACGAGCAATTCAGTGAAATATAATTGCACTGCCTCATGGTTGTCAAACTCGAACCGATAAACTTAACTCGAACAAAGAACATGCTACATAATCTACAACAGATTTGCTATTTCACATCTAGATGTGAAATAGCTATCTCACATCTAAGTCTAGAGTCATTGGATTCTGTCTTGTCTTTAGGATTCGTGCACACATTTTTTTTCTGCCCCCGCCTCCTGCGTTCGCCCGTTTCTTCGTATGAGCCTGATTCGCATCGATGTGCTCGTTGTTGTTTGTTTTTCCTCGGTTGATTGTGTGCGCACGGCCGGGCTTTTTTTGTTTTTGTTGGCCTGTTATGCACACACAGCTTTGGGCTGTTATACGCATGTCCTTTTGCCAGGCATTAATAGGAAGGCACAGCGATTTCATTCTTTCATGATTAAATGTGTTGTTTTTCCTGTCTAAGATGTGTTGTTTTCCATGGTGGGGTGCAGGGTAGAAATGCACGAGTCGGTTCTGCTGTTTTTTTCACTTTTACGTTTTATTTTTTGTTTATTTGTGTTAAAGTTATGAACTTTTTAAAATTTAAATGCTTGTAAATTCATGATTTTTAAAAAGAATTATGATAATTTTGTTTCTAATTTTATTTTTTGTTGCTTTTCTCGGTATTCATTGTTTTAATTTCTTTTGCTTTTTCTTTGTTTCCTTTGTTTTTCTTTATTATGTTCTTTCTTGGTTTTCTTCAATTTTTTGTTTCTTTCTTGGGTTTTCCTTCTTTAATTTTTGCATTGGTTACCTTTTGTTTTTTGGTTTGAATTGTTTCATTCTTGACTTTTGTGTTTTTTCTTAGTTATCATTGTCTTCATTTTTTCATAGGCTTTGGGTTTTCTGTTTCTTTTTTCTATTTTGGTGGTTTCTGCATTTTTCTTTGTTTCTTTGTCGATCTTATTCGGGTTTTTTTAGCACATGTCAACTTATTTCAATATACACTCAATATTTTTGAATGCACCAGAAATATATTTATATCCATGATTAGCATTTTTTTGTCTTTGTTTATTTATTTGTTTCATGTTCATGAACTTTTTTTCAACACATTTAGCAATGTCTCATCTAGATTTCTGATCGCTCGACCTGTTCGCTTTTAAAATGTTTGTGCAAATCTTGATCATGGATTATTTTTTCATGCGCGTCTTATACTGTCTCGTGTACGTCCGGTTTCCACTTGTCATCCCGTTCACGTGTGTGTCTTTTATTGGGCCGACTTCGTGATGCAATCTCGAGACCCGTTTTTCTTTTTGGCATGCATTTTATAAGTTGAAGACATGAGTTGGTCACTGCTTTGTAACACCCCGGATATGATTTATCTAATATGTAATCCAACTCTTGCCGTTTCCGGCGTTAAGTTATTTTATTTCTCGGGTTCGGGTTTTTGTCTCCGTGTGTTGTTGTCGTTGTCATGCATCTCATATCATGTCATCATATGCATTGCATTTGCATACGTGTTCGTCTCATGCATTCGAGCATTTTCCCCGTTGTCCGTTTTGCATTCCGGCGCTTCGTTCTCCTTCGGTGGTCATTTGTACCTTTCTTTCGTGTGTGGGGATTAAACATTTCCGGATTGGACCGAGACTTGTCAAGCGGCCTTGGTTTACTACCGGTAGACCGCCTGTCAAGTTTCGTACCATTTGGACTTCGTTTGATATTCCAACGGTTAACCGAGGGACCGAAAAGGCCTCGTGTGTGTTGCAGCCCAACACCCCTCCAATTTGGCCCAAAACCCACCAAAACCCTCTCCATCATCTAGAGCATTCAATCATGATCGTGTGGCCGAAAACCGCACCTCATTTGGACACTCCTAGCTCCCTCTACCTCTATTTAAAGACCCCTCCGAAATTCTTCTTCTTCCTCCCCCCGAAACCCTAAAAACAAACATCTCCGCCGCCGGACACGTCCGGACGGCGCCGGACGCGTCTGCCGCCTCCGCCGACCAACCCGGTGCCGCCACGTGGCCGGGCGCGCCCACATTGCCGCCTCCCGCGCCGCCGGCCCGCAGGCCCGTACGGGGCCCTCCCGGCCCACATCGCCGCCGCCTCGCGCCGCCTGAGAGCCCGCAAGCCGCCCTCGTCCTCCCCGCGCACCGCCCGCGCCTGCTCGACCCAGCCGCCGCACCACGCCGCCGGCGAGCGCCGCCACCAGGGCGCTCCATCCCCGGCGCTCCTCCCCGCCGCCCGACGCGCCGTCAGCCCGCGTCGGCGAGCGCCGCCATCGCCACCGCCGCCCCGGCCGTCTTCCTCCTCCTCCGGCGCCCTCCAAGTTCCTCTCCGGCGATCTCCTCCGTCTTCGGCGAGCTCCAAGATCCCGGCGAACCTCGAAGTCCGTGCAGCCAGATCTGGATCTGGATCTTGGATCGGTTAACTTTTTTGCCCGAAACCCTAATTATTTGGCATTGTTCATCGCATCATAAATTTGCACCCGTAACTTCGTTTTGGGCATATAGCATATCAAAATGTTCATCTCAGAGAGTACATCATTTCATCTCATTGCATCATTTTCATTTGAGTTCATCTTGATGCCCGAAATGCTGTTAGAAGAATGCTATTTGAGATAATTATTAGATCTGCTGCTCCAATTAGATATTTGTCATTTTTGCCATGATTATTGTGTGCATGATATGCCCCTGAGCTCTACATGTGTTTTGTTATATGTTTTGCTATCTATCCATAGGTGCAACCCATGTATTTTTGTGATGTGTGTGGTGACTAGCACAAGCTTGCAAAGTGGAGCATTCGTTAATGCTGATTTCAGGGACTTGGCATTTCCACTAAGTCCTTGGACTGATTTATCTTATTATGCCATATGTTCATGTTGTTTCCTAGTGATCCGTGTCTCTTTTGAGGATGATCAGTGAGGATGTTTTGTTAATCTTGTAGTGCTCTATCCATCCATGCCTTTGTTTGCAATTATGGAGCACCCTAGCTTGAGTCAATCGAGCTCTACTTTTGCTATTTCGTGAATCTGGGCAGATTGTCTACTTGTTAGCGATTTTGCCGAGGATGTTGTAGTTGATCCGTGCATGCTATGTTATTGTTCTTGCCATGTCTAGTTTGTATTTTGCGTATTCTTGATGGGTGTATGCTTGGATTGTCATGACTTGCTCTGTAGTGAGTGCATCGAGCTTGTGAACATGCCTACTTGATATCTGATTTTGCATGCTCCAGTTTTTCACTAAGTCTGAGAACTGATTATGTTTTTGCCATGTTCACATGCTTGCAAATGTATTTTCTGATCCCTTTTGGCTCAAGGTCACTAAGAGACTTTTGTTAAGCTCTTTGAGTAGCTCCATGCCATGCTTTACTTTGCCATGTTCAGGTCCTGTAGAATGTAGTTTTCATGCTCCAAAGTGTGCTATCTGATCTGAAATTCCAGACAAGTGTTAATTTCACTAAGTCCGAAATCTGTTTGCCAAATGCATTTTTGCCATGCTTGTTTGAACCCGTTAATGGACGAATTGGCCGTAGCTCAGTGTTCATCTTTTGTTAAGCATCATGAATGGATCCCTGTCATGTATTTTGTTGTCATGTTTGGGTGCTGTAGCATGTTGATCTTGTTGCATTTAGATGGCTACTTGCTGTAAATCGCAGACCGGTGTCAATTTGAATTGCTTGCCATTTCCAAACCGTGACCCCGATTCCGGTGATCTTTATATCATTTTCAAGCGATTTCATCTCATCTTTCCAGTGGCACACTTGGATTTCCAAGTTGAGGCCAGGTTCATTCATTCCTTATCAAATCTTGCATATGCATCTCATATCGCATCCCGCATAGCATACCATGTTTGCATCATGTTGTTTGAGCTTTGCACATGGTTGATTGTGTCCTTGTTGCTTGTTTGTCTTGTTTGGGTAGAGCCGGGAGACGAGTTCGCTAACGAGGAGCCCGTTGAGTTTGCTTTCGAGGATCCAGTCAACTCTGACAACTTTGCAGGCAAGATGATCATACCCTCGAAATCACTACTATCTTTGCTTTGCTAGATGCTCGCTCTTTTGCTATGCCTATGCTACGATGCCTACCATTTTCTTATCATGCCTCCCAATTGCCATGTCAAACCTCTAACCCACCATGTCCTAGCAAACCGTTGATTGGCTATGTTACCGCTTTGCTCAGCCCCTCTTATAGCGTTGCTAGTTGCAGGTGAAGATTGGAGGCCGTTCCTTGTTGGAACATTATTTACTTGTTGGGATATCTTTATATTGCCATGTTATCTTAATGCATCTATATACTTGGTAAAGGGTGGAAGGCTCGGCCTGTCGCCTAGTGTTTTGTTCCACTCTTGCCGCCCTAGTTTCCGTCATATCGGTGTTATGTTCCCGGATTTTGCGTTCCTTACGTGGTTGGGTTATAATGGGAACCCTTTGATAGTTCGCCTTGAATAAAGCTTTTCCAACAATGCCCAACCTTGGTTTTACCATTTGCCACCTAGCCTCTTTTTCCCTTGGGTTTCCGGAGCCCGAGGGTCATCTTACTTTAAGCCCCCCCTGGGCCAGTGCTCCTCTGAGTGTTGGTCCGACCGAGCTGCCTGCGGGGCCATCTCGGGGAAACTTGAGGGTTGGTTTTACTCGTAGCTAGTCTCATCTAAGTGTGCCCTGAGAACGAGATATGTGCAGCTCCTATCGAGATTTGTCGGCACATTCGGCGGTGTTGCTGGATTTGTTTTAACTTGTCGAAGTGTCTTGTAGAACCGGGATACCGAGTCTGATCGGAATGTCTTGGGAGGAGGTCTATTCCTTCGTTGACCGTGAGAGCTTGTCATGGGCTAAGTTGGGACTCCCCTGCAGGGATTTGAACTTTCGAAAGCCATGCCCGCGGTTATGGGCAGATGGGAATTTGTTAATGTCCGGTTGTAGATAACCTGAACCGTAACTTAATTAAAATGAATCAACTTTGTGAGTTACCATGATGGTCTCTTCTCGGCGGAGTCCGGGAAGTGAACACGGTGTTGGAGTAATGCTTGCCGCAGGTTGCTCTCTAGTTATTCGTTCGCGCTTTGCCTTCTCTTCACGCTCTCTTTTGCGAACATGATAGCCACCATATATGCTAGTCGCTTGCTGCAGCTTGAAATATTCTACCTTGCCTTACCTATAAGCTTAAATAGTCTTGATCGCGAGGGTGCGAGATTGCTGAGTCCCTGTGGCTCATAGATTACTTCCAAACCAGATGCAGGGCCTGATGACTTCGTTCCAGATGACACGCTAGAGCTCAAGTGGGAGTTCGACGAGGACTCACGCCGTTACTATGTTTCTTTCCCTGATGATCAGTAGTGGTGCCCAGTTGGGGCGATCGGGACCGTGTCGCATGTTGGGTTGTTCTTTTATTTTGGCGCCGTAGTCGGGCCATGAGTTTTTGGATAATGTAATGCTATTTATGTACTTTGATTGACGTGGCGAGTGTAAGCCAACTATGTATCTCCCCTTTTATTATCTATATATTACATGGGATGTTGTGAAGATTGCCTAACTTGCGACATTGCTTTCAATGCGGTTATGCCTCTAAGTCGTGCCTCGACACGTGGGAGATATAGCCGCATCGAGGGCGTTACATGCTTCCTCAGTTCCATCATCATTGTCTCCCTCCCATCCCCATTTGCCTTGGAGTAGAGCCGATGCGAGTAGGAAGGAGGAAGACGACTAAGGGGTTCGATCTTTGTCCACACGATGAAAGAAGATGGCAATCAATGATGACTGTGATGTGACCTTGGATACTTTTTTTTTGCCTTTTTGCATTGTGTTTTCATCTAGGGATTTTGTGATTTTTGTGATTTTCATTCATAGACTTCTTTTCCTAGGTGCAACTCCACCCTGACATGCAACTGGTCCGCCTTTTGTGTTTCACTTGACAAACAACTATCTTGCAAGTCCGCCCTTGAATCACAATCTTCATTTGTGGGGGCGGAGGGTAATCATTTTTGTCCCAGTTGCAACTCCATCCTCAACATGCAACCGGGTCCGCGTTTTTCCTAGTTGCAACTGGGCATGTGTTTTGTTTTCCATCCCAGTTGTAAGTGCATGCTCGACTCACAACTAGGCTTCTTGTTTGTCATTGTCCCAGTTGCAAGTTCACTCCCGACTCACAAATGGTATCGTAGTTTTGTGTAGTTGTCATGGTTGCAAGTCCATCCTTCATTTGCAACAAGGCTCGTAGTTTGTTTCATCCTAGTTGCAAGTACACCATTGACTCGCAACTGGGCTTGTAGTTCCATAGTTGTCCCAGTTGCAAGTCCACCCTCGACTGGCAACTAGACCCATAGTTTTGTTGTTTTCGTCTCAGTTGCAGGTCCACCTTCGACTTGTAACTCGTCTCGTAGTTTTGTGTAGTTGTCACAGTTGCAAATTCACTGTTGACTCACACCTAGGCCGTAATTTGTTTCTTCTCAGTTGCAAGTCCAACCTTCACTCGCAACTCGATCCGTGTTTTGTTTTCCATCCTAGTTGCAGGTCCATCCTTAACTCGCAATTGGGCTTGTAGTTTGTTGTATCCCAGCTGCAGGTTGACTCTTGACTCGCGACTGGGCTCGTAGTTTTGTATTTGTATCAGTGGCAAGTCTGCCATCGACTCATAACCAGGCTCGTTGCTATCCCGGTTGCAAGCCCACCTTCGACTCGCAACTTGGCACATAATTTGTTTCATCCCAGTTTCAAGCCAGACCCTTAACTCGCAACTAGGCTTATGGTTTCCTAGTTTTCAAAGTTGTCAGTCCACTCTCGTTTGTCTAATTGGCTCGTAGTTGTCCTAGTTGCAACACCACACTCGACTAGCAACTGGCATGTGTTTTCTTTTTCTCCCCAGTTGCAAGCCCACCCTCGACTCGCAACTCGTAGTTTGTCATTGTCCCAGTTGAAAATTCACTCTTGACTCGCGAATGATATCATAGTTTTGTGTAGTTGTCAGGGTTGCAAGTCTGTCCTTGATTTGCAACTAGGCCAGTAGTTTGTTTCATCCCAATTGCCAGTCCGCCCTTGACTCGCAAATTGGGCTTGTAGGTTCATAGTTGTCCCAATTGTAAGTCACCCTCAACTCGTAACTGGGCCCATAGTTTTGTTGTTGTCTCAGTTGCAAGTCCACCGTCGACTCGTAACTCGTATCATAGTTTTGTGTAGTTGCCCCAGTTGCAAGTCCAACCTTCACTTGCAACTCGGCCCATGTTTTGTTTTCCATCCTACCTGTAGGTCCACCCTTAACTAGTAATTGGGCTTGTAGTTTGTTTTCCCCCAGCTGAAGTCGACCCTTGACTCGCAAGTGAGCTTGTAGTTTTGTATTTGTCCCAGTTGCAAGTCCGCCCTCAACTTGCAACTCGGCTCGTAGCTGTCCTAGTTGCAAGCCCACCTTCGACTCGTAACTAGAGTATTTGTTTTAGTTTTTTCATCACGGTTGCAAGCTCACCCCTTGACTCGCAATTGGGCACATAATTTGTTTCATCCCAGTTGCAAGTCGGACCATTGACTCGCAACTAGGCTTATAGTTTCATAGTTTTCACAGTTGCAAGTCCACCCTCGACTGGCTAATTGGCTCGTAGTTGTCCTAGTTGCAACACCACACTCGACTGGCAACTGGGCATGTGTTTTTTTCCATCCCAGTTGCAAGCCCACCCTCGACTCGCAACTGCGATCATAGTTTGTCGTTGTCCTAGTTGCAAATTCACTCTCGACTCGCAAATGGTATTTGTAGTTTTGTGTAGTTGTCAGGGTTGCAAGTCCGTGCTTGATTCGCAACTAGGCCCGTAGTTTATTTTATCCTAGTTGCAAGTCTAACCTTCACTCGCAACTTGGCCCGTGTTTTGTTTTTCATCCCAGTTGCAGGTCCACCCTTAACTGGCAACTTGGTCTGTAGTTTGTTTTATCCCAGTTGCAAGTCGACCCTTGACTTGTAAATGGGCTCATAGTTTTGTATTTGTCCTAGTTGCAAGTCCGTCTCGATTCGCAACCGGGCTCGTAGTTGTCCCAGCTGCATGCCCACCTTTGACTCGCAACTGGAGTATGTGTTTTTATTTTTCATCACAGTTGCTAGCTCACCCTTGACTCGCAACTGGACACATAGTTTGTTTCATCCTAGTTGCAATCGAACCCTTGACTCGCAACTAGGCTCATAGTTTGGTATTTTTCATAGTTGCAAGTCCACCCTCAACTAGTAAATGGACTCGTAGTTGTCCCAGTTGCAACTTAACACTCGACTGCCAACTGAACATGTGTTTTGTTTCATACTAGTTGCAAACCCACCCTCGACTCGCAACTGGAGCATGCGTTTTTTTATTTTTCATCACAGTTGCAAGCACACTTTCACTTGCAACTGGGCGCATGTGCATTTTCACCTATGAAACAAAACTCAATCGAGCCAGTTGCGCGTTCATCCTATATATGTAAATTTGATTATTTTTGGTTTTTTCTCCACGTGTGACTTTTAAAATATTCTTCATGTTTAAAAAATAAATTCATCTCGTCATGTGTTTGTAAGATGTTCAACGTGTATTTTAAAAAAATCATCTCGTCCATAAAAAAATTTCGAGTATGTCATTTTTTTCAAATTTTATTTTTTTTGCCAAACCAAACTTGATTGATGCATGCATGCTGCTTTTTCACGTGCTAAAAAAGGGAAGAAAGCATAAAGGTGAAAGTGACAGGGGATAGAGAGAGAGAGGGGGGGGGGTTTCACATCAGCAGGGTTCTTTTCTACGTAATGTGACAGGCTCTATCACAACACCGGCTTACGCATTGGGCCTACAAGTGCTAACTTCTTTACACACGTACACGCGCTAGAAGAAAAAGGGCCAACGAAGACGCATGATCACCTGCAAAAAAAAACGAAGACGCACGACAGCCCAGACTCGTGGCGCTAACTGGGCGGGCGGTACCGCTGACGAGATATACATGAAATTGGTACATACAAACAAACTTGATACAAACAAACAATGGACAAGGTGTGGGCTTGTTTACCTGCTGACGTGGGATCATGTCATAGTTAGATGTGAGATATTATCTCACATCTAGATGCAATATAGACAGACCCAATCTACAAACCCCAACCAGTAGATCAGATACTCATCCTTCCTGACCTGGCGAGGCCGACCGGAAGAGGGAGAACCATGATCTATCGTGGTGGACGACCAAAACATGTGTCGGGCAGGGGTTTCTCACTGCCAGAGAAAGAAAAACTACTCCTAGTTCGGTTAGCACGCCGCCAAATTTGGTGTAGCTGGAGGGGGAAAATCCCCAAACCAACAAGCCAATTTGAGGGGTCTCCGTCTGCCTTGAAGTCGAGGCACGGGTCCCGTCACCAGGCAGCGATGGACAACTTGCGCCACGGGCCGAACCCACGAGGAAGAAGAGTCCAGAGCAGCAGCAGCAGTGCACCACGAGCACATATCGTCCCCTGCTTCGCGCGGCCCCGCAAGAAGTCTCCTGGAACCCATCTTATCCCCTGCCCCGCCCTTTATTAGCGCCCGCACCGGAGGAGGACCGCACCACCACACCACACTCCACGCTCCCGAGCTCTCTCCCCAGCCAGCCACGCCAGCGCGCGAGCTAGACGGTGACTCTCCCCTCTCAGGGTCAGTGCAACGGCAACCATGGCGTTCACGCACCGGCACGACCTCGACCTCATCCGCGCCCACCTCCTCGACGACCTCCACGCCGACGCCGTCGCCCTCGCCAGCAGCGGCGGTGACTCCGACTCGAGTGCTTCGTCGCCGCCTGGGTGGCGGAGGCCGGCGCTCTCCTTGTCGCTGCCGCCGAAGCTAGCGATGACGGTCATGGAGCAGCAGCCTCAGCAGGAGAGCTGCGGCTACGTGGAGGGACAGGACGAGGAGGAGGACTTCCGGCGGTACCGGGGCGTGCGGCTGAGGTCGTGGGGCAAGTTCGCGGCGGAGATCAGGGACCCGGCGCGGAAGGGCGCGCGCGTGTGGCTCGGCACCTACGACGACGCCGTGGAGGCCGCGCGCGCCTACGACCGCGCCGCCTTCCGCCTCCGCGGGTCCAAGGCCATCCTCAACTTCCCCAACGAGGTCGGCACCCAATCCATCCAATGGACCTCGCCTGCTCCCCTCGCCGACACCATCGCCGCCGTGCCCACCGGCGGCAAGAGGATGAGGCCGGCACAGGAGGAAGAGCGCCTGAGGGAGGTGAAGAAGGAGAGGCTGCAGCTGAAAGAGGATGAGGAGGAGGGTGCTAGGGACGCCGACTTCTGGGAGGAGCTGAAGGTGATCTGCAGCCTGCCGCCCCTCTCGCCGCTGTCGCCGTACCCGCACTTCGCCTTCCCGCAGCTCTCGGTCGTCAGCTGAGCAGAGCCGGCCGGAGCGCAGGTCGCTGGCCCGCTAGACCTGTCGACTGTCGTGTCGCGTGCATGGCAGGGGGGCGCCCTCTGCCTAACCCTGAATTTGGTTAGATCACAGGGCGTTCTTTGACTAATCTGTCATCACTACGATAAATTCATTCGTTCTTTCGTAAGTCGTAACCCGTCGAACGACTCGACGTCGTATCAATGAAATGGAATTTGCAAACTAAACATTGTCAAAATCAAAACATTGACAAAAGTTCTAAGTGCTTGCAAAAATTCGTATTCGAATAACATTCCTGTAAGTCGTGACAGAAAAAACAAAGTCAGTGCTCCAAACTGATTTTGAAAGTAGCATTTTCAGAGTATCGATTTTGTTTTTTTGCCACGCCTTTTAGAAATGTGATTTCAAGACGAACTTTTGCCGGCACTTCAAACTTTTTGTCAATGTTTCACCCAATTTTTTTGGATCTTTTTGAATTTTTTTTTATTTTACTGTTCACGGGTGCAGAAACTCATGAAACTCGCACCGAACAAACAATAATGAAAACTGCTACTTGCAAACGCTCTTAACATCTAAATTTTTGAAGACCTCAAACAAGAAATCTTAGTAACCACATGAGAAAACTGGACTCGGGAAACACTATAAGTATCACATGCTTGCAATCCTCCACTACTACTACTACCACTACTACTGCTACTACTACTGCTACTACTACTACGAAGAATGATAAAACTAAACTTTGGCATGTACTCCCTCCGTTTCAAATTACTCGTCACAGAAATGGATGTATCTAGAACTAAAATACATCTAGATACATCCATACCTACGACAAGTAATTCGGAACGGAGAGAGTAACAAACCAAGAGAAGAGGTCAAAGTTGTCGCATCAAAATCTAGCCAACTGCTTCACGTGATAAACACTAATTACTAAGATCTGAATAGAGCCAGCAAACTTGGCAGTACCCATTCTCATTGGCCCTTCGCCGACATCAAACGTTCTCAAGGTAAGGAGAAGCCGTAGAAACCTTATTTTAATGTGTCATTGTTGTCACCACCGCCATCCCCTCATCAATGATGAAACAAGACCTACAGAAAACAAGGACCCGCAAGGAGTACAATCTACAAAGGAACGACCGGCGTAGGATTTTTTTCCCGTTCCACCAAGGAGGCCGTCGGACAGGAGAAAGGAGGAAGGCCGAGGCGGTGGCTCGGTGAAGGTACCCTAAGGCCTCGTTTGACATAGAGGGATTTCCAGCCCCAAAGGGGAAGGGGATTTCAGAGGATTGGGTGAATCTCTCTCTTTCACCCAATCCCCTCAAATCCCTTTGAATCCTCAATCCCCCTCCAACCAACATATTTCATAGGAGTTTGGCTGGTAGTCCCTTTTCCTCCCGTCTCCCGTTGGAGGAGCTGCTGCGAGGGGCGGAGACGAAGGAGTTGCGAGCTGACGGAATCTCGTTCCGCGAGGGGCTACGAGAGGTTGCCGAGCCGCGTGGATTGGGGAGGGGGGGGGGGGGGTCAGGGTTGGAGTGGTTTAACCCGTTTAATCCCTGCGAATCAAATAGGCTGACAGGGTTTTCTAGGGATTCTGGATCCTGCGGGGATATTCCCCTGTAGTCCTCTTCAAAACCCTTCCATCAAACGAGGCCTTTCCATATCACCGTAATTGAAAAGACTAATCATTGTCTGATGAGACAAATGATGACCTCCACCATCCTGATTAACTTGTAAGAGGACATCACTGGAAGATGTTTTTTTTGTTAGTATGAAGAATACGTGCTTTGCTTCCGTTGACGTTTTCTGAAACACAGATGACAGAATACAACGCAATCTGCAGATGTATACGCGCACGTGTGGCGCGTTCACGTAGACATCTTATGACCGGCCAGTTTAATCACGTACTTTACGTTTTGAAACCCGAAAACTGATTTATTCAAACCATGCATGCACTTTGCACCAGTTCATTTTTATGTATGAATAATGGGGCTCAGAGAAAGATACATGCATGTTTATATAGGCCATGTGCGTGATTTGGCACACGTATAAGCAGGAGCGTCGTACACACGTGCATCCATGCTGTATGCACCGGTCGTTGTACTGTATATTTCTATCGATGAAAGTTAGTTGTACAAGCTTGCGCGGTCGCAAGTAAATCAACGAGGTGTACTCTTCAGGCACCTGTCATGTACGTACTCCCTCCGTCCGAAAATATTTATTATCAAAATGGATAAAAAAAATGTATCTAAAACTAAAATACGTCTAGATACATCATCTTTTATTCATTTTGTTGACAAGTATTTCTAGACGGAGGGAGTACATACGTTCAGACCAAACAGTACACGCACTACCTCCACTTGCACGTGAACAAGAGAAGGAAAAAAAGGACGAGCACGTATGGCGGTGTGATATCTCAGTGAGTGTGACCGTTGACGTGCGTGCATCATCAGCAGACTACTTCCGCATTTGAAAAAGTAGACAGCTTAATTAGCCTCCAAAAGGCAGGCCCATGTTTAAATAGTTGTGTATATGCGGAGAACATGATCTTTTGTTGACCATAAAGAGAAGAGAAACGGGTTCTTATACTTTCGCCACTAGGCGTCGCAAAACTAATGGCGGGTCAAATGGTCAATGAACACAACTTTCACACCAATACCTTAATCATATACTCCAGAAGCTCGAATCAGGTGGAAGAATCGCTTGTAGTTAGATCATATTACGTAATTTCAGTCATGCATGTTAAAGTGTTAATCATGAGTTAGGGGTTCGAGTCAATGATTTGCTCGCAAACTTTGGTCGACCTCATTATTTCACCTGGCCAACACAGTATAGGTGGTGGGGGTTTCGAGTTGATGTCGTCTTTTTACCTCAAAACATTTTGTCATCTCCTTTAAAAGAAATAGGCCCCACATCGGGCACACATTAACGGTGTCATCTATGGGGGATGGAAACTTTGTTATCCGGGCCTAGTTATCTCCTTGCAAAGCCCAGTTTATTTTTTAAATAACCATATATATTTCATTAGTAGACAAACTTTTTTTTTTGAGAAAACTTCTGATCTATTTATCTTCAATTATGGCAGTACAACGAACACCACAAATAACAAAAATTACATCCAGATCCGTAGACCACCTAGCGACGACTACAAGCACTAAAGCGAGCCAAAGGCGCGCCGCCGTCATTGCTCCTCCCTCGCCGGAGCCGGGCAAAGCTTGTTGTAGTACACAGTCGAAAAATCGTCATGCTAAGGCCTCATAGGACCAACGCGACAGAACAGCAACTGCCGCCGATGAAGAGTAATGTAGATCGAAATGATCCAATCTGAAAACACATGAACTTAGATGAACTATGACCAGATCCGAGCAAATCCACCAAGGACAGATCCGCCGGAGACACATCTTCACACACCCACCAATGATGCTAAACACACCATTGGAATGGGGACTAGGCGGGGAGAACCTTATTTCATCTTAAGGGAGCCACCGCCATCTCGTCTTCCTGAGTAGGACACAAATCCTAACAAAACGCGAAGAATAACTGAAAACAGAGCTCTCTCGCCGGCAAGGGCCGAAATCCACCACGCCGCCATGGCCCTAAGGCCATCGGAGACGAGGCGGACCGAAGGCAGCACCGATGGGAGGCAAGAGAACCCTAGACTTTTCTTGGGGAGGAGGCATGATACGTCTCTAACGTATCTATAATTTCTGATTGTTCCATGCTATTATATTATCCATCTAGAATGTTTTATATGCATTTATATGCTATTTTATATGATTTTGGGGACAACCTATTAACCTAGAGCCCAGTGCCAGTGCCAGTTTCTATTTTTTCCTTGTTTTGAGTTTTACAGAAAAGGAATACCAAACGGAGTCCAATTGATGTGCCAATTTTTGATAATTTTTTATGGACCAAAAGAAGCCCCCGGAGTAAAATAGTTGGGACAGAAGAGTCCCGAGCCGTCCACGAGATAGGAGGGCGAGCCCAGGGGGTAGGGCGCGCCCTCCACCCTCGTGGACGACTCAGAGACCCCCCCTGACGTGAGACCGACGCCAAAAATTCTTATAAATACATAAACCCCCGAAAAGAAACCTAGATCGGGAGTTTCGCCGTCGCAAGCCTCTGTAGCCACCGAAAACCAATCTAGACCCGTTCCGGCACCCTGCCGGAGGGGGGAATCCCTCTCCGGTGGCCATCTTCGTCATCCCGACGCTCTCCATGACGAGGAGGGAGTAGTTCACCCTCGGGGTTGAGGGTATGTACCAGTAGCTATGTATTTGATCTCTCTCTCTCTCTCTCTCTCTCGTGTTCTTGATTCGGCACGATCTTGATGTATCGCGAGCTTTGCTATTATAGTTGGATCTTATGATGTTTCTCCCCCTCTACTCTCTTGTAATGGATTGAGTTTTCCCTTTGAAGTTATCTTATCAGATTGAGTCTTTAAGGATTTGAGAACACTTGATGTATGTCTTGCATGTGCTTATCTGTGGTGACAATGGGATATCACGTGATCCACTTGATGTATGTTTTGGTGATCAACTTGCGAGTTCCGTGACCTTGTGAACTTATGCATAGGGGTTGGCACACGTTTTTGTCTTGACTCTCCGGTAGAAACTTTGGGGCACTCTTTGAAGTTCTTTGTGTTGGTTGAATAGATGAATCTGAGATTGTGTGAAGCATATCGTATAATCATAACCACGGATACTTGAGGTGACATTGGAGTATCTAGGTGACATTAGGGTTTTGATTGATTTGTGTCTTAAGGTGTTATTCTAGTACGAACTCTAGGATAGATTGAACGGAAAGAATAGCTTCGTGTTATTTTACTACGGACTCTTGAATAGATCGACCAGAAAGGATAACTTTGAGGTGGTTTCGTACCCTATAATAATCTCTTCGTTTGTTCTCCGCTATTAGTGACTTTGGAGTGACTCTTTGTTGCATGTTGAGGGATTGTTATATGATCCAATTAT
Organism: Triticum urartu; assembly: GCF_003073215.2. Classification (NCBI taxonomy): domain Eukaryota; kingdom Viridiplantae; phylum Streptophyta; class Magnoliopsida; order Poales; family Poaceae; genus Triticum; species Triticum urartu. The sequence goes on along the minus strand of NC_053022.1, from coordinate 382,679,516 downwards.
GTTATTATTGTTGAGAGAACTTGCACTAGTGAAAGTATGAAACTTAGGCCTTGTTTCAACGCATTGCAATACCGTTTTCGCTCACTTTTATCGTTAGTTACCTTGCTGTTTTTATATTTTCAAATTACAAAAACCTTTATCTCCCATCCATATTGCACTTGTATCATCATCTCTTCGCCGAACTAGTGCACCTATACAATTTACCATTGTATTGGGTGTGTTGGGGACACAAGAGACTATTTGCTATTTGGTTGCAGGGTTGTTTGAGAGAGACAATCTTCATCCTACGCCTCCCACGGATTGATAAACCTTTGGTCATCCACTTGAGGGAAATTTGCTACTGTCCTACAAACCTCTGAACTTGGAGGCCCAACAACATCTAGAAGAAGAAGGTTGTGTAGTAGACATCAAGCTCTTTACTGGCGCCGTTGCCGGGGAGGTTAGCGCTTGAAGGTATATCTTTAGATCTTGCAATCGAATCTTTTAGTTTCTTGTTTTATCACTAGTTTATTCTATAAAAGAAAAGTACAAAAAAATGGAATTAAGGTTGCCTCATATGCTTCATCTTTTTAATGTCTTTCGTGAAAATAAGGATTCTGATAATTGTGCCAAGGTATTAGAAGAAGAATGTATTAAAATGTTTGGCACTAAATCTTTGAATGATGAGCATAAATGCAATGTTGTTAGTATGAATTCTTTGAATAACCATGATGCTAATGATATGCAAAGCTACAAGCTTGGGGATCTAGGTTTGATGAACATGATATTTTTAGTCCCCTAAGTTTTGATGTGCAAATTTATTATGATGAAAGCATGCCTCCTATCTATGATGATTATTGTGATGACATATATGCTATAAAGAATAATGATAACCATGAAACTTGTCATCATGATTTTAATTTTCAATTGGAGTGTGCCTCACATGATAGTTATTTTGTTGCTCCCACTACTATTCATAAGAAGAAATTTGCTTATGTGGAGAGTAATAATAATTCTATGCTTGTGGATCATGAAAAGAATGGTTTATGTGATAGTTATATTGTTGAATTCATTCATGATGCTACTGAAAATTATTATGAGAGAGGAATATATGCTTGTAGGAATTGCAATAATATCAAGTTTCCTCTCTATGTGTTGAAAATCTTGAAGTTATGCTTGTTTTGCCTTCCTATGCTAGTTGATTATTGTTCCCACAAATTGTTTGCTCACAAAATCCCTATGCATAGGAAGTGGGTTAGACTTAATGTGCTAGTCATATTCTTCGTGATGCTCTCTTTATCTTTCAATTCTTATCTTTTATGTGAGAATCAATGAAATCATCATGTCTAGCTAGGGGCGTTAAACGATAGCGCTTGTTGGGAGGCAACCCAATTTTATTTTTGTTCCTTACTTTTTGCTCCTGTTTAGCAATAAATAATTTATCTAGCCTCTGTTATGATTGATTTTTTATGTTTTAATTAGTGTTTGTGCCAAATAGAACTGTTGGGAACACTTTGGGGAAAGTCTTGTTGATCTTGCTGTAAAAAATAGAAACTTTAGCGCTCACGAGAATTGCTGCCATTTTTTATTGGAGAGTGCTATTTAGTTAATTCTTTTTGTAGATGATTAATAGATAAATTCCTCACGTCTAGCAATTTATTTTAGAATTTTTGGGGTTTCATAAGTTTGCGTTAGTTACAGATTACTACAGACTGTTCTGTTTTTGACAGATTCTGTTTTTCATGTGTTGTTTACTTATTTTGATGAATCTATGGCTAGTAAAAGAGTTTATAAACCATAGAGAAGATGGAATACAGTAGGTTTAACACCAATATAAATAATGAATGAGTTAATTACAGTACCTTGAAGTGGTGTTTTGTTTTCTTTCGCTAACGGAGCTTACAAGTTTTCTGTTAAGTTTTGTGTTGTGAAGTTTTGAAGTTTTGGGTAAAGATTCGATGGACTATGAAATAAGGAGTGGCAAGAGCCTAAGCTTGGAGATTCCCAAGGCACCCCAAGGTAATATTGAAGGACAAACAAGAGCCGAAGCTTGGGATGCCCCAGATGGCATCCCCTCTTTCGTCTTCGTTCATCGGTAACTTTACTTGGAGCTATTTTTATTCACCACATGATATGTGTTTTGCTTGGAGCGTCATTTTATTTTGTTTTGCTTGCTGCTTGAATAATATACCAAGATCTGAAATTCTTAAATGTTAGAGAGTCTTCACATAGTTGCATAATTATTCGACTAATCATTGATCTTCACTTATATCTTTTGAAGTAGTTTGTCATTTGTCTAGTGCTTCACTTATATCTTTTTATAGCACGGCGGTAGTTTTATTTTGAAGAAATAGATGAACTCTCATGCTTCACTTATATTATTTTGAGAGTCTTTATAACAGCATGGTAATTTGCTTGGGTTATAAAACTAGTCCTAATATGATAGGCATCCAAGATGGGTATAATAAAAACTTTCATATAAAGTGCATTGAATACTATGAGAAGTTTGATACTTGATGATTGTTTTGAGATATGAAGATGGTGATAATAGAGTCATGCTAGTAGAGTAGTTGTGAATTTGAGAGATACTTGTGTTAAAGTTTGTGATTCCCTAGCATGCACGTATGGTGAACCGTTATGTGATGAAGTCGGAGCATGATTTATTTTTTGATTGTGTACCTTATGAGTGGCGGTCGGGGACGAGCGATGGTCTTTTCCTACCAATCTATCCCCCTAGGAGCATGCACGTAGTACTTCGTTTTGATAACTAATAGATTTCTGCACTAAGTATGTGAGTTCTTTATGACTAATGTTGAGTCCATGGATTATACACACTCTCACCCTTCCATCATTGCTAGCCTCTCTAGTACCGCGCAACTTTCGCCGGTACCATAAACCCACCATTTACCTTCCTCAAAATAGCCACCATACCTACCTATTATGGCATTTCCATAGCCATTCTGAGATATATTGCCATGCAATTTTTCACCGTTCCATTTATTATGACATGCTCCATCATTGTCATATTGCCTTGCATGATCATGTAGTTGACATCGTATTTGTGGCAAAGCCACCGTTCATAATTCTTTCATACATGTCACTCTTGATTCATCGCACACCCTGGTACACCGCCGGAGGCATTCACATAGAGTCATTGACGAAGCTATGTACCTAGGGTAGGGTCATGGATCTGTCCAAGATGCTCTCCCCAAGGACATCCCTAAAAGAACCAGAAGCAGTCGGAGAGAAATCATCATCCACTCGACCATGAAGTTATGTCCCACTCGACAGCCTTGAAGACACCCGACCATGCGAACAACCATTCGACCGTCAGAAGATGTGAAGACACTCACTCCGCAACGATCGAGATTTAAGTCATAGCTTTATGAACATTTATAGCACTTTACTCCAGACGTTACCAGTAACGCTCCTCCTTTATGAACATTGAACCCTGTGTAACGGAGGGGAGCTGGGGTCCTGGCGCACTCTATATAAGCCACCCCTCTCCTCTGGGGCAAGGGTTCGCACCTTTTGTAATTCACACGCGTATATCCAGTCGACCGCCTCCGGGCTCCGAGACGTAGGGCTGTTACTTCCTCTGAGAAGGGTCTGAACTCGTAAAACTCGCGTGTACAACTCCTCCATAGCTAGGATCTTGCCTCTACATTCCTACCCCCCTATTCTACTGTCAAGCTTAGAACCACGGCAGTTGACGCCCACCGTGGGGCAGGTGTCTTAGCGACTTGTTGGAGAAGTTGCAATTTTTCTGATCCCCTTCATCATGGTTCCAGGTGGAGGTTTGGTTGAGGGCCGCGAGATCCGTCTCGGCGCGCTCGTGTTTGTCGCCGACGACTCCGCTTGGCTTCAGGAGGCTCCACTCGACGTCGACGCACTCCCCGCCCACAGGGCGATGCACTTTCGCGCGTGCGTCCGCAACGTCCTCCTTCGGCAGCCGTCGACTCAGTATCAGTCAGCTCCAGCAGCTTTCCCCCTCCCTGCAGCCCGCCGGAGCAAACGTTCCGGTCGGTCAAGGCTTCAGCGGTGGGTGAGGCATGCGGTGGCCCGCCAGTCGGCCACCCCTCAAGTCGCGGCAATCGAGCCCGACGAAACTCTCTACGGCTTGTTCGATCTGTCGACTGGCTCCGTAGAGACTGCATCCGAGTGCGACAGCAGCGACCCAGCGGCGGAAGTTTTGATGGTCAATGGACCACGCGGTTCTCCCGGCTTCACCCGTGAAGACGGAGGTGATGGGGACGGCGATCCGTCGCGCGTTCATGAAGAGTACCGCCTCGAACCCCTCTCTTCGCAGCAGAGGGAGGAACTTCGTCGCCGGAACATGGATGCACTGCATACTCCTATAGTTGGAGAAACCCCTGAGGCCCAGGCCTTGGAGCAGGCGCGCTTAGCCAACTTGGCTGAGCGCACTCGACCGGAGAACCTCTAGCGCGCACTCGACGATCGCGCTCGGCAGCGTGCTCCCGAATCCAGTCGACACCAACTTTTTCCACCTCCGACTCAGGTATACCGAACCCTGGTCCAGAATCTAGGAGCTGCTGCCCGGATAGCGGAGTCGATCCAACCTTCCCAGTCAGAAGCTGGCCGAGGTCTGGTGCAGATCTGAGCTTTGCTCCGGGCGGCGGGAGAACAGAATACAGCTGTATCTCAATCACGGAATAGGATCCATAGCAGATCCGTGGTTGTAGACATAGTTCAGTCGGCCCATAGCCCAAGATCGCCCCCGAGGAGTGAAGGACATGTAGATCGACGAGACCAGTACAAAAACCGTGAGCAGTATGATCACCAAGTCGATCGCGATGATCGTCGTCGAGTGCCCACGCCTCCCCAAGGAGTGGGTCGTACGTGCCTCGGCAACATGAAGACAGGCGCCCTCACAGTGTTGGGCGAGGGATTTCAGTCGACCCCAGGGAGCCAGGCTTCGATGCGAGATCTATTCTCGTTCAGGGCTTGGTCGACAAAAACAGAGGTCACCGAGAGGGCCATGACAGGGATCCGCAAACCAGCAGCAGGGTGCATGTCTCAGGTCCAGAGTGCTTCAGTAGAGACATCAGGGCTGCAGTGATTCCCCTCAACTTCAGGTTGGCGACTGGAGTCAGTAAGTTCACTGGTGAGTCGAAGCCTGACACTTGGCTTGAAGACTACCGAGTGGCTATCCAGATTGGTGGCGGCAATGATGAAGTGGCCATGAAACACCTTCCTCTGATGTTGGAGGGCTCGGCCAGAGCATGGCTGAATTAGTTGGTACCTAGCAGTATTTATACTTGGGAAGATCTCGCCCGAGTGTTTGTCAGAACATTCGAGGGCACTTGCACACGGCCGACAGGTTTAACAGAATTACAGTGTTGTGTTCAGAAACCGAATGAAACTTTGAGGGATTATATCCAGAGATGGATCACCCCGCACCACACGGTGGAGGATGTGTCTGATCATCAGGCAATTTGTGCCTTTAAGGAAGGTGTCAGGTATCGGGAGTTGAATCTGAAATCCGGTCGGACAGGAAATATGACTCTAACTCGGATGATGGAGATTGCCACCAAGTATGCCAATGGTGAAGAAGAAGAACGACTCCAGAGTGGCAAGCACAAAGCAACTGCCCATGAAACCGGAGGAGGAAACTCCGGTCGGAAACAAAAGCGCAAGGCCGAGCCAGCTGCTCCTGGTGAAGCCTTAGTCGTGGTTCAAGGAAAGTTCAAGGGGATGCCCAAAGGGCCGTGGAACCCCAAGAAAGTAAAAGATCAAGATGGAAATGACGTGCTGGATCTGCCGTGCCACATCCACTCCAAAAAAGATGAAGAGGGTAATTTCATTTATCCGAAACACACCACTCGGCAGTGTCGACTCCTAATCCAGCAATTCCGAGAGAAACAACCCAAGGAAAACGAGAAGAAAGCAGACAAGGCTGAAGGTGAGAAAGAAGATGATGATGGTTATCCCCACGTGAATTCCACTCTGATGATTTTTGCTGATGTTGAGAGCAAAAGTCGATTGAAAGTCATCAACAGAGAAGTGAACATGGTCGCTCCGATGACACCTAGTTATTTGAAGTGGTCATAGACTGCCATTACATTCGACCAGTCTGATCATCTAGCGCACATAGCCGCCCCTGGGAGGCAAGCACTGGTGGTCGACCCGGTGGTCGAAGCCACCCGACTGACAAAGGTCCTGATGGATGGTGGCAGTGGCATGAACATATTGTATGCAGAGATGTTGAAGGGAATGGGCATTCCGATGTCCAGACTCAGTGAAAGCAATATGAGTTTCCATGGGGTCATTCCAGGCAAGAAGGCTGCATCACTCGGCCAGATTGCTCTCGACGTGGTTTTCGGTGATTCCAAGAATTACCGCAAAGAAAAGTTGACATTTGAAGTTGTGGATTTCCAGAGTGCCTATCATGCCATTCTGGGCAGGCCAGCTTATGCACGTTTTATGGCTCGACCATGTTACGTGTACCTCATATTGAAGATGCCTGGTCCCAAAGGGGTGATCACTATCACTGGTAATCGAAAGAAGGCAGAAGAGTGCTTCCAGAAGGGTTCAAAGATCGCCGACGCATAGATGGCCGTGGCAGAATTGCAAGAATACCAGAAAAATGCAGATCCGAGTGATTTGTTGCGGGCCAAGAAGCCAGCCACAGATTCAACATTCCAGTCGTCTGGTGAAACAAATTCGATTCACATTCACCCGACAGACCCCAATGCTGCACCGACTCACATTTCAACCACACTCGACTCCAAATAGGAAGAAGCGCTCATTCAGTTCCTCCATGAGAACTGGGACATCTTTGCATGGAAACCTTCGGACATGCCGGGTGTTCCCAGGGGACTGGCTGAGCATCGTTTGTGAGTCGACCCAAAAGTGAAACCAGTCAAAGAACATCTTCGATGGTCCGCCGTACAGAAGAGAAAGGCAATCGGTGAAGAGGTGGCTCGGCTTTTGGCAGCTGAGTTTATCCGAGAGATTTACCACTCCGAGTGGTGAGCCAATGTTGTCATGGTCCCAAAGAAGGACGACTCACTTCGCATGTGCATTGACTTCAAGCATGTCAATCGGGCCTGCCCGAAAGATCACTTTCCTCTCCCCCGCATCGACCAGATAGTCGATTCAACTGCGGGGTGCGAGCGTTTGTCCTTTTTGGATGCCTACTCCGGGTATCACCAGATCCGTCTGTATGGACCCGACGAGATAAAGACAACTTTCATCATCCCGTTTGGGTGCTTCTGTTATGTCACAATGCCATTCAGTCTGAAGAACGCTGGAGTCACATTCATGCGGATGATTCAGAAGTGCCTGCTCACTCAGATCAGTCGGAATGTGGAAGCATACATGGATGCCATTGTGGTCAAGTCACGTAAAGGTTCCGACCTACTAACTGGCCTTGCTGAAACCTTTGCCAACCTCAGAAGGTATGATATCAAGCTTAATCCATCAAAGTGCACGTTTGGAGTTCTGGGCGGAAAATTACTCGGTTTTCTCGTTTCCGAACGAGGGATCGATGCTAACCCAGAGAAAGTGGGTGCTATACTCCGAATGAAACGCCCTATGCGTGTGCATGATGTCCAGAAGCTTACTGGTTGCTTGGCCGCCCTAAGTCGATTCATTTCTCGCCTCGGTGAAAAGGCACTGCCTCTTTACCGACTGATGAAGAAATCAGATAAGTTCGAGTGGACTCCTGAAGCTGATGAGGCATTTGCAGAGCTAAAAGCCCTGCTTTCCACCCAGCCGGTGCTTGCTGCCCCAATCAGCAAAGAGTCTTTACTGCTTTATATAGCAGCCACTGGACAAGTCGTCAGTACAGTACTTACGGTCGAGCGGGAAGAAGAGGGAAAAGCCTACAAAGTTCAGCGCCCAGTTTATTATATTTCTGAAGTTCTGACTCCGTCAAAGCAGAGATATCCGCACTATCAGAAGCTCGTTTATGGAATTTACATGACCACGAAGAAGGTTGCACACTATTTCTCTGATCACTCTGTTGCAGTCATCAGCGACGCTCCATTGTCAGAGATTCTGCACAACAGAGACGCAACTGGACGAGTGGCAAAATGGGCAATTGAACTCCTTCCCTTGGATGTCAAGTTTGAGGCAAAGAAAGCTATCAAGTCTCAAGCAATAGCAGATTTCCTCGCCGAGTGGATCGAACAGCAACTGCCGACTCAAGTTCACTCGGAGCACTGGACCATGTGTTAGAGAACGTAGCAGAAATTCAAAATTTTCCTACGTGTCACCAAGATCTATCTATGGAGAAACTAGCAACGAGGGGAAGGAGAGTGCATCTACATACCCTTGTAGATCGCTAAACGGAAGCGTTCAAGAGAACGGGGTTGAAGGAGTCGTACACGTCGTGATCCAAATCACCGGAGATCCTAGTGCCGAACGGACGACACCTCCGCGTTCAACACACGTACAGCTCGGTGACGTCTCCCATGCCTTGATCCAGCAAGGAGAGAGGGAGAGGTTGAGGAAGACTCCATCCAGCAGCACAACGGCATGGTGGTGGTGGAGGAGCATGGTACTCCAGCAGGGCTTCGCCAAGCACCGCAAGAGACGAGGAGGGAGAGGGGTAGGGCTGCGCCAAGAAGGAGAGGAACTCATGTGTTTTGCAGCCTCCAATACCTCAAGTGTATATAGGGGAAGGGGAGGGGATGCGCCCCCACCTAGGGTTCCCTCCCTAGGGGTGGCGGCAGCCCCCAGATCCCATCTGGGTGGCGGCCACAAGGGGGAGAGGGGGAAGAGGGAGGCGCACCAGGCATGGGCCCTAAGGCCCATCTGCCCTTAGGGTTTGCCCCTCCTCCTCCCCTTAGGCGCCTTGGGCCCTTGTGGGGGGCGCACCAGACCACCCGGGGCTGGTCCCCTCCCACACTTGGCCCATGCAGCCCTCCGGGGCTTGTGGCCCCACTTGGTGGACCCCCGGGACCCTCCCGGTGGTCCCGGTACGTTACCGATAAAACCCGAAACTTTTCCGGTGAACAAAACAGTACTTCCCATATATAAATCTTTACCTCCGGACCATTCAGGAACTCCTCGTGACGTCCGGGATCTCATCCGGGACTCCGAACAATATTCGGTAACCATGTATATCTATTCCTTATAACCCTAGCGTCATCGAACCTTAAGTGTGTAGACCCTACGGGTTCGGGAACCATGCAGACATGACCGAGACACCTCTCCGGTCAATAACCAACAGCGGGATCTGGATACCCATGTTGGTTCCCACATGTTCCACGATGATCTCATCGGATGAACCACGATGTCGAGGATTCGATCAATCCCGTATACAATTCCCTTTGTCTAGCGGTACTGTACTTGCCCGAGATTCGATCGTCGGTATCCCGATACCTTGTTCAATCTCGTTTCCGGCAAGTCTCTTTACTCGTTCCGTAACACATCATCCCATGATCAACTCCTTGATCATATTGTGCACATTATGATGATGTCCTACCGAGTGGGCCCAGAGATACCTCTCTATCACACAGAGTGACAAATCCCAGTCTTGATTCGTGCCAACCCAACAGACACTTTCGGAGATACCCGTAGTGCACCTTTATAGCCACCCAGTTACGTTGTGACGTTTGGCACACCCAAAGTATTCCTACGGTATCCGGGACTTGCACAATCTCATGGTCTAAGGAAATGATACTTGACATTAGAAAAGCTTTAGCATACGAACTACACGATCTTTGTGCTAGGCTTAGGATTGGGTCTTGTCCATCACATCATTCTCCTAATGATGTGATCCCGTTATCAACGACATCCAATGTCCATGGTCAGGAAACCGCAACCATCTATTGAATCAACGAGCTAGTCAACTAGAGGCTTACTAGGGACATGGTGTTGTCTATGTATCCACACATGTATCTGAGTTTCCTATCAATACAATTCTAGCATGGATAATAAACGATTATCGTGAACAAGGAAATATAATAATAACCAATTTATTATTGCCTCTAGGGCATATTTCCAACACCATGTTCTTTGATGGATCCAAAATGCTGAATGGTTCTGGTGCTGGGGTAGTACTGGTATCCCCCCGAGGAGACAAGCTCAGATATGTCCTCTAGATTCACTTTGATTCCTCCAACAATGAAGCAGAATATGAAGCACTCCTGTATGGGTTGCGCATGGCCATCTCACTCGGCGTCCGTCGCCTTATGGTCTACGGCGACTCAGATTTGGTAGTCAATCAAGTGATGAAGGAGTGGGACATCAGAAGCCCAACCATGACTGATTACTGCAACGCGGTGAGGAAGTTGGAAAAGAAGTTTGAGGTGTTAGAGCTTCATCACATACCCCGACTAAAAAATCAAGCAGCCGATGACTTGACAAAGATAGGTTCCAAGAGAGAAGCCATTCCCAGCAATGTGATTTTGGAGCATATTCACACGCCGACAGTTTAGGAAGATCCTTTTACTGAAGAGCCCCCGCAGCCTAAGAGCGCCACAGACCCGACTGAAGTCGAGGTCCCAGCCGTGGTCGACCTAATCATGGAGGTTCTGGTTATTACTCCCGACTGGACAGTGCCGTACATTGTGTACATCCTTAGAAAGGAACTCCCAGAGGACGAAGAAGAGGCTCGACAGATCGTCCGTCGATCCAAGGCCTTTACTGTGATCAGAGGGCAATTGTTCAGGGAAAGCGTGACTGGAGTCGGTCAGAAATGCATAACGCCAAAAGAAGGTCGAATGATCCTCAATGACATCCACTCGGGGACCTGTGGTCATCATGCGTCCTCTCGGGCCATCGTGGCTAAAGCATACCGAGACGGATTCTATTGGCCATGAGCAAATGAAATGGCGAAAGATATAGTCGACAGATGTGAAGGCTGCCAGTTTTACTCCGACATGTCTCACAAGCCAGCGTCAGCCCTGAAGACCATTCCCCTCGTCTGGCCCTTTGCTGTTTGGGGACTGGATTGTTGGGTTTCGTAGTAATTTCAAAAAATTTCCTACGCACACGTAAGATCATGGTGATGCATAGCAACGAGAGGGGGAGAGTGTGATCTACGTACCCTTGTAGATCGACAACGGAAGCATTAACTTGGTTGATGTAGTCGTACGTCTTCAAGGCCCGACCGATCAAGCACCGAAACTACAACACCTCCGAGTTCTAGCACATGTTCAGCTCGATGACGGTCCCCGGACTCCGATCCAGCAAAGTGTCGGGGACGAGTTCCGTCAGCACGACGGCGTGGTGACGATCTTGATGTACTACTGTCGCAGGGCTTCGCCTAAGCACCGCTACAATATTATCGAGGACTATGGTGGAAGGGGGCACCACACACGGCTAAGAATATGATCACGTGGATCAAGTTGTGTCTCTAGGGGGTGCCCCTGCCTCCGTATATAAAGGTTCAAGGGAGGGGGGCCGGCCGGCCAGGAGAGGCGTGCCAGGAGGAGTCCTACTCCCTCTGGGAGTAGGACTCCCCCCCTTTCCTAGTTGCAATAGGATTCGTGGAGGGGGGGGGGAAGAGGAGAGAGAGGAGGAAGGGGGGCCGGCCCCCTCTCCTTGTCCAATTCGTACCAAGGGGGGGAGGGGCGCGTGGCCCATCTCTGGCCACCTCTCCTCTCTTCCACTAAGGCCCACTAAGGCCCATATACCTCCTGGGGGGTTCCGGTAACCTCCCGGTACTCCGGTAAAATCCCGATTTCACCCGGAACACTTCCGATATCCAAACATAGGCTTCCAATATATCAATCTTTATGTCTCGACCATTTCGAGACTCCTCGTCATGTCCGTGATCACATCCGGGACTCCGAACAACCTTCGGTACATCAAAATGCATAAACCCATAATATAACTGTCATCGTAACCTTAAGCGTGCGGACCCTACGGGTTCGAGAACAATGTAGACATGACCGAGACACGTCTCCGGTCAATAACCAATAGCGGAACCTGGATGCTCATATTGGCTCCTACATATTCTACGAAGATCTTTTATCGGTCAGACCGCATAACAACATACGTTGTTCCCTTTGTCATCGGTATGTTACTTGCCCGAGATTCGATCGTCGGTATCCCATGCCTAGTTCAATCTCATTACCGGCAAGTCTCTTTACTCGTTCTGTAATACATCATCCCGCAACTAACTCATTAGTTGCAATGCTTGCAAGGCTTAAGTGATGTGCATTACCGAGAGGGCCCAGAGATACCTCTCCGACAATCGGAGTGACAAATCCTAATCTCGAAATACGCCAACCCAACATGTACCTTTGGAGACACCTGTAGAGCTCCTTTATAATCACCCAGTTACGTTGTGACGTTTGGTAGCACACAAAGTGTTCCTCTGGCAAACGGGAGTTGCATAATCTCATAGTCATAGGAACATGTATAAGTCATGAAGAAAGCAATAGCAACATACTAAACGATCGGGTGCTAAGCTAATGGAATGGGTCATGTCAATCAGATCATTCAACTAATGATGTGATCCCGTTAATCAAATAACAACTCTTTGTCCATGGTTAGGAAACATAACCATCTTTGATTAACGAGCTAGTCAAGTAGAGGCATACTAGTGACACTCTGTTTGTCTATGTATTCACACATGTATTATGTTTCCGGTTAATACAATTCTAGCATGAATAATAAACTTTTATCATGATATAAGGAAATAAATAATAACTTTATTATTGCCTCTAGGGCATATTTCCTTCAGTCTCCCACTTGCACTAGAGTCAATAATCTAGATTACACAATAATGATTCTAACACCCATGGAGCCTTGGTGCTGATCATGTTTTGCTCGTGGAAGAGGCTTAGTCAACGGGTCTGACACAATATTGTCACAAAAGATTTTCATTGGACCCGATGCACTAGGTATGACACCTAGATCGGATATGAACTCCTTCATCCAGACTCCTTCATTCGCTGCTTCCGAAGCAGCTATGTATTCCGCTTCACACGTAGATCCCGCCACGACGCTCTGTTTAGAACTGCACCAACTGACAGCTCCACCGTTTAATGTACACACGTATCCGGTTTGCGATTTAGAATCGTCTGGATCAGTGTCAAAGCTTGCATCAACGTAACCGTTTACGATTAGCTCTTTGTCACCTCCATATACGAGAAACATATCCTTAGTCCTTTTCAGGTACTTCAGGATGTTCTTGACCGCTGTCCAGTGATCCACTCCTGGATTACTTTGGTACCTCCCTGCTAGACTTATAGCAAGGCACACATCAGGTCTGGTACACAGCATTGCATACATGATAGAGCCTATGGCTGAAGCATAGGGAACATCTTTCATTTTCTCTCTATCTTCTGCAGTGGTCGGGCATTGAGTCTGACTCAACTTCACACCTTGTAACACAGGCAAGAACCCTTTCTTTGCTTGATCCATTTTGAACTTCTTCAAAATCTTGTCAAGGTATGTGCTTTGTGAAAGTCCAATTAAACGTCTTGATCTATCTCTATAGATCTTTATGCCTAATATGTAAGCAGCTTCACCGAGGTATTTCATTGAAAAACTCTTATTCAAGTATCCCTTTATGCTATCCAGAAATTCTATATCATTTCCAATCAGTAATATGTCATCCACATATAATATCAGAAATGCTATAGAGCTCCCACTCACTTTCTTGTAAATACAGGCTTCTCCAAAAGTCTGTATAAAACCAAATGCTTTGATCACACTATCAAAGCGTTTATTCCAACTCCGAGAGGCTTGCACCAGTCCATAAATGGATCGCTGGAGCTTGCACACTTTGTTAGCTCCATTTGGATCGACAAAACCTTCCGGTTGCATCATATACAACTCTTCTTCCAGAAATCCATTCAGGAATGCAGTTTTGACATCCATCTGCCAAATTTCATAATCATAAAATGCGACAATTGCTAACATGATTTGGACGGACTTAAGCATCGCTACGGGTGAGAAGGTCTCATCGTAGTCAATCCCTTGAACTTGCCGAAACCCTTTTGCGATAAGTCGAGCTTTGTAGACAGTAATATTACCGTCGGCGTCAGTCTTCTTCTTGAAGATCCATTTATTCTCAATTGCTTGCCGATCTTTGGGCAAGTCAACCAAAGTCCATACTTTGTTCTCATACATGGATCCCATCTCAGATTTCATGGCTTCAAGCCATTTTGCGGAATCTGGGCTCACCATCGCTTCTTCATAGTTTGTAGGTTCATCATGATCTAGTAGCATGACTTCCAGAACAGGATTACCGTACCACTCTGGTGCGGATCTCACTCTGGTTGATCTACGAGGTTCAGTAGTATCTTGTTATGAAGTTTCATGATCATTATCATTAGCTTCCACACTAATTGGTGTAGGTGTCACAGAAACAGTTTTCTGTGATGCACTACTTTCCAATAAGGGAGCAGGTACAGTTACCTCGTCAAGTTATACTTTCCTCCCACTCACTTCTTTCGAGAGAAACTCCTTCTCCAGAAAGTTTCCGAACTTAGCAACAAAAGTCTTGCCTTCGGATCTGTGATAGAAGGTGTATCCAATAGTCTCCTTTGGATATCCTATGAAGACACATTTCTCCGATTTGGGTTCGAGCTTATCAGGTTGAAGCTCTTTCTCATAAGCATCGCAACCCCAAACTTTCAGAAATGACAACTTTGGTTTCTTGCCAAACCATAGTTCATAAGGCGTCATCTCAACGGATTTTGATGGTGCCCTATTTAACATGAATGCGGCCGTCTCCAAAGCATAACCCCAAAACGATAGCGGTAAATCAGTAAGAGACATCATAGGTCGCACCATATCTAGTAAAGTACGATTACGACGTTCGGACACACCATTACGCTGTGGTGTTCCGGGTGGCGTGAGTTGCGAAACTATTCTGCATTGTTTCAAATGTACACCAAACTCGTAACTCAAATATTCTCCTCCACGATCAGATCGTAGAAACTTTATTTTCTTGTTACGATGATTTTCAACTTCACTCTGAAATTCTTTGAACTTTTCAAACGTTTCAGACTTATGTTTCATTAAGTAGATATACCCATATCTGCTTAAGTCATCTGTGAAGGTGAGAAAATAACGATATCCGCCACGAGCCTCAATATTCATCGGACCACATACATCTGTATGTATGATTTCCAACAAATCTGTTGCTCTCTCCATAGTACCGGAGAACGGCGTTTTAGTCATCTTGCCCATGAGGCACGGTTCGCAAGTACCAAGTGATTCATAATCAAGTGGTTCCAAAAGTCCATCAGTATGGAGTTTCTTCATGCGCTTTACACCGATATGACCTAAACGGCAGTGCCACAAATAGGTTGCACTATCATTATCAACTCTGCATCTTTTGGCTTCAACATTATGAATATGTGTGTTACTACTAGCGAGATTCAATAAGAATAGACCACTCTTCAAGGGTGCATGACCATAAAAGATATTACTCATATAAATAGAACAACCATTATTCTCTGATTTAAATGAATAACCGTCTCGCATCAAACAAGATCCAGATATAATGTTCATGCTTAACGCTGGCACCAAATAACAATTATTTAGGTCTAATATTAATCCCGAAGGTAGATGTAGAGGTAGCGTGCTGACTGCGATCACATCGACTTTGGAACCGTTTCCCACGCGCATCGTCACCTCGTCCTTAGCCAATCTTCGCTTAATCCGTAGTCCCTGTTTCGAGTTGCAAATATTAGCAACAGAACCAGTATCAAATACCCAGGTGCTACTGCGAGCATTAGTAAGGTACACATCAATAACATGTATATCACATATACCTTTGTTCACCTTGCCATCCTTCTTATCCGCCAAATACTTGGGGCAGTTCCGCTTCCAGTGACCAGTCTGCTTGCAGTAGAAGCACTCAGTTTCAGGCTTAGGTCCAGACTTGGGTTTCTTCTCTTGAGCAGCAACTTGCTTGCTGTTCTTCTTGAAGTTCCCTTTCTTCTTCCCTTTGCCCTTTTTCTTGAAACTAGTGGTCTTGTTGACCATCAACACTTGATGCTCCTTTTTGATTTCTACCTCCGCAGCTTTCAGCATTGCGAAGAGCTCGGGAATAGTCTTATTCATCCCTTGCATATTATAGTTCATCACGAAGCTCTTGTAGCTTGGTGGCAGTGATTGGAGAATTATGTCAATGACGCAATCATCTGGAAGATTAACTCCCATTTGAATCAAGTGATTATTATACCCAGACATTTTGAGTATATGCTCACTGACAGAACTGTTCTCCTCCATCTTGCAGCTATAGAACTTATTAGAGACTTCATATCTCTCAATCCAGGCATTTGCTTGAAATATTAACTTCAACTCCTGGAACATCTCATATGCTCCATGACGTTCAAAACGTCGTTGAAGTCCCGGTTCTAAGCCATAAAGCATGGCACACTGAACTATCGAGTAGTCATCAGCTTTGCTCTGCCAGACGTTCACAACATCTGGTGTTGCTCCAGCAGCAGGCCTGGCACCCAGCGGTGCTTCCAGAACGTAATTCTTTTGTGCAGCAATGAGGATAATCTCAAGTTACGGACCCAGTCCATGTAATTGCTACCATCATCTTTCAACTTTGCTTTCTCAAGGAACGCATTAAAATTCAACGGAACAACAGCACGGGCCATTTATCTACAATCATACATAAACAAGCAAGATACTATCAGGTACTAAGTTCATGATAAATTTAGGTTCAATTAATCATGTTACTTAAAGAACTCCCACTTAGATAGACATCCCTCTAATCCTCTAAGTGATTACGTGATCCAAATCAACTAAACCATGTCCGATCATCACGTGAGATGGAGTAGTTTCATTGGTGAACATCACTATGTTGATCATATCTACTATATGATTCGCGCTCGACCTTTCGGTCTCCGTGTTCCGAGGCCATATCTGTATATGCTTGGCTCGTCAAGTATAACCTGAGTATTCCGCGTGTGCAACTGTTTTGCACCCGTTGTATTTGAACGTAGAACCTATCACACCCGATCATCACGTGGTGTCTCAGCACGAAGAACTTCCGCAACGGTGCATACTCAGGGAGAACACTTCTTGATAATTTAGTGAGAGATCATCTTATAATGCTACCGTCAATCAAAGCAAGATAAGATGCATAAAAGATAAACATCACATGCAATCAATATAAGTGATATGATATGGCCATCATCATCTTGTGCTTGTGATCTCCATCTCCGAAGCACCGTCATGATCACCATCGTCACCGGCGCGACACCTTGATCTCCATCGTAGCATCGTTGTCGTCTCGCCAATCTTATTATTCCACGACTATCACTACCGTTTAGTAATAAAGTAAAGCATTACATCGCGATTGCATTGCATACAATAAAGCGACAACCATATGGCTCCTGCCAGTTGCCGATAACTCGGTTACAAAACATGATCATCTCATACAATAAAATTCAGCATCATGTCTTGACCATATCACATCACAACATGCCCTGCAAAAACAAGTTAGACGTCCTCTACTTTGTTGTTGCATGTTTTACGTGGCTGCTACGGGCTTAAGCAAGAACCAATCCTACCTACGCATCAAAACCACAACGATAGTTTATCAAGTTGGTGCTGTTTTAACCTTCACAAGGACCGGGCGTAGCCACACTTGGTTCAACTAAAGTTGGAGAAACTGTCACCCGCAAGCCACCTATGTGCAAAGCACGTCGGGAGAACCGGTCTCGCGTAAGCGTACGCGTAATGTCGGTCCGGGCCGCTTCGTCCAACAATACCGCCGAACCAAAGTATGACATGCTGGTAAGCAGTATGACTTATATCGCCCACAACTCACTTGTGTTCTACTCCTGCATATAACATCAACATATAAAACCTAGGCTCGGATGCCACTGTTGGGTTTCGTAGTAATTTCAAAAAAATTCCCACGCACACGCAAGATCATGGTGATGCATAGCAATGAGAGGGGGAGAGTGTGATCTACGTACCCTTGTAGATCGACAACAGAAGCGTTAACTTGGTTGATGTAGTCGTACGTCTTCACGGCCCGACCGATCAAGCACCGAAACTACGGCACCTCCGAGTTGTAGCACACGTTCACCTCGATGACGATCCCCGGACTCCGATCCAGCAATGTGTCGGGGAAGAGTTCCGTCAGCATGACAGCATGGTGACGATCATGATGTACTACTGTCGCAGGGCTTCGCCTAAGCACCGCTACAATATTATCGAGGACTATGGTGGAAGGGGGCACCGCACAAGGCTAAGAATATGATCACGTGGATCAACTTGTGTCTCTAGGGGGTGCCCCTGCCTCCGTATATAAAGGTTCAAGGGAGGGGGGCCGGCCGGCCAGGAGAGGCGCGCCAGGAGGAGTCCTACTCCCTCTGGGAGTAGGACTCCCCCCCTTTCCTAGTTGGAACAGGATTCATGGAGGGGGAAAGAGGAGAGAGAGGAGGAAGGGGGGCCGGCCCCCTCTCCTTGTCCAACTCGGACCAAGGGGGGAGGGGCGCGCGGCCCATCTCTGGCCACCTCTCCTCTCTTCCACTAAGGCCCACTAAGGCCCATATACCTCCCGGGGGGTTCCGGTAACCTCCCGGTACTCCGGTAAAATCCCGATTTCACCCGGAACACTTCCGATATCCAAACATAGGCTTCCAATATATCAATCTTTATGTCTCGACCATTTCGAGACTCCTCGTCATGTCCGTGATCACATCCGGGACTCCGAACAACCTTCGGTACATCAAAATGCATAAACTCATAATATAACTGTCATCGTAACCTTAAGCGTGCGGACCCTACGGGTTCGAGAACAATGTAGACATGACCGAGACACGTCTCCGGTCAATAACCAATAGCGGAACCTGGATGCTCATATTGGCTCCTACATATTCTACGAAGATCTTTTATCGGTCAGACCGCATAACAACATACGTTGTTCCCTTTGTCATCGGTATGTTACTTGCCCGAGATTCGATCGTCGGTATCCCATGCCTAGTTCAATCTTGTTACCGGCAAGTCTCTTTACTCGTTCTGTAATACATCATCCCGCAACTAACTCATTAGTTGCAATGCTTGCAAGGCTTAAGTGATGTGCATTACCGAGAGGGCCCAGAGATACCTCTCTGACAATCGGAGTGACAAATCCTAATCTCGAAATATGCCAACCCAACATGTACCTTTGGAGACACCTGTAGAGCTCCTTTATAATCACCCAGTTACGTTGTGACGTTTGGTAGCACACAAAGTGTTCCTCTAGCAAACGGGAGTTGCATAATCTCATAGTCATAGGAACATGTATAAGTCATGAAGAAAGCAATAGCAACATACTAAACGATCGGGTGCTAAGCTAATGGAATGGGTCATGTCAATCAGATCATTCAACTAATGATGTGATCCCGTTAATCAAATAACAACTCTTTGTCCATGGTTAGGAAACATAACCATCTTTGATTAACGAGCTAGTCAAGTAGAGGCATACTAGTGACACTCTGTTTGTCTATGTATTCACACATGTATTATGTTTCCGGTTAATACAATTCTAGCATGAATAATAAACTTTTATCATGATATAAGGAAATAAATAATAACTTTAT
This sequence comes from Triticum urartu, assembly GCF_003073215.2. Classification (NCBI taxonomy): domain Eukaryota; kingdom Viridiplantae; phylum Streptophyta; class Magnoliopsida; order Poales; family Poaceae; genus Triticum; species Triticum urartu. The sequence continues at coordinate 382,660,047 of NC_053022.1, read as the reverse complement.
TATTGCCTCTAGGGCATATTTCCTTCATGGATATGGTTGGACCACTGAGAACTGGTAGGAGCGGCTTCACTCATGTGCTCGTCACAGTCGACAAGTTTACCAAATGGATCGAAGCTAAACCTATCAAGAATCTTGAAGCCAGCACCGCTGTCAGTTTTATCAGAGAATTGACATTCAGATATGGATTCCCTCACAGCATCATCACGGATAATGAATCGAATTTCGATTCTGATGATTTTAGAGCTTTCTGCGCTTCTCAAGGCACACGAGTCGACTATGCTTCCGTCGCCCACCCGCAGTCGAATGGACAAGCAGAAAGAGCCAATGGCCTAATTCTCATAGGATTGAAACCCCGACTGATGCGTGATCTCAAACACGCAGCAGGCGCTTGGGTCGATGAACTTCTGTCAGTTCTATGGGGTTTGAGGATAACTCCCAACCGGTCGACTAGACAAACTCCTTTTTTTGGTCTATGGAGCCGAAGCTGTTCTACCGAGTGACTTGGTCCACAACGCACCCCGAGTCGAGCTTTTCTCTGAAGAAGAAGCAGAGCAGGCCTGGCAAGATTCAGTCGATCTCCTAGAGGAGGAAAGAGAGATGGCCTTAATCCGGTCGACCATCTATCAGCAAGACTTGCGTCAATTCCACGCCAGAAGCGTGAGAAGTCGAGCCTTCCAAGAAGGAGGCCCGGTTCTTCGATTGTATCAACAGAAACCACACAAGCTCGCCCCGGCTTGGGAAGGCCCCTTCATCGTCACCAAAGTTCTCCACAATGGAGCATACCATCTTTACAGTGTTGAGCATCAGAAGGACGAGCCACGAGCCTGGAACGCGGAGCTGCTCCACCCCTTTTATACTTAAGCACTCGTTCAAATAAAATGTAATAAGAAGTACCTTTGTAATTTGTTCGTCAAAGACAAGAGCTTTTCAGTCTTCTCGCCTGATTGTTATTGCTTTTATTTAGTTCTGAAATCCCCCAGTGGGTGGGCTTAGCCGCGAATCCGTTTCGCCTAAGTTCGAAAGAAAATCCTACCGAGTGGTGAGGAATCCTCCCACTCGGGGGCTTAGCTGTAGTCCAGTACTCGCCTAAGTTCTCTCACTCGGAGACTTAGCTGCAGTCCGGTACTCGCCTAAGTTTGAAAAATCCTACCGAGTGGTGAGAAATCCTCCCACTCGGGGGCTTAGCTGCATTCCAGTGCTCGCCTAAGTTCTCTCACTCGGAGACTTAGTTGCAGTCCGGTACTAGCCTAAGTTTGAAAAAATCCTACCGGGTCTGCAACATTCAGATCCGTATGTACTTCGCAAATTTCTATGTCATCTTGTAGATGCAACTACTATGCTATATTTGGAGCCATTTCAAATAACTGTTCTACTTTGAGCTATTCTAAATTGTTGCTCCATTATACATATCCGGTATCTCTACTCAGAGCTATCCGGATAGGTGTTAAGCTTGCATCGACGTAACTCTTTACGTCGAACTCTTTATCACCTCATAACCGAGAAACATATCCTTATTCCTCTAAGGATAATTTAGACCGCTATCTGGTGATCTACTCCTAGATTACCTTTGTACCCTATTGCCAGATATGTGGCAAGGCACACATCAGGTGCGGTACTCAGCATGGCATACTGTATAGAGCCTATGACAAAAGCATAGGGGACGACCTTCGTCCTTCCTCTTTCTTCTGCCGCGGTCGAGCTTTAAGTCTTAACTTCATACCTTACAACTCAGGCAAGAACTCCTTCTTTGACTGATCCATCTTGAACACCTTCAAGATCATGTCAAGGTATGTGCTCATTTGAAAGTACCATTAAGCGTTTTGATCTATCCTTATAGATCTTGATGCTCAATGTTCAAGTAGCTTAATCCAGGCTTTCCATTGAAAAACACTTTCAAATAACCCTATATGCTTTCCAGAAATCCTACGTTATTTCTGATCAACAATATGTCAACAACATATATTCATCAGAAATTCTATAGTGCTCCCACTCACTTCTTTGGAAATACAAGTTTCTCATAAACTTTGTATACACCCAAAATCTTTGATCATCTCATCAAAGCATACATTCCAACTCCGAGATGCTTACTCCAGTCCTTAGAAGGATTGCTGGAGCTTTGCATACTTATTAGCATCTTTCAGGATTGACAAAACCTTCCGGTTGTATCACATACAACCTTTCCTCAAGAAAATCGTCGAGGAAACAATGTTTGACATCCTATCTGCAAGATTTCATAAATAATGCTAATATAATTCCAACAGACTCTTAGCATCGCTACGAGTGAGAAAGTCTCATCGTAGTCAACTCCTTGAACTTGTCGGAAAACATCTTAACGACAAGTCGAGCTTTCTTAATGGTGAAATTTACCTTCATTGTCCGTCTTCCTTTTAAAAATCCATCTGTACTCAACAGACTTACGACCATCGAGCCGTTCTGCCAAAGTCTACACTTTGTTTTCATACATGGATCCTCTCTCGGATTTTATGGCCTCGAGCCATTTATTGGAATCCGGGCCCACCATTGCTTCTCCATAGCTCGTAGGTTCATTGTTGTCTAGCAACATGACTTCCAAGACAGGATTACGTACCACTCTGAAGTAGTACGCATCCTTGTCATCCCACGAGGTTTGTTAGTGACTTGATCTGAAGTTTCATGATCACTATCATAAGCTTCCACTTCAATTGGTGTAGGTGCCATAGGAACAACTTCCTGTGCCCTGCCACACACTAGTTGAAGTGACGGTTCAATAACCTCATCAAGTCTCCATCATCCTCCCACTCAATTCCTTCGAGAGAAACTTTTCCTCGAGAAAGGACCCGATTCTAGAAACAATCCCTTATTGCTTTCGGATCTGAGACAGGAGGTATACCCAACTGTTTTGGGTGTCCTATGAAGATGCATTTATCCGCTTTGGGTTCGAGCTTATCAGCCTGAAACTTTTCACATAAGCGTCGCAACCCCAAACTTTTAAGAAATGACAGCTTAGGTTTCTCTAAACCATAGTTCATACGGTGTCATCTCATCGGAATTACGTGGTGCCCTATTTAAAGTGAATGTGGTTGTCTCTAATGCCTAACCCATAAACTATCGTGGTAATTCGATAAGAGACATCATGGTATGCATCATATCCAATAGGGTGCAGTTATGATGTTCGGACACACCATCACACTATGGTGTTCCAGGCTGTATTAGTTGTGAAACAATTTCCACAATGTCTTAATTCTGTGCCAAACTCGTAATTCAGATATTCATCTCTATGATCATATCATAGACATTTTATCCTCTTGTCACGACAATCTCTCACCTTCACCCTGAAATTACTTGAACCTTTCAATAATTCAGACTCGTGATTCATCAAGTAAATATACTCAACATCTACTCAAATCATCTGTGAAGTAAGAACATAATGATATCCACTACACGCCTCAGCACTCATTGGACTGCACACATCAAAATGTATTACTTCCAACAAGTTGCTTTCTAGTTCCATTTTACTGAAAACGAGGCTTTCAGTCATCTTGCCCATGTGGTATGATTTGCATGTCTCAAGTGATTCAAAATCAAGTGAGTCCAAACGGTCCATTTGCATGGAGTTTCTTCATGCATATACACCAATAGACATGGTTCGCATGTCTCAAACTTTTCAAAAACGAGTGAGCCCAAAGATCCATCAACATGGAGCTTCTTCATGCATTTTATACCGATATGACTTACGTGGCAGTGCCACAAGTAGGTGGTACTATCTTACATCTTTTGGCATGAACATGTGTATCACTACGATCGAGATTCAATAAACCATTCATTTTTGGGTGCAAGACCATTGAAGGTATTATTGAAATAAACAGAGTAACCATTATTCTCCTTAAATGAATAACCGTATTGAGATAGACATAATCCAATCATGTCTATGCTCAATGCAAACACCAATCTCGATGGTAGAGGGAGCATGCGATGCTTGATCACATCAAGCTTGGGAAAAACTTCCAACACATATCGCCACCTCACCTTTAGCTAGTCTCCGTTTACTCCGTAGCCTTTTATTTCGAGTTTACTAACACTTAGCAACCGAACCGGTATCTAATACCATGGTGCTACTAGGAGTACTAGTAAAGTACACATCAACACAATGTATATCCAATATACTTCTATCGACCTTGCCAGCCTTCTTATCTACCAAGTATCTAGGGTAAATCTGCTCCAGTGGTTGTTCCCCTTATTACAGAAGCACTTAGTCTCGGGTTTGGGTTCAACCTTGGGTTTCTTCACTAGAGCAGCAACTGATTTGCCGTTTCATGAAGTATCCCTTCTTGCCCTTGCCCTTCTTGAAACTAGTGGTTTCACCAACCATCAACAATTGATGCTCCTTCTTGATTTCTACTTTTGTGGTGTCAAACATTGCGAATATCTCAAGGATCATCATATATGTCCCCGATATATTATAGTTCATCACGAAGCTCTAGCAGCTTGGTGGTAATGACTTCGGAGAAACATCACTATCTCATCTGGAAGATCAACTCCCACTCGATTCAAATGATTGTTGTACTCAGACAATCTAAGCACAAGCTCAACCATTGAGCTTTTCTCCCTTAGTTTGTGGGCTAAGAAAATCGTCGGAGGTCTTATACCTCTTGACGTGGGAACGAGCCTGAAATCTCAATTTCAGCCCTCGAAACATCTCATATGTTTCGCGATGTTTCAAAACGTCTTCGGTGCCTCAACTCTAAACCGTTTAACTGAACTATCACGCAGTTATCAAAATGTGTATGTCAGATGTTCGCAACATCCACAGACGATGTTCGAGGTTCAGCACACTGAGCGGTGCATTAAGGACATAAGCCTTCTATGAAGCAATGAGTACAATCCTCAGTTTATGGAACTAGTCCGCATAATTGCTACTATCATCTTTCAACTAATTTTTTTTCTCTAGGAACATATCTAAACAGTAGAACTAAAGCACGAGCTACGACATAATTTGCGAAGACCTTTTGACTATGTTCAGGATAATTAAGTTCATCTTATGAACTCCCACTCAGATAGACATCCCTCTAGTCATCTAAGTGATTACATGATCCGAGTCAACTAGGCCGTGTCCGATCATCACGTGAGACGGACTAGTCATCATCGGTGAACATCTTCATGTTGATCGTATCTACCATACGACTCATGCTCGACCTTTCGGTCTCTTGTGTTCCGAGGCCATGTCTGTACATGCTAGGCTCGTCAAGTCAACCTAAGTGTTTCGCGTGTGTAAATCTGTCTTACACCCGTTGTATGTGAACGTTAGAATCTATCACACCCGATCATCACGTGGTGCTTCAAAACAACGAACTTCCACAACGGTGCACAGTTTAGGGGGAACACTTTCTTGAAATTTTAATGAGGGATCATCTTATTTACTACCGTTGTTCTAAGCAAATAAGATGCATAAACATGATAAACATCACATGCAATCAAATAATAGTGACATGATATGGCCAATATCATATAGCTCCTTTGATCTCCATCTTGGGGCTCCATGATCATCTTGTCACTGGCATGACACCATGATCTCCATCATCGTGTCTCCATGAAGTTGTCTCGCCAACTTATTACTTCTACTACTATGGCTACCGGTTAGCAATAAAGTAAAGTAATTACATGGCGTTGTTCAATGACACGCAGGTCATACAATAAATAAAGACAACTCCTATGGCTCCTGCCGGTTGTCATGCTCATCGACATGCAAGTCGTGATTCCTATTACAAGAACATGATCAATCTCATACATCACATATCATTCATCACATTCTTCTTGGCCATATCACATCACATAGCATACCCTGCAAAAACAAGTTAGACGTCCTCTAATTGTTGTTTGCATGTTTTACGTGGCTGTTATGGGTTTCTAGCAAGAACGTTTCTTACCTACGCAAAACCACAACGTGATATGCCAATTGCTATTTACCCTTCATAAGGACCCTTTTCATTGAATCCGATCTGACTAAAGTGGGAGAGACAGACACCCGCTAGCCACCTTAGGCAACTAGTGCATGTCAGTCGGTGGAACCAGTCTCACGTAAGAGTACGTGTAAGGTCGGTCCGGGCCGCTTCATCCCACGATGCCGCCGAATCAAGATTAGACTAGTAACGGTAAGCATATTGAACAAAATCAACACCCACAACTCCTTTGTGTTCTACTCGTGCATGGAAACTACGCATAAACCTAGCTCATGATGCCACTATTGGGGAACGTAGCAGAAATTCAAAATTTTCCTACGTGTCACCAAGATCTATCTATGGAGAAACCAGCAACGAGGGGAAGGAGAGTGCATCTACATACCCTTGTAGATCGCTAAATGGAAGCGTTCAAGAGAACGAGGTTGAAGGAGTCGTACACGTCGTGATCCAAATCACCGGAGATCCTAGTGCCGAACGGATGGCACCTCCGTGTTCAACACACGTACAGCTTGGTGACGTCTCCCATGCCTTGATCCAGCAAGGAGAGAGGGAGAGGTTGAGGAAGACTCCATCCAGCAACAGCACAACGACGTGGTGGTGGTGGAGGAGCATGGTATTCCAGCAGGGCTTCACCAAGCACCGCAAGAGACGAGGAGTGAGAGGGGTAGGGCTGCGCCAAGAAGGAGAGGAACTCATGTGTTTTGCAGCCTCCAATACCTCAAGTATATATAGGGGAAGGGGAGGGGCTGCGCCCCCACCTAGGGTTCCCTCCCTAGGGGTGGCGGCAGCCCCCAGATCCCATCTGGGTGGCGGCCACAAGGGGGAGAGGGGGAGGCACACCTGGGGTGGGCCTTAGGGCCCATCTGCCCTAGGGTTTGCCCCCCTTCCCTCTTGGAGGCGCCTTGGGCCTTGGTGGGGGGGCGCACCAGCCCACCTGGGGCTGGTCCCCTCCCACACTTGGCCCATGCAGCCCTCCGGGGCTTGTGGCCCTACTTGGTGGACCCCCGGGACCCTCCCGGTGGTCCTGGTACGTTACCGATAAACCCGAAACTTTTCCAGTGACCAAAACAGGACTTCCCATATATAAATCTTTACCTCCGGACCATTTCGGAACTCCTCATGACGTCCGGGATCTCATCCGGGACTCCGAACAACATTCAGTAACCACATACAAACTTCCTTTATAACCCTAGCGTCATCGAACCTTAAGTGTGTAGACCCTACGGGTTCGGGAACCATGCAGACATGACCGAGACGTTCTCCGGTCAATAACCAACAGCGGGATCTGGATACCCATGTTGGTTCCCACATGTTCCATGATGATCTCATCGGATGAACCACGATGTCGAGGATTCAATCAATCCCGTATACAATTCCCTTTGTCTAGCGGTATTGTACTTGCCCGAGATTCGATCGTCGGTATCCCGATACCTTGTTCAATCTCGTTACCGGCAAGTCTCTTTACTCGTTCTGTAACACATCATCCCGTGATCAACTCCTTGGTCACATTGTGCGCATTATGATGATGTCCTACCGAGTGGGCCCAGAGATACCTCTCCGTCACACGGAGTGACAAATCCCAGTCTCGGTTCGTGCCAACCCAACAGACACTTTCGGAGATACCCGTAGTGCACCTTTATAGCCACCCAGTTACGTTGTGATGTTTGGCACACGCAAAGTATTCGTACGGTATCCGGGAGTTGCACAATCTCATGGTCTAAGGAAATGATACTTGACATTAGAAAAGCTTTAGCAAACGAACTACACGATCTTGTGCTAGGCTTAGGATTAGGTCTTGTCCATCACATCATTCTCCCAATGATGTGATCCCGTTATCAACGACATCCAATGTCCATGGTCAGGAAACCGCAACCATCTATTGATCAACGAGCTAGTCAACTAGAGGCTTACTAGGGACATGGTGTTGTCTATGTATCCACACATGTATCTGAGTTTCCTATCAATACAATTCTAGCATGGATAATAAACGATTATCGTGAACAAGGAAATATAATAATAACCAATTTATTATTGCCTCTAGGGCATATTTCCAACACCATGTTCTTTGATGGATCCAAAATGCTGAATGGTTCTGGTGCTGGGGTAGTACTGGTATCCCCCCGAGGAGACAAGCTCAGATATGTCCTCTAGATTCACTTTGATTCCTCCAACAATGAAGCAGAATATGAAGCACTTCTGTATGGGTTGCGCATGGCCATCTCACTCGGTGTCCGTCGCCTTATGGTCTACGGCGACTCAGATTTGGTAGGCAATCAAGTGATGAAGGAGTGGGACATCAGAAGCCCAACCATGACTGATTACTGCAACGCGGTGAGGAAGTTGGAAAAGAAGTTTGAGGTGTTAGAGCTTCATCACATACCCCAACTAAAAAATCAAGCACCGATGACTTGGCAAAGATAGATTCCAAGAGAGAAGCCATTCCCAGCAATGTGTTTTTGGGGCATATTCACACGCCGACAGTTTAGGAAGATCCTTTTACTAAAGAGCCCCCGCAGCCTAAGAGCGCCACAGACCCGACTGAAGTCGAGGTCCCAGCCGTGGTCGACCTAATCATGGAGGTTCTGGTTATTACTCCCGACTGGACAGTGCCGTACATTGCGTACATCCTTATAAAGGAACTCCCAGAGGACTAAGAGGAGGCTCGACAGATCGTCCGTCGATCCAAGGCCTTTACTGTGATCAGAGGGCAATTGTTCAGGGAAAGCGTGACTGGAGTCGGTCAGAAATGCATAACGCCAGAAGAAGGTCGAATGATCCTCAATGACATCCACTCGGGGAACTGTGGTCATCATGCGTCCTCTCGGGCCATCGTGGCTAAAGCATACCGAGACGGATTCTATTGGCCATGAGCAAATGAAATGGCGAATGATATAGTTGACAGATGTGAAGGCTGCAGTTTTACTCCGACATGTCTCACAAGCCAGCGTCAGCCCTGAAGACCATTCCCCTCGTCTGGCCCTTTGCTGTTTGGGGACTGGATATGATTGGACCACTGAGAACTGGTAGGAGCGGCTTCACTCATGTGCTCGTCACAGTCGACAAGTTTACCAAATGGATCGAAGCTAAACCTATCAAGAATCTTGAAGCCAGCACCGCTGTCAGTTTTATCAGAGAATTGACATTCAGATATGTAGTCCCTCACAGCATCATCACGGACAATGAATCGAATTTCGATTCTGATGAGTTTAGAGCTTTCTGCGCTTCTCAAGGCACACGAGTCGACTATGCTTCTGTCGCCCACCCGCAGTCGAATGGACAAGCAGAAAGAGCCAATGGCCTAATTCTCATAGGATTGAAACCCCGACTGACGCGTGATCTCAAACATGCAGCAGGTGCTTGGGTCGATGAACTTCTGTCAGTTCTATGGGGTTTGAGGACAACTCCCAACCGGTCGACTAGACGAACTCCTTTTTTTTGGTCTATGGAGCCGAAGCTGTTCTACCGAGTGACTTGCTCCACAACGCACCCCGAGTCGAGCTTTTCTCTGAAGAAGAAGCAGAGCAGGCCCGGCAAGATTCAGTCGATCTCCTAGAGGAGGAAAGAGAGATGGCCTTAATCCGGTCGACCATCTATCAGCAAGACTTGCGTCAATTCCACGCCAGAAGCGTGAGAAGTCGAGCCTTCCAAGAAGGAGGCCCGGTTCTTCGATTGGATCAACAGAAACCACACAAGCTCGCCCCAGCTTGGGAAGGCCCCTTCATCGTCACCAAAGTTCTCCATAATGGAGCATACCATCTTTACAGTGTTGAGCATCAGAAGGATGAGCCACGAGCCTGGAACGCGGAGCTACTCCGCCCCTTTTATACTTAAGCACTCGTTCGAATAAAATGTAATAAGAAGTACCTTTGTAATTTGTTCGTCAAAGACAAGAGCTTTTCAGTCTTCTTGCCTGATTGTTGTTGCTTTTATTTACTTCTGAAAATCCCCCAGTGGGTGGGCTTAGCCGAGAATCCGTTTCGCCTAAGTTCGAAAGAAAATCCTACCGAGTGGTGAGGAATCCTCCCACTCGGGGGCTTAGCTGTAGTCCAGTACTCGCCTAAGTTCTCTCACTCGGAGACTTAGCTGCAGTCCGGTACTCGCCTAAGTTTGAAAAATCCTACCGAGTGGTGAGCAATCCTCCCACTCGGGGGCTTAGCTGCAGTCCAGTGCTCGCCTAAGTTCTCTCACTCGGAGACTTAGTTGCAGTCCGGTACTAGCCTAAGTTTGAAAAAATCCTACCGAGTGGTGAGCTATCCTCCCACTCGGGGGCTTAGCTGCAGTCCAGTACTCACCTAAGTTCTCTCACTCGGAGACTTAGCTGTAGTCCGGTACTCGCCTAAGTTTAAAAAAATCCTACCGAGTGGAGAGCAATCCTCCCACTCGGGAGCTTAGTTGCAGTCCAGTACTCGCCTAAGTTTAAAAAATCCTACCGAGTGGAGAGCAACCCTCCCACTCGGAGGCTGAGCTGCAGTCCAGCACTCGCCTAAGTTTAAAAAATCCTACCGAGTGGAGAGCAACCCTCACACTCGGGGGCTTAGCCGCAGTCTAGTACTCGCCTAAGCTCTCCCACTCGGGGGCTTAGATGCAGTCCAGTACTCGCCTAAGTTTAAAAAATCCTACCGAGTGGAGAGCAACCCTCCCACTCGGGGGCTTAGCTGCAGTCTAGTACTCGCCTAAGCTCTCCCACTCGGAGGCTTAGCTGCAGTCCAGCACTCGCCTAAGTTTAAAAAATCCTACCGAGTGGAGAGCAACCCTCCCACTCAGGGGTTTAGCCGCAGTCTAGTACTCGCCTAAGCTCTCCCACTCGGGGGCTTAGCTGCAGTCTAGTACTTGCCTAAGTTTAAAAAATCCTACCGAGTGGAGAGCAACCCTCCCACTCGGAGGCTTAGCTGTAGTCCGGTACTCGCCTAAGTTTGTAAAATCCTACCGAGTGGGGAGCAACCCTCCCACTCAGAGGTTCGGAGCTACGCCACAAGTACAACATGCGCTCCATCCCTATCCGCAAGGACGACAAGGTGCAGGTCGACTGCAACCTTCTCCTTCGGAGCTACGCCACAAGTGCAACGTGCGCTCCATCCCTATCCGCAAGGATGATGAGGTGCAGGTCGACTGCAACCTTCTCCTCCGGAGCTACGTCACAAGTACAACAAGCGCTCCACCCCTATCCGCAAGGACGACGAGGTGCAGGTCGACTGCAACCTTCTCCTTCGGAGCTACGCCACAAGTACAACGTGCGCTCCACCCCTATCCGCAAGGACGACGAGGTGCAGGTCGACTGCAACCTTCTCCTTTGGAGCTACGCCATAAGTACAACATGCGCTCCACCCCTATCCGCAAGGACGACGAGGTGCAGGTCGACTGATACCTTCTCCTTTGGAGCTACTGTAACGCCCCGAGACCGATGTGCCAGGTGTCCTCCAGTTATTCTCTGTTGTTGTGTTGTCATTGCTTGCGTGTCATGCATTGCATATCATGTGCATTTCATTTGCATACATGTTCGTCTCATGCATCCGAGCATTTTCCCCGTTGTCCGTTTTGCAATCCGGCGCTCCTATGTCACCCGGTGTCCCTTTCTACCTCTTTTCGTGTGCGGGTGTTAAACATTTTCGGATTGGACCGAGACTTGTCATGCGGCCTTGGTTTACTACCGGTAGACCGCCTGTCAAGTTTCGTGCCATTTGGACTTCGTTTGATACTCCAACGGTTAACCGAGGGACCGAAAAGGCCTCGTGTGTGTTGTAGCCCAACACCCTTCCAAAGTGGCCCAAAACCCACCAAAACCCCCTCCATCATCTCGGTCCTTCGGTCACGATCGCGTGGCCGCAAACCGCACCTCATTTGGACTCTCCTAGCTCCCTCTACCTATAAATATGTGTCTCCCTCCGAAAATTCGCGCAGTCTAACCCTAGACCTTCTTCCTCTCCGCGCCGCCGGACAAAAGCCTCGCCGGCGGACATGTCCGCGCCCTCAGCCGCCGCCCCGCGCCAATCCGGAGCCGCCAAGTGGCGCCACCGCGCAGTCCCCGCCGTCGGCCCGCCAGGCCCAGGTCGCCCCCCGAGCCCGCGAGCTCCGCCGCCGGGTCCCTGCGACTCCTTGCGCCCGCTCCTCCGCTCGCCGCCGTCCTCGCCATCGCCGCCGGCCGCCGCCCACCGCTGCACCTCGCCGCGCCGGTCGCCGGTTGCCGCCGCCTGGCGACTCCCTCGGCGCCCTGCCGGGCCCCACGCCATGCCCGCCGGCCGTCGCCAGCGACCGCTCCGGCGACGCCGCCCCTCCTCCGGCCGTCGACGCCGCACCTCGCCGGCCTCGGGTCCGGCCGCCTCTCCGGTCGACTCCGGCGAAGCCCTCTGGTGAACATCGTTTTCCGCGCCGTGCCCAGTCCAGATCTGGATCTGGGGATCTCGGGTTGACTTTTTTAGCCCTCTAACCCTAATTTTTGAGCATACTTTGCCATGCCATAACTCTGCATTCGTAGCTCCGATTTGTGCGTGTAGCATATCAAAATGTTCGTCTCAACGAGTACATCATTTCATCTCATTGCATCAATTTCATTTGAGCTCATCTTGATGCCCGAAATGCTGTTGGAAGAGGGCTATGTGATGAATTTGTCAGATCTGTTTCAGCAAATGGCATTTTGTCATTTTTGCCATGATTAATGTGTGCATGCTATGATCGTGAGCTCTACATGTGTTTTGTTATATGCCATGCCATATTTACAGTGGTGCTTACCATGTAATTTTGTGATATTTTTGGTGACTAGCACAAGCTTGCAAAGTAGCGTAATCGGTAAAGCTGATTTCAGTGACTTAGAATTTCACTAAGTCCTTGTCCTGATTTTGTCGTTATGCCACATGTTCATGTTGTTTCCTAGTGATCCGTGCCTCTTTTGAGGATGATCAGTAAGGATGTTTTTTCAACATTGTGGTGCTCTATCCATCCATGTCTTTGTTTGCATTTATGGAGCACCCTAGCTTGAGTCAATTGAGCTCTACTTTTGCTATATCGATGTTCCTGGCAGATCATTGACATGTTTAGCGATTTTGCCGAGGATGTTGCTATTGATTCGTGTATGCTATGTTGTTGTTCTTGCCATGTCTAGCTTCTATGCCAGGTCTTCTTGATGGGTGTATTCTTAGTTTGTCATGCCATGCTTTGTAGTGAGTGCATCGAGCTCGTAAACATGCCTACTCGTTAACTGATTTGCATGCTCCAGTTTTTCATTAAGTCTGAGATCTGTTTATGTTTTTGCTATGTTCGCATGCTTACAATTGTATTTTCTGATCCCTTTTGGCTCAAGGTCACTAAGGGACTTTTGTTAAGTGCTTTGAGTAGCTTCATGCCATGCCTTGCTTTGCCATGATATGTTTGTTTGAACCTGTTAATGGATGAATTAGCCATAGCTCAGTGTTCATCTTTTGTCAAGCTTCATGAGTGGTTCCATGCCATGTATTTTTTTGTCATGTTTGAGTGCTATAGCATATTTATCTTGATGCTTTTAGATGGCTACTTGCTGAGTATCGCAGACCGGTGCCATATTTGTTTTGCTTGCCATTTCCAAACCGTGCATCCGATTCCGGTGATCTTTATATCGATTTCAACCGAAATCACCTCACCTTTCTAGTGGCACCCTTGGATTTCCATGTTGAGGCCAGGTTCAATCATTTCTTTCCAAATCATGCATATGCACTGCATACCGCATCCCGCATATCATATCATGTTCATGTGTGGTTTGTTTACTATGTTGTGTGCTTCTTTCCGGTGTTGCTTCTTCGGGTTGGTTCCGGTAATGTCGCGTTTGTGAGGACCCGTTCGTCTACATCCGTTTGTCTTCTTTATGGACTCGTTCGTCTTCCTTGCAGGATCTCAGGCAAGATGACCATACCCTCGAAATCACTTCTATCTTTGCTTGCTAGTTGTTCGCTCTTTTGCTATGCCTATGCTGCAATTACCTACCACTTGCTTATCATGCCTCCCATATTGTTGAGCCAAGCCTCTAACCCACCTTGTCCTAGCAAACCGTTGTTTGGCTATATTACCGCTTTGCTCAGCCCCTTTTATAGCGTTGTTAGTTGCAGGTGAAGATTGGAGCTTGTTCCATGTTGAAACATGGATATTTTGTTGGGATATCACAATATCACTTATTTAATTAATGCATCTATATACTTGGTAAAGGGTGGAAGGCTCGGCCTTATGCCTGGTGTTTTGTTCCACTCTTGCCGCCCTAGTTTCCGTCATATCGGTGTTATGTTCCCGGATTTTGCGTTCCTTACGTGGTTGGGTTATAATGGGAACCCCTTGACAGTTCAACTTGAATAAAACTCCTCCAGGAATGCCCAACATTGGTTTTACCATTCGCCACCTAGCCTTTTCTTTCCCTTGGGTTCTGCAGACTCAAGGGTCATCTTTATTTAAACCCCCCTGGGCCAGTGCTCCTATGAGTGTTGGTCCAACCTAGAGCCCTGTGCAGCGCCCCCTCGGGGAAACTCGAGGTTTGGTTTTAGTTGTATGGAGCGCTCATCTGAGTGTGCCCTGAGAACGAGATATGTGCAGCTCCTATCGGGATTTGTCGGCACATTCGGGCGGTGTTGCTGGACTTGTTTTACCATTGTCGAAATGTCTTGTAACCTGGATGCCGAGCCTGATCGGATCGTCTTGGGAGAAGGAATATCCTTCATTGACCGTGAGAGCTTGTGATGGGCTAAGTTGGGACACCCCTGCAGGGATTTGAACTTTCGAAAGCCGTGCCCGCGGTTATGGGCAGATGGGAATTTGTTAATGTCCGGTTGTAGAAAACCTGAAGTTGACCTTAATTTAAAATACATCAACCGCGTGTGTTACCGTGATGGTCTCTTCTCGGCGGGGTCCGGGAAGTGAACACGGTGTTGGAGTTATGTTTGACGTAGGTTGTTTCTAGGATCACTTCTTGATCATAGTTGTTCGACCGTGCTTTTGCCTTCTCTTCTCGCTCTCTTTTGCGAATAGGTTAGCCACCATATATGCTAGTCGCTTGCTGCAGCTCCACCTCATACCTTTACCTTACCCATAAGCTTAAATAGTCTTGATCGCGAGGGTGTGAGATTGCTGAGTCCCCGTGACTCACAGATACTTCCAAAACCAGTTTGCAGGTGCCGATGAGTCCGTGCAGATGACGCAACCAAGCTCAGGAGGAGCTCGATGAAGATCTTGTCCTTTGTGTTGTTTCGTTCTAGTTGATCAGTAGTGGAGCCCAGTCGGGACGATCGGGGATCTGTGTAGCATTTGGGGTAGTCTTCTTTTATTTTGGTTCCGTAGTCGGACCTTGATTGTATCTGATTGATGTAATGCTTTATTCATGTAATTGTGTGAAGTGGCGATTGTAAGCCAACTATGTATCTCTTTCCCTTATGTATTACATGGGTTGTGTGAAGATTACCTCACTTGCGACATTGCTCTCAATGCGGTTATGCCTCTAAGTCGTGTTTCGACACGTGGGAGATATAGCCGCATCGAGGGCGTTACAGCTACGCCACAAGCGCAACGTTCGCTTCATCCCTATCCGCAAGGGCGACGAAGCGCAGGTTGACTGGGGTCCCCACCTCAGAGCTGCATCTCCAGCACAAAGACTATTCCGAGCAGAGAACAAAGTCCACTTGAAGGCAAAACGCAAGCATATTCAGAAATAAACCAAATTCGGATAAATCCTAAGGTTCCAAGCAGCAAGCCAAAAGTATTCGAGCATCAAGCCCGAAGGAGTTTAACGGTTATAGCAACCACTCGGCATTCTGAGGCAAATTTAAAGCAGATTCAAGTCTCATAAGTTTGTTCACTCGGTAGGAGGAGGGCTGGCAGGCTCGATGAATTCATCCAGGTCGATCCCATACGCGATCCGAGTGGCAACAGCGATGAAAGTCTCCATGAAGGATTGGAAGTCATGCTTTTTGGTGTTAGCGACCTTGATCGCCGCCAGCTTGTCTTCACGAGCTTCCTTGCTGTGGACTCGCACCAAGGACAGCGCCACGTCAGCACCACACTGGGCCGAGGACTTCTTCCATTCCTGCACTCGGTCAGGGATCTCGTTGAGTCGAGCCATCAGGGATTCCAGGTCATTTTGAAGCGTCGCCCTTGGCCAGAGCAATGAGTCGACTCGTGAGACTGCCTCCTTCAGGCGCGTGAGGTAGCTTGTGACGCTGGCGACACGAGACTCCAGTCGGAGCACGTTCATTGCAGTTTCATCGCAAACTAGATCAGCAATAGGATCCAGACCCGTCTCGACCTTTCCAGTTTCCTTGTCAAAGTCTTGGCAGAATTTTGCAGCCAGAAATCAGTGATTCGACCGGATAGGATCCGTTCGCAAGCATCAACACAGTCGGTTTAAAAGAAATACCTTCCAGCATAAGATAAAGCTTCTTGGCGAGAGTTCTCAAATAAGCCTTCGTGTCATTCCTCTTGTGGACCGCAGACTCCAGCTTTTCGTTCAGGGTGATTTTGTCCTTCTTCAGACGAGTCACCTCTCGGTTAGACTCGTTGAGACAGGACTTCAGCTTGGTCACCTCCCCTTCCAGTGCTTCAACTGAAGCCAGTTTCTGGTCTGCGAGGGCAGTTTTATCTTGGGCTTCCTTCTGTGCAGTGGCGAGGTCCGAGTCCTTCTTCTCCAGAGCCAACTTCATTTTCTCTGCAAAAGAAGCAATCAGATTAGTCAGGAGCTCGAAGAAATGTTTTAAAAAAAGACAGTCGATAGGCAGTTACCTTCCATACCAGCAGCTTCGTCTTGAGCTTTCTTCAGATTCTGCTGAGCCAAATCCAAGTCATGGTTGAGTTGCCTCTGCTTCTCCTCAAGCTCAGCAAACTTGGAAATGAGAGTACAAGACTTCCGCAGAAGGCAAAAGACGTGTTAATCGACGAGATCAAAGGTTGTTCACTTTCGAGTGGATAAAACTTAAAGAGGTTCGCTTAGACCCCAGCCGACTGCACACAGTCGACTGCGGTGTCGGGGGCTACACCCAGCGGGTGCACTTGGCATGCCCCCGCTGATTAAGACCCAACTCGGCCGGTCCGCCCGGGTCAAGTAAAAAAACTGTTCAGACCCCAGTTGACTGCCAGCAGTCGACTGCGGTCTCGGGGACTACACCCAGTGGGTGCACTTGGCGTGCCCCCGCCGGTTCCGATCTCATTCGACCGGTCCGCCCGGGTCGAGTGGAAGAAAAGAAAGGAAGGCAGAACTCAGACCCCAGGTCGACTGCGGTCTCGGGGACTATACCTAGTGGGTGCACTTGGCGTGCCCCCACCGGTTCAGATCCTACTCGCACAGACCGAGTGGAAGAATGCAACTACCAAAGACAACAAAACACCCAATGGGTGCACTGACTCGACGCAAACAACAGGAGATTGTATAGAAGAAAAATTTTCGGGTAGCATATCCTGATAGAACAAGGACAGTCGAAAAGTCTACTTACCTGGACATTGGCCCGGAGAGCAGCGCTGGCGTCGTAGGCAGCCTGGCTATTCGCATGCACCATCTTCATCCGCTCAATCATCACGTCAGCCTGTTGGATGGCTTCCGCGGCTGCTTCCGACTGGTTGTCCGGAACGGGGTAGCTGGTGAAGAAGAGAGTAGACGACCCAGGTGCAGCAGCTTGGACCTCCGAGGCGTGAGATGGGACGACTGAAGGAATCACCGGAATAGTCGACGGTGCGGGGCGCTCACTCGACAAGGGTACAGCGAAGGTTACAGAGGCCCCGCCCGCGTCTTCAGATTGATAGACGGTTGGTGTTGTCGTTGGTCCCTGCTGAGATGCCTTACTAGCCGTCGCCTTTTTATTCTTCCTGGGCCTAGGAGCCACATCTTCATCGTCATCTGGGAGATCGATGACATTGGGTGGAGCTGCGGAGAAGATCAGTCGACTCTAAAGAAAACCGCCAGAATTCAATCGACCGAGCAGTCAAGAGCAAGATCATAAGAGTTTTTACCTGGGTTGGAGGTGACCGCATCTTCCATCTCCCCGTCTCGATATTGGAGAGAAGAGGTTCCTGATGTAGCAGCACTGCAAAGACCTGCACCCAGTCGGTTATGTTCTGTTGCTCGAGTCGACGAAAAGAACAAGTCAGATGATTACCCGGAGATGGTAGGGATGGTCACTTTGATCCTGGGCAAAGCTTTTGGCAATTTGGAGGAGGTGGCTTTTGGTGCTCTTGGCGCTGGAGGCGGCACAACCTTGGGCTGCTTCGGAGCCTTCTCAATCGGCGCTGGGGAGGACGTCTTGGGGTGCTTTGAAGACTGCCTAGTCGGCGCAGTCACTAGGTCTGGAGTGCTCGCCGGGTCGTGAGCGTGTTTGGATCTCCTCTTCCTATGAGGACGAGTCGAACTCTTCGTCATCAGTCGATTCTTCGCTCTCCTCGTCCTCCTCGGCATCCGGGCGCCACTCGCCGCTCTCGCCCCCTCTCGCTCATTCCTCGATGTCTTGCTCCTGCACTCCATTGGGCATCGAGTACATGTCAATGAGGGCCTGAAAAGACAACGATCAAAAGAAATTCAGTCGACCATCAACAAGGTGTCACACAGTGAATCAGAAGGATACTTGGTAAAACAGAATCATACCTGCTCCGGCTGGCGTGAGTGGTCGAATGGAATCACCCTCCTAGACCCCCGGGGGTTGTCTTTGTTGCTGGTGATTCCCATCAGCCACTTCTAAGATGTCCTCGCTGACGTCCTCCGGGTGGATCCGAGTGGAGTCCTCGAGTTCGGAGTACATCCACATCAGATGGTCACGGGGCTGAAGCGGTTGGATGCGTCGACCGAGAAAGACCTCCAGTAGGTCCATTCTAGTCACCCCGTCGCGGACGAGTTGGACGACCCGCTCGACCAGCACCTTGACCTGCGCCTTCTCTTCTGGGACCACCTTCCGGGAGGAGGGCTTCTCCACTCTAGCCAGAGAAAAGGGAGGAAGTCCAGTCGACCGACCCGGGGTCGACTGGTCCTTACAGTAAAACCAAGTCGACTGCTAGCCCCGGACCGAGTCGGGAAGGATCATTGCTGGGAAGGTGCTCTTGTTCCTCATCTAGATCCCCAGGCCCCCGCACATCTGGATCACGTGCGTCCTCTCATCACTCGGATTGGCCTTTTTGACCGACTGGGAGCGGCAGGTGAAGATGTGTTTGAAAAGACCCCAGTGCAGTCGACAGCCCAAGAAATTTTCACACATTGACACGAAAGTAGCCAGATAGACTATGGTGTTTGGAGTGAAGTGGTGGAGCTGAGCCCCAAAGAAATTCAAAAAGGCCCGAAAGAAAGGATGGGGAGGCAGAGAAAATCCGCGATCGACGTGGGTGGCGAGAAGAACGCACTCACCCTCCCTTGGCTGCGGTTCGGTCTCGTTCCCCGGGAGCCGCGCCGACTTGTGGGGGATCAGTCCCCCCTCCACCAGGTCATCGAGGTTGTCCTGGCTGATCGTCGAGCGGATCCAATCGTCCTGGATCCAGCCCGGCGGCAGGCCGGATCTCGACGAGGATCCGCCCCGGCTGGTCCGCTTTCCCTTCGCCTTTGCGGTCGCCTTCTTCGTGCGCTCCGGCGCCACCGTCTTCTCTTTTCCCATGGCGGCGGATCAAATTCGAGCGAGGGTTCGGCGACGAGAGCAGAAGCGAGGGTGGCGGAGAGGTCGAAGGAAGAAGAAAAGAGAATGGGAGCGCACGGGGCAGAGACCCGGTCCGGTGCCTTTTTATAAGGTCGTTCCCTGAGTGACTGACTGGTAGGCCCAGACGATCTAAACAAATCATGCAACAGTCGCGCGCAGTACGTGGCGAAAAAGGTCGCACGGAGATCGAGGAGACTTGCCTAATCCGTCCCGATTACCACGGCCCCGCCTGTCTGGCGCGCTTCCCGAAATTCGAATCCCGCGAAATCCGCGGAGAGCAGAGCAACTTGTCAGACTAAAAGCATCCTCTACATTATCATTCAGAATTCTACCGTGAAAATTCACTCGACAAAACCCAAGAATGGACCAAGGCGACTGAAGAAGAAGTTGACGTTGTCTCCTCAGTTCATGGCTCCAGAACAAGTTATACTCACAGCACGAAGAATGAGTCGGAAGTGTTCTCAATTCCTTCCCCACTCAAACCCTGATCCATTCGGGGGCTAATGACGAAGCTATGTACCTAGGGTAGGGTCATGGATCTGTCCAAGATTCCCTCCCCAAGGACATCCCTAAAAGAACCAGAAGCAGTCGGAGAGAAATCATCATCCACTCGACCATGAAGTTATGTCCCACTCGACAGCCTTGAAGATACTCGACCATGCGAACAACCACTCGACCGTCAGAAGATGTGAAGACACTCACTCCGCAACGGTCGAGATTTAAGTCATAGCTTTATGGACATTTATAGCACTTTACTCCAGACGTTACCAGTAACGCTCCTCCTTTATGAACATTGAACCCTGTGTAACGGAGGGGAGCTGGGGTCCTGGCGCACTCTATATAAGCCACCCCTCTCCTCTGGGGCAAGGGTTCGCACCTTTTGTAATTCACACGCGTATATCCAGTCGACCGCCTCCGGGCTCCGAGACGTAGGGCTGTTACTTTCTCCGAGAAGGGCCTGAACTCGTAAAACTCGCGTGTACAGCTCCTCCATAGCTAGGATCTTGCCTCTACATTCCTACCCCCCTATTCTACTATCAGGCTTAGAACCACGACAGTCATATTTTGTTCTAAGTATCGAGTTGTAATTCTTGAGTTGTAAGTAAATAAAAGTGTGATGATCATCATTATTAGAGCATTGTCCCATGTGAGGAAAGGATGATGGAGACTATGATTCCCCCACAAGTCGGGATGAGACTCCGGACGAAAAATAAAAAGAAAGAGAAAAAAGAAGCCATAAAAAAAGAGAGAAGGCCCAAAAAAATGAGAGAAAAAGAGAGAAGGGGCAATGCTACTATCCTTTTACCACACTTGTGCTTCAAAGTAGCAACATGATCTTCATGATAGAGAGTCTCCTATGTTGTCACTTTCATATATTAGTGGGAATCTTTCATTATAGAACTTGGCTTGTATATTTCAATGATGGGCTTCCTCAAAATGCCCTAGGTATTCGTGAGCAAGCGAGTTGTATGCACACCCACTTAGTTTCTTTTTGAGTTTTCATACACTTATAGCTCTAGTGCATCTGTTGCATGGCAATCCCTACTCACTCACATTGATATCTATTGATGGACATCCCCATAGCCCATTGATACGCCTAGTTGATGTGAGACTATCTTCTCCTTTTTGTCTTCTCCACAACCATCATTCTATTCCACCTATAGTGCTATGTCCATGGCTCACGCTCATGTATTGCGTGAAGATTGAAAAAGTTTGAGAACATCAAAAGTATGAAACAATTGCTTGGCTTGTCATCGGCGTTTTGCATGCTTTAAATATTTTGTGTGATGAAGATATAACATAGTCAGACTATATGATTTTGTAGGGATAGCTTTCTTTGGCCATGTTATTTTGAGAAGACATGATTACTTTGTTAGTATGCTTGAAGTATTATTATTTTATGTCAATATTAAACATTTGTCTTGAATCTTTCGGATCTGAATATTCTTGCCATAATAAAGAGAATTACATGGATAAATATGTTAGGTAGCATTCCACATCAAAAATTCTGTTTTTATCATTTACCTACTCGAGGACGAGCAGGAATTAATCTTGGGGATGCTTGATACGTCTCCAACATATCTATAATTTCTGATTGATCCATGCTACTATATTATCCATCTAGGATGTTTTATATGCATTTATATGCTATTTTATATGATTTTTGGGACTAACCTATTAACCTAGAGTCCAGTGCCAGTGCCAGTTTATGTTTTTTCCTTGTGTTTGAGTTTTACAAAAAAGGAATACCAAACGGAGTCCAATTGATGTGCCAATTTTTGATGATTTTTTATGGACCAAAAGAAGCTCCCGGAGTAAAATTATTGGGCCAGAAGAGTCCCGAGCTGTCCACGAGATAGGAGGGCGAGCCTAGGGGGGTAGGGCGCGCCCTCCACCCCCGTGGACGACTCAGAGACCCCTGACGTGAGACTGACACCAAAAATTCTTATAAATACAGAAACCCCCGAAAATAAATCTAGATCGGGAGTTTCGCCGTCGCAAGCCTCTGTAGCCACCGAAAACCAATCTAGACCCGTTCCGGCACCCTGTCAGAGGGGGGAATCCCTCTCCGGTGGCCATCTTCATCATCCCGACGCTCTCCATGACGAGGAGGGAGTAGTTCACCCTCGGGGCTGAGGGTATGTATCAATAGCTATGTGTTTGATCTCTCTCTCTCTCTCGTGTTTGTTGATTCGGTACGATCTTGATGTATCGCGAGCTTTGCTATTATAGTTGGATCTTATGATGTTTCTCCCCCTCTACTCTCTTGTAATGGATTGAGTTTTTCCTTTGAAGTTATCTTATTGGATTGAGTCTTTAAAGATTTGAGAACACTTGATGTATGTCTTGCATGTGCTTATCTGTGGTGACAATGGGATATCACGTGATCCACTTGATGTATGTTTTGGTGATCAACTTGCGAGTTCCGTGACCTCGTGAACTTATGCATAGGGGTTGGCACACGTTTTTGTCTTGACTCTCTGGTAGAAACTTTGGGACACTCTTTAAAATTCTTTGTGTTGGTTGAATAGATGAATCTGAAATTGTGTGAAGCATATCGTATAATCATAACCACGGATACTTGAGGTGACATTGGAGTATCTAGGTGATATTAGGGTTTTGGTTGATTTGTGTCTTAAGGTGTTATTCTAGTACGAACTCTAGGATAGATTGAACGGAAATAATAGCTTCGTGTTATTTTACTACGAACTCTTGAATAGATCGATCAGAAATGATAACTTTGAGGTGGTTTCGTACCCTATAATAATCTCTTTGTTTGTTCTTCGCTATTAGTAACTTTGGAGTGACTCGTTGTTGCATGTTGAGGGATTGTTATATGATCCAATTATGTTACTATTGTTGAGAGAACTTGCACTAGTGAAAGTATGAACCTTATGTCTTGTTTCAACGCATTGCAATACCGTTTTCGCCCACTTTTATCGTTAGTTACCTTACTGTTTTTATATTTTCAAATTACAAAAACCTTTATCTCCCATCCATATTGCACTTGTATCACCATCTCTTCGCCGAACTAGTGCATCTATACAATTTATTATTTGGTTGCAGGGTTGTTTGAGAGAGACCATCTTCATCCTACGCCTCCCACGGATTGATAAACCTTTGGTCATCTACTTGAGAGAAATTTGCTACTGTCCTACAAACCTCTGAACTTGGAGGCCCAATAACGTCTACAAGAAGAAGGTTGTGTAGTAGACATCAAGGCACACCGCTTGAAGTCTGTACAGTAGACAAACTTGTTACAGAAAGTATATATGCGGCCACCACATGAGACATATATATATATAGGTGTCTTACATTATCTCCTTGCAAAGCCCAGTTGAAATGTAAAATTCCTACATTTTTCTTTTTGAACTGAGATGAACATATGAATTCCCCATAATGCCTTTTTCTTCTTTCTTTTCCAAAAAAGCTAGGGTTTCTCTTGCCTCCCGCCGGCGCCGTCGCCGGTTCACCCCGTCTCCGATGGCCTTAGGGGCATGGAGGCGGAGTGGATCTCAGCCCTTGCCAGTGGGAAGGCTCCATTTTTAGATATTTTTTGGAGTTTTGTTAGAGTTTGTGTCCTACTCAGAAAGGCGAGACGGCGGCGACTCCCTGAAGATGGAACAAAGGTCTCCTCGCCCAGCCCCCGTTCCCGTGATGCGTCTAGCATCGTCGGTGGACGTGTGGAGATGTGTTTTTGATGGATCTGTCTTTGGTGAATTTGCTCGGATCTGTTCATCGTTCGTCCGTGTTCCTGTGTCTTTAGGTTGGATCCTTCTGATCTACACCCTTCATCGGCGCGGTTGCTGTTATGATGCGTTGATTCTATGGTACCTTAGCACGACGATTTTTCGACTGTCTGCTACAACAAGGTTTGCTCGGCTTCGGCAATGGAGGGGCGATGACAACGGTACGCATTCGGCTCGCTTGAGTGATTGTAGCCATCGCTAGGTGGTTTATGGATTTGGATGTAATTTTTATTATTTCTAGTGTTCGTTGTACTACTATGATTGAGATAAATAGATTAAAATTTTTTCTCACAAAAAAAACTGTATGAGTTCTCATTTTTATAGTTTTCCCTACTGCGTTCCTTCAACCATATGGGTGAAGGTATACCTCCAATTCCTATCAATCAAGAGGCCCCAAAGGGAAAGTTCTGCCACCCAAGCAACAACATTCTTCTCTAGGAAAAAGTAAGCAACATAGAAGCGTATATCTACAAGTATTCACTTGCAAAGAAAGAAAAGAAATCAATTGCTCAATTTGGTTCAAGATAAAGCAAGAGCTCCCATTTCTTCCTTGGAAGCAAAAGCAATAGCTTCAGCCTTCGGGTGGGACTATGACAGCTTAGAAGCGATGCCACTGGTTTGAGGGCCCTTCCTAACGTGGGTCCGGCATGTCATTATCCGTGCGATAAACACAACCACCGGCAACAACCCTACCGAATCTTTCGTAAAATGAAGAAAGAAATACCGGCGGGGTCGTTATTCATGGGCCCACTTCTCTGCGGCCCTGCGTCGAGCCGAGGGACGGAGCTCTCAACGGTCGCACCAAATCTCTCTGACACGGGGGCCCCGCGCAGCGAGTTCACCCACAACTGCCCTTCCTAGTCCTCCCACTTCTCCCCCCGCCCAGTTCACCATTTCTCCGCCGCGGCCGCACACTCCCCGCGGGCCGACGAGGGTGAGTCCGTGCGGGAGCGCTGCGAGAGAGTGCGAAGCCCTAACCCTCGATCCCCGACCGGAAGCCGATGGCCGCGCCGTCCCCCGCCGCGTCCCTCCTGCTGGTCCTCGTCGTCGCCGCCTCCGCGGCGCTCGCGCCGGTGGCCTCCGCGGTGCCCTTCATCGTCCTGCACGGTTAGGGTTCCGGGCTCCCCCATCCTCGTATCGATTCGGGGTCTGTTTGGCGTTAGGGTTTCGTCTTGAGGCTTTGGCTGGCTGGCTGTGCTCGGGCGCAGGGATCGGGGACCAGTGCGGGAACGACGGGATCGCCTCCTTCACCGATGAGCTCGCGGAGTGGTCGGGATCCAAGGGATACTGCATGTAATGGCGTCTCCCCTTCTCGCTTCCTCTTTTTCTCGCGGATTGTTTTTGTTGTCCGTGTGCGCGGTTATGTTGATTACAGCGCGTAGAAGTATTCTCTACCGTCATGCAGTTATGCTGATTATAGCTATAAGCAAATGTCGGTCTGTGAACCTTTGTGTTGGGCTTGCTGATTTGTACTCTGTCGAATTTTTTGTTTGGTGTGTTGTCTGCGTGTTAAGCAACGAATATGTACTGTTTGTGTGTGGATGTTGCGACATCCCACCTCCGATAATATGTGGTGTAAAACTTATGTGAGTTAAATCTTATGATCTGTGTTATATTATACAGCGTAAAATATTATTTTTGTTTCCATGTGAATGTCAATAAATATGGATTCCCAGATTAGTAATGTTAATCTAATTAGGCGTCTCTTGTCTGAATATCTGAGTGTAGCTTCAGAAATTAAGAGCCTGAGCAATCTATGTACCCAGCTTCTGCCACGAGATATCGCCGCTAGCTCTCAGTGCCATTAATTTCTTTGAATATTAATAATTTAGCTCACGGCAGTTGTTGTCGAGTTTATTGTTGGAATTTAAACATATTCTTCCTGTACAGGGAAATTGGGAGAGGATCATGGGATTCTTGGTTAATGCCACTTCAAGATCAGGTTGGGTTTTTACTCTTTATTTTCTTTAACTAAATAAACCGTTCCTTGTAAAAGTTTCTAAGATCACAAGGTCATCTACAGGCAAATGTGGTTTGCAAGAAGGTGATACAGAATCTTCGGTACTGCTTTTCTGTATAGTATCCAGAGCCGTCATGGAATTGGTTTTCCAGGTAAAGGAAATGGAAGAACTTCGTGAAGGTTACAGCATAATTGGCCTTTCTCAGGTGTGTTCATGCTGATGTGCTATAATTGGGTTCAGGGCAAGAATACAGTGTCATAATGTGCATATATTTTTTGTGCTATACTTTTTAGTATTACTGTGCTTGTCGTTTCTGATTTTTATAATCCAAATGCCTTTCTGAAGCTAAGTAATTATGAAGTCTGGTGATGTCCAAATTAGTGCCAATTGACTACCCGTGAATTTGGGATGTTCTGTGATAAATTCTTACTGGCTCTTGATTTAGAGAGATTTTACCGATAGTTGCCATGTACTTTCACAAAAATCAGTTACTCTGAGTTAAAGAGTTCCCCTCCTGTGCTAAGCCATCTCTTACCTTTCAGGGGAACTTAATTGGGCGGGCAGTAATTGAGTACTGCGACGGTGGGCCACCGGTGAGCGAATTTATTTGCTTGCCTTTATGCAATAATAACAGTGTAAAGCTCACCTAATTTGGTCCACTAAATAACAAAGTTAACATTTTGGCCAGCGCCCACACATGTTATGATGGTGATAGAAGATCATGATGATAGGAATACTGAAGAACATTTGTAATTTTGTTAAGTATATCCATCTATTGTATAACAAATGGTGATGCTTAATGTTTTGATTAGGTGCTTCACTTCATGAGTATGCGTATCAGTAGTGCTGTGAGACTTCTTTCAAAACATTATTTTTGTTACTCTGAGTGATGATTAGGGCTTTTCCTGTACTGTATCCCTTATAGTTTATATGATATTGTCTTCACTTCTTCTGGGGGAACTATATATCTTTATTTATTGTAACAGGTAAAGAATTTCATCTCAATTGGGGGTCCTCACGCTGGTACTGCTTCAGTGCCACTTTGTGGTGTAAGCTTACTCTGTCCTTTCCTAGTTATCTTTTATCAGTCTATTTAAAGAGTAAGCTTGCTTTGTGGTGTAAGCTTACCGATGGATTAATACTAGTAATAAACAA
This sequence comes from Triticum urartu, assembly GCF_003073215.2. Taxonomy (NCBI): domain Eukaryota; kingdom Viridiplantae; phylum Streptophyta; class Magnoliopsida; order Poales; family Poaceae; genus Triticum; species Triticum urartu. The sequence continues at coordinate 382,633,141 of NC_053022.1, read as the reverse complement.
GCACTTACGACTTTCTAGATAGCTACTGACTACTGGTAGACACCTCATCCATTTGGATGGATTATTCTCTTTCATCCAAGATAGATGTTGATTTAGCTCCATGTAATAGAATATGCTAAAGTGCGATAAAAGCTAGTGCCAAGTTTTCCGCATAGTCCCCCCTCCCAGGAAAGAAATCTTCATTCAGTATACACATTCAATGGGAAAAGTTATTTGAAAAAAGAACGTAATGAACAGTATTTGCAAACCAGAACCTATGTTACTTGAATGCCATGAAATTTTGTTGGTCTACCTCATTTTTTTTCTTAATCATGTGCGTGCTCACTTTTTATGATTTAGTCTTCCTTCTCCATGACTATCAAGTCTTAACATTTCGCTACAGTTGTCTAAATTGTCAATTTGCTGGTATAGATCTCAATGGAGCTACTTGCATGTAGAGTACAAGCAAACACTTCCTCTTTCACTTAATGCATGTAACCATCTGCACTTGTATCTGAGTGCACTAGATGTTTAATGTCATCTACCCTATTGGTTCATGTGAGTTACAAATTATGAAAAGATGAGGCAATGTTACCCCACAACAAGATCATTTTCTCATGGTATCAAATTGGCCAAAATTTATATTCCAATGCTGTAGAAGCAAAAGCAACCAAACCATTGTAGGTTAAGCTAGTTTGGCGTGAGTCACTAGAGCAAACAGCACTGTATATCCTCAATTCTTGGTCAACAGGTTAGCAATGGAATGAAAAGAAAATCTGTAGATTATAAACTTATGTTGCTTTCACAGTGTCCCGCTGTTTTGTCTGTGTGTGGGAACATACATACCTCCAATCATTTTTGCATAAAGTATAATCATGTAAATCTTTCATTAATGTTGTTGCTGCTAAACTCATGTTTTCTAGTATTATACTCCCTCCGTCCCAAAATAAGTGTCGCAACTTTGTACTAACTTTAGTACAAAGTTGTACTAGAGTTGAGACACTTATTTCGTGACGGAGGGAGTATTTAGCTGTACAAGGAACTTGAATACTTTGGGTAATGATATTGATTTGTACAGTTTCCACCTATTGTTACTGTCCTATTAAATATTTTCTCTTTGCAGTCTGGTTTTCTTTGCGTTCTTGTTGATGTGCTGATTCAACTGGAGATATATTCAAACTATGTGCAGGTTAGTATGTGGTGTCTGTTATTTGGTCACAGTTATCATTATTAGACATGACACATAATGTTTCTCTGAATAACTTGAGGTTGGTAAAATTACAGGCACATCTTGCCCCTAGCGGTTACCTAAAGATTCCCACTGTGAGTTCTTTATGCTATATTCGTACTTGCATATCCTGGCCATCAGGATCACTGTTTGAATTCAACCTATTTACTTGTACAGCTGTGTTCTGTGATCCTAAATGATACCTTCAATGAATACTTCTATCCTATGATCTGCTAAATGACAACCAATCTCCCTTTCTTTTTCAGGATATGACAGATTATTTGAAGGGTTGCAAATTTCTTCCGAAGCTTAATAATGAGATACCAAGTGAAAGAAACATTACATATAAAGAAAGATTTAGCAGCTTGGAGAACTTGGTACTGATCATGGTATGTTGAGCAAACATATACTATTCTTGTTTTGCCCACTTACACTCAAGGGTAGTCCCTACATTCCAAATTAATTGGAGCTCTAGCTTTGTCCCAAGTCAAACTTCTCTATATTGACCAAGTCTACAGAGAATGTGCTAATATCTAGACTAGGTCAAACACAACAGTTTAACTTAGGACAGAGCTACAACCTAAATTTCATTTGTAAGAGAGGAAGTATGTGGTAGGGATCAGAGCAGAACTAGGTTCTTAGTCAATTTCATTTTTGTTATTTGATATTGGGCACTATTGTACCCCACTCGTTGTACTCTATAGGGAATAATCAGTAAATAAAACTGCTCTTGGTGATATTCAATATGCAAAACAAGAGTTGAACATATAATCAATACTCAACAATCATAGTACATGATATAACAAAATGGTAGCTCAAAAATCTACTGCCTCAGATTGCCCTCTTTGTCTTGTGCATTCCACATTGTGAGATACTTTGTCTGCTGAGGAGCTGACGCTTTGCCTTTCCAAACTGCTAAACAGTTTGAGGACGATGCAGTCCTGATACCTCGCGAAACGGCATGGTTTGGTTATTATCCTGATGGCGCCTTTAATCCAGTGCTTCCTCCTCAAGAGGTACTGTGCTTCTTCCAAATTGCATCGTTCTTTGTACCGAAAAGTACTTCATTATTCTTCGCATCGTATCAACTCCTTGAAAAGCAACTTCAGATTTGTAGTGCATAAATTGGGGGCCATAAGAAATTTCTGGCGATTTCGTATGGTTAATATCATTTGTGTCTGACTGCTAAGAAAATGCCTTGTGTGTAGACAAAGCTATATACCGAAGACTGGATCGGCTTGAGGACTTTGGATGAGGCTGGGCGTGTTAAGTTTGTGTCGGTGCCCGGAGGTCACCTCCGCATATCAAGGAGCAACATGAAGAAGTACATAGTGCCTTATTTGACACCGTCATGTGGATCATCCAAGCAGAGTATTCGTCGAATCTTGTCATACTGAGGATAGGTAAACCACGCTTGCGGCTGTAATTGTGCTTGTTCTGGGTCTTTATAAGCCCAACCCATGTCTCTCTGCATTATTACCTTATAAATACATTGGCGAAACAGACTGGAACCATAACGTTGCTGTGTTCGGGGTAAATAGACTAGCGAGGTTGCAGCAATGGTCTCATCTTTCGGTCATCATGGAATCAGTTTGAGCAAATGTTGTGACTGGTAGTTTGATCCTAGCATGTGGTCCAGCTACCGTGGAAACGGAATATCATAACATCAGTTCTGTACGTAAATAATAACATAAGAAATATATGGTGGAAACATTGTTTTCTGAACCTTTTCTATGCAAATGTCGTTCCTACATCCCCGTCTATTTTTCCAATCTCAAAGGAATCTTAACTCATTTTTAAGGCGGCTGCTACAAATCAGCCGGATGATTTTTCTAGAAAATCATCCGGGTAGCTAGCCGTCCGATCTGGGGCTGGTTGTCGTTTGATTTCACCAGCAGCTCGAGTCTTCCTCTCTTGTCATCCGGTTCAATTTGACACCTCCGCATGGGCCGCGTCTCTGACATTCCGTTGCGGCAACGAGGCCGTGCTACTGCATGTGCACTCGCTGAGACGCGAGCAAGAGCATCTCCCTCAACTCCGGTGGCCGCCACCGACGTGCTGCGTTGCAACATCACTAGTGATTGAGCGGCGCAGCACCCGGCGCCGCTCCATTACAACACCGCCGCCCGACGCTGCTCCATTGCAGCGCCGGCGAAGCTTCAATGGCCCACGCTGTGCTTCATTGAAACTCCGATGGGCTTCAATGCAACTCCGGCGGCGCTTCCTTGCAGCCACGCATGCTTCACTGCAACTCCGACGGTCCCGCCGATGCTTCATCGCAACTCCGGCGAGCCCCCATGTGCTTCACCAGTTGTTGCAACCCGTCGGCTAGCCTGTAGCAGCACACCGTCGGGGCCGCCACGCTTCACTGCAGCTCCGGCGGCCCTCTCGCTGCTTCATTGCAACGCCGACGAGCCCCCCTGCTTCATCCGCTACACGCAGCTCCCGCCGGCCATGGCAGCAGCTTCGCCCTAGCCTAGCCTACAGCGGCGCGAGGTGAGCGGAGACAGCCATATGCAGCCGCGGTGCAACGACAGTAGGTGACGGCGGTTTGTAGCAGCGGTGCAGCAACGCGAGGTGATAGCGGTGCCGGTCTACAGCGACAGCGCTGACGCTGGTGTGTGGTGCCGTGTGCTGGAGGAAGAAGAAAAAGGAAGAAAGGAATGAGCGGCTCAACGCAACTGAGGAAGAGATAAGGTAGGGAGAGAAATAAGCGGCGTCTGGGGCTCATCGGACGCGTGGCGCACGTTGGAGACGGCTTACGCAGGGAAAAAATCATCCGGTTTATTTAGATATTTTCCCATTTTTAAAGTTGTAGAGATAGAGATAGAGGTATATCTCTCTCTCAAAAAAAAGAGAGAGATAGAGATAGAGCTAGAATTAACACGTGATGATTAGGTAATGTCAGTTTGCTAATGACGGTTGGTTGTGAGATACTACGTCGGCTGATTCCTAACAGTACCGTCCGGAAAACAGACAGGAACGGTCGTGCTGGATCGAGAGACTTGTTGGGGACAGATAGGTATTGGATTTCCGTCCGAACGATCGGGCAGAGTTAGATCTGGTTTCCTTTTTTTTTAATGATCGCCAGGCTTAGTATATATATACTCCTGTGTACAGACGCTGGTATTACGTAGTACTCCTGTAACCGATTGCAGATCACGGAAGACCATGGCCAGCCGCTCGTCCCCGACGGAATCCATCACGGAGCTGTTCGCGATCCCCGGCTACTCGAAGCTGGCGCTGATGCCCCCCGGAACCCGGTCCACTTTGGTCCGGACCTTTCGCTTCCGCAGCCGCGTCTGGCACGTCACGGTTAGTCCGTCTGTTTTCAACAAGGGAGTGCCCATGTACGTCGATGTCATCGTTTTAGCGGTCACCGGAGACTCTCCCTCGGGCATCACCGTCTCCATAGAAATCCTAGACGACAGCTGGGAGCGCACCGTGTTCCACGAGGAGGAGACACTTAGCGGTGGCAACTGGTTCATGCACTTGGGGGTCAAGATGACTGCGCTAGAGGAGGCGTCTTGCATCCACAATGACAACATCCCTGTGAGGTGCACCCTCACGTACGCGAAGAAGCAAAAGAGAGGGCAGCGGCAAACAACAACTAGTTCCAAATGGTGGCACCGGCTTAGAAACATCATCTTTTGCGGCAGCAAACAGCAAGTGGGTCCAAATGGTGGCACCAGCTTAGAAAAAGGTTGTCTATAAATTCAGTAGCGCAAATGAGCAACTTTGACCTTAAGACGAGCTTCTCCTCTATTAACATGGGCGCCTTTTTTTTTTGTGGGGCATTTACATGGGCGACTCTTTTTTTTTTTTCAAATTTGTGTTGATAGCTTACCAAGATGACCACTTCGTATTTACATGGGCGACTCAATGGCTTAAATCCGTAATCAAGTTTATGGGCAGCACTCTGCGCCGGCGCACCGGCCGAAAGTTTCGGCCGGTCTGGCCAGATCCGTACGATCTACACGGGCAACCGTTAGATCTCTCTCTCTCTCCCGTCTTCTCCAGCACCCATCGTCAACCTCCCGCACAGGGGAAAAGGAGAAGGAAGGAGAGCGCCGCCCCCGCACCCGACAGCGAGCTGCACCACTAGCCTTCCCGCGCTGTGCTTGCAACCTCGTCGCCGTCCGTCGTGTTCTTTGCAGCTCCTCGCCATGGCGGGTCGCCGCTTCGACATCACGTCTATGTAGCACTGGCCAACAACGGTTGCACCTCGCCACCCCCATGGTTGCAACACCAGGTGCGCGCCCAGGCGCCCTCGCCGACAGGCGCATGCCGGTCGCATCGGCGCCGTATCCCTGGTCGCCACTTCCATCTATCGCCATTGAAGCAAAAAAACTCACCAGTGGAAGCTTTGCAGGTTGCCGGTTGCAACAAAATCAGAGCTACGGGGGTTGGTTGAAGCAAAATCGACAAACGCTTCCAGCAAAATTGAACACCTGTTCCAGCTTTTGTTTGGTCGGTTGTAACATTTTACAGCGTCGTCGGCGAGGGTGTCAAGAGCTCCGGTAGGCAGTTGAAACAAAATCGAAAAACGCTTCCAGCAAACATGAATGCCCGTTCCAGCTTTTGTTTTCGCTGGTTGCAACATTTTACACTTGAAAACATCTTGTTGTAGCAAAAGTCAGGCGCCATCGCCGCTGGCGACGCTCGCCGTCGTCCTGGTTGCAACAAAATCGAGCGTCGGTGCTAGCTTCCTCAAGACCAGTTGCAGCAAAAATGCAGCATCGTTGTCGGCGGAGGAGCGGGGTGGGGGGGGGGGACGGAGCGCGGGGAGGCGGCGGTGGAGGAACGCAGCTTGGCAGCGGCGAACAGAGGGTGAGCTCGCGGCATTGAGGTGAAAAGGGGGAGATTAGATCGGGGGAGGAGGAAGGATGGTTACATGGGCCCACAAAAAAGAAGGTGCGGCCCACTATGCTCGCGCTGGGCGCGTGATGAGGCGTGCGACCGGCCGAAGCTTCGGCTGGTGCACCGTCTGAAAACGTTTCCCCAAATTTATGCGGGTGAATGAATGAAAATCTCGTTGCTATCTAATTATGACTTCTTTACTGAAATATTAGAAGTATTTCATCTTATAAAGATTGATACCATAGAGAAGATATCTCCAAAGTATTTTATTATAAGTTTTAGTTACAAGAATTACTATGTAATTTTTTGGATCCTACTAGATTCAAAGCGTTAAACTTTTATCTTCTGAAAAAAAGAGATCAAAGAGCATCTCATATCTGGTACTTCCTTTGTAACTAAATACTACTCCCTTCGTCTCATAATATAAGAACGTCTTTGGCACTACACTAGTGTAAAAAAACGTTCTTATATTATGGGACATAGGGAGTATATAAGATATTTTTTACCTAAAAATATAAGATACTTTTGCAGTTTAATTTTTAATAGTACTTTCTACTTTTAGTGATCAAAACGCTTTTATATTTTTCAATTTTACTAAAGCACATCTAGATATGCCATAAGTATTGCACATCTAAGTCATATGTCATTGATCTTATATTGAGATTCGTGTGAATATTTTTTTTTCTTTTTCTCTTTATATTTGATTCACTCACTTAGATGTGCAATAACTAAAGCATATCTAGATGTATTCTAGACACATCCTATATATTTTTACAGAGGAGGTATCTACTGAGAGAAATAGTAGAAACAGTTCAAACGAAGGACAACAAAACATATAAGCAACCTATAAAAGTAAGAATGAGGATCCGGTAGCTGTCGGGCACGTTGCCCCATTATTTAGGTTATTTCTGATTTTCTTTTTGGAACAAGGTTATTTCTGATGCTCATTATGCTACGATGGTGGGCTAAGCTCTTCGTTTGATAAGATCTCAACATTAGTATAAGCAACGCTAATTACCAAGAGCCGGCGCCGGTGTGTGAGCGCCAGGGAACGGCTGCCTGTTCCAGCGGCTCTTCTTGTTATTCAGCATTATTTCTGTTAGGAAACTTGGGTCTTAGATGGAACAAGTCATTGGTCCATTATAGACCAAGTCTCTTCACTTAACGTTAAAGTGGGCATTTAGAGGATTACTAATAGAACCCTCAAACCCTCAATTTCTTAAAGCAGTTTTAAGGGTTAAGAAGTGTTACTTTTTGACACTTTTAAGTGTTAAAAACAAGGGCAAATATTAGAACCCTCAAACCCAACCCTTAAACTGCTTTAAGGATTGGATTTGAGGGTTCTAGTCTTTGCCTCAACCCCAACCTTTAAATCTATCATTTGACATCTCACAATTTATGACAACAAAAACACAATCAACTTCCAAACAAACTACCAAATGACAATCATTGATGCATCGTTTAATAGTTTACATCACAAAATCATCATCTTCCTCCTCTCATCGGCACCATCACCAAAAAGTTGCACCTCGGCGCCATCTCCTTGACCACATGCGGGCTCCATCAAGCATCTCCATGGGCACCGGTGGAGTCGTACACACCGCCATCGCCACAACTACTCATCGGAGTGTCACCTCGAAAAGTAGAGGACGCAACACGGAATATCCTCTTCCTCTCCGCGATGTCCTCCTTGTAGTCCTTCCACCATTGCAATTGGTCTTGATCCATGTCCTTCTTGGACATCATCATGTGCTCTTTCTCTTCCACCATGAGTTCTTTCCATACCTTTGCCTCTTTGAGCTTGATCATCCTCTCCTCCAACTCAGCCTTGTGCTTTGCTTCTTCACGCTTTGCTTCAACTTGTGCAAGCTTGACCTCTTTCTTCTTCTCGGTGATAAGAAGCTTCGTCTCCAATGTCTTCGTTGTCAATTCCTATCTTGCCTTCATCATGTGGTCCATCTTCTCCCTTACGCTTGACGCCTCTTCTTTCATCTTCACCCTTAGCTTGCCCTTCTTGGTTCCCTCGGGCTTGCCCAAGTTCATCTCCTCCTCATCTTCACTATCATCCATCCTAAGCATTGCCGACTTCTTGGGTGCGGTCTCTTGATCCCTCAACTTCCACTTGTCAAAGGTTTGAAGAATTGTCCAAGCATGCTTAAATGGGAATGGCTTGCCCTTGGAAGTGGCCATCTCCTTGTACCTCATGCCGGCAATTGTCTCCTATCAACCACACATAAATCACATAAGAACCCACCAATAGCATAGTACACACACATAATCAAAATAGTGAAGAAATATGTACTCACATAGTCACTCTCCACGGTTCCACTAGGTGGTGCATCCCTCACTTGGTCCATGGCCACACTCCAACGAGGACAAGCGGGCTTCATCAACTCCCACCGGCCTTGAAGCGACCGGTAAGTGGAGAGATGAACCCACTATTCTTCGGCTTGATCCTACAATAGGTGTCCTCGATCCTTTGCCAATACCGTTTACCGGTTTGATTGGTGCCGGTGGTTGCATCCATTCCCACAGCTGCCCAAGCACGAACCAAGAGGATATCTTCCGCCTCGGTGTAGTTTGTCGACCGCACGTGTGGGCGGGAAGCGGCGCTGAATGCCTCCTCCCCTATCTCGGCCACCTCCTCCTCGTCATCACCTTCATCCTCCTCATCTTCCTCTAAGTCGTCACCAACCCTAAAGGGTTCGAGAGGCGGAGCCCCGAGGTCCACCTCCACGTTTTGGAGGAGGTCCATGAACGAGGATGGGGTTGCCATTTTCTCGAACACCTCGTGCGCGGCGGGAGGAGGTTCGGCCACGGCGACGAAAGGAGGTTCGGCGATGGAGGCGGGCGGGGGCGCGGGCTTCTTCCGCACCGCGGCCTTCTTCCGCGGCATCTTCACGGCCAGGGCGACCTTGGATGGCGCCTTCGGCCGGCTCTTCTTGGTGGCCGGGGCGGGAGTCGGGGAGGCGGCGGGGGCAGGCGCCGGGGCGGTGAAGGTGGCCGGGGCGGGAGCCGGGGAGGCGGGAGGAGGAGGTACGAGGCCCGCCCGCCGCCGCTTGGCCCCGACGTGGGTCGCCCCCACCACGTCGGCCACGGTCGGGCGGGCGGGGCGGGCGCGGCGAGCGCGACGGGCGGGGGCGCGGCAGCGGCGGGGCCCTACATGGCCGGCGCGGCAGGAGGCGACGGGAGGAGGAGGAAGTTTCCTCCCGCGCGAGGAAGGAGGAGGAGTGCGGGTTGGGGGGAGATTTCCCACTCAACCCCTACTTCTACAGGTTGCAAACTGGTTTGAGGGTTGGACCTCTAAATTTTTTTACGGGTTTGAGGGTTTAGAGGTTCTAGTCTACGGCTTTTTTCCGGCGAAAACTGTAAAAAATCGGTTATTTTTAGGGGTTTGAGGGTTTGAGGGCTCTACTAGACTTGCTCTTATCCCTCCACCCCCTAGTTATATAAAGAGGAGAGCACCCTGTGTATGTATAGTTGATGATGATTAATAAATAAAGACTCCCCTCTACATCTCTGTGTCCATTTACTTTCTGTACCTGTGTGTGATCGACTACGACGCTCGCTCCCGCTCCGCAACCTTGGACCAGACTCGCCGACAGGAGTTGCGGAACACGTTATCAGCACGCTTCGCTCCTCCAACTCTCCATCAAGCCTGCGTCTCGAGCAGGCTTTCGTCGATCTCGCGGAGGTATGGATCCGAAATTTGTTCGCAAAAATGGATTCCTCTCGTTACTGCTATTCCGTTTTTGCGATTAGTTTATTTTTCGGATAAATTTACCTATGGTGTGGATTTTTCTCCCAAGAACCGGGCTGACGAATACGTCGCCGACCAATGTCGATGTTCTTGGATCAAGAGAAACTTGTTGACTGCACTATAGAGAGCCGGTACAAATCGTGACCCGGATGGTCACGGTACCGCCGCAAAAGCACCAGATGTGCCATGCGCCGTCGGAGTTCCGGATGAACGCTGTGAAGATCCACATCCCGAGGTCGGTGTCCAGATGACGCCATGCCAAGCCGTCGACGGCTTCGTCCTGGCCATGCTGGCCGTGACCCCGCTGGTCGCGCGCGTCGCGCCGTATCCTGCTGACGCCGCGACCGTCCCGGTGGCCGGCTCGTCGCCGCCGCGCCCTGCTGGCGCGTGCTTGCGTGCAGCCCGCCTCGATGGCCGCCGCCCGCGCATCGCTGCCGACGCCGCGTTGTGTGGCCGTGGCCGCCCCAGTCGCGGTCGTCGCCGTCGCGTGGCGTGGCCGCCGCAGCCGCGCTGGTACGCCCGCCTGCCACGATTCGCGCCATCCACGGCCAGCTGCCGTCGCCGGGGCTCGAGCCGCCGCACGCGCCGCCCTTGCCGGCCACCGCAGCCACCAGGACGTCGCTGCACATGCGCGTCCGCCCTCCTGATGCAGCTCGCTACCACAAACGCACCGCCGTCGCCACGCCTGGCCTTGCCGGCTGCAGGTCGCCGCCACCGCGAGTGCGCGCACTGGCCGCTCCGGGCCGCGCCCGGTATGCGCACTGGCCGCACCAGGCCCGGCATGCGTGCCTGCGTGCGAGCCGCCGCCGCTCGGGCGCTAGGAAACCCTAGCGACGCCCCACTGCTGGGCAGTGCCGTGAGCAGGCCGGCCCAGTGGGCTGCCGTGGCCCAGGCCGCGTCAGCGTGGGACTGGGTTCCTCCATAAAAAGAGAGAGAGAGAGGAAGGGGCCGGCTGCTGCGCACTATACGGGCCAACGACCCATTGTTTTTGGCCTGTAGCCGAACCGGACCGAGTCGGACTGCACGCCTGCGCGGGGTTCTTTGCATTTTAGCCCCTGCAGTTTTCTATTTTTATGCGCATTATATTCCTGCTGTAATATTTCGCGTAGAAGCCCCTCGAACTGTCTGTTTTCGCTGAAAAATGTGTATTTGGGCTTAAAAATGTCTCGGGAATTCGACTTTTGTGCTAGTTTTCACAGGCTAGATGTGCTTAACACGCTATCTTTTGTAACATGATATTATTGTATGATGTCACTGCTGTAGATTGATTGTTTAGCACTCTTAATCATTTAGTAAGTCATATAATAGCATGTTTTAAATATCGGAATGTCATTTTGATGAATAAAATGTATCATCATCGCTTTTATGTCGTGGATTACCTGATGTAACCACTTGCTTATTGTTGATGACCGGAATCAATAAACCGAGAGATCATCAAGTTGGCCCATAAGGGATTCTACTACCCCACCGAGCATTCGACGTGGAGATCATCCTCGGGTCCGCGTGACCCTAGAGGGCGATAGGCTCATGGACCGAGATGGTCTTTGCCACTCCTAGGGTGAATGCGCGGACAATGTATGGGCTAGGGTACCCCACCTTGTCATTCAACGTGGAGGTTGTCCTCGAGTCTGTATGACTTAGGGCGATAGACTTGGAGACCCAGATGGTCGCCGCCACTCCTAGGGTGAATGCCCGGTTGCTGCACTTTCTTCAACTCCACCTCCGTGGCACCCTACAAAATGTGTACATGACAGACTGAAGTGCCCTAGTCTTTTAGATCACTCTCAAAAGGGTGGTTCGAGAGGCTGGAGCACATTGTTTGTCCCCATGGAGAGGAATAGAACCATTGTTGCGCAACCGCTTGGGGGTGTCTACATTGTCTAGGGGGAGCACCATAGGCTCCTACGACAACGCCTTATAGGTGCCCACAGTAGAGCCATTGGCGCCCCCCTTCCATGACACACGAACTTGATGGTGATGTTATCCTGGCAAAAGCTCTCCTATGTGGAGATGCTTAGCCGCCTCGACATCTCGACTAGAGAAAATGGCCCCCTCATTTACTCTCTTGGTCTCCCATTTGTTTATAATTCCCTAGATTAAACTGATACATTTATCTCCGGTGGGTTGTACTCTATCAGAGCAAAAACCTTATTCATCATTTGGCGTTTGGATGATGTTGCATTCATCCATTTATTCCTTCATTTAATTATGATAGCTTGTTATGTTCTGAAATATGTGCACTTATTATTTAGGTAGCTTCTTCCTCGCTACATTATATTGGTTTGATGTCATATTTTAGAACACGTGTGGCACCTGAGTAGAGGAAATGTGCCTAGTTGATTGCAGTACAATTAATACCATTTTACGAGTAACTCGGTGTTATGAGTCTATTAAACATCTCTGGGAATATTTGTGACAATCGCCTGCTGCGGTTCAAACATATTCAGCTCCAGATGAGCCACCTTCATACTTCCTAAGGGGACAACTGTGTTCATTAATGATGCATTGTTGTACTCGGAGTTGACTCATAATCTTTTGAGCTTTAAAGATATCCGCGCTAATTGTTTCACATTGAGACCGACGATGACTATGACCAAGTGTGTATACTCATCATCGAGCGGGATGAAAATGGTAAACATGATATCGAAAGGCTTCCTCCATTTGACACAGGGCTATACTACACTAAGATAGTAGCACCGCCCGTGTACACTACCCTTAAGACCGTCTTTAGAAGCTCTGAACTCTTCTGCCTCTGGCACGATAGGTTAGGCCACCCCGGACTTAGGATGAGAAATATAATCACCAACTCGCATGGCCATAATGTTAATGTGAAGAACTTCCCGAATCCCAATGATTGCATGTGCTCCGCATGCGCTAAGGGGAAGTTAGTCATTAGGCCATCGCCCCTCAAGGTGAGGGATGAAATCCCCGCGTTCTTGGAGCGTATCCAAGGGGACATATGCGGTCCAATTCAGCCCCTCACGGGGCCGTTTCGGTACTTCAGGGTGCTCATTGATGCTTCCTCTAAATGGTCCAATGTTTGCCTGCTGTCAACACGGAACCACGCCTTTGCAAAGCTGATCTCTCAGATCATACAAATGAGGAATAATTTCCCTAATTATCGTATAAAGTCTATTTGAATGGACAACGCCGGAGAATTTACTTCAAAGGCGTTCAATGATTATTGCATGGCAATGGGAATCAAAGTTGAGCACTCGGTACCGCATGTTCATACACAAAATGGACTTGCCGAGGCATTAATTAAAAGAATTAAATTCATTGCTCGACCGCTCCTTTAGGGTTGTAATTTACCAACTACATGTTGGGGCACGCAGTATTACACGCGGCCAATCTCATCAACTTTCGACCGTCGGCCTACAACATCCACTCTCATGTTCAGCTTGCGCAAGGGTCGGCACCGAAAATTTCCCACCTTCATAGGTTCGGTTGCCAGGTATATGTACCAATACCACCACCTTAGCGATCGGCGATGGGCCCGCTCCGTAAGTCGGGGATATACGTTGGTTATGAGACTGTGTCCATAATCAGGTATCTAGACCCCATGATAGGTGACTGTCACACGGCTCGTTTTGCTGATTGCATTTTTGACGAGGATTTTTTTCCTGACTTTAGGGGGAGAGAATCAACCCCTTGATGCTAAAAGTCGAGAAATCACATGGCATGCCACGGGAATCCACGCTCATGACCCACGCACTGCTGAGACTGAGAGAGAAGTCCAAAAGATAATAGATTTGCAGTCTTTAGCAAATCAACTACCTCACCACTTTAGTGACTTAAAGACTGTGACAAAATCACATGTGCATGCGCGCAATGCACCGGAAAAGGTTGAAATACCGAAGAAAAATGATGGTATACCCGCTCCCGTCCAAAGGCCTAAAAGGACGAGAGATCCGGCTTCTCAAATCCCAAGTACTCGGGGACGCCCGACGAAAAAGGATAAGAGAGATTTATTACAGCCTGTCGCCAAAGTACCCCAAAGTGAAACGGGGAGCCAGTCGAGACCTGGCACAAGTACAGAAAATTCAGTGCACGAAATTCCGGACTTAAACTTTCCCATAGGGGAAACACCCAGCGGAGATGTGTGCGCACACGTCGGCGCGGGAAATCTAAAGGACCTTGCTCCCATAATGGGAAATTTGGTAGAGCAAGTGTTTGCACCGGATGCGCTCCATGACAAAATGGCCATAAATTATATTTATACGGGGGAGTCCCTGAACCGAGCAACGGTGATTGTCGACATTAACTTTGCTACGAAAATTGCCTCAATCATAGATCTTGACCCTGAGCCTAACACGCTCGCCGATTGCAAGAAAAGGTCGGATTGGAAAGATTGGTAGAAGGCAAGTACTGCCGAATTATTATCTCTCAACAAAAGGAAGGTGTTCGGACCAGTTTGTCAAACTCCTCCCCACATTCGCCCTGTTGGCCATAGGTGGGTTTTTGTTCGAAAGAGAGATGAAAATAATAAGGTAGTACGGTACAAAGCAAGGCTCGTCGCTCAAGGGTTCACTCAACGACCAGGTGTCGATTTTGAGGAGACTTATTCCCCGGTCATGGATGGAGTTACCTTTAGATACTTGATCTCGATGGCAGTAAACATGGTCTTGAAAATGAAACTAATGGATGGTGTCACTGCTTACCTGTATGGTAACTTGGATTCGAACATATACATGAAGGTTCCATAAGGTATCCCTGTTCCGAACCATGATAGAGCAAACAGGGGTCTATACATTGTTCAACTTCAAAAGGCACTGTACGGACTTAGACAGTCTGGTAGAATATGGTACAATCGCTTAAGTGATTTCCTTCATGAGAAGGGCTACACGAGCAATAAAGATTGCCCATGTGTTTTTATACGGTGATCCCAAGATGGATTCTATATAATCTCGGTGTACGTGGACGATTTAAACATAATCGGTATGCCTGAGGATATTGAGGAAGCGAGTTCCTACCTGATGTTGGAATTCGAGATGAAGGATTTGGGTAAAACCAAGTTCTGTCTAGGTCTGCAACTTGAACATTCCCTTGATGGGATTCTAGTGCACCAGTCGGCCTACACCCAGAAGGTGTTGGAGAGATTTGGATTTGATAAGGCATATCCTTCTAAGACCCCGATGGTCGGAAGATCTTTACAGCCAGACAAGGACCCGTTCAGGCCAAAGAAAGAGGGGGAGGAAACTCTGGGACCAGAGGTTCCTTACCTGAGTGCAGCTGGAGCACTCATGTACCTCGCAAATTGTACACGGCCAGACATTGCGTTCACCGTCAGTTTTCTTGCTCGGTACAGTTCTGAACCTACCAAGAGGCATTGGAAATGTGTTAAGGACGTCTTCCATTACCTGCAAGGGACCAAAGATCTTGGCCTGTTTTATAAAAGAAATCAAGACCTATCTATTATAGGCTATGCCGATGCTGGGTACCTATCGGACCCGCATGATTGCAAATCGCAGACTGGATATGTTTTTCTTTGTGATGGAACTGCGTTTTCCTAGAAATCGTCCAAGCAAACACTTGTGTCGACTTCCATGAACCACTCGGAAATCAGGCACTATTCGAAGCGTCAAAAGAGTGTGTATCGCTTCGGCGGATGATCGGCCACATTCAGCAAACGTGTGGGCTGAACACCGTACAAACCCCTAGATAATGCTCCTTGTGTTGCACAAGTCCAGATGTGTTATGTGAAGAGTAATCCCATGAAGAATATTAACCCTAAGTTCTTCTATGCACATGAGCTGCAGAAGATGAACGAGGTGAGAATCTTGCATACTAAGTCCTGTGACAATCTTGCTGATTTGTTCACTAAATCATTACCAATGCCATCCTTCGAGAGATGTGCATGTGAAATCGGTATGATGAGACTTAGGGAGATGCAAGGTTCAGGGGGAGAAACTTCACAAACTCATCGTTAAAATCTCGGTCCCGATGATCGAGTACTCAACTCGACGGTTGAGTGGATTGTACTCTTTTCCCTCGAGTGAGTTTTCCTGATGTTTCTCACACGAGGTTTTTGACGAGGCAATTCGTGCAATGCAACAATGTATACTTGTGATAGCCTGGCTTATTAGGGATGATAGACTACTCATATCAATAAGGAATTCCTTTTTTTCCGGAAGCCCATTCTGAAATAACTCCAAAGTTAAGAGTGCTCAGCTTGGAGTAGTTTCAGAATGGGTGACCGACCGGGAAGTTGCTCCCGGGTGCGCACGAGTGTAACACCCTCGATGCGACTATAGCTCCCACGTGTCGAGGCACGACTTAGAGACATAATCGCATTGAAGGCATATGTCACAAGTTAGGAAATCTTCACAACATCCCATGTAATATAGATAATAAAAGGGGAGGTAACATAGTTGGCTTACACTCGCCACGTCAATCAAGTACATAAATAACATTACATCATCCAAACACTCATGGCCCGACTACGGTGCCAAAATAAAAGATAACCCAACATGCGACACGGTCCCGATCACCCCCAACTGGGCACCACTACTGATCATCAGGAAAGGAAACATAGTATCGTTGTGAGTCCTCGTCGAACTCCCACTTGAGCTCGAGCGCGTCACCTGGAGCGGAATCATCAGGCCCTGCATCTGGTGAAATAGTAATCTGTGAGCCATAGGGACTCAACAATCTCGCACCCTCGCGATCAAGACTATTTAAGCTTAATAGGTATGGCAAGGTAAATATGTTTGGAGGTGCAGCAAGCGACTAGCATATATGGTGTCTAATCCTGTTCGCAAAAGAGAGCGAGAAGAGGAGGCAAAGCGCGAACGCATAACTACAGAGGGCAAACCTGCGGCACGCATTACTCCAACACCGTGTCCACTTCCCGGACTCCGCCGAGAAGAGGCCATCACGGTAACTCACACTGTTGATTCATTTTAATTAAGTTAAGGTTCAAGTTATCTACAACCGGACATTAACAAATTCCCATCTGCCCATAACCGCGGGCACGGCTTTCGAAAGTTCAAATCCCTGCAGGGGAGTCCCAACTTAGCCCATGACAAGCTCTCACGGTCAACGAAGGAATATACCTCCTCCCGAGACATTCCGATCAGACTCGGTACCTCGGTTCTTCAAGACACTTCGACAGGTTAAAACTAATCCAGCAACACCGCCCGAATGTGCCGACAAATCCTGATAGGATCTGCACATATCTCTTTCTCAGGGCACACTCAGATTGTCCTAGGTACGGGTAGGCCAGCCCAGAGTTGCCCCTGGTGGCCACCGGCAGCTGACAGGTGGACCAACACTCAGAGGAGCACTGGCCCGGGGAGGGGGGGGGTTTAAAATAAGATGACCCTCGGGCTCCGGAAACCCAAGGGAAAAAGAGGCTAGGTGGCAAATGGTAAAACCAAGGTTGGGCATTGCTGGAAAAGCTTTAATCAAGGCGAACTATCAAGGGGTTCCCATTATAACCCAACCGCGTAAGGAACGCAAAAATCCGGGAACATAACACCGATATGACGGAAACTAGGGCGGCAAGAGTGGAACAAAACACTAGGCGAGAGGCCGAGCCTTCCACCCTTTACCAAGTGTATAGATGCATTAAGATAACAAGATAATATAATGATATCCCAACAAGTAAATAAATGTTGCAACAAGGAACGGTCTCCAATCTTCACCTGCAACTAGCAACGCTATAAGAGGGGCTGAGCAAAGCGGTAACGTAGCCAAACAACGGTTTGCTAGGACATGGTGGGTTAGAGGTTTGACATGGCAATTTGGGAGGCTTGAAAGCAAGTGTAGGCATCGTAGCATGGCATAGCAAAAGAGCGAGCATCTAGCAAAGCAAAGATAGTAGTGATTTCGAGGGTATGATCATCTTGCCTGCAAAGTTGTCAGAGTTGACTGGATCCTCGAAAGCAAACTCAACGGGCTCCTCGTTAGCGAACTCGTCTCCCGGCTCTACCCAAACAAGACAAACAAGCAAACGGAACACAATCAACCACGTGCAAAGCTCAAACAATATGGTGCAAAGATGGTATGCTATGCGGGATGCGATGCGGGATGCATATGCAAGATTTGACAAGGGATGCAAGAACGTGGCCTCAACTTAGAAATACAAGTGTTCCACTAGAAAGATGAGATGAAATCGCTTGAAAACGATATAAAGAACGCCGGAATCGGAGTTACGGTTTGGAAATGGCAAGCGATTCAAATATGACACCGGTCTGCGATTTACAGCAAGTAGCCATCTAAATGCAATGAGCTAAACATGCTACAGCACTCAAACATGGCATAAAAATACATGGCAGGGATGCATTCAAGATACTTAACAAAAGTCTAGCACTGAGCTACGGCCAAATCATCTATTAACAGGTTCAAACAAGCATGGGGAAAATGCATATGGTAAACAGATTTCAGACTTAGTGAAATTAACACTTGTCTGGAATTTCAGATCAGATAGCACTCTTCGGAGCAACAAAACTACCTGCTACAGGACCTGAACATGGCAAAGTAAAGCATGTCATGGAGCTACTCAAAGAGCTTAACAAAAGTCCCTTAGTAACCTTGAGCCAAAAGGGATTAGAAAATACAATTGCAAGCATGTGAACATGTCAAAAACATAATCAGTTCTCAGACTTAGTGAAAACTGGAACATGCTGAAAACATATATCAAGTAGGCATGTTTACGAGCTCGATGCACTCACCAGAGAGCAATTCATGACCATCTAAGCATACACCCATCAAGAATACACAAAATTCAAGCTAGACATGGCAAGAACAATAGCATAGCATGCACGGATCAACTACAACATCCTCGGCAAAATCGCTAACAAGTAGACAATCTGCCCAGATTCACGAAGTAGCAAAAGTAAAGCTTGATTGACTCAAGCTAGGGTGCTCCATAATTGCAAACAAAGACATGGATGGATAGAGCACTACAAGATTAACAAAACATCCTTACTGATCATCCTCAAAAGAGGCACAGATCACTAGGAAACAACATGAACATATGGCCATATGAGATAAACAGCTCAAGGACTTAGTGGAAATGCTAAGTCCCTGAAATCAGCTTTACCAAGTGCCTCACTTTGCAAGCTTGTGCTAGTCACCACACACATCACAAAAATACATGGGTTGCACCTCTGGAAAGAAGGCAAAACCCTTAACAAAACATATGCAGAGCTCATGGGCATATCATGCACACAAAAAATCATGGCAAAAAATGACAAATATCTAAATGGAGTAGCAGATCTGACAATTATCTCAAGTAGCACTCTTCTAATAGCATTTCGGGCATCAATATGAACTCAAATGAAAATGATGCAATGGAATGAAATGATGTACTCTCTGAGACGAACATTTTGATATGCTATATGCCAAAAACGGAGCTACGGATGCAGCGATATAGCATGATGAAAAATGCAAATTATTAGGGTTTCGGGGACGGAAAGTCAACCGAGACGGGATCCGGATCCAGATTTGGGTCGGGAACGCGGTTACTGTAGCAGCTCGAGGTCTCACCGAAAATGGAGGTCCGCCGGAATCCTGTTCGCCGGAGGGAGGGGTTCGCCGGAGAGGGGACTTGCCGGGGCACCGATGGGTGGCAGGGAGACGTGCGCGGGCCCGGGCGCGGCGCCGGCGTTGGGCAGCGGGTCGCCGGAGCCGGAGCGACAAGGAGGCGCGGCGGGCTTGCTCCGGCCGGCGACGAAGGCTGCGACCGGCGCGGATCCCACGGCGGCGCGGCGTGCCGGAGTGGAGGAGGACGAAGGCGGGCGGCGGCGATCCGGATGGGCCTCGGGGGCCAGATGCGGGCCTCCTGGGCCGGAGCGGCGGCAGCGAGGTATGGTGACACGTGTCACTCACCGATTGGTGCGGGCGCGGCGGCGCGACTTCGGACGTGTCCGGCCGGACAGAAAAATGTCGCCGGCGCGCGAGGTAGGTGGATCTAGGGTTAGGGACGAGGTGAACCGCGAATTTCGGGAGGGTGGTGTATATATAGGCATAGAGGGAGCTAGGAGAGTCCAAATGAGGTGCGGTTTTCGGCCACGCGATCGTGAACGAACGCTCTAGATGATGGAGAGGGTTTTGGTGGGTTTTGGGCCAAAATGGAGGGGTGTTGGGCTGCAACACACACGAGGCCTTTTCGGTCCCTCGGTTAACCGTTGGAGTATCAAACGAAGTCCAAATGATACGAAACTTGACAGGCGGTCTACCGGTAGTAAACCAAGGCCGCTTGGCAAGCCTCGGTCCAATCCGGAAATGTTTAATCCCCACACATGAAAGAAAGGTAGAAATGACCACCGGAGGAGAACGAAGCGCCGGAATGCAAAACGGACAACGGGGAAAATGCTCGAATGCATGAGATGAACACGTATGCAATTGCAATGCACATGATGACATGATATGAGATGCATGACAACGATAACAACACATGGAGACAAAGACCTGAACCCGAGAAAATAAAATAACTTAAGGCCGGAAACGGCAAGAGTTGGAGTACAAATTGGGTAAATCATATCCGGGGTGTTACAACACTCCACCACTACGAAAGGATCTTGTCCCGAGATCTAGGACTGAAAGAACGCCGGGTACTCAGAACGGAGGTGATCCTCGCGTTCCCAGGTAGCTTCACGGTCGGAATGGTGTGACCACTTGACTTTGAGGAATTTGATTGACTTGTTGCGAGTCTTGCGTTCAGTCTCTTCAAGAATAGCCATGGGGTGCTCACGATAGGAGAGATCTTCTTGGAGCTCAATGTCCTCGAAGTTGACGGTGCGGTCAGGAGTCTTGAAGCATTTTCGGAGCTGAGAGACATGAAACATGTCATGAACATTTGCAAAGTTTGAAGGAAGCTCGAGCGGATAGGCGAGATCGCCTCTCTTGCTGACAATCTTGAAAGGTCCCACGTATCTAGGGGCAAGCTTCCCTTTGATACCGAAGCGACGAGTACCTTTCATAGGAGAGACGCGGAGGTAAACATGATCTCCGATCTCGAAAGCCAAATCACGGTGCTTACTATCATAGTAGCTCTTCTGGCGGGATTGGGCTGCTTTGAGGTTATCTCGAATGACTTTGCACATTTCCTCTGCCTCTGTGATTAAGTCATTACCCAAAAGCTGACGTTCACCGGTTTCAGACCAGTTGAGAGGGGTATGGCACTTCCTGCCATACAGAATTTCAAATGGGGCCTTGCCCAAACTTGCTTGAAAACTGTTGTTGTAGGAGAATTCAGCATAAGGAAGACAATCCTCCCACTTCATGCCAAAGGAGATCACACAAGCCCTGAGCATATCTTCAAGAATCTGGTTGACACGCTCGACTTGACCGCTAGTTTGAGGATGGAAAGCTGTGCTGAAGCGGATGTTGGTGCCCATGGCCTTCTAAAAAGAATCCCAAAACTTGGAGGTAAAGATGCTTCCACGGTCTGAAGAGATCACTTGTGGAATACCGTGCAGAGAGACAATTCGAGAGGTATAGAGTTCTGCCAATTGAGCTGCAGTGATTGACTCTTTGATAGGCAGAAAGTGAGCCACTTTGGTGAGTTTGTCGATGACAACGAATATAGCATCATTGCCACGCTTGGACTTTGGAAACCCAGTCACGAAGTCCATTTCAATGTGGTCAAACTTCCATTCTGGAATGGTAAGAGGTTGGAGGAGACCAGCTGGCCTTTGGTATTCTGCCTTCACTCTTCTGCAGACATCACATTCATTCACGAATTGAGAAATCTCGCGCTTCATTCGAGTCCACCAATAAGCCTGCTTGAGGTCCTGATACATCTTCGTGCTCCCAGGGTGGATGGAGAGGAGATAATTGTGAGCCTCGTTAATGATCACTTTATGAGGTTCACCTTTGGGCACAACAATACGATCCTCGAAGAAAAGAGTATCCTTGTCATCAAGGCGGTAGCACTTGTACTTGGGTTGACTCTTGGCAATCCCAATCTTCACCTTTTTCACCATAGCATCAAGAAGCTGAGCTTGGCGAATCTGGTCTTCCAAGGTAGGAGAGACTTGAAGGTTGGCGAGGAAACCTTGAGGAACAACTTGCAGATTAAGTTTGCGGAAAGCTTCACAAAGCTCGGGTTGATAAGGCTTGAGAATCAGACTGTTGCAATAAGCCTTCCTGCTCAATGCGTCAGCAATCACATTGGCCTTGCCTGGAGTATACTCGATACTCGGATTATACTCTTGAATCATTTTGACCCATCGAGTTTGCCTGAGGTTGAGATTAGGCTGAGTGAAGATGTACTTGAGACTCTTGTGATCAGTGAAAATGTCCATTTTTCTTCCCAATAAGAGATGTCTCCAAGTCAAAAGAGCATGCACAACTGCCGCCAACTCGAGATCATGAGTGGGGTAGTTCTTCTCATTGCGCTTCAACTGGCGAGAGGTATAAGCAACAACTTTCTTCTCTTGCATCAACACTGCGCCAAGACCTTGGAGAGAGGCATTACAAAAGACCTCGTACGGCTTGGATTCATCAGGCAGAGTGAGAACTGGAGCAGTGATCAACTTCTCTTTCAAAGTGTTGAAAGCAATGTCACACTCCGGAGACCAAACGTACTTGACGTGCTTCTGGAGAAGATTTGAGAGAGGCTTCGCGATCTTAGAAAAGTTTTCAACGAATCTTCGACAATAGCTTGCGAGACCGAGGAAGCTACGGAGTTGCTTCACGTTCTGAGGAGGTTCCCAATTCACAATTGCAGACACCTTCTCAGGATTCACGGCAATGCCCTTGGCAGAGATGATATGACCAAGATAAAGAACCTCATCGAGCCAAAATTTGCACTTGGAGAACTTGGCGTAGAACTGGTGTTCCCTCAGCTTGTCGAGTACCAAACGCAAGTGCTTGGCATGATCTTCCTTGTTCTTCGAGAAAACCAGAATGTCGTCGAGATAGACCAAAACGAAGTCATTGGTGTAGGCGTTGAAGATGAAGTTCATCATGCGAGAGAAAGTTGGAGGAGCGTTGACGATGCCAAAAGACATGACAGTGTACTCATATGACCCATAGCTTGTCCTGAAAGCCGTCTTGGAAATATCTTGCTCACGGATTCGAATCTGATGATAACCCATACGGAGATCAAGCTTGGAGAATACTTGAGAACCTTTGAGTTGTTCGAACAGCTCATTGATGTTGGGAA
Organism: Triticum urartu; assembly: GCF_003073215.2. NCBI lineage: Eukaryota > Viridiplantae > Streptophyta > Magnoliopsida > Poales > Poaceae > Triticum > Triticum urartu. The sequence goes on along the minus strand of NC_053022.1, from coordinate 382,610,197 downwards.
GTGGGTATTTGTTCTTGATGGTCTTCTTGTTCAATGGACGGTAATAAACACAAAGTTGGTCCGTTCCATCCTTCTTCTTCACAAAAAGAACACCACAACCCCACGGAGAAGAACTAGGTCGGATGAGACCCATACGCTCTTGAATATCGAGTTGCTTCTTCAGCTCCTTCAACTCTTCAGGTCCGAGCTTGTAAGGACGCTTGCACACAGGTTTCGTGCCGGGCTCAAGATCAATAACGAATTCAACTGGCCGGTGCGGAGGCATTCCTGGAAGCTCTTCTGGAAAGACGTCTTGATATTCGCAAACGACTGGAATCTGCGAGATAGCATCCAGTTCACCCTTCTCATTGAGAGAAAACAGACGGATGGTATCATCACGAACGGCATAGACAATTACATCCTCAGACGAATGAGTCAATTGAATCTGCCTGGCAGCACAATCAAGATGCGCCTTGTGCTTAGAAAGCCAATCCATCCCGAGAATAAGATCAATATCCGAGTCACCAAGAACCGTTGGAGAAGCCAGAAACTTGTAGTCACCCAAGGTGATAGTAACATCCGGCACGATGGAGTTAGCATGCATGCATCTACCGGGAGAGACAACTGCTAACGGACTAGGCAAAACTTGCGAAACCAATTCATGCCTAGATGTAAACGGTCTCGAGATGAAACAATGCGATGCACCAGTGTCAAAAAGAACTTTAGCTGGAATATCATTAATAGGAAGGTTACCCATGATGACATCTGACGAATCCTCTGCCTGAGCTGCGTTCATCAAGTTGACCTTGGCGTGCTTGGGGTTATGCTTGACCACAACTGTACTTGCCAATCTGACAGGAGGAGGAGGAGGAAGACGCCTCTGGTTGAGACACTTGTTGGCATAGTGACCCTTCTGTTGGCACTTGTTGCACGTGACCTCTGAAAGCGGACGGTGATACGGAGCACTCGATCTTGGAGCTTGAGACGAAGTCTTGTTCTGAAAGCCAGGGTTGGGTGGGTGGGAAGATCCACTGCCACCTTTGCTCTTCTGCTGATACGGCTAACGGAATGGAGGAGGAGGAAGCCAATACTTTTGCTACTTGGCCACTTGAGTAGAGGAAGAAGGAGTAGTGTCTCTGACTCGCTTCTTGGAAGCATCACACCTCAGTTGAGCGGCCTCTTGCTTCAATGCCATGTTGTAGAACTCATCGTATCTCAAGGGCTCAAAGAGAACAAGAGCTAGCTGGATTTCTTCTCTGAGACCACCCCTGAACTGGTATATCATGCTCTTCTCATCAGGTACGTCCTGCTTGGCAAAGCGGGCGAGCTTCTGGAACAACTTGTTGTAGTCATAGACAGACAAAGAGCCTTGCTTCAGGTTGCGGAATTCCTCACGCTTGCTTTCAACCACGCTCTGAGGGATATGGTGAGCTCCGAAATCTTGACGGAATTCATCCCAGGTAATAACACGTCCACCTCTGGAATCCTTGTACTGCTGGAACCATTCTGCAGCTTGATCTTTGAGTTGGAAGGAAGCGAACTTGACAAAGTCCTCAGGCCTGATGTTACTGCACTCGAAATGCTTGCACAGATCCACGAGCCAATCGTCAGCATCGGTTGCCTCAACACAATTGCTGAAAGTCTTTGGCCCGTTAGCAAGGAACTGGTTGAGTGTAGCAAAGTGATTCTGATTGTTGCCTTGGTTGCCTTGATTACGCTCTTGGAGAATTTGCATGATCAACTGTGTGTTTGCATTGGTTGCAGCCATCACAGCTTGCCATGCCTCTGGAGGAGGTGGAGGTGGTGGCGGATCTTGATTCTGATTCTGATTGGTGCTCTTAGCGGGAGCCATCCTGAAGAGGTTGACCACCGTTAGCACATGGACAGATAAATGAAGCTGAATCCAACGGAATGAAAATTGCAACATAAAGTCTTCACATCCGAACAAAATGAACGAATGCATTCCTCTTGAAATGGTCACATATCCATAAATTGAGAAGCCACGTAGAATTTAGGTAGAGAAATAAATCAATAAGGTACGGATCAAGAACGAATACTCGGTAAGAAATCCCAATCTCAAACCAAATATCCGTGGAAGAAGAACTAGAGCTACGAGAATTCCCACCTATGAAACTCCCGAACCTTTCCGGTTATGCAATCAGGTGTTGGGGATACAGGGGAAGCATAGTATCTCACCCAAATCTAGCAAATCCTACATCCAGCTGTATCCATCCTTCAACACATAACCGAGAAAAACTTCGGAAACCATCTACCTCAACCTTCGAAAAGCATCCGTTATACAAGTTATGGCGATACTCCCGAACTCCCGCCCCAGTACTGGGTGGCGTCGAGGTTATCTCACCAACGAACTGCATAAAAGAGATTTTCGATGTCGGCGTACTAAACTCAGGTATTCCAGAACTGCAACGATAAAATTATGACGACAACACCTCAGAGCTCAACTCCCCGGGACACTTCCACAAAACCCGTGACAGGAGGCACCAAGACAATGTTCTCGTCATAAAACCATCAGAACGATTCCAAGATACCCGCGTGATCCTAAAAAAAATTAGTGAAATTTAAGAAGAGAAGAGTCAAAACTCTACGTCAGGATGCCTTACCAGAGCGATGAGGAGACTGGGAAGTAAAAAGAATTCCTAAACTCTCCGATATATAATTCCTAAATGACTCAAAACATTTTTCTAGACACAACTCGGCCGCTAAAAACGATCAAGCAATGGGGCTCCTAAGGTCGGGGAAGGCTCTGATTACCAACTTGTAACACCCTCGATGCGACTATAGCGCCCACGTGTCGAGGCACGACATAATCGCATTGAAGGCATATGTCGCAAGTTAGGAAATCTTCACAACATCCCATGTAATATAGAAATAAAAGGGGAGGTAACATAGTTGGCTTACACTCGCCACGTCAATCAAGTACATAAATAACATTACATCATCCAAACACTCATGGCCCGACTACGGCGCCAAAATAAAAGATAACCCAACATGCGACACGGTCCCGATCACCCCCAACTGGGCACCACTACTAATCATCAGGAAAGGAAACATAGTATCGTTGTGAGTCCTCGTCGAACTCCCACTTGAGCTCGAGCGCGTCACCTGGAGCGGAATCATCAGGCCCTGCATCTGGTGAAATAGTAATCTGTGAGCCACAGGGACTCAGCAATCTCGCACCCTCGCGATCAAGACTATTTAAGCTTAATAGGTATGGCAAGGCAAATATGTGTGGAGCTGCAGCAAGCGACTAGCATATATGGTGTCTAATCCTGTTCGCAAAAGAGAGCGAGAAGAGGAGGCAAAGCGCGAACGCATAACTAAAGAGGGCAAACCTGCGACAAGCATTACTCCAACACCGTGTCCACTTCCCGGACTCCACCAAGAAGAGGCCATCACGGTAACTCACACTGTTGATTCATTTTAATTAAGTTAAGGTTCAAGTTATCTACAACCGGACATTAACAAATTCCCATCTGCCCATAACTGCGGGCACGGCTTCCGAAAGTTCAAATCCCTACAGGGGAGTCCCAACTTAGCCCATGACAAGCTCTCACGGTCAACGAAGGAATAGACCTCCTCCTGAGACGTTCCAATCAGACTCGGTACCTCGGTTCTTCAAGACACTTCGACAGGTTAAAACTAATCCAGCAACACCGCCCGAATGTGCCGACAAATCCCGATAGGAGCTGCACATATCTCTATCTCAGGGCACACTCAGATTGTCCTAGGTACGGGTAGGCCAGCCCAGAGTTGCCCCTGGTGGCCACCGACAGCTGACAGGTGGACCAACACTAAGAGACGCGGCGTGCCGGAGTGGAGGAGGATGAAGGCGGGCGGCGGCGATCCGGATGGGCCTCGGGGGCCAGATGCGGGCCTCCCGGGCCGGAGCGGCGGCAGCGAGGTACGGTGACACGTGTCACTCGCCGATTGGTGCGGGCGCGGCGGCGCGACTTCGGATGTGTCCGGCCGGACAGAAAAATGTCCGCCGGCGCGCGAGGTAGGTGGATCTAGGGTTAGGGACGAGGTGAACCGCGAATTTCGGGAGGGTGGTATATATATAGGCATAGAGGGAGCTAGGAGAGTCCAAATGAGGTGCGGTTTTCGGCCACGCGATCGTGAACGAACGCTATAGATGATGGAGAGGGTTTTGGTGGGTTTTGGGCCAAAATGGAGGGGTGTTGGGCTGCAACACACACGAGGCCTTTTCGGTCCCTCGGTTAACCGTTGGAGTATCAAACGAAGTCCAAATGATACGAAACTTGACAGGCGGTCTACCGGTAGTAAACCAAGGCCGCTTGGCAAGCCTCGGTCCAATCCGGAAATGTTTAATCCCCACACACGAAAGAAAGGTAGAAATGACCACCGGAGGAGAACGAAGCGCCGGAATGCAAAACGGACAACGGGGAAAATGCTCGAATGCATGAGATGAACACGTATGCAATTGCAATGCACATGATGACATGATATGAGATGCATGACAATGATAACAACACACGGAGACAAAGACCCGAACCCGAGAAAATAAAATAATTTAAGGCCGGAAACGACAAGAGTTGGAGTACAAATTGGGTAAATCATATCCGTAGTGTTACAACGAGTGAGGACAAAGTGCGCAGAATAGAGTAGTATTGATCTATGGGGCCAGTCTAGATCCCGCCGAGAGTAACGACCACCGGCGGGTGTGTCCGGGGCGTTACAAGTTGGTATCAGAGCCGACCCTCGCGGTTACACGGATGTTTGCGGACAGGTGCGCGGTCATGTTGTTCATGACGTTTGTGACTCGTCGTGGCACACGACATGACGCATGTACCGGACTGGATGCACAGACGTTTATGCCAAGAGGGAACGTTCCTGTGGCCCGACGAGGACGTCGGTTTCTCTGAGTGGGGGTGTATGTGATAGCCTGGCTTATTAGGGATGATAGACTACTCATATCAATAAGGAATTCTTTCTTTCCGGAAGCCCATTCGAACATAACTCCAAAGTTAAGCGTGCTCACCTTGGAGTAGTTTCAGGATGGGTGACCGACCGGGAAGTTGCTCCCGGATGCGCACGAGTGAGGACAAAGTGCGCATAATAGACTAGTATTGATCTGTGGGGCCAGTCTATATCCTGCCAGGAGTAACGACCACCGGTGGGTGTGTCTGGGGCATTACAATACTATGCGCTCTTTCTCCATATTTTTTCCCACTGGGTTTTTTCAGAGTTTTGAGGCATGGATATATGGATAACTGCCCAAGGGGGAGTGTTGGGAAACTTGGGCCTTAGATGGAACAAGTCATTGGCCCATTATAGACCAAGTCCCTCCAGTAAACGTTAAAGTGGGCACTTATCCCTCCGCCCCTAGTTATATAAAGAGGAGAGCACCATGTGTATGTACAGTTGATGATGATTAATAAAGAAAGACTCCCCTCTACATCTCTGTGTCCATTTACTTTCTGTACCTATGTGTGATCGACTACGATGCTCGCTTGCGCTCCGTAATCTTGAACCGGACTCGCCGGCAGGAGTTGCGGAACAATTTCTCTTCAACTTCTTTTTCTTCTTCCAAAGAACAGGAGCCAGATAGCAACAATATTCTTTTTTTTCATGCGAACAGGAGCTAGCTGGGATTGTTATAACATCTAGCCCTCCGTAAAGAAATATAAGAGCGTATCTAAACGCTCTTATATTTCTCTGTAGAGGAAGTAGATGATACCCCATGCATTGCTGTAAGAATTGGTTGTAATATATTTTATAAAATTTGATTGAGTGAAATATAAATATTTAAGTTAATAATATATGAACCAAAATTTAGAACACATATACTTTATCATATTTGATTATGTATACTTGTAAAGTATTTATTAAATATATGAAAAAACTAACGCTCACACGTATAGCATCTTGCACATCGCCCACACGTCTCCGTCACCACTCATTTTGTCACGGACTGGGATCAGGTGACATTGCTTCACACAGTCATATCGTAACATACGGCTGTGCATCTACCATTAAAGCAAAATCTAACGTCTCATAATGACGCAACTGGAAAACCGATTCGGGCTTGCTTTTTCAGTCATTCGACAATAGCAAAACAGCGATCGGTTTGTCTATCTGTATACATTCATTTCAAAAAACAAATATGTATACAATGAAATCAAGAACCGACATCGACCAAGCATGCATCAACCAATTCATCAATGCGTCCATCCATCATCCACCCATTAAAGGTATGAATTTTTTTTTCATACTTAGAGCATCTACAGCCGAGCGTCTCAAACCCGCCTCAAACGCCTGGGCGGACATCCCGGTCACTGGCTGGTCAAAAAAACCTCACCCATCTGGACGTCTCAAACTAGGCTCAAACGTTCGGGCCGACTGGCACCCATCATATTCAGCCCATATATAGGGTGGATATGGGCGCGTCCGGACGTGTCCGCCACTTCGGACTGACGTTGCGGTCCCATGCGAAATCGTTCGGAAACCCAACAGTCTGACGACATCTTCTTCAAGTGGCATGAACACCGCGTTGTGCCGCTCCGGCTCGCCGCCCTTGGGCTAAGTCTCGCTTTTTAAGCCGAATGGCGACTGTGACGCCCCAAGACCGGAGCTTCAGACGCCTTCCATGTTTTCTGAGTTTTCGTCGTGTGAGTTGTTGGTTTGTTGCATTCATCTTTGCATCATGTGCATTGCATCATGTCATCATGCCATCATATCATTAATTTTTGCAACTCAACTAAATAAACCGTATGGATCTTCGATCCGTTTAAATTGAGGGAACTCACATGGTGGTTTCTCTTTAAAACATACCCTCCCGATATTTAGGGAGATATTATAAAATATTCCATTTTTGGAATTCACCTAAAACACACTTGCAAAATTTCCCCATGCCTTTGTTATCTCACTTCTTGACCTCGAACTTTGTCCGTAAATTCTTTCGTCGTTTTCCGGAGCTCCATCAAAAATCCGAACATTTTTTGGACCTTCCCAACCCTCACTTCCTATTCAATCATTTGAATTTAAACAAAATGAGTTTGAATTTAAATATCTCAATCTTGGTCTTTTCTATTTTCTCGGAACAAGCACATTTTGCGAGTCTGGGAATATAGTCCGCGTGCCCAAGTCCTTCCTCTAACCCTTTCTTTTCTCTCCTTCCTTTCTTTGCTTTTATTTTTCTGCTATAAAAAAATTAAGGGAGAGAGAGCCCAGTCAAGCCTCTGTCCACCCGGGCCTCCCAACCTCCTCCGGCCCATTTGACCGTTTAGGCCCAGCCCGCCCTGCCTTCTCAACCCTAGCCGCACGCATCCAGCTAGCGCTGTGATACGTCTCCAACGTATCTATAACTTTTGATTGCTCCATGCTATATTATCTACTGTTTTAGACATTATTGGGCTTTATTATCCACTTTTATATTATTTTTGGGACTAACCTATTAACCGGAGGCCCAGCCCAGAATTGCTGTTTTTTGCCTGTTTTAGGGTTTCGAAGAAAAGGAATATCAAATGGAGTCCAAACGGAATGAAACCTTCAGAAACGTGATTTTCTCATCAGATAAGATCCAGGAGACTTGGACCCTCCGTCAAGAAAGCCATGAGGTGGTCACGAGGGTAGGGGGGCCCCCTAGGGCGCGCCCCTGCCTCGTGGACCCTTCGAAGCTCCACCGACGTACTTCTTCCTCCTATATATATCCACGTACCCCCAAACGACCGGGGACGGAGCCAAAAACCTAATTCCACTGCCGTAACTTTCTGTATCCACGAGATCCCATCTTGGGGCCTGTTCCAGAGCTCCGCCGGAGGAGGCATCGATCACGGAGGGCTTCTACATCATCATCCAAGCCCCTCCGATGAAGTGTGAGTAGTTTACTTCAGACCTACGGGTCCATAGCTAGTAGCTAGATGGCTTCTTCTCTCTTTTTGAATCTCAATACAATGTTCTCCCCCTCTCTCGTGGAGATCTATTCGATGTATTCTTCTTTTTACGGTGTGTTTGTTGAGACCGATGAATTGTGGGTTTATGATCAAGTTTATCTATGAATAATATTTGAATCTTTGCTGAATTCTTTTATGTATGATTGGTTATTTTTGCAAGTCTCTTCGAATTATCAGTTTCGTTTGGCCTACTAGATTGGTTGTTCTTGCCATGGGAGAAGTGCTTAGCTTTGGGTTCAATCTTGCGGTGTCCTTTCCCAGTGACAGAAGGGGCAGCAAGGCACGTATTGTATCGTTGCCATCGAGGATAACAAGATGGTTTTTTTATCATATTTCATGAAACTATCCCTCTACATCATGTCATCTTGCTTAAGGCGTTACTCTGTTTTTAACTTAATACTCTAGATGCATGCTGGATAGCGGTCGGTGAGTGGAGTAATAGTAGTAGATGCAGAATCATTTCGGTCTACTTGTCTCGGACGTGATGCCTATATACATGATCATACCTAGATATTCTCATAACTATGCTCAATTCTGTCAATTGCTCAAAAGTAATTTGTTCACCCACCGTAGAATACTTGTGCTCTTGAGAGAAGCCACTAGTGAAACCTATGGCCCCCGGGTCTCTTTCTCATCATATCAATCTCCATTACTTTATTATTGCATTGCTTTTACTTTATTTACTTTGCATCTTTATACCAAAAATACCAAAAATATTATTTATCATCTCTATCGGATCTCACTTTTGTAAGTGACCGTGAAGGGATTGACAACCCCTAAGCGCGTTGGTTGCGTTGAGCTATTGTTTTTGTGTAGGTATGAGGGACTCGAGCGTAGCCTCCTACTGGATTGATACCTTGGTTCTCAAAAACTGAGGGAAATACTTACGCTACTTTGCTGCATCATCCCTTCCTCTTCGAGAAAATCCAACACAGTGCTCAAGAGGTAGCAAGAAGAATTTCTGGCGCCGTTGCCGGGGAGTCTGGGCAAAAGTCAACATACCAAGTACCCATCACAATCCCTATCTCCCGCATTACATTATTTGCCATTTGCCTCTCGTTTTCATCTCCCCCACTTCACCCTTGCCGTTTTATTCGCCCTCTCTCTCTATCCTCCCTCTCTTTCTCCATTTGCCTGTTTTGTCGTTTGCTTTTTGTTTGCTCGTGTGTTAGTTTGCTTGCTTGTCGTTATGGCTAGTTCTTTACCTTCTGCCTCTATGTCTGAAATTGGGGATACTATTGTCGATAATAATTTTGATGCTCCTACGAAAGAACCCACTATCTCACATATAAAAAGATTTTGTGTTGGTAGCGGTAATATTATTGGAAAAGGAGTTATTCAAGATTTCTTTACTTTTGTCGTTGCTTTACCTTCTATGGGTAGTTCTATTCTTCATAGAACTAGTAGTCTTGTGGACGCTATTGCCATGCTTGTTGTTGAACTTGAGAGGCAATTCATGCATTTACATCCTTCTATATAAATGATTTTCCTAGAATTTTCTAATATTGAGCATTCTTCTGTTAAGCGTGTCGTTACTATCTTTTTGGCTCATGATTTTCGATTCATAATTAAAGAGGCCAAAGAAATATTTGCGCATTATAAGGTGGATGCTTGCCGTCCTCCCATAGAGACTATCCTCTTTGATTAAGAAGAAATAATGCATTTTCAATCTCTAGACTATGTTGCTTTCAATGAAAATCTTAGAAGAAGGGTTCCTACTAATGCTTTAGTTGATAGAATTTCTGAACTTAATGATGATTTAGCTATTCAAGATAATGAATTGGGATATTCTCTTGAATATAGGCTCACAAAGTTATGTCAAAAGAATGCTTATAATGATGAATTGGTTGTGCAATATGAAGGACCAAAGGAGGAACCTATACCTCCCAAGGTTGATCTTAGAGACTTTTGTCCCAACAAATTTAGCCCTTTTGATTACTTTTGCTTGCCTCGAAGAAAACTTTCTGCTGAACGTAGAGAATATGAAATGAGTTTTAACAATCTATCTTATTACTATGGCAATACCTAGATCTATTCTTGCTTGTTATGCCTAGCTAGGGGCGTTAAACGATAGCGCTTGTTGGGAGGCAACCCAATTTTATTTTTATTCCTTGCCTTTTGCTCCTGTTTAGTAATAAATAAATTATTTAGCCTATTTTTTGGTTGTGTTTTTTGTGTTTAATTAGTGTTTGTGCCAAGTAGAACCGTTGGGAAGACTCGGGGAAAGTCTTGTTGAACTTGCTGTAAAAAACAGAAACTTTAGCGCTCACGAGAACTGATGTCATTTTTATTTGGAAAGTGATATTTAGTTAATTATTTTTGCAGATGATTAATAGATAAATTCCTCACGTCCAGAAAATTATTTTAGAATTTTTGGGGTTCCAGATCTTGCGCTAGCTACAGATTACTACAGACTGTTCTGTTTTTGACAGATTCTGTTTTTCGTGTGTTGTTTGCTTATTTTGATGAATCTATGGCTAGTAAAATAGTTTATAATCCATATAGAAGTTGGAATACAGTAGGTTTAACACCCATATAAATAAATAAATAATGATTTCATTACATTACCTTGAAGTGGTCTTTTATTTTCTTTCGCTAACGGAGCTCACGAGTTTTCTACTTTAAGTTTTGTGTTGTGAAGTTTTCAAGTTTTGAGTAAAGATTTGATGGATTATGGAACAAGGAGTGGCAAGAGCCTAAGCTTTGGGATGCCCATGGCACCCCCAAGATAATCTAAGTACACCTAAAAGCCAAAGCTTGGGGATGCCCTGGAAGGCATCCCCTCTTTCGTCTACTTCTATCGGTAACTTTACTTGGAGCTATATTTTTATTCACCACATGATATGTGTTTTGCTTGGAGCGTCTTTTATGATTTGATTCTTTGCTTATTAGTTTACCACAATCATACTTGCTGTACACACCTTTTTAGAGAGCCATACATGATTTAGAATTTGATAGAAACTCTATGTGCTTCACTTATATCTTTTGAGCTCTATAATTTTGCTCTAGTGCTTCACTTATATCTTTTAGAGCACAGTGGTGGATTTGTTTTGTAGAAACTATTGATCTCTCATGCTTCACTTAGATTATTTTGAGAGTCTTAATAGCATGGTAATATGCTTAAAATCCTAATATGCTTGGTATGCAAGATTAATAATAAAACTTTCGTATGAGTGTGTTGAATACTAAGAAGAAATTGATGCTTGATAATTGTTTTGAGATATGAGGATGGTGATATTAGAGTCATGCTAGTTGAGTAGTTGTGAATTTGAGAAATGCTTGTGTTAAAGTTTGTGATTCCCGTAGCATGTACGTATGGTGAACCGTTATGTGATGAAGTCGGAGTATGATTTATTTATTGATTGTCTTCCTTATGAGTGGCGGTCGGGGACGAGCGATGGTCTTTTCCTACCAATCTATCCCCCTAGGAGCATGCGCATAATACTTTGCTTTGATAACTTCCATATTTTTGCAATAAGTATATGAGTTCTTTATGACTAATGTTGAGTCCATGGATTATATGCACTTTCCTTCCTTCCACCATTGCTAGCCTCTCTAATACCGCACACTTTTTGCCGGTATCATACACCCACCAAATACCTTCCTCAAAACAGCCACCATACCTACCTATCATGGCATTTCCATAGCCATTCCGAGATATATTGCCATGCAACTTTCCATCATTCCATTCATTATGACACACTCCATCATTGTCATATTGCTAGCATGATCATGTAGTTGACATCGTATTTGTGGCAAAGCCACCGTTCATAAGTCTTTCATACATGTCACTCATGATTCATTGCATATCCCGGTACACCGCCGGAGGCATTCATATAGAGTCATATTTTGTTCTAAGTATCGAGTTGTAATTGTTGAGTTGTAAAAAAATAAAAAGTGTGATGATCATCATTTTTAGAGCATTGTCCCAAGTGAGGAAAGGATGATGGAGACTATGATTCCCCCACAATTCGGGATGAGACTCCGGATGAAAAATAAATAAAAGAGGCCAAAGAAGCGCAAATAAAAAAAGAGGCCATAAAAAAAGAGAAAAGGCCCAAATAAAAAAAATTAGAAAAAAATGAGAGAAAAAGAGAGAAGGGACAATGTTACTATCCTTTTACCACACTTGTGCTTCAAAGTAGCACCATGATCTTCATGATAGAGAGTCTCTCATTATGTCACTTTCATATACTAGTGGGAATTTTTCATTATAGAACTTGGCTTGTATATTCCAATGATGGGCTTCCTCAAAATGCCCTAGGTCTTCATGAGCAAGCGAGTTGGATGCACACCCACTTAGTTTCTTTTGAGCTTTCATATACTTATAGCTCTAGTGCATCCGTTGCATGGCAATCCCTACTCACTCACATTGATATCTATTGATGGGTATCTCCATAGCCCGTTGATACGCCTAGTTGATGTGAGACTATCTTCTCCCTTTTTGTCTTCTCCACAACCACCATTCTATTCCACCTATAGTGCTATATCCATGGCTCATGCTCATGTATTGCGTGAAGATCGAAAAAGTTTTGAAAATGTCAAAAGTATGAAACAATTGCTTGGCTTGTCATCGGGGTTGTGCATGATTTAAATACTTTGTGTGGTGAAGATAGAGCATAGCCAGACTATATGATTTTGTAGGGATAACTTTATTTGGCCATGATATTTTGAGAAGACATAATTGCTTTGTTAGTATGCTTGAAGTATTATTATTTTTATATCAATATGAACTTTTGTCTTGAATCTTTCGAATCTGAATATTCATACCACAATTAAGAAGATTTACATTGAAATTATGCCAAGTAGCACTCCGCATCAAAAATTTTGTTTTTATCATTTACCTACTCGAGGATGAGCAGGAATTAAGCTTGGGGATGCTTGAACGTCTCCAACGTATCTATAATTTTTGATTGCTCCATGCTATATTATCTACTGTTTTAGACATTATTGGGCTTTATTATCCACTTTTATATTATTTTTGGGACTAACCTATTAACCGGAGGCCCAGCCCAAAATTGCTGTTTTTTTGCCTGTTTTAGGGTTTCGAAGAAAAGGAATATCAAACGGAGTCCAAACGCAATGAAACCTTTGGAAACGTGATTTTCTCATCAGATAAGATCCAGGAGACTTGGACCCTCCGTCAAGAAAGCCACGAGGTGGTCACGAGGGTAGGGGGCATGCCCTCCTAGGGTGCACCCCCTGCCTCATGGGCCCCTCGAAGCTCCACCGATGTACTTCTTCCTCCTATATATATCCATGTACCCCCAAACAATCGGGGACGGAGCCAAAAACCTAATTCCACCGCCGTAACTTTCTGTATCCATGAGATCCCATCTTGGGGCCTGTTCCGAAGCTCCGTCGGAGGAGGCATCGATTACAGAGGGCTTCTACATCTTCATCCAAGCCCTTCCGATGAAGTGTGAGTAGTTTACTTCAGACCTACGGGTCCATAGCTAGTAGCTAGATGGCTTCTACTCTCTTTTTAAATCTCAATACAATGTTCTCCCCCCCTCTCTCGTGGAGATCTATTCGATGAAATCTTGTTTTTGCAGTGTGTTTGTTGAGACAGATGAATTGTGGGTTTATGATCAAGTCTATCTATGGATAATATTTGAATCTTTGCTGAATTCTTTTATGTATGATTGGTTATCTTTGCAAGTCTCTTCGAATTATCAGTTTGGTTTGGCCTACTAGATTGGTTGTTCTTGCCATGGGAGAAGTGCCTAGCTTTGGGTTCGATCTTGCGGTGTCCTTTCCCAGTGACAGAAGGGGCAGCAAGGCACGTATTGTATCGTTGCCATCGAGGATAACAAGATGGTTTTTTTATCATATTGCATAAAACTATCCGTCTACATCATGTCGTCTTGCTTAAGACGTTACTCTGTTTTTAACTTAATACTCTAGATGCATGCTGGATAGCGGTCGATGAGTGGAGTAATAGTAGTAGATGCAGAATCGTTTCAGTCTACTTGTCTTGGACGTTATGCCTATATACATGATCATACCTAGATATTCTCATAACTATGCTCAATTTTGTCAATTGCTCAACAGTAATTTGTTCACCCACCGTAGAATACTTATGCTCTTGAGAGAAGCCACTAGTGAAACCTATGGCCCCCGGGTCTCTTTCTCATCATATCAATCTCCATTACTTTATTATAGCATTTCTTTTACTTTGCTTTTACTTTATTTACTTTGCATCTTTATACCAAAAATATCAAAAATATTATTTATCATCTCTATCAGATCTCACTTTCGTAAGTACCGTGAAGGGATTGACAACCCCTAAGCGTGTTGGTTGCGTTGAGCTATTGTTTTTGTGTAGGTACGAGGGACTCGAGCGTAGCCTCCTACTGGATTGATACCTTCGTTCTCAAAAACTGCGGGAAATACTTACGCTACTTGGCTGCATCATCCCTTCCTCTTCGGGAAATCCAACGCAGTGCTCAAGAGGTAGCACGTTGCTCGCTCGATCCCATCTCCCTCCCGCAGCGCCGCCTCCCTCCTCTCGCTCTCTCTCCCTTCGTCCTCCTCCTACGCCTCACCCACAGACAGAGAGGAGCGAGAGCTCCTTCTGCCGCGCGCCACCCCGAGCCGTGAAGCCTCGTCCCCGACCTCCTCCCTCGTGCGGTTCCTTCCCTGCCTCCTGATCGAGGAGACGACCAGCCAGCGCCTACCGTCGCCAAGATCGAGAGTACCTCTTGATGTCTACTACACAATCTTCTTCTTGTAGACGTTGTTGGGCCTCCAAGTGCAGAGGTTTGTAGGACAGTAGCAAATTTCCCTCAAGTGGATGACCTAAGGTTTATCAATCCGTAGGAGGAGTAGGATGAAGATGGTCTCTCTCAAGCAACCCTGCAACCAAATAACAAAGAGTCTCTTGTGTCCCCAACACACCCAATACAATGGTAAATTGTATAGGTGCACTAGTTCGGCGAAGAGATGGTGATACAAGTGGTATATGGATAGTAGATAAAGGTATTTGTAATCTGAAATAATAAAAACAGCAAGGTAACGAATGATAAAAGTGAGCGTAAACGGTATTGCAATGTGTGTAAATAAGGCCTAGGGTTCATACTTCTCACTAGTGTAAGTCCTCTCAACAATACTAACATAATTGGATCATAAAACTATCCCTCAACATGCAACAAAGAGTCACTCCAAAGTCACTAATAGCGAGAACGAACGAAGAGATTATGGTAGGGTACGAAACCACCTCAAAGTTATTCTTTCCAATCAATCCGTTGGGCTATTCCTATAAGTGTCACAAACAGCCCTAGAGTTCGTACTAGAATAACACCTTAAGACACAAATCAACCAAAACCCTAATGTCACATAGATACTCCAATGTCACCTCAAGTATCCATGGGTATGATTATACGATATGCATCACACAATCTCAGATTCATCTATTCAGCCAACACATAGAACCTCAAAGAGTGCCCCAAAGTTCTACCGGAGAATCACGACGAAAACGTGTGCCAACCCCTATGCATAGGTTCCCAATGAACATGCAAGTTGGTCACCAAAACATACATCAAGTGGCATGCGGTATCCCATTGTTACCACAGATATCCACGGCAAGACATACATCATGTGTTCTCAAGTCTTTAAAGACTCAATCGGATAAGATAACCTCAAGAGGGAAACTCAATTCATTATAAGAGAGAAGAGGGGGAGGAGAAACATAAGATCCAACTATAATAGCAAAGCTTGCGATACATCAAGATCGTATCACCTCAAGAACACGAGAGAGAGAGAGAGATCAAACACATAGCTACTGGTACATACCCTCAGCCCCGAGGGAGAACTACTCCCTCCTCGTCATGTAGAGCACCGGGATGATGAAGATGGCCACCGGAGAAGGATTTCCCCCTCCGGCAGGGTGCCGGAACGGGTCTAGATTGGTTTTCGGTGGCCACGGAGGCTTCTGGCGGCGGAACTCCCGATCTATTCTGCTCCTGGATGTTTTTAGGGTATGTAGGTATATAGGGCGAAGAAGAACGTCAGGGGAGCCACGAGGCCCGAGGCAGGGGGCACCCTAGGGGGGTGGGCCGCCCCCACCCTCGTGAGCTTCCTTACTTCTTCTGACGTGGGGTCCAAGTCCTCGGGTGGCTTTCATTTCCAAAAATAACTTCTCTAGTTGATTTCGTTCCGTTTCGACTCCGTCTGATATTCCTTTTCTTCAAAACACTGAAATAGGCATAAAACAGCAAATCTGGGCTGGGCCTCCGGTTAATAGGTTAGTCCCAAAAATAATATAAAAGTGGATAATAAAGCCCAATATTGCCCAAAACAGTAGATAATATAGCATGGAGCAATCAAAAATTATAGATACGTTGGAGACGTATCAAGCATCCCCAAGCTTAATTCCTGCTCGTCCTCGAGTAGGTAAATGATAAAAAAGATAATTTTTGATGTGGAATGCTAGTTGGCATAATTTCAATGTAATTCTTCTTACTTGTGGATATGAATATTCAGATCCAAGATTCAAGACAAAAGTTCATATTGACATAAAATAATAATACTTCAAGCATACTAACTAAAGCAATTATGTCTTCTCAAAATAACATGGCCAAAGAAAGTTATCCCTACAAAATCATATAGTCTGGCTATGCTCCATCTTCACCACACAAATATTTAAATCATGCACAACCCCGATGACAAGCCAAGCAATTGTTTCATACTTTTGATGTTCTCAAACTTTTTCAATCTTCACGCAATACATGAGCGTGAGCCATGGACATAGCACTATAGGTGGAATAGAATGGTGGTTGTGGAGAAGACAAAAAGGGAGAAGATAGTCTCACATCAACTAGGCATATCAACAGGCTATGGAGATGCCCATCAATAGATATCAATGTGAGTGAGTAGGGATTGCCATGCAACAGATGCACTAGAGCTATAAATGTATGAAAGCTCAACAAAAGAAACTAGTGGGTGTGCATCCAACTTGCTTGCTCACGAAGACCTAGGGCAATTTGAGGAAGCCCATCATTGGAATATACAAGCCAAGTTCTATAATGTAAAATTCCCACTAGTATATGAAAGTGACAACATATGAGACTCTCTATATGAAGAACATGGTGCTACTTTGAAGCACAATATATGAGACTCGCTATATCATGGTGCTACTTTGAAGCACAAGTGTGGAAAACAAGGATAGTAGCATTGCCCCTTTTTATTTTTATTTTTATTATTTATTTGGCCTTTCTTTTATTTGGCCTTATTCACCTTTTGGACAATGCTCTATTGAATGATGAATCATCACATCTATTTATTTACAACTCACATGTACAACTCGATATACAGAACAAAGATGACTCTATATGGAATGCCTCGGCGGATTGTACCGGGGATTGCAATGATCAAGAGTGACATGTATTGAAAGAATTATTGAACGGTGCTTTGCCACAAATACAATGTCAACTACATGATCATGCTAAGCAATTGACAATTGATGAAGCGTGTCATAATAAGGAACGGTTGGAGTTGCCATGGCAATATATCTCGGAATGGCTTATTGGAAATGCCATAATAGGTAGGTTATGGTGCTGTTTTGAGGAAGTTATATGTGGGGTTTATGGATACCGGCGAAGTTGCGCGGATGGTGCGGTAACTAGAGAGGCTAGCAAGGTGGAAAGGGTGAGAGTGCGTATAATCATGGACTTCAACATTAGTCATAAAGAACTCACATACTTATTGCAAAAATCTATTAAGTTATCAAAGCAAAGTATACGCGCATGCTCCTAGGGGGATAGATTGGTAGGAAAAGACCATCGCTCGTCCCCGACCGCCACTCATAAGGAAGACAATCAATAAACACATGCTCCGACTTTCGTTACATAACGGTTCACCATACGTGCATGCTACGGGAATCACAAACCTTAACACAAGTATTCTTTAAATTCACAACTACTCAACTAGCATGACTTTAATATTATCACCTCCATATCTCAAAACAATTATCATGCTTCAATCTTTTCTTAGTATTCAACACACTCAAAAGAAAGTTTCACAAATCTTGAATACCAAGCATATTATTATTAAGCAAATTACCATGCTATTAAGAGACTCTCAAAATAATTTAAGTGAAGCATGAGAGATCAATAGTTTCTTTAAAACAAATCCACCACCGTGCTCTAAAAGATATAAGTGAAGCACTAGAGCAAATGACAAACTACTCCGAAAGATATAAGTGAAGATCAATGAGTAGTCGAATAATTATGCAACTATGTGAAGACTCTCTAACATTTAATAATTTCAGATCTTGGTACTTTATTCAAACAAGCAAAGCAAAATAAAATGACATCTAAGAATAGCAAACATCATGTGAAGAAGCAAAAACTTAGGATCAACCGAACTAACCGATAGTTGTTGAAGAAGAAAGGTGGGATGCCAACCGGGGCATCCCCAAGCTTAGATGCTTGAGACTTCTTGAAATATTATCTTGGGGTGCCTTGGGCATCCCCAAGCTTGAGCTTTTGTGTCTCCTTAATTCCTCTCATATCAAGTCTCCCTAAATCTCAAAAGCTTCTTCATCCACACAAAACTCAACAAGGACTCATGAGATAAGTTAGCATAAACCATTGAAAAAACATTATCATACTCTACTGTAGAAAATCACTAAAATTATTATTCAACATTTCATACTAAATGCCTCTGCATATTTAATAGTCCTATCCTCAAATAGAATCATTAAAGAAGCAAACATATGCAAACAATGCAAACATAACAGCAATCTGCCTAAACAGGATAGTCTGTAAAGAATGCTGCAACATCCATACTTCCCTAGCTCCAAAAATTATGAAAGAAAATTCCCACTGTAGTAAATTTATCATAGCTTAATATGCAAAAGGTTTCAACATTTTATCACATTCCGAGTTTTCTAGGGAATTATTGCAACAGCGGTAAACTTTCTGTTTTCAAACAGCAACATGTATACTTGTAACATAGGCATAGTAAAGGCTATCAATGCCACTTTTATTGAAATAAAAGATGCAAAACATTGTTCTAAATAACAGGCAAATCCTAACAAAATAAATTGACGCTCCAAGCAAAACACATATCATGTGGCGAATAAAAATATAGCTCCAAGTAAAGTTACCGATGAAGAAGACGAAAGAGGGGATGCCTTCCGGGGCATCCCCAAGCTTAGGCTCTTGGTATCCTTGAATATTACCTTGGGGTGCCTTGGGCATCCCCAAGCTTAGGCTCTTGCCACTCCTTATTCCATAGTCCATCGAATCCTTACCCAAAACTTGAAAACTTCACAACACAAAACTTAACAGAAAACTCGTAAGCTCCGTTAGTATAAGAAAATAAATCACCACTTCAAGGTACTGTAATGAACTCATTCTTTATTTATATTGGTGTTAAACCTACTGTATTCCAACTTCTCTATGGTTTATAAACTATTTTACTAGCCATAGATTCATCAAAATAAGTAAACAACACATGAAAAACAGAATCTGTCAAAAACAGAACAGTCTGTAGTAATCTGGATCAAACGTATACTTCTTGGAACTCATAAAATTCTCAAATAAATTTCTGGACCTGAGGAATTTATCTATTAATCATCTTCAAAAATAATTAACTAAATAGCACTCTCCAAATAAAAATGGCAGCAATTCTCGTGAGCGCTAAAGTTTCTGTTTTTGACAGCATGATCAACAAGACTTTCCCCAAGTCTTCCCAAAGGTTCTACTTGGCACAAACACTAATTAAAAGCATAAAACCACATCTAAACAGAGGCTAGATGAATTATTTATTACTAAACAGGAACAAAAGCAAGGAATAAAAATAAAATTGGGTTGCCTCCCAACAAGCGCTATCGTTTAACGCCCCTAGCTAGGCATGATGATTTCAATGATGCTCATATAAAGATAAGAATTGAAACATAAAGAGAGCATCATGAAGAATATGACTAGCACATTTAAGTCTAACAACTTCCTATGCATAGGGATTTTGTGAAAACAACTTATGGGAACAATAATCAACTTGCATAGGAAGGTAAAACAAGCATAACTTCAAAACTTTAAGCACATAGAGAGGAAACTTGATATTATTGCAATTCCTACAAGCATATATTCCTCCCTCATAATAATTTTCAGTAGCATCATGAATGAATTCAACAATATAACCAGCACCTAAAGCATTCTTTTCATGATCTACAAGCATAGAAAATTTACTACTCTCCACACAGCAAAATTCTTCTCATGAATAATAGTGGGAGCAAACTCAACAAAATAACTATCATGTGATTGAAAATTAAGATCAAGATGACAAGTTTCATGGTTATCATTATTCTTTAAAGCATACGTGTCATCACAATAATCATCATAGATAGGAGGCATGCTTTCATCATAATAAATTTGCTCATCAAAACTTGGGGGACAAAAAATATCATCTTCATCAAACATAGCTTCCCCAAGCTTGTGGCTTTGCATATCATTAGCATCATGGATATTCAAGGAATTCATACTAACAACATTGCAATCATGCTCATCATTCAAATATTTAGTGCCAAACATTTTATAGATTTCTTCTTCTAGCACTTGAGCACAATTATCCTTTCCATCATACTCACGAAAGATATTAAAAAGGTCAGGCGTATGAGACAAACTTAATTCCATTTTTTGTAATTTTATTTTATAAACTAAACTAGTGATAAAACAAGAAACTAAAAGACTCGATTGCAAGATCTAAAGATATACCTTCAAGCACTAACCTCCTCGGCAACAGCGCCAGAAAAGAGCTTGATGTCTACTACACAACCTTCTTCTTGTAGACGTTGTTGGGCTCCAAGTGCAGAGGTTTGGTAGGATAGTAGCAAATTTCCCTCAAGTGGATGACCTAAGGTTTATCCAATCCGTAGGAGAGGCGTAGGATGAAGATGGTCTCTCTCAAGCAACCCTGCAACCAATAACAAGAGTCTCTTGTCCCCAAACACCCATACAATGGTAAATTGTATAGGTGCACTAGTTCGGCGAGAGATGGTGATACAAGTGGTATATGGATAGTAGATAAGGTATTTGTTAATCTGAAATAATAAAAATAGTAGCAAGGTAACGAATGATAAAAGTGAGCGTAAACGGTATGCAATGTGTGTGAAATAAGGCCTAGGGTTCATACTTTCACTAGTGTAAGTCCTCTCAACAATACTAACATAATTGGATCATAAAACTATCCCTCAACATGCAACAAAAGAGTCACTCCAAAGTCACTAATAGCGGAGAACGAACGAAGAGATTATGGTAGGGTACGAAACCACCTCAAAGTTATTCTTTCCAATCAATCCGTTGGGCTATTCCTATAAGTGTCACAAACAGCCCTAGAGTTCGTACTAGAATAACACCTTAAGACACAAATCAACCAAAACCCTAATGTCACCTAGATACTCCAATGTCACCTCAAGTATCCGTGGGTATGATTATACGATATGCATCACACAATCTCAGATTCATCTATTCAACCAACACAAAGGACCTCAAAGAGTGCCCCAAAGTTTCTACCGGAGAATCACGACGAAAACGTGTGCCAACCCCTATGCATAGGTTCATTGAACCCGCTAAGTTGGTCACCTTAACATACATCAAGTGGCACGCGGTATCCCATTGTCACCACAGATATCCACGGCAAGACATACATCAAGTGTTGTCAAATCTTTAAAGACTCAATCCGATAAGATAACTCCAAAGGGGAAACTCAATTCATTACAAGAGAGTAGAGGGGGGAAGAAACATCATAGGATCCAAATATAATAGCAAAGCTCGCGATACATCAAGATCGTGCCAAATCAAGAACACGAGAGAGAGAGAGAGATCAAACACATAGCTACTGGTACATACCCTCAGCCCCGAGGGAGAACTACTCCCTCCTCGTCATGGAGAGCACCGGGATGATGAAGATGGCCACCGGTGAGGGTTCCCCCCTCCGGCAGGGTGCCGGAACAGGGTCCCGATTGGTTTTTGGTGGCTACGGAGGCTTCTGGCGGCGGAACTCCCGATCTATGTTGCGTTCCGGAAGTTTTAGGTCACGTAGGTATATATGGGTGCAGGAGGTACGCCAGGGAGCCACGGAGGCCCCACGAGGCAGGGGGGCGCGCCCCCCACCCTCGTGGGCAGCTCTCGTATCTTCTGACGTGGGGTCCAAGTCCATCAGGTGTGTTTCCTTCCAAAAATAACTTCTCCAGTTGATTTCGTTCCATTTCGACTCCGTCTGATATTCCTTTTCTTCAAAACACTAAAATAGGCATAAAACAGCAAATCTGGGTTGGGCCTCCGGTTAATAGGTTAGTCCCAAAAATAATATAAAAGTGGAAAATAAAGCCCAATATTGCCCAAAACAGTAGATAATATAGCATGGAGCAATCAAAAATTATAGATACATTGGAGACGTATCACGTCTACGAAAACGCCAAGTACCCCCTTCATGTCAGCAAGACCACTGCTGCATCTGTACACCGCGTTGTTGCTCGTGGCATGTCAAGACCGTCTCCGTGGATTTACGCCAAGTACCACTACCACCAAGTACCTCTTCGCAAGACCAAGTACCTCTCCGAACGAACGTGAACGACTGCCGTCGCAAGAACGGGACCGGAAAGTCCGAAGACCCCAAGTACCATGACACCAATGACACGAACATCTATGGAAACTCGTGCTATGATAAACATGGGTACAACTACCGCCGCCGTGATTTTTGACAAGACGTCGTGTACCTCTACCTCCACTACCGTCCCGTTGATCACCGATGACCAATAGTACCACTACTTCCCTCGACGACTCATGAATGACTACTTCCTCTATGAATTCGTTCCGCCCGAAACGCACGCTTCGAAGGTATAACCGCCGAGAACGACCGCACGTGGACCGTATGCATGAGATTGTATGAGATGCATGTTGGTTGTTGTATTCGCCCGTGAAAGTTAGTTGTTCCTCCTCGTTGCCATGCCGTCGACACGTGGGAACCCGGTAACCAGGAGCACCCCATCGTTCATCGCATGGCACGCTCCCGTCACACTTGTTCTTTTCCACCGGCATCTCAATCGAGTTTTCGGAACCGGAACGTTGCCGTGGCACCGTTTTCGTTATCGGTGTCGTGGTACCCTTTCTTTCCGCCACAATGACAAATTCTCCATATTATGCTCTCATCACGCTCATGTCAACTTTTAATAAAAATTGCATAAACTTGCACATGTCATCCGCATCATGATAACAACATTTAAAATGTTTAAAATTGTTGTTGCATTAAATTGCTAATGCATATGGGGATTTACCGGATTTGTTGTTTGTTATATCCGGCCCCATTTAAATTATTAGATGGTATAGTTTTGTTATGTTTCACTCTCTTGCCATGTTTAACAACATTTAATATTGTTGGGTACATAAACGAGATCGAACTAAATAACTTGTTGTGGTGTTCCGTCAATATGCAACTCGTTGCATATTGAGCTCCACTTAACTTGTAGTTCTGTTTGTGCCCTTTGCCATGCCATGCATATTTAAACCGGACATGCATCATACTTGTTTGCGCATCATGCCTTGTGTAGGCGATGGTTGTTTACTTTGTTGTTTGCTTATTTCCGGTGTTGCTTCTTTGGGTTAGTTCCGATATCGCCGCGTTTGTGAGGATTCGTTCGACTACGTCCGTTTGTCTTCTTCATGGACTCGTTCTTCTTCCTTGTGGGATCTCAGGCAAGATGACCATACCCTCGAAATCACTTCTATCTTTGCTTGCTAGTTGCTCGCTCTTTTGCTATGCCGCGATACCTACCACTTGCTATATCATGCCTCCCATATTGCCATGTCAAACCTCTAACCCACCTTTCCTAGCAAATCGTTGTTTGGCTATGTTACCGCTTTGCTTAGCCCCTCTTATAGCGTTGCTAGTTGCAGGTGAAGATGGAGTTTGTTCCATGTTGGAACATGGATATGCTGGGATATCACAATATCTCTTATTTAATTAATGCATCTATATACTTGGTAAAGGGTGGAAGGCTCGGCCTTATGCCTGGTGTTTTGTTCCACTCTTGCCGCCCTAGTTTCCGTCATACCGGTGTTATGTTCCTTGATTTTGCGTTCCTTGCGCGGTTGGGTTATAATGGGAACCCCTTGACAGTTCGCTTTGAATAAAACTCTTCCAGCAAGGCCCAACCTTGGTTTTACCATTTGCCACCTAGCCTTTTTCCCTTGGGTTCTGCAGACTCAAGGGCCATCTTTATTTTAAACCCCCGGGCCAGTGCTCCTCTGAGTGTTGTTCCAACCTGTCAGCAGCCGGTGGCCACCAGGGGCAACTCTAGGTTGGCTTACCGGAATCTTGGACAATCCGGTGTGCCCTGAGAACGAGATATGTGTAGCTCCTATCGGGATTTGTCGGCACATTAGGGCGGCTTTGCTGGTCTTGTTTTACCATTGTTGAAATGTCTTGTAACCGGGATTCCGAGCCTGATCGGGTCTTCCTGGGAGAAGGAATATCCTTCGTTGACCGTGAGAGCTTGTGATGGGCTAAGTTGGGACACCCCTGCAGGGTTTTGAATTTTTGAAAGCCATGCCCGCGGTTATGGGTAGATGGGAATTTGTTAATGTCCGGTTGTAGAGAACTTAACACTTGACTTAATTAAAATGCATCAACCGCGTGTGTAGCCGTGATGGTCTCTTTCCGGCGGAGTCCGGGAAGTGAACACGGTTCTTGTGTTATGCTTGAATGTAAGTAGTTTCAGGATCACTTCTTGATCACTTCTAGTTCACAACTGTGCTTTGCTTCTCTTCTCGCTCTCATTTGTGTAAGTTAGCCACCATATATGCTAGTGCTTGCTGCAGCTCCACCTCACTACCTTTTTCCTACCCATAAGCTTAAATAGTCTTGATCTCACGGGTGTGAGATTGTTGAGTCCCCGTGACTCACAGATTACTTCAAACAGTTGCAGGTGCCGATGATGACAGTGTAGATGACGCAGCTGAGCTCAAGTGGGAGCTCGCTGGAGATCATGTTCGTTGGGTTGTTTCATTTCCTTTCGATCAGTAGTGGAGCCCAGTTGGGGCGATCGGGGATCTAGCATTTGGGGTTGTCTTTCTTTATTTGGTTCCGTAGTCGGACCTTGATTGTATTCTGGATGATGTAATGCTATATTTATGTATTGTGTGAAGTGGCGATTGTAAGCCAACTCTTTATCCCTTTTTTATTCAGTACATGGGATGTGTAAAGATTACCCCTCTTGTGACATGCCTACTATGCGGTTATGCCTCTAAGTCGTGCTCCGACACGTGGGAGATATAGCCGCATCGTGGGTGTTACAGCGACCCCCAGCCCTTGATACTCCACTTATCTCCCTTTCCGCCTCCCTCTTCGCGCCGACAGTCGGCCCCGCACCTCCCCCTTCGCTCGCTGCTCACGACAGCCATGGCCGGGCAGTGGGTGACCACGTAGGCAATGCGGACGCCGGAGCGGCGCCTCGAGCTACTCAAGGAGATTAGGGCTCTGCTTGGAGCCAGGATCATAGCCAGACTGCTTCCAAAAATCGCCAGACCGGGACAAGGAGGAGGAAGAGGCCGACGCAGAGGTGGTGGTGGAGCAGCAGCAGGAGGAGGAGGCCGACACGACCATGGTGGACGCAGCGGAGGAGAACACCGATGCGGCCATGGCGGATGACGCGGCGGAGGAGGACGTGGATTGGATGCGACATAGGACGCGCCCAGACACGCTCGGGCCGCCCCAGATATGGGTTGGATATGAGATGTGCCGGTCAGCCAGAGCGTCTGAGACTGGTTTGAGGTGTCCGGATGGGTCGGGTTTTTTTTGACCGGGCCATCCACCCGGATGTTTCATAGGGTTTGAGGCCCCCGACTATAGATGCTCTAAGTATGATTTATTTTTTCAGTTTCTAATGGGTGGATGCGTTGATGAATTGGCTGATGCAAGTTTGATCCGTCCAAGTTCTCAATTTCAATGTATAAATATTTTATTTCCCAAATGTAAGTCTTTTTAAAGATTCTAATATGGACTAGATACAGAGCAGAATAAGTGAATCTACACTCTAAACTACGTCTACATACATCCGCATGTAGTCCATATTGAAATATCTAAAAAAAGTTATATTTAGGAACTGAGGGAGTAGATTTGTTTTTGGATTAGTTTGAATTGCTAACCACATATATCACGTGGTAACTGAGGGAGTAGATTGGTACAACGTGTACGAATGTACTTCCTCTATTCCTAAATATTTGTCTTTCTAGATATTTCAACAAATGACTACATACGGAGTAAACTAAGTGAATCTACACTCTAAAATATGTCTACATACATTTGTATGTGGTAGTCTGTTTGAAATGTCTAGAAAGACAAATATTTAGGAACGAAGGAAGTAGTTTCTACTATTGGGCAAACCGATCGCTGTTTTGCTACTGTCGAATGACTGAAAAAGCAAGTCTGAATCATTTTTTCAGTTGGGTCAATGTGAGACGTTAGATTTTGCTTCAATGGTAGATGCACAGCCGCATGTTACAGTGTGACTGTGTGAAGCAATGTCATCTGATCTCAGTCCTTTTGCCATGTATGAACAGATGACATCAGCAGGAATCTTTCTGGTTTTCGGCTTAAAAATGTTTAAACTTCTAATTAAAAAATCGAATTAAAAATTCGTTTTCACCATTAAATCCGTCTCGGCGAGATCTTCA
This sequence comes from Triticum urartu, assembly GCF_003073215.2. Taxonomy (NCBI): domain Eukaryota; kingdom Viridiplantae; phylum Streptophyta; class Magnoliopsida; order Poales; family Poaceae; genus Triticum; species Triticum urartu. The sequence continues at coordinate 382,583,607 of NC_053022.1, read as the reverse complement.
AAACCAGACCCCATGTTGATATGTTTCAACGAAATTCTTTTTGCCCAAAAATTGCCATGTCGTTTACACTGTAGTTGCCATAGTGCTTAAACTAAAGTTGCCATATGGCAATTTTAGTTTGTTAGCATGACAATTTTAGTTTTTTTATGATGGCAGTTCCAGTACTTTGATCATAAAAATTATTTTTTGTATGAACCATGGCAATTTTAAGTGCATGTATCATGACAATTTTAGTTTATGGTTCATGGCAAGTCTAGTTTCTTAATTTCCTGTTTTATAATATATCAAAATTTACTTTTAGATGTAGAAGAAAATAGCTGAAACATATCATGGCAACTTTAGTGTAAACATCATGGCAATTCATATGCAATAGACATGATAACTTTTATCCCAAAAAAAATTCGTTGAAATATATTGATATGAGATCTAGTTTCGAAGATCTCGTCGCTAGGGATTTAATGATGAAAACGGATCTTCAATCGGATTTTTCATTTAAGAGATAAAACATTTTAAAAACTAAAAATTCAAAAAGATCACCACATGCATGCATATGGTGATGTGGCGCGGTCTGTGTGTTATAGGGCGTGTGGGCGGTTTGGCTCCCACCACAAATATGGGCATTAGCGTTGCCCTAAATATAAATAGAATAATTGAATGAAAAATATTTTCAATGCATGGTTGCTTGTGGTGATGGGTCTTTTTCCATGCATGATTGCATGTTGATGTGGGTCTTATCTCATCCATAATTGTGTGATGACATGACATGCTTGTATTTGTATCGATATCTATATCTTATCTCTCTACTAATAAAACAAGGTGCGTTTCGTCAATTTTTTCATTCGTTCACCATTGAAAATATTTTTTCTCTATCCGAGGTGGTATTAAATTTTTATGTGTTCGTCTGCTAAAAAAAGGCTTTTTCAGAATTTCATACATGGTCGCACGCTGTGGCCCAGCGAGCCAACAGACTTATTTTTCTGTGCACGCAGTTGGAAAAATTATCTTTCCCTTACAGAGCGACAAATAGTTGGAGCTTCACACAGGACAACCAATAATGGGCCGGCCCATTTTTCTTTGTTTCTGTGTTTTACTTCTATTTTTATCCTTCTTCCCCTATCTGTTTTCCCTACCAAGTTTATTTTTCTTATAGAATTTATTTCATAAATTCAAAATTCTCAAAAAATGCCAGTATTTAAAATAAAAATCAAATTATAGAAAATATTCAGAATTTCAAAATTTTGTTGCTATTTTGAAGAATATTCAGAACTTGAAAAAAGTTTCCCATTTTTCAAAAACTTTTTATTGTTTTCCAAAATGGTTCGAGATGTTTAAAAGGAAAATGGAATTTTAAAATTTCAAAAAATGTGAAAATATTCTTGTTTTAGTGAAATTTTCATAATTCAAAATAATGTTAAAAGATACACATTTTCAAAAAAAGTTATGAATTTTCAACACATGTTCCCATTCTAAAAAAATGTGCACAAATTTCAATAATATTCATGTTTTTATTAAAAAATGTTGATGTTTTCAAAAAATGTTTGTGAATTTTAAAAGATGATTTTGTTTCTAATTGTGTTCGTGTTTTCTATAGGTGTGCATAATTTTGAAAAATCTGTTCAGGATTTAAAAAATGGTTCATCTTTCCTACAATATTCAGAAACTTCATATATTAAAATCTCCTCGATTGAAAGGAAAAGTAGATTGAATAATTCGTGTGCCTTCTCTGGCGAACGATGACGTAACAAAAGTCTTAAATGCCTTCGATCAATGAATGGAAAAATAACGGATTGATTACTTTACACCCGGCAAAACCAAGAAGCTAGATTTTCCATTTTCATATGTCTACAAGGTTTTGTTTGCACATATAATTCTCACTAACTTTAAATGCATATTATTTTTTTCTGTTGCAATGCACGAGCATATGTGCTAGTATTAAAATAAATAAATTAGTAAGAATAAATCTCTTAGGTATATAGAACAGGGAAACACTTCAAGCAAAAAGTCTCATCCACGAAACTGATCAGACCACTGGCCGATGCTCATTATGCATCCAACGTTAAAGCCCACGTACTCATTTCCATCTAAACCTAACTACTCCCTCTGTACCGGTGTATTAGACACATTATGAAATTCAATTAATCCCAAAAATCTTTGGCACGGTGTATTAACACTATATAGCTAGGGCGACAGAACATGAACTCCGCGTCTTCATCAGCTTCACCGTCTTCACCATCGTCTTCTGTCTTCACCGCTGGCATCTTCATTCCACGTGCTCCTCCTCGCCTAGATAATAGGGGAGACTTTGCATGCGGTCTTGGGTGGGGAAGATGCTCTCGACATCGGTGAAGATGTTGTAGGTCATGAATGCGATGAACTCGCAGCCACACCAAAACACCTTGTCGGGGAGGTAGTAGGCACTGGAGCGTTTGTTGAAGTGGGCGAGGAGTGCAATCGGCGACAAGCTGGCGTTGGGACGCATCTCCTCGAGGCAGAACATGATCGGTGAGCCCGCTGGGAGGTGGGAAAAGCCAGCACGGAGGAACCGCTCAGCCAACTCCCTGGCACCCTGCCACCTCGAGATCGCCCACACGCGAAGTGTGGTCTCCACCATGATGTCGGTGGGGTAACGCTGCTCCGGCACGGTGGGTGGCATGCGGAAAGTGGGTCCGTAGTATTGCATCTTTGATTGGATCTTGCTCTGGCTAATTTGATGAAGAAGAGAAGAGGGGCAGCGCAGATGGAAGAGTGTGTTGGAAGAGATACTACCTCCGTCTCGGTGAATAAGTCATTCGCGTAGTTCTAGAACGACGATTTAACTATCTAAATATGTATTATATGTAACAACAAATATATATTTAAAAACTACACCCGTGTAGAAATCTAGTGATATACTTTTCATGACATATAATACATATTTAATTCCTCAAATCGATGACATAAAACTACACGAATGACTCATTCACCTAAACGGAGATAGTACATAGGGCTGGCTGGTTTAAATAGCAATGTTGCTACACTGAAACAAGGCGCTCAGGCTGTAGGTGGGACTGTAGTTGGGAGTCCCACCATAATCCCACTTAGTCCCACCGCTGCTTGCCGGGAAGTAGTGGACATCCCAGAAAATGTTTCGTGGATTAAGTGGGCATAAGAGCATCTCCAACAGGCGCCGGTCGCGCCGCGCGTAAAAAACACATATGTCGCGCGCGCAGCGGCTGGTTTGGCGCGGCGCACTGCGCCCGCTCCAGCAGCCGTGGTAAAATGCAGCGCGCGCCGCTCCACCAGGGCGCAAAAAAAGCAGTACACGCGCTCATTTTAGGCTAAATGTAGGCATTGGAAAATAGATAGATTGCATAGATTTTAAAACGATACAAAGGTATTTTACATCCGAAACATAGATTGCATAATAATTAAAAACGACAAACAATAAAAAATGAGATAGATTGCATAAAAAAACTTCTCTAAGTCGCTATCATCACTATCATCACCATTATCCTCCTCGGCGGTGTCGTCCGAGGTATCCAGCCAGATGTCCAACCACCGATCATCGTTCGGCGTGAAGAACGACTGCCCACCTACTGCAACGAGATCGGACTGCGCGTTCGCCAATGCCTTGCGCCGACGCCTGTCCAACCGCGCCTCGCGGCGCCTTCGCGTGTCCTCCTCACGACGCCTTGCCTAGTAGGCCTGCTCGTAGGCGACGTCCTCCCGGTGGCGGTGGCGCCACTCCGCCATGACCCGCTCGTCCTCCTGGGCGACGAGGAGGCGGCGCTGCCACTCAGCGTGCTCCGCACGGTCTTGTGCCGTGTTCAGACGCGGCGGCGGGGCACGGTCGAGCGCTTGCTGGAGCGTGTAGACATCCTGGAAGTTCATCTGGCCGCGCGACCGACCTAGGCGCCACGCCGCCGCGTCGTACGCGCGGCCGGCCTCGCGCGCCGTCCCGTACGTGCCGAGGCCGAGCCGGAGATCGCCGAAGCGTATCTTCGCGTAGTAGCCGCCGTTGGGGCGCAGGCGGACGCCGCGGTAGCCGGACGCTCCTCGGCGGCGCGGCGGCATGGCGGCGCATCGGTGGCGGGGCGCTGGGGCGGCGGAGGCGCGTCGGTGGCGGGGCGCTGGAGCGGCGCGTGGCAGAGAGAGAGAGGAAGAGGAGAAGAGGAGGCGTGGAGAGGCGCGTGGCGCGCGCCGCACTTTACAGGCGCGCCGGAAGCAGTGCGCAAAAAATGGCGCGCGAGCTGATGCCTTTTCGCACGCGCGCGCAAGCGGTTCCCGCGCGCGTGGTTTTCCCGCCGCCGCTAGAGCGCGGCAAAACGCCCCGCGCGTGCTAAAGGTTGTGTTTACCACACGCGCGTCATTTCGCGCGGCCGTTGGAGATGCTCTAAATAGATTGTAGAAGACTTGAAACGATATGTACTATGTGCAGGTTTTGGCTCTCGTGGCGATCATAAACCTCAATGCCTCGTCATCTTTTGCTATTCAGTGTTGCTCCTGCACGTGTGACAGAGCCACGACTCGGACGGCGGCTTCACCTGCAGCTGCCGCATTCGCCCGGACGTCGAGTGCAGCGGCGAGGAGGGTGCCTTGCCGCTCCTCCTCTCCCTGCTCATCCTCGGGCTGCCGCCGCCACCGCCATCCGCGGCCGAACGGGCCATCCTACTCAGGGCCTTTCTGGCGTCGGTGCGGTACCTCCTGCTCGTGCCAAGGATCGACATGCCCAGCCCGGGGCCGCCGGGACTCGACCGCTCATTTGCCACTGCCGCTCATCTTGTCCTCGTGCCAGTGCGACGGCTCGCCGCTCCGTAGCCCCGAGCTCCCTCACTAGGACGTCGCCCATCGTGGTGCTCCGGCGAGGAGGGGAGGTGCGCATGGCCCACGGGCACGCCGGGCTCCACGGAACCCGCACAGCACCGGCTTGACGCAGCAAGGAAAGAGCACTGTGAACCCGCACGACCTCGGAGGTGTCTCGTCGCCTCGCGCCTCCTCCTCGTGGCGCCACGCTATCTCCTGCGGCGGCATGCCATTCCAGCTCTCATCCTCCTGCTGGAGAGTGGGGACGTGGCGCTTGCGGCGTGGCATGTGCATCTCGAGCCTGGCCGTTGCCGGTGCCTCGTCGTCGTCGTGCTCAGAGCGACGCGCGGCGCGGCGCGGGGATTTATTGGCGCGATTCTCCGTGGACGGCCTGGCGATGGAGTTAGCCGCAGGGAGGAAGCGGTCCATGATGAAGCTGGACACGCGCCTCGGCGCGGCCGTCGATGGAGCTCAGCCGGGCGAGAGCGCGGCGAGCCGGTCGGACGACGAGATCCTGTCGAGCGCGTCGGAGAAGGTGTCGTCGTTGTTAGTCGCTGCTCGTCGCGTCGGTGGTGGTGTTGCCGCCGTGGTATGCCCGGCCGCCGCCGCCGCCGCGCCCCGGCGGCGGCCTCGGGGGTGGCGCTCAGCCGGCTTGCTCTATCCAGTCTTGTCACAAGTGGGTTACGGTGGGTTCCCAATGGGCTAATAGGGCTAGCCCACCAATTGACGGGAAGCCAATGTCCAGTTCGAGCATTTGTGAGGGTTTCAAACAAGAGAGTGGTGAAAAATAAGCAAAAGTATATAGTATGGCTGGAAAAAAGCTCGAAGCTCGTGAGCTAAATGTGTAGCTCGTGACTCGGCTCGAATTGATTCAAACTCAAAGAATAACGAGTTGAGTCGAGCTTTAGTTTAAAATCTTTTATGAACTGAGTTAAACGAGCCAATCTCACAGGTACTCGTGTAACTCACTAGGCTCGGTGCAAAAGACCAGCCACTCCCAATCCAAAAATATCAGCCACTCAACACCCTGCTTCCAGGCGTACAACACAACGCCCAGTCGTTCAAGGCCCACCCAGGAAATTAGAATTGTTTGGTGATGTATATGTTTATATATACATAATCATTTTGATCACATTTGAGGTTTTGTGTTCATATCTTCGACGAGCTTAGCAAGCTAAACAAGCCAGCTCGCGAGTTATACGAGTCGAGCCAATCTTGAGTTTAAGCTCAGTATAGTAATGAGTGGAGTCGAGCTAGCTCATTAGCGAAACGAGCTCTAGCGAGTTGAGCTAGCTTGTTAGCGAAACGAGCTCTAGCGAGTTAAGCCGAGCAGGCTCGACTCATCTCGAATTCTAGCCCTAGTATAGATCATGGACAAAACCGAGCACAACTGAGGAACCAGGGGAACAAAAATAGAAGACCCATGAATTTATGGATAATACAGAAAGATTTCCTGTCATCGTTAATGCTATCCTTTCAGGAAAAGAAAAGGCGACGCTATTGGTGGTGCTAAGCAAGCATCACAAGGCTTTAGGCTACTCAATGAAGGATGTAAAGGGGATACATCCATCCTTTTATTCTCATGCTATCCGTATTGAGGAAGAAGCTAAACTCGTAATTGAAAACCAATGGAGACTTCATCCAGCTTCCAAAAACGTGGTAAAAAAAGAGGTAATACGTCTCCTTGACGCAGGGGTAATCTACCCAATATCTGATAGTAAGTGAGTAAGTACGGTCCATTGCATTCCTAAGAAAGGAGGAGTTTCTTTAGTAACTAATGAAATGACCTAGTCCATACTAGGGCTGTTATTGGATATGGAATGTGTTTTGATTTCAGGAAATTAAATAAGTGGACTAAGAAGGATCACTACCCGTTGCCATTCATAAATGAAATACTGCAGAGGTTGGCTAATAACTCTTATTTTTGCTATCTTGATGGATATTCTGGGTTTTCACAAATACCTATCCAACTTGAAGACCAAGAAAAGACTTCACCTGCCATACGCATATGGTAGAATGCCACTTGGTATAAGTAATGGACCAGCTAGCTAGCGCTTTTATTATCAATTATCTATGTATTGTGTTAGATCGTGTGTGTGTACGCGTGAACTTTAATCTATCCTTAATCTATATATGTCCCGTGTTATACACGCCCCCACACACATACATATATATGTCCTATATGTTATGAGTGTATTATTAAGGGCTTATATTAATGTTGTGTGTTATATATATTTGTATTTTATTTGTCCCAAGTTTTGGCATGACTAATTTTATTTGGAATTAATTTCGGCTATATCATCAAAAAAATTTAGAAAAGAAGAGCCGCTCGCAATATTGAATTTATGCACCGCCGTACCCCGAAAAGTAGGGCTAATAGATGCATATAGGGTTATATGCATGTTGTTACCTCAATCCGTTATGTGTGTCCATTTGAAGTCTCACTATTATTGGGCCAAATATATTGAGCCAAATATATTTAAAAATCATTGAATTGAATAAAGTGTGTGTGTCCATTTAAAGGTCTCTATTTATTGAATTAATCTTCACATTTTTACGTGAAGATTACTCAATCCAATAGTGTACTCATGCTTGCCAAATCAAAAATTAATTTGATGGGAGCCCTATATGTTGATAATTCAACACAAATATCACTGCCAAATATGAAAGCAACTCCCATAATTCAACACATAATGATGAAAGCACAATCATAAATAATCCATTACATAAATGAAGAAACACTAATATAGTTCAACACATAAATGATCTTTGCCCAATAAGATGAAGCAAATAATACAAAGATTCTACTCATCACAGGTATATTTTATTTTCTTGATCTTTGTCGTGAACCCTTCTTTCTATTTAAGCAGATCTTCAATCATGTACTCCTGCCTCTTCTTATCTTCCTTGAACTGATCCATTTCCTTCTCTGCCTTCACCAACAAAAACGTGTGCATGCTGGTAGTTGATGCATCAAGCTTCTTCTTCTCCTCCAAATCAGCTCTTGCATCAGCCAGAGCTTCTTCGGCTTTGGCCTTGAGGGCTAGTGTCACCTACTTTTCCTCAACCATTTGCTTAAGCTTATCTTGGGCATTCCTCAGGTCATGGTGAAGCTTCTCAATCTCATCTGTGAACTTAAACCTTGTTTCAACATTGTTTAAGGCATCACGAACTCTACCATCTCTCACTTCAATGTACATTTCTCATAGTTTCGATGGGGATTTAATCAGTGGACTCAGCCACACAGGATCAACCCATTGCACAAAGTCAAATTTTTGTCCAAACTACAATATATATGTCAGAGAAGAATCTACTAGGAAGTTACACAGCAAAAACTCCATTTGAATGACTGTAAATAAGTTCTTTTTTTCACAGACCTCCCCTGAATAGGCCAAGAACCTCCTGCCAGTCCAACATCCTTCAAATGCAACAAATTTGGAGGCACTAAATTGCATTTACAATCGATAGGCTAATCTCCATCATCGGCTAATCTGCTATAATCAGATTCGTACATTGTATTTGGACCATAACAATACAAATATCCATAGTAAATAAATAGATATCAGTACTGAAATCCAAAATCCCCAAATCGATATGAATCCTAACCCTAACCGATATGAACCCTAACCCTAGATTGACGAGAATCCTAATCCAAAATCCCCAAAATCAGTGCTAAGGGAGTTCGGGTCGGTGGAAGATTCCTTGCCATCGCCCCATGAAACCATGTCGTCCTTGAGCGGCTATGGGAGATCCACGACGCTGCGGCAACAGGAGGTGACGTGCAAAATGGCAGGGGACAGGAGGGGGACATGAGCGAGAGAAGAGGAGGGGGAGGACATTGTCTGATATGTGCCCCACATCTCATTGTGATCACCGGCCCCACACACGGCCCACTCATCAGCCTCTTGCGGATTGGCTAGTCATACGTCGCCAATCATGTCATAGAGACCAGCCTCTCGTGGATCGCCTCGACAGTCCTTCTAGAAAACCGCATCTGACTGCTCTACTTTGGTGCTAGGGTACGGTCGAACGGCTGTAGTTTGGTGCTAGGGTTTGGAGGGGTTGGGGGAGGGGTTTGGAGATGGTCAATGGGGTTTTGTATGGTTTGACCAACATTCAAATGAGCATAACTGATAAAAAATTGAAAAATACAAAACTGGCGCACATAGTCGCTTTAAGTGATATACTTTCGATAAAGAAAATATAAACTTCGTCTATGGTTAGTTTTATGAGAAAACCTTCACAAAACTGAGCTACCTCGAACGAAGTTGCAGAGAGTTCAAGGCGCAAGTGAGAGGGGTTTAGGATTTTGAATTCAAAACAATTACAAATGCTTCATTATGGAGTGACTAAGAATGATCTAAACTTACCTTTTCATTTTCATATATAAAATGTGTTTTCTAATGGTTTTCTAGTAAAGCATAAGTAATTAAAAATCGAAAAAACGAACATTAATTAAACAAATAGTGAGACTTCAAATGGACATTATATAGATTGAATAGGTCTTAATAATAAATATTTGGCTCATTTAGACAAGGTAAAAAAACTTGATTACAAATGGGGTTGTTTACCCTAGCTTCGGAGCTCATTTTGAGCATTTGGAGCTTCGGAGCTCATTTGGGGCTTAAGAAAACATTGCAACATCACACACAAAGAAATGGACTTCAAATGTTGGTTCAAATTCAAAATTTGCCTTAAATTCAAATTTTGCATCAAATATGAATTCTACACAAATTTGACATAAGAGTACAAGTAGCATTTAACATTATGGAGAAGTGAACAAAATGCTGGTTTCTACCACCTTCGGGTTGAAAACTCCAGAGATCATATGCGGTTTAGTACCACGCGGCATGCTAGTTTCCATTCTAACCGCGAGCCGAAAAGCAAGTGCATGATCAATCCTATTCAATTGAAATAAAGGGCGAAAAATTCAGCAACCCAAATTGTTGGGGATATAACCCCACGGTATGACCCGGCCAGATTATGGCCTGGTTATCTAGTGGTGACTTGGAGAGCAGATTCGTTATATGGACGAAAATAACTATGAAGCTCAAGGCCCAGGATGTGACTCATAAGAGCGGGCCAGCTTATGGCCCAGCTCCTGGGACACCGGCTCGAGGAAGAGACTAAAAGGAAACTCCCATACTTGGGAGGTAAGATAGGTAGGAATCAAACTAGGACACGGGTTGTAATACAACCCGGATTCTGTTGTAAACCCAGGGCCTTGACATGTGTATAAAGGGGAGCCCCTAAGGTAGAAAGATTAAGTTACAAGCTCTTGAGTACTAGGCTAGCCATGTCGCACCCTTGTAATCGAGGTCTCAAGCAATAATCAATCAAGTAGGAAGTAGGCTATTACCTCCGCCGTGAGGGGCCGAACCTGGGTAAACCCGTGTCTCTCGATTCAAATCAACCCTGTTCAAGCTACTACCTAATTGCGATGGCCTCATGACTAAGTCCTTTTTCAAGGACATCTGCCATGACAAAACCACGACATAAATAGGTATGATTTAAGCGACTAGAGGTCAAATACTGCCTAATTTATGCGTTTGCTCATCAATTCGAGGGGAAACGACAGATACCCAGATGGAATCCATGAATTATCCACCTCTTATTCGACACAATCATCTCCACGATCGATGGGCCGGAGGGCGTCCTCCCCCAACATCGCTTCTTAATCCTAGATTGGGGGTTGATGTGACAGAGGCATGGCGTAGCCGATGAACAGAATAGGGTTAGAGGATGGAGGGCACGACGCCGGCGCCGGCGGAGGAGGCGGGCGGGAGTGGCTCGGTCTGTTTTAGACAAGGCGCTCCGATGTGTCTCCCTGCAGCCCCACTCATCAGCACGTGATGGTCAAAGGAGGACCCGACCCTAAGCAACCCCACTCGTCAACACTTAAAGGTCAAGCCATTGACCCGACGACATACATCCAGTTTGACCATTTGTGAGAGTTTTAGAAAAGAGGGTGGGGGGAAGTGAGAAATTTTAGAGCGCGGTGACAAATGAGCACAACTAAGGAAACCGGGTCACTATCATAAAAAAACCTAAATTCATACCTCAACCCCTTGGGTAGGGGTTTCAAAGTATGAGGAGGTAGTTCCTCATCTCCTTTTCTCTCAAGTACCTCATAAACCTTATTTAGGCGCATGCAAACCATTGTAGTAGCATCCATTATCATTTCAGTTTTCTATTTATCTTCATCCTAGAATAATGATTTAGGCCTTACTAGCAAAAAGCCCGTGCATTGCAACGGGAGAAAAAATAGCACACGCTCTTAATTTACGAGATATGGTCTATAATCTGAGAATTTGTAACTATGGCCTAAACAAAGATGGTCTTAGCCCACAAAAGCGCAGTTCAAGATTCCATGGGTATTTTATTTCAACACGGCTTGCATATAGATTTACTTCATACAAAGAAACAGGCAAGTGATCATGCATTTATTCAGACAAAAACAGACGATGACACATTAGACACTACGGAGACATGTGTGCATCAAGGGCGGTTTTTAGTTTAAGCATCACCAACTTAGGGTAACTTTTGAACACTTTTTTCACATGCATATTTCTTAAATACATGAAGATGATGTCCCATCTTTATTGGTCCTTCTTTTATTTTTTGTCATGCATGTCCTTATTTATTGGGTGTCTCTATCAAATTTATGTTCAATTTCGTGTCCAATCCTGATTTTGCTTAGGTGTTCATCCCCAATCCGAATCACTACCGGTATGAAAGAAAGACGGATAATGCATTATTAATTAAGATTGCACCCTAGATAGTATTTTTTAAATTGTTAATAGGTAAAATAACATCATATTCAGATTCTACATATTTTTCTAATCAAAATTCATATATAACATATTAAATTTAGAGTTACCGTTTAGAAGATATGAGTATTTTAAAAAAACATTTGAATTTGATATCTACTGCGGGTTTAATGTCAGAAAAATTAGATGTTTTTTTTTATAAAATAGCATGACGGACTAAGAATACCTATTTCTTTTATTAGTAGGTATAGACTAATACCCACTCAACCTCATCTTCCGGTGTTTGGAGATGAATTTCAGCCAGTTGATTCAATTTCCGCTCTTCTTTATCTTGAGCTTCTTCTTCATATGGTTTGCTTAATACATAAGAAAATGGGAATTTGATCATCTCATCTCACCACTTCATTGAGATAGACTTTATCTTGATGTATGCCCCTGCAACATTCAAAAAAGAAGTTCCAAAAACAATAGGGGCAATCTTTATCCTCCGAAATCATCAGTACATAAATATCAATAGGATAAATGAGTGAGCCTATTATAATATTGACATCTTTAAGAATGCCACAAGGCTTCATGTCTATTTTATCTGCAAGCTTAATAACAACATTGGTGGGCACCAGAGTACAAGGAGAAATCTCACTACAAATTTTTGTATAAAGACTGTAGTGAATAATATTGATTGGGGAACCAGGGTCACACAACCCAAAATAGGACTCGCACCTGAAGGAACATGACAAAATTTGTTTACCTACATTCTTACTTTTGGTGCACCCTTTAAGATAAGAAGTTGTGTCTTTGTTTAGGTGGACTTCTTTGTTCACAACTGGTATAGGTGTAGCAAGTTCTTTTACTATATCAACATAAGGTGGCATCCCGGTTCTAACTTGACATTCTTCTTCCCCTTAGCCGAAGGTGTTCCCTCTGGCTTCTTATTATTTGGCTTATGATAAGGTTCTTTCGGTCTCTGATAACCCACAAGTATAGGGGATCAATTGTAGCCTCTTTCGATAAGTAAGAGTGTCGAACCCAACGAGGAGCTAAAAGGTAGAACAAATATTCCCTCAAGTTCTATCGACCACCGATACAACTCTACGCACGCTTGATGTTCGCTTTACCTAGAACAAGTATGAAACTAGAAGTACTTTGTAGGTGTTGTTGGATAGGTTTGCAAGATAATAAAGATTACGTAAATAAAAAGTAGGGGCTGTTTAGGTAAAGACACAACTAAGTTAGTTTTAGTAAAGAGCTTTTTGTTACGAGAAAGTTATTTGTCCCTAGGCAATCGATAACTAGACCGGTAATCATTATTGCAATTTTATTTGAGGGAGAGGCATAAGCTAACATACTTTCTCTACTTGGATCATATGCACTTATGATTGGAACTCTAGCAAGCATCCGCAACTACTAAAGATCATTAAGGTAAAACCCAACCATAGCATTAAAGTATCAAGTCCTCTTTATCCCATAAGCAACAACCCCCTTACTCGGGTTTGTGTTTCAGTCACTCACGCAACCCAATATAAGTGAATTGTCGGTGTCAAAACCGGCGGATCTTGGGTAGGGGTTCCCGAACTGTGCGTCTAAGGTGGATGGTAACAGGAGGCAGGGGACACGATGTTTTACCCAGGTTTGGGCCCTCTTGATGGAGGTAAAACCCTACGTCCTGCTTGATTAATATTGATGATATGGGTAGTACAAGAGTAGATCTACCACGAGATCGGAGAGGCTAAACCCTAGAGGCTAGCCTATGGTATGAGTGTATGTATTTATTATCTATCGACTAGCCTGGCCCTAGTTTATATAATGCACCAGAGGCCTAGGTTAACAAGAATCCTAGCCGAATACGCCGGTGGGGAGAAGTCCTTGTCTTGATCGCCAAGTCTTGTGGAATCTTCCTTGTACGCGACAGTTGTCCGAACTGGCCCATGAGTATACAGCCACGGGGGTCCTCGGCCCAATCTATCAGATCGGGAGATGATGTGTTGAGTACCCCCTAGTCCAGGACACCGTCAGTAGCCCCCTGAACCGGTCTTCAAGTTAGGGACGCTCCTCGATTCTTCCGAACTGTTCTTCATCTTTTGTCGTCGGTCTTGAAAACTGGTTCAACAAATCTTCTCATCTTCGATCTTGAGGATCGCCGAAATGAATTCGACAAGTTTATACATCGGGTATCCGAGGAGCCCCTTTAAGTTTCCGTCCTTTATCAATGCCTTGTTATTTTTATGCCACACCTCGGGTTTGAAATTGTTCCCGGGCGGCAGCGTCCTCTTGCGTCCGAGCTCCAACGCCGGACTGCATTCGAGGTATCTTTTGCAGCCGAGCACCAACGCCGGAACGCTTCCCAGCTCTAACGCCGGAATGTATCCAAGCTCCAACGCCGGACTATGTATCCGAGCTCCAACGCCGGACTGTATCCGAGGTGTCGTAAATCACCTTGGTTAAAAGAAGTTTGAAGGAGTTGAGCCAAGCTTAATGCCGGAAATGCCCTCTATGGAGCCAGCCACTAACGCCCGAGCTTTATGCCGGACTGCTTCCGAGGTGGTGCAACACCCCGAATGTGGGCCGATTTTTGTTAATATTTTTTATTGGTGCAATTTATTCTCTGCCGAGATATATAGCCAGTAGCCCTCAAGGTGTGTATCGATTTAAAACCCGAGATGCACCTGAAGGATGACGTAAGACCGCTGATCCCAGTAGCCGCTGAGACTCAGGTTGATTTGCTAAATCGGCCTGAGGATCAAATCCAAGCTCGTCAGAATACTTCGGGACACTAAAAGCGGCGTGCTCAGTCCTCGAGACTCAGGTTGGGTGCGGCCGACCAACCTAAGGATCAAAATCTCCTCGGAAACTATATTGCACATAAAATTTTCTGCATTGGACAAGCAATGCAGTAGCCCCCGAGACACTGGTCGGGTGGTAACACCAGATCAGGGGATCAATGTACCCCTTTAATATTTGTAAATAATAAGCCCGAAGCCCAGTAGCCCCCGAGCGTTAATGCGTGCACGGGTGGCCGAATTAAGGATCAATATCCATAGTAAAATCACAAATTATGTGTAATGACTCTATGTATCCAAGTACTTTACGTCATTAATGCTCGGATCCGCATTGTACAAAACTTTGTTGACCGACCATCGGCTTCCACCTCCTCGGCTAGTAGCCGAGGAGTGTTTGTCCTACTTTATAAAGCCTTTATGAGGGCAAAGATTTACGACAAACAAGGCAATCTGGCCATACGGTTTTATGAACAAAGGTACGCAGAGTGATATGTTATATTACTGTTTAACATAAGAAAATGTCTTCCAAAGAAAATTGTCCCGCTATCGGTTCCTTTCTTTGGGTTGTCATGCCAACCATGATCATTAAACCTCAGCTCTAATGTAAGAGCAAAATATTGAGGATTTAGTTTGGGAGGCCAGTTAATAGCCCCCGATAGTGTTCGGCGACAGTCGGGGTCAAGCCGTAAACACTTTGGCCAATGTTATGAACGGCCCATCATTTAACATAGTCATCGGATCGCTGACCAGTTTATGCTTATTGTGAAAGTCAGTTTTCGGCTTTCTTCACTGAGGTGCTTAACCATGTGAGCTGGAAGCACAATTGCAGTGGTTCTCCCTTTGCACGCCTAGCCGAACAAAACAGAACGTAGGAAGCAAGTGCAGGAGCCGGACAACCCAACTATTGACCGAAGACACAATTCGAAACCGATGCATATATAGCAATATCTGAGAATGTTTTTGCCGAATCCCTAAAGGTGTCCGGCGTTGCACTGCGAGACTAATTCTGGAAAAGCACAAATAGTTTAAAAGTGCCAAAAAGCTTGGAAAACCAAGAAACGTCAATAAAAACATGACATCCGAACAATATCAATTGTTCGGTGCCAATCCGAAAGTTGGTCTTAGAAAAAAGAAGTGCTTCTGTCGTGCTTTAACATGATACATCCTATCTCAAGACTACGAGCGGGTCAGCCTACGGCTTCAACCTCCTATCCCGAGGGCGGAGTACTTCTCATCAGGCCGGTTTAGCAAACTAAACTCTAGCGACTTTGAGAGAGAAATTAGGCTCCCCGGCTAGTGACCGCACACTCGTGCTGAAAAAGGAGTGATAAATAATAATAATAATAAAACTTTGCAATGATTAAGAAGAAGAACACTTATTGTAAAACGTCTCGAATAAACTTAAGAGCCCCCAAGTGACTTGGGTAAAAGAATGATTGCATGTACCGAAGTACTTATATCATATCTATGTTCAACCGAACTTTAAACGCGTATTAACCGACCGTCGGCTTCTCCCTCTTCGGTCAAGGACCGAAAAGTGTTATGTACTCCATCTGTCGAGAATATCGACGGTGTTTCCAATAACCAGGCAATCAGGCCATAAGGCTGTAACAGACAAAGCGCGCTCAGGGAACTTATGCTATATTACTGCGAAGTGTAAGAAGCATCTTCGAAGAAAATAGTACCCCCACCGATACCTTTCTTCGGTGCTCATTGTTATTATGAGACTTGTGCAATAGATTTTTTGTACTCATGAGTTCCGTTGTGTGCCGACCATCATTGAAAACTATAAGAGCGCTAGCTTTCGGCTTCACCCAGTCTGAGGTCCGGCTCGGGCGACCCGATCGTGACAATCGCAGAGGTGCTCCCTTTACTCCCTAGCCGAACAATCGGGAACGTAGGGGTAAACACAGGAGCGAGGCAACCCAGCTTGCAAATTGCTTAAGTCAATATGGTGCATATTGTGGCGTAATACACAAACAAGGAACGAAGCCGTACAAGTATAATCATATGCAAGTGGAAAAGCTTCATGAAGGAAGCCCCCAAATGAAGGTATTTGCATTTATGCTTCACAAACAAAGTTTGGACAAGGAAATTTTTTACGAGCAACTTTTTTCCAAAAAAGTATAATGCTTGATCGAACCAAACGCAAGTTAGAAATTAAAGCTTTGAGCATGAAAGCGACTTAGCTGGTTAATGTGTTCGGTATTGATGACGCGGTCCGAGCTTGATGCGGGGCAAGGTTCCATCCCCCAAGCTGGTCCCGAGGTGGCGGAGCGGAGAGCTCGACATGCCAAAGTGGTGACATAGCACGGTCAATGCAGACCGACAGAGTGACGCCGAAGTCCCCGGATCATTTTCCTGTGCACAAAAAATAGTGCAAATCGGAGATAATAGTAATAATGATAAAAAATGTTGCATAATAAATAATTTATGCAAAGTGAGGAATAGAAGAAATATGGCCTGACGCCGAAGTCAATGTCGATGCAGGGCATCGGCGTGATGTAGTAAAGGCATGGCAAAGCCTGAATTCACAGGTCGGTCCGAGCTAAGGATGCGGCGTTCGCCGGACTATGTACGGAAACTGATCGAATCACCACGCGACCGTCGTTAATGCGGTCACCATTTGATAGACCTGTGTACATATCATGGACAAACCAGAGTAATAATTCCTCGGGAAAAATGAACCCAAACAAGAAAAAAATACTCGGATTAATAGCACCTGGTTTATTTGTTGTAGCAATCCGAAGGAAGGTGATTCCCAAAACTGGGACTCGCTCCGCACACCCATTGCCTGATGGGCGATAAAACAACGGCATGGCAATGCTGGTAAAGGTTGACTCATCGAGGCAAAGCCCTCGGCCCAGCTAACGTGACGGAGCTGGTTGGCTAGTGACGCTGAAGTGTCCGGAGTAGGTTGATGAAGAGATGGCGAAGCCCCCGGTCCAGCCGAGATGTCGAAGCCTCGACGTCAGCCGATGAGTCGAAGTAGGTCGGCGTGATGGACACCAGCTTGAAGAAGCAATAGTGCGGCCCTGTCGATGCAGGTCGTGACGTGGTCGATGCCGGCTTGATGAAGCGACCGTGCGGCGATGCCGGTATGCCCGCTCCGTGTAATCTGTGGGGCGGCGATGTTGATGATGATTTACCCTTCGCGATGCCGGATTCTTGTTCGGCTTGCCGAGATGATGATCCGAAAAAGTTGAGCTCGGCTAAAGTGACGACGTGTCTAGCGCAGGTCGGCAGCCGTGGAGTAATATTGCCGGACTGGTTTGACACCAGCATGATGTTGAAGATCATGTTCAAAAGATCTTAAAGTTAGTGGGATGTGTTCGGGAACAAAACACAATACCCCATACAAAACTTCCTTCAAAAGGGATGTCCGAAATCCCGTTCATAAAAAAGATGAACTCGGGTCGGATTCGTTTTCGCACAGAAAACAGATCCGAAAAATGATGCACTAATCGGAAGGTTCCCGGAGTTTGGACGATCGGATCGAGATGAAATTTTGAGACGTGATAGATATAGGAATTCCGCAGCCGATGAACGGTTGGATCTTCCAAAGGACATCCGAGCTAGAAGCTGGACACCACGCCCTAAACTCATCCAAATTCCCATCTAGATTCGACAGGGCTCCGGTATATCATGGATTGCCTGAGATTCCTCCATCGGAACTCGACGAAATTTTCCAAGATTGTTATAGACTCAATTCCGCACAGTTCCACCAAAGCGATCGTCAAAGCGATACTCGAGGAGGTGGTGGCGGCAGATACAAGTTCGCTGTCCAAAAAAAACAGCACGATCGCTTGAGGGCAATGTTGAAGTTGAGCCCTCGAGCTCCATAGATGATTCCTCCGTGATCTTGATAGAGATCGGAGTTGATGTTTGATGAAGGCCCTCGTCCGAACATGGTGATCCGAACACGGGGCGCAATTCTTGGTCGAACCAAGGTGACCAGTCGAACTGGTGATGAAGACGCCGAAGTCGCAGTTGATCTGCAGGCGAGCCATCGATCCTTTTTGTCGATCACACAGCGGAACTCTCAATGAAAGCACCAATGTCGGTGTCAAAACCGGCGGATCTCGGGTAGGGGGTCCCGAACTATGCGTCTAAGGTGGATGGTAACAGGAGGCAGGGGACATGATGTTTTACCCAGGTTCGGGCCCTCTTGATGGAGGTAAAACCCTACGTCCTGCTTGATTAATATTGATGATATGAGTAGTACAAGAGTAGATCTACCACGAGATAGGAGAGGCTAAACCCTAGAGGCTAGCCTATGGTATGAGTGTATGTATATATTATCTATCGACTAGCCTGGCCCTGGTTTATATAATGCACCAGAGGCCTAGGTTAACAAGAATCCTAGCCGAATACGCCGGTGGGGAGAAGTCCTTGTCTTGATCGCCAAGTCTTGTGGAATCTTCCTTGTACGCGACAGTTGTCCGAACTGGCCCATGAGTATACGGCCCCGGGGGTCCTCGGCCCAATCTATCAGATCGGGAGATGACGTGTTGAGTACCCCCTAGTCCAGGACACCGTCACGAATCATAAACGTATTGAAACACCCTGCAGCGAGAATCCCTCACGCTTGCGCGACATGGAGAGCACCATAGGGCAGCACCAATAATAAAACATGCAACTCAAACCAATCACGATCATCAAATAACCCATAGGACAAAACGGATCTACTCAAACATCATAGGATAGCCATACATCATTGGCAAATAATATATAGAGTTGAGCACCATGTTTAAGTAGAAATTACAGCGGGTAAGAGAGAGGTTACACCTCTGTATAGAGGGGGGAAGAGTTGGTGATGATGGCGGTGAAGTTGTTGGTGAAGATTGCGGTGATGATGATGGCCCCCGGTGGCACTCCGGTGCCACCGGAAGCGAGGGTGACAGAGCCTCCCTCCTTCTTCTTCCTTGACCTCCTCCCTAGATGGGAGAAGAGTTTTCCCTCTGGTCCTTGGTCTCCATGGCATGGGAGGGGCGAGAGCCCCTCCGAGATTGGATCTGTCTCTCTGTCTCTCTCTGTTTCTGCATTCTCAGATTCTTCCCTTTCACCGTTTCTTATATTCCCGGAGATCCGTAACTCCGATTGGGCTGAAATTTTAACACGATCTCTATCCGGATATTAGCTTTCTTGCGGCAAAAGAAGGGCATCAACCGCCTTACGGGGTGGCCACGAGGGTCAGGGGCGCGCCCCCTTCCTCGTGGCCCCCTCGGGCATCGTCTCGCGTGGATTTTTCTTCCCAAGAATCACATATATTCCAAAAAAAAAATCTTCATCCATTTTTATCCCGTTTGGACTCCGTTTGATATGGATATTCTGTGAAAAAAAAACATGCAATAAACAGGAACTGGCACTGGGCACTGGATCAATATGTTAGTCCCAAAAATAGTATAAAAAGTTGCCAAAAGTATATGAAAGTTGTAGAATATTGGCATGGAACAATAAAAAATTATAGATATAATGGAGACGTATCAGCATCCCCAAGCTTAATTTATGCTCGTCCTCGAGTAAGTAAATGATAAAAAAGATAATTTTTGATGTGGAATGCTACCTAACATAATCCTGATCATGTATCTAATCATGGCATGAATATTAAGACACGAGTGATTCAAAGAAATAGTCTATCATTTGACATAAAAACAATAATACTTCAAGCCTACTAATAAAGCAATCATGTCTTTTCAAAATAACATGGCCAAAGAAAGTTATCGCTACAAAATCATATGGTCTGGTTATGCTCCATCTTCACCACACAAAATATTCAAATCATGCACAACCCCGATGACAAGCCAACCAATTGTTTCATACTTTTTATGTTCTCAAACCTTTTCAACTTTCACGCAATACATGAGTGTGAGCCATGGATATAGCACTATAGGTGGAATAGAATGGTTATTGTGGAGAAGACAAAAAGGAGAAGGTAGTCTCACATCAACTAGGCGTATCAACGGGCTATGGAGATGCCCATAAATAGATATCAATGTGAGTGAGTAGGGATTGCGATGCAACGGATGCACTAAGAGCTATAAGTGTATGAAAGCTCAGACTGAAAACTAAGTGGGTGTGCATCCAACTTGCTTGCTCATGAAGACCTCGGGCATTTGAGGAAGCCCATCATCGGAATATACAAGCCAAGTTCTATAATGAAAATTCCCACTAGTATATGAAAGTGATAACTCAAGAGACTCTCTATATGAAGAACATGGTGCTACTCTGAAGCACAAGTGTGGAAAAAGGATAGTAGCATTGTCCCTTCTCTCTTTTTCTCTCATTTTTTTGTTTTTTATTTATTTATTTTTTCTCTTTTTTGGTGGGCTTTTTTGGCCTCTTTTTTTATTTGGGCTCCTTTGGCCTCCTTTATTTATTTTTAAAGTCCAGAGTCTCATCCCGACTTGTGGGAGAATCATAGTCTCCATCATCCTTTCCTCACTTGGACAATGCTCTAATAATGATGATCATCACACTTTTATTTACTTACAACTCAATATTACAACTCGATACTAGAACAAAGATATGACTCTATATGAATGCCTCTGGCGGTGTATCGGGATGTGCAATGATCTAGCATAGCAATGACATCAAAAAACGGACAAGCCATGAAAACATCATGCTAGCTATCTTACGATCATGCAAAGCAATATGACAATGAATGCTCAAGTCATGTATATGATGATGATGGAAGTTGCATGGCAATATATCTCGGAATGGCTATGGGAATGCCATAATAGGTAGGTATGGTGGCTGTTTTGAGGAAGGTATATAGTGGGTTTATGGTACCGGCGAAAGTTGTGCGGTACTAGAGAGGCTAGCAATGTGTCAGGACCCCGATTCCAAGTCACGTCGATCTAGCCGGTAACACCTCATATCACATTGCGGCCTCACGCACGGTATCCCCACGGATGTCGCCTTACCATGGCCCGGGACCGTTTGCGCCTTTTGGTTCACGTATATGATAGTGTCGCTAGCATCCATATGACAGAGAACCCAGGCCGACATAGCTAGTCGTGAACCCAAAGCGGCACAGACCTATGGAGACAGGCATACATGAATCACATCGAGCATGTCGGTCATCAGCGAGTGAATCCGGGCTGTAGCACTGGGCTGACAGGACTCTGGGGAACCCGGGCTATAGCAGGCTAGGCAGGACTCCGGAAGTCACCGCGTGACATTTCTCCGAAGGGACAGACATAGGAACGAAGTGAAACACATGCCGGCCAGTCAAGTATCCTGAGCAGTAGTGCTAGGCTAGCAGGACTCTGGTGAACCGGGCTGTAGCGGACTACTATGGCTCAAGGAGCACTAGACTACATTTCCCCATAAGAGAGGCTGCCAAGGATAAACAACCAGATTGTCGGATCCCACACATACCAAGCATTTCAATCATACACACAATATGCTCGATATGTGCAAATACAGCATGGCATCACAACAAAACTCTACAACTCAAGTACTTTATTTAAAGGCTCCAGAGAGCCATACATAACATGTTCATACAGGTAGGGGTCACATGACCCGACACTCAAGTCCATACAAGCACATGCGGAAGCAAATAGTCTGAGTACAGACACTAGAAAGAAAGAAGGCTTGTCGAAGCCTGTCTATCTACATAGGGCCCTTCATGGCCAGGATCACCACCTGTGTGGCAAGTTACTCATCGGCGTCGAGGTCTACATAAAACCCATCGGAGGGGGAGGTGTTGTCGTCTAAAAACAGTAATTAAAGCAAACAGGAGTACAAAGGTACTCAGCAAGTCTTACAACAGAACCTACTATACATGCTCATTCTCAAGAAGGTGGTGGAGTTATTGCAACAAGCCAGCTTTGACTCTTGGCTAAGCTATCCTATGAGACACCACTAGTAAAATATTTTTCGCACACGAGTCCACTAATCACCAACACAATACTCCACCGGGGATCCTCCCTCGTCATCCTACGAGAGGGCCATCCTCGGTACTCACACTTATCTTGAGTCTTTTAGTAGTAACCATTAACTTGTCTATGAACTGTATAGGCAACCAAGTAGTCCTTTACCGCGGAGACGGCTATTCGAATAGATGATGTTAACCCTGCAGGGGTGTACTTCTTCATACATGCTCTCACCACTTACCGTCGTTTACACGACATGTACTCGGCAAACTTCAAGCGGAAGCCCAACGAGGGTGTCGGCCACGGCCTACCTAAACACTCAAGTCTGTATTCCAGGTTTATCGCCTATCTAGGTTCCATCCGCAGGGAGTCCGGCCGAGGTTTCCACATACGGCCCTGAACGATGTGAACAGGGTTCCTGAGACACCAAACGGGTGACTCGGTACACCATGCCACGGTGTATCTACCGCATCATAGCCCACCCCTAGGGTCAGCGCTACGCACGGCCGCCAACACATAACCTACAAACACCAGAAACTAGTTGCAACTCCTAGACAGAGTACTAGGGTGATTAAGAAGCCGAGAGGGTCCATTGGTTTCGGGCCCAATGTATGGTAGTAACTGAATCTTAAATCACACATACAGATCTCAGTTCTTAGGGACGGCCTCAATGAAACAACCCACCATGTACTCCTACATGGCCTCTCATCGATACCTTTACCAAATCATGTTCAACACATCCCTCACATTACCGACATAATCATTTCACTCTAGCCCATCACCCAGATGAACCAGACCTGACACAACTCTAAGCATAGCAGGCATAGCAAGGTAGGAAACACATAGATGGCTTAATCAATTCCTACACATGCTAGTGGGTTTAATCTAGTTACTGTGGCAATGACAGGTCATGCAGAGGATAGGGGTTCAACTACCGCATCACACAACAGTTTGAATCGTTGTTGTCTTAATGCAGTAAGTGAGAGCAGAAGCGAGAACATGGGATTGTATCGATACGATCAACGGGGCTGCTTGCCTGATGGAGTGGTAGTAGGGTACTGCCCTTCAGTTGGATACTCGGAGATATCCTCGGAGGCAGAACCTACCACGAAAGACACCACAGAATATAATCAACACATGGCAATATGCAACAATATGATGCATGCTATGACATGGCAAAATGATGTGTCCTGCCTAATGCAATGTGAAACAAGTTGAAATGGGTCCATTTGAATCAAAGATTCAAATGGAAGCTTAAGTTCTTATGCATAATAAGTGTATTAGCTTGTTTCATCTAAACAGCAAGTTTATAGTGTTTTTTCATGCATGAAACCATTAGAGATGGAAAGATTGAATTTTTTTGATCATTTTTCATATATAATTTGTTTGATTTGGAGCTATGGTTGATTTTCTATGATTTTTAGAAGTTTTGGCTAATTTTTGGAATTTCCTATATAAAAATAAATCCAAAAAATAAATAACTGCGTCGGCACTACGTCACTGTGACGTCAGCGAGTCAAAGGCGCCATCCCAGGTCAAACCTGGCGGCTGGGACCCACACGTCAGTGAAACATCTAATTAACAGGGTTAAGTTAACGCTAACTAAACTATCAGTGGGGCCTGGGCCCGCATGTCAGTGACCTATTGTGTTAACTAAAAGTTAATTAGCGCTAAACTAAAATTAGCAGGGCTCTGGGCCCACCTGTCATTGACCCAGGGGAGTTAAACCCCAGGTCAAATGAGGTCAACTCGCTGGCGGCTTGACGCCGGCGACGACAGACGCGGCAGAGGGCTTCGGAAAACGCCCACAGGCGACCATTTGCGCGTCGGAGAGGCTCTACGCGTTGCTGGGAGCAAGCCGCAGCGTTTGGTGGCAGTAGTTGGGCTCGGGGTTGCCAGAAACGACGCCGGCGATGAGTTTGGCGGCGGCCAGAGTCGGGTGAAGATGAACCCGAGGCTACGGGGCACGGCGAGGCATGTGGGGTGGTGCGTTGGGTTCCTGGGGACATGGTGAGTGCGGTGACGCGCTCGGATTCGAGCTTATGCGTTTGTGGCCACGACGACGACATGGCCGGCAGAGCCAAGCTCTCGGCCGTGATGGCCAACGGGGTTAGGGGGCAGCTCGAGTGACGTGGCTAGGGGGAGAAGAGAGAGGAGCTCACGGCGAGTGCAGCGGTGGCCTCGGAGAGCTCGGGGAGGCAGCGAGTCGAGCGCGGGGTCGCCGGCGATCTCGGAGCCCGAAGGTTGAAGAAGAGGTCGAGGAAGACGTTGCAGGGCTTCCGGCGTTGCGTAGCTCAGCGAGGAGGTCGAGGGGGATGCGGCGGAGCTCGTGGACACGGTGGGGCGGCACGGGGATGACAGTGGCTACGGCTATGGCGGCAAGACGGCGGCGGCTACGTCGGCCATGGCTTCGAGGGAGTGAGTGAGAGAGCAGGGGGGAAGAGTGAGGTGTCCAGGGGGTCGAGGGGAGGCCGGGGAGGCGGTTCAGGCGTCGCGGTGGCGAGAGATGCAGGCAGGCAGGGAGGTGGCGTGTCGCCACGGCGCGCGCGTGCGCTATCTCCCTCCTCTGCCTACTGGCAGAGGTAGAGGATGACTGGCATGGGCCCTGGTGGGCTAGGCCACCAACTAGGCCAGCCAGGTGGGCTGCCAGGTGAGGTAAGCCCAGGTGGGTTTCTCTCTCTCTGTTTTCTGTTTTTATTTATTTTCTATTATTTCTGTAACTTTAGGGCTTTATTAAAAATAGTTAGGCACTTACAAAAATCCTGAAAATAATCATAGGCTCTGTTTAGATTATTTCCAACAACCCACACTTATTTCCAGAATTATTTGAGCATTTAAAATATTTTATAGTATTTAAATGCCCAAATTCAAATACTTATGATTTAATTCAAAAAAATCCAGAATGTCCTAGAAAAGAGTGCACCTTTTTTGCCAGGGGTTTTAGCCCAATCCAGAAATGATGAACATTTTGTGAAGGGCATTCTGGGTTCATTGAAACCAATTTTAGTAAACCCTAGTTGGTTTAAGTGGGTGCTGGGGGTTCTGTTACCCCATTTCATCTTTCTGGGAGAATTAAACATGATGCACATGAACTTGCTAGGGTGTGACAACTCACCCCCACTCAAAAGAATCTCGTCCCGAGATTTAGGATCTGTTGGGAAGAAGGTGGGGTACTCGAGTCAAAGACGATCCTCCCTTTCCCAAGTGGCTTCTTTCTCGGAATGGTGTGACCATTGAACCTTGAGAAACTTGATGTTATGGCGTCGAGTGGTACGCTCGGCTTGATCAAGGATACAAACGGGATATTCCCGATATGAGAGATTATCTTGTAGATCAAGCGTTTCATGGTCCACTCCACGGATAGGATCCGCGAAGCAACACCTGAGTTGAGAAACATGGAAGACATCGTGAACTCTGGAAAGATGCGGAGGTAGTTCCAATTGGTAGGCAACTTCTCCTCGTTTGGCAAGAATGCGAAAGGGTCCAATGTAACAAGGGGCCAATTTGCCTTTGATACCGAAACGATGGGTTCCCTTTAATGGAGAAGGTAAGCCTTCTCGCCGACTTCATAAGTCATGAGCTTATGTTTACGATCATATTGGCTCTTATGACGAGATTGGGCTATTTTCAATTTCTCACGAATAACGCGAACCTGCTCTTTTGCTTCCTGAATCATATCCGGGCCAAAGAGTTGTCTTTCCCTGGTTTCTGACCAGTTAAGAGGCGTTCGACATTTTCGTCCATAGAGAACTTCAATAGGATCTTTGCCCAAGCTAGCTTGATAACTATTGTTATAAGCAAACTCCGCGAATGGAAGGCATTTCTCCCAACCCATTCCGAATGAGATGACAGAAGCTCAGAGCATATCTTCCAGAATTTGATTGACTCGCTCTACTTGACCACTTGATTGAGGGTGGAAGGCGGTGCTAAAAGAGAGACGAGTTCCCATAGCATTTTGGAAACTTCCCCAAAATTGAGAGGTGAAGAGACTCCCACGGTTTGAGTTAATTTCCAATGGGACACCATGAAGAGACACTATTCGGGAGATGTATAAATCAGCTAGCTGGCTAGCGGTGATACTCTCACGAACAGGTAGAAAGTGGGCCACCTTGGAAAGACAATCGATTACGACGAAGATAGCATTATTCCCTCTCTTGGTCCTAGGAAACCCAGTAATGAAATCCATACTGATTTTATCCCATTTCCACTACGGAATAGCCAAAGGTTGAAGGGTGCCAGCAGGCCGTTGATGCTCTGCTTTAACACGACGACAGACGTCGCAACTAGCAATGTATTGAGCAATTTCTCTCTTCATCCTAGTCCACCAAAACCTCTGGCGTAGGTCTTGATACATTTTAGTACTACCGGGATGAATGGTGAGAGGGGATTCATGAGCTTCCTTAAGAATCAGCTGCCTCAGGTTTCGTGCCTTGGGAACTACTAAGTGGTTTCCAAAGTATACGACACCTTGATCATCAACGGAGAAACAATTCGCGACTCCTTTCTTAATGTTTCTCTTAATACGGGAGATTCCCGGATCCACCTTCTGTGCCTTGATGATCTGATCAGTAAGGGTAGGTTTTGCCACCAGGGTGGATAGGAATCCTTGAGGAACAATGTGAAGATTAAGCTTACGAAATTCCTCGTGGAGAATTGGTTGACTCTGTTGTAACATCAGGTTGTTACAATAAGATTTACAACTTAGCGCATCAGCCATGACATAGGCTTTGCCCGGGGTGTAAGTTATTCCTAAGTCGTAATCCGAGATCAACTCGACCCAATGTCTTTTCCTGAGATTCAAATCCGGTTGGGTGAAGATATATTTCAAACTTTGGTGATCGGTGAAGATCTCGCAACAATTACCGAGAAGGTAATGTCGCCAAGTTTTAAGTGCATGGACTACAGCTGCAAGCTCTAGATCATGTGTGGGATAATTTTCCTCGTGTGGGTGTAATTGCCATGAAGCATAGGCAATTACCTGACGATCTTGCATGAGTATGCAACCTAGTCCTTGTCGTGAGGCGTCGCAATAGATAATAAAGTCCTTGGAGAAATCTGGTGGTACCAGTACGGGAGCAGATGTCAGGCGTCTTTTCAGTTCCTGAAAGCTGAACTTGCACTGTGGGGTCCACTCGAACTTTTTATCTTTCTTGAGGAGTTCAGTTAAAAGTTTAGCAACCTTGGAGAAATTCTCGACGAAGTGGCGGCAATAACTCGCTAAGCCAAGGAAGCTCCGAACTTGCTTGACCGTCTCAGGTGGAGTCCAATCAAGGACGGCTTGAACTCGCTCGGGATTGACAGCAATACCCTTACCGGAGATTACATGGCCTAGATAGGTCACTTCTGGCAACCAAAATTCACACTTGGAGAATTTGGCATAAAGGCGATGCTCTCGAAGTTTCGTTAATACCAGCCTTAGATGTTCGGCATGTTCCTCTTCATTCTTGGAGTAGATGAGTATATCATCGAGGTATACCATGACGAATTTATCCAAATACTCCATGAAGACTGAGTTCATTAACCGAGAGAAAGTGGCTAGGGCATTAGTTAAACCGAAGGACATGACGGTGTACTCGTATTGGCCATAACGAGTAACAAAGGCCGTTTTGGGAATGTCCCCGTTTCTGATTTTGATTTGATGGTAGCCCAACCTCAAATCCATCTTGGAAAAGACTGAGAATCCAGCGAGCTGATCATACAGATCGTTGATCCTGGGGAGCGGATACTTGTTCTTGATAGTGACCAAGTTGACAGGTCGGTAATCTACAACCATCCGATCCATTCCGTCCTTCTTCTTGACAAAGAGGACGGGGCAAGCCCAAGGAGAGGAACTAGGACGGATGAAACCCTTTTTCAAGGACTCATCGAGTTGGTTCTTAAGCTCGGCTAGTTCTAAGGGTGCCATCTTATAGGGTCTTCTAGAAATTGGAACGGTTCCTGGAACAAGGTCTATCACAAACTCGACATCCCTGTCAGGTGGAACACATGGCAGTTCTTCTAGAAAGACATCCGGGAAGTCTCGGACTACTGGAATATCTTTAAGGTCTGAAAGGGGGTTGGCATTTAGGGAGTAAAGCTGGCGCTTGGCCACTCGAGTTAAGACATTGATTGTCTTGCCCGATGGGTGAGTAAGTTGAACGGTTCTAGTGGCACAATCAATCTTAGCATAATGAGCTGACATCCAGTCCATACCCAAGATGATGTTTATGTCCGAGGACTTGAGAGCTATTAAGGATGCAAGGAAGACAAGTCTATTGACAAGAATTTCGTTCCCATGGCTTACTCTAGAAGTTTGCCATTTGGAACCCGGAGTTTGAATTACCATGGAAGTGGGCATGTCACAGAATGTCGTGTTATGCAATCGAGCATAGTTCTCAGATATGAATGAATGAGATGCTCCAGTATCGAAAAGAACAGATTCTAGATGGCAATTAACAAGGAACGTACCAAGGACAACTTTAGGATCATCATGAGCCTCCTCAGCTGAGACATAGTTGACATGGCCACGCGCAGTGGTGGCTGGCTTGGCGTAGAATGTCTTTCCCGCTGGCTTACCACGGCCAACGGACTTTCCAGACTAATTGGGGTTGTTGTTCTGGGGACACTCGACTGTAGTGACCCGGCTCTCCACACTTGAAACATGTCACAACATTGGGGCGTGGAGCAGCATTAGCAGCGGGGCCACCATAGGGCTTAGATGGTGCAAACTGCTGGTTGGGGCGAGGCGCCTCAAAGGATGGCCTCGGAATGAACCTAGGTGGCAGTGCCATGCTTGGAATCCACACCCGGCGCTTCTGAGATCCAGAGCCGGATGAAGAACCAAAATCACGAGTGTGCTTGCATGAAGCTTCATATTCAGACTGGCATGTCTCAGCACTGATGGCTTTATTGACCAACTTCTGAAAGGAGGTGCACTCGTGCAGACGAAGATCGCAGCGAAGCTCAGGGCTAAGTCCCTTGCGGAACCTTGCCTGCTTCTTAGCGTCGGTGGATACCTCTTCAGGAGCATATCGTGCCAGATTCCGAAATTCACGACTATATGCATCCACAGTCAGTCTTCCTTGGGTGAAATTGCAGAACTCTTCCCTCTTGCGATCTATGAGACCCTCCAGGATGTGATGCTCACGGAAAGCCTCACTGAATTTAGCCCAAGTAGTAATTTGGCTGACCGGGCGCATAGCCTCAAAGTTTTCCCACCAAAGGCTAGCAGGGCCTTCGAGGTGATAGGCAGCATAGGTAACCTTATCAGCTTCGGCTACGTTGGCAGAATGTAGCTTGTGTGTGATGCTGCGGAGCCAGTCATCCGCGTCGAGGGGCTCAACGGAATGATTAAACTTTGGTGGGTACAACTTGATGAAGTCATTGATTGACACCAAGTCGTTTCGCTGATGGCGTGTAGTGTTCTGCTCAATCCGCTCCAGCAAGCGGTTAGTCTCACGCTTGTTTCTTTCCGCCTCCAGCATAACTTCGGCCAGAGAAGGCGGGTGAGGCAGATTTTCACCCCTAGCTGCACTGGCTTCCCCCTGCTCCGGGGCAGCAGGGTTGCTGCGGGTGTTGACCATCCTAGGAAAAATAAGACAACGGTTTAGACAAGGATGGCACAAACTTAGCAAGGAAGTGCAGAATGTAATGGATAACATGGAATGCTAAGATGTTCATTGCACGACATGGTAATATAGAAATTGCAATATATATACCATTGGTCATACACACCGTACATAGTTTAGTACAAGCCCATGCTAGAGTACAACTACGGTGAAAGACATCACATTTCATCGGAGGCATTCCAAGCTCCTATACATTATTTTTCTACACCTCCGGAGCGTGATACACACCAAGTCGTATCCCATGGGTCATGCAGGACTGTGGAGAATACAACTATTACAGTACTAGTGAAACTACTACTAGCTCAGACGGCTCTGTAGTAATCCTCATAAAAGTCACCACCAAAGCCTGGAAGTGGAACATGATCATCTGGGAACAGACGGTCCTGCGGAGCCTGCGGACCATAGGGACTCGGATGTGGCCTTGGTCCCACAGGAGGTGGCAGACGGGGACCACGAGGAGGGGTGATGCCTCCTACATCACGCCACTCCATACAATCTGGCAATCCAGACCGCACAGGGTACAGGTCCCTCATGTCCATGTATCCTGCCTGCACCGCAGGTGCAAACCGAGTCAAAGTGGCCCAATGATCAGAACGAGTGTGGAAAAGCTCCATACGCAAGGCCCGATTTTAGAGGTCCTTATCCTCGAGCATCTCGGCAGTGGTGCAGAGTAGTGACTCATCATGTGTAGAGTCATAGTACAAAGCCTGATAGTACCCCTGTGCTCCAGGGAGTGAGGCTGGCATGTAACGGAAATTGGTGTTCTGTAACAAGGCAGTCCTGGCTCGAATGATAGTCATCATTGAATAGGCTGCATCCTGCACAGACATCTCAATAGTGACCCCAAGTCCATAGGAACAGTGAAGGGGCTCAGTGGCTCCAGGATAAGAGGGATATATCCTAACGGTACAAAGGTACTGGCTCTGGTTGAAGTCTCTGAACTGCTCCTCGACGGTATATTCCGGATACCACCAATAGCCTGACTCGACCATCACTCGAACCAACATGGCCGTGTGGCCGGGCACATCGAGGCATCGGGTCAGACGAACCACTTGGTTCTGGGAACGGGTGGCCATCTGAAAGCACAGAATAATGCAAAGGCATTAGAATTTTCTAGGGGAAATCGGACAGCATAACGGCTGTAAATGCTCAGAAAAAAATTTGAGACATCCACAACAGTTTGCAATACCACTCAACAACATCATATCAAGATTCTGATTCAACTGACAACATACTAAAAGCAGTAGAAACTGTACTGAGGCTTGTAACAACAAT
The DNA here is from genome assembly GCF_003073215.2 of Triticum urartu. Taxonomy (NCBI): domain Eukaryota; kingdom Viridiplantae; phylum Streptophyta; class Magnoliopsida; order Poales; family Poaceae; genus Triticum; species Triticum urartu. The sequence continues at coordinate 382,552,516 of NC_053022.1, read as the reverse complement.
CCTATAAGCTACTACGGATTAGTAACACGTGAACCTGATAGAAAGAAGAGAGCCTAGTCCTTAACCCACGTAGAAAGAGAAGAGAATGACTCAGATCATAGGGCATAAGGTAAAGGAGTAAAAGAGCCTTACATTCCCTCCCACAATCAATTCCCCTACATATAACTAAATCATTTCTAGACTCGACAACGACCAGTTTGGCTCAACGAACCTACAAGCAGTCCGGCTCTGATGCCAACGCTGTTAGGACCCCGATTCCAAGTCACATCGATCTAGCCGGTAACACCTCATATCACATTGCGGCCTCACACACGGTATCCCCACGGGTGTCGCCTTACCATGGCCCGAGACCGTTTGTGCCTTTTGGCTCATTTATATGATAGTGTCGCTAGCATCCATATGACAGAGAACCCGGGCCGACATAGCTAGTCATGAACCCAAAGCGGCACAGACCTATGGAGACAGGCATACATGAATCACATCGAGCATGTCAGTCATCAGTGAGTGAATCCGGGCTGTAGCACTGGGCTAACAGGACTCCGGGGAACCCGGGCTGTAGCAGGCTAGGCAGGACTCCGGAAGTCACCGCGTGACATTTTCCCGAAGGGACAGACATAGGAACGAAGTGAAGCACATGCCGGCCAGTCAAGTGTCCTGAGCAGTAGTGCTGGGCTAGCAGGACTCCAGTGAATCGGGCTGTAGCGGACTACTATGGCTCAAGGAGCACTAGACTACATTTCCCCATAAGAGAGGCCACCAAGGATAAACAACCAGATTGTCGGATCCCACACATACCAAGCATTTCAATCATACACACAATATGCTCGATATGTGCAAATACAACATGGCATCACAACAAAACTCTACAATTCAAGTACTTTATTTAAAGGCTCCAGAGAGCCATACATAACATGTTCATACAGGTAGGGATCACATGACCCGACACTCAAGTCCATACAAGCACATGCGGAAGCAAATAGTCTGAGTACAAACACTAGAAAGAAAGAAGGCTTGTCGAAGCCTGTCTATCTACATAGGGCCCTCCATGGCCAGGATCACCACCTGGGTGGCAAGTTACTCATCGACGTCGAGGTCTACATAAAACCCATCGGAGGGGGCAGTGTTGTCGTCTGAAAACAGTAATTAAAGCAAACATGAGTACAAAGGTACCCAGCAAGTCTTACAACAGAACCTACTATACATGCTCATTCTCAAGAAGGTGGTGGAGTTATTGCAGCAAGCCAGCTTTGACTCTTGGCTAAGCTATCCTACGAGACACCACTAGTAAAATAGTTTTCGCACACGAGTCCACTAATCACCAACACAATACTCCACCGGGGATCCTCCCTCGTCATCCTACGAGAGGGCCATCCTCGGTACTCACACTTATCTTGAGTCTTTTAATAGTAACCATTAACTTGTCTATGAACTGTATAGGCAACCAAGTAGTCCTTTACCGCGGAGACGGCTATTCGAATAGATGATGTTAACCCTGCAGGGGTGTACTTCTTCATACATGCTCTCACCACTTACCGTCGTTTACATGACATGTACTCGGCAAACTTCAAGCGGAAGCCCAACAAGGGTGTCGGCCACGGCCTACCTAAACACTCAAGTCTGTATTCCAGGTTTATCTCCTATCTAGGTTCCATCCGCAGGGAGTCCGGCCGAGGTTTCCACATACGGCCCTGAACGATGTGAACAGGGTTCCTGAGACACCAAACGGGTGACTCGGTACACCATGCCACGGTGTATCTACCACATCATAGCCCACCCCTAGGGTCAGCACTACGCACGGCCGCCAACACATAACCTACAAACACCAGAAACTAGTTGCAACTCCTGGATAGAGTACTAGGGTGATTAAGAAGCCGAGAGGGTCCATTGGTTTCGGGCCCAATGTATGGTAGTAACTGAATCTTAAATCACACATACAGATCTCAGTTCTTAGGGACGGCCTCAATGAAACAACCCACCATGTACTCCTACATGGCCTCTCATCGATACCTTTACCAAATCATGTTCAACACATCCCTCACATTACCGACATAATCATTTCACTCTAGCCCATCACCCAGATGAACCAGACCTGACACAACTCTAAGCATAGCAGGCATAGCAAGGTAGGAAACACATAGATGGCTTAATCAATTCCTACACATGCTAGTGGGTTTAATCTAGTTACTATGGCAATGACAGGTCATGCAGAGGATAGGGGTTCAACTACCGCATCACACAGCAGTTTGAATCGTTGTTGTCTTAATGCAGTAAGTGAGAGCAGAAGTGAGAACATGGGATTGTATCGATACGATCAACGGGGCTGCTTGCCTGATGGAGTGGTAGTAGGGTACTGCCCTTCAGTTGGATACTCGGAGATATCCTCGGAGGCAGAACCTACCACGAAAGACACCACAGAATATAATCAACACATGGCAATATGCAACAATATGATGCATGCTATGACATGGCAAAATGATGTGTCCTGCCTAATGCAATGTGAAACAAGTTGAAATGGGTCCATTTGAATCAAAGATTCAAATGGAAGCTTAAGTTCTTATGCATAATAAGTGTATTAGCTTGTTTCACCTAAACATCAAGGTTAAAGTGTTTTGTCATGCATGAAACCATTAGAGATGGAAAGATTGAATTTTTTTGATCATTTTTCATATATAATTTGTTTAATTTGGAGCTATGGTTGATTTTCTATGATTTTTAGAAGTTTTGGCCAATTTCTGGAATTTCCTATATAAAAATAAATCCAGAAAATAAATAACTGTGTCAGCACTGCGTCACTGTGATGTCAGTGAGTCAAAGGTGCTAGCCCAGGTCAAACCTGACGGCTGGGACCCACACGTCAGTGAAACATCTAATTAACAGGGTTAAGTTAACTCTAACTAAACTGTCAGTGGGGCCTGGGCCCGCATGTCAGTGACCTATTGTGTTAACTAAAAGTTAATTAGTGCTAAACTAAAATTAGCAGGGCTCTGGGCCCACCTGTCATTGACCCAGGGGAGTTAAACCCCTGGTCAAATGAGGTCAACTCGTCGGCGGCTTGACGCCGGCGACGACAGACGCGGCGGAGGGCTTCGGAAAATGCCCACATGCGACCATTTGCGCGGCGGAGAGGCTCTACGTGTTGCTGGGAGCAAGCCGCAGCGTTTGGTGGCAGTAGTTGGGCTCGGGGTTGCCGGAAACGACGCCGCCGACGAGTTTGGGGGCGGCCGGAGTCGGGTGAAGATGAACCTGAGGCCACGGGGCACGGCGAGGCATGTGGGGTGGTGCGTTGGGTTCCTGGGGACGTGGTGAGTGCGGTGACGCGCTCGGATTCGAGCTTACGCGTCTGTGGCCATGATGGCGACATGGCCGGCGGAGCCGAGCTCTCGGCCGTGATTGCCAACGGGGTTAGGGGGCAGCTCGAGCGACCTGGCTAGGGGGAGAAGAGAGAGGAGCTCACAGCGAGTGCAGCGGTGGCCTCGGAGAGCTCGGGGAGGCAGCGAGTCGAGCGCGGGGTCGCCGGTGATCTCGGAGCCTGAAGGTTGAAGAAGAGGTCGAGGAAGACGTTGCAGGGCTTCCGGCGTTGCGTAGCTCAGCGAGGAGGTCGAGGGAGATGCGGCGGAGCTCATGGACACGGTGGGGCGGCACGGGGATGATGGTGGCTACGGCCACGGCGGCAAGACGGCGGCGGCTGCATCGTCCATGGCTTCGGGGGAGCGAGGGAGAGAGCAGGGGGAAAGAGTGAGGTGTCCAGGGGGTCGAGGGGAGGCCGGGGAGGCAGTTCAGGCATCGCGGTGGCGAGGGATGCAGGCAGGCAGGGAGGTGGCGTGTCGCCACGGCGCACGCGTGCGCTGTCTCCCTCCTCTGCCTACTGGCAGAGGTAGAGGATGACTGGCATGGGCCCTGTTGGGCTAGGCCACCAGCTGGGCCAGCCAGGTGGGCTGCCAGGTGAGGTAATCCCAGGTGGGTTTCTCTCTCTCTGTTTTCTGTTTTTATTTATTTTCTATTATTTCTGTAACTTTAGGGCTTTATTAAAAATAGTTAGGCACTTACAAAAATCCTGAAAATAATCATAGGCTCTGTTTAGATTATTTCCAAGAGCCCACACTTATTTCCAGAATTATTTGAGCATTTAAAATATTTTATAGTATTTAAATGCCCAAATTCAAATACTTATGATTTAATTCAAAAAAATCCAGAATGTCCTAGAAAAGAGTGCACCATTTTTGCCAGGGGTTTTAGCCCAATCCAGAAATGATGAACATTTTGTGAAGGGCATTTTGGGTTCATTGAAACCAATTTTAGTAAACCCTAGTTGGTTTAAGGGGGTGCTGGGGCTTCTGTTATCCCCATTTCATCTTTCTGGGAGAATTAAACATGATGCAAAAACTCTAATGCATGAACTTGCTAGGGTGTGACACAATGGTGGAAGGGTGAGAGTGCGTATAATCCATGGACTCAACATTAGTCATAAAGAACTCACATACTTATTGCAAAAATCTATTAGTCATCGAAACAAAGTACTACTCGCATGCTCCTAGGGGGATAGATTGGTAGGAAAATACCATCGCTCATCCCCGATCGCCACTCATAAGAAAGACAATAAATAAATAAATCATGCTCCGACTTCATCACATAACGGTTCACCATACGTGCATGCTACGGGAATCACAAACCTCAACACAAGTATTTCTACTAATCCACAACTACCCACTAGCATGACTCTAATATCACCATCTTTATATCGCAAAACTATTGCAAGGAATCAAACATATCATATTCAGTGATTTACAAGTTTTATGTAGGATTTTATGACTAACCATGTGAATGACCAATTCCTGTCAACTCTCTAAATAGATATAAGTGAAGCAAGAGAGTTTAATTCTTTCTACAAAAGATATGCCCATGCTCTAACAAATATAAGTGAAGCAAAAGAGCATTCTACAAATGGCGGTTTTCTATGTAAAGAGAAACAGGCAATCCAAACTTCAAATGATATAAGTGAAGCACATGAAGCATTCTATAAGGCCATACTCAAAAGATATAACTGAAGTGCATAGAGCATTCTATAAATCAACCAAGGACTATCTCATACCAGCATGGTGCACAAAATAAAAATGAAAACTGAATGCAAAAGACGCTCCAAGATTGCACATATTACATGAATGAAACGAATCCGAAAACATACCGATGCTTGTTGAAGAAAGAGGGGATGCCTTCCGGGGCATCCCCAAGCTTAGATGCTTGAGTCTCCTTGAATATTTACTTGGGGTGCCTCATGCATCCCCAAGCTTGAGCTCTTGCCTCTCTTCCTTCTTCTCACATCGAGACCTTCTCGATCATCAAACACTTCATCCACACAAAACTTCAACAGAAAACTCGGTAAGATCCGTTAGTATAATAAAGCAAATTACTACTCTAAGTACTGTTAAAAACCAATTCATATTTTGTTTTTTCATTATATCTACTGTAGTATAACTTTTCCATGGCTTAATCCACTGATATAAATCGATAGTTTAATCAAAACAAGCAAACTATGCATCAAAAACAGAATCTGTATAAAACAGAACAGTCTGTAATAATATGAACATTCACCATACCTCTGGTACTCCAATAATTCTACAAAAATTAGGAAAAATAAAATATTTGTATATACAGACAGTGCAAAAAGAATCAGAACCGTTTGATGTTCCAGTAAAAAATGTAAAATCGCGCACTACAGCCAAAGTTTCTGTCCTGCACCGTACAAACCAACAAGCAAAGTAAACATCCTAAAGGCAAACCTTGGCACATTATTTTTATAATACAATGGAATTGTACAAGGGGATAATTATTTTTTTTTTAAAGTTTCTGTAATCAAGATTCACAAAGTTTCCTTGAGCATGAACAAAGTTCAAGGCTAGCTCCCACTTCAACAATGCTCGTCTTTCTCACTTTCGCTTTCCTTTTTGAAAAAGTTTTGGGTTCCCCTATTTATTTATTTTGTTTTTAAACTATATAAAAGCACTCAACAGAAATAAATGACTCTCTAAAACTTCCGGGTTGTCTCCCTAGCAGCGCTTTCTTTAAAACCATTAAGCTAGGCATATAGTGCTCAAGTAGTGAATCCACCCAGATCCCAAGGTATATCAAAGCCAATTTTAATTAACAATCATTTGTAATTTAGTAGTGAGCACAAAGAAACATATATCATGTAATCACGAAGTCTAACTCTCTTCCTATGCATCGGCATGTAATAAAAGAACAATTCATGCACACATAGTAAAGGCCAATGCATAGTATAAACAGTTCCTTGCAATTTTATCGTATTGGAAACATAGAGAGGTGGAGATATAGTTCCTCTCTCATAATAATTGCAAGTAGGAGTAGCAAGCAAATGCATATTATATGTATAAAAATCATCATGTGTAACAGTAAAAGAAACCCATCAATATAACCCTTAATAAGTGCAAACTTCTCCGATATAGTGTAGTTGGGAGAATTCAAAAAGATAATAGGACTATCATGTGTGGGTGCAATAGCAACAATTTCATGTTTAACATATGGAACTATAGCAAGTTCATCTCCATAAGCATAATTCATATTGGCATCTTGGCCACAAGCATAGCAAGCATCATCAAAAAGGGATATTTCAAAAGAATCAACGGGATCATAGCAATTATCATGGCATTCATCCTTCGGTAAGCACGAAGGGAAATTAAACAATGCATGAGTTGAAGAGTTACTCTCATTAGAAGGTGGGCACGGGTGATCAATCCGCTCTTCCTCCTTTTGTTCTTCGCTCTCCTCCTCATCTTTTTCACCCAATGAGCTCACAGTTTTGTCAATTTCTTCTTCCATAGATTCCTGCAAAATATTAGTCTCTCCTTGGACGGCGGAGACTTTCTCAATAAACGCATCAATATCGGAATTGTATTCATAATTCTCATAACAATATTTAAGGATAGCTAAATATTTAGGTCTGTAGATAGCATCATAAAGATTTTCATATTCTTTGAACATAGATTCAATTTCATAAGCACCCATAAAAGCAACAAATTCTTCTATTTGTTCCACATCATAGTAGTCATATATACCTCTAGCATAAGAAGCCAAAGTTTCATTATCATTAAATTCACATGAAAAGGGAAGGTGTGGAGCCTTCATCCTAGGGCAACAAGTATAATCATATCTCAAGCATAGTTGCCTAGCATACCAATACAACATATAAATTTGATCCCATAATAGTTTCCTTTTTGAGTCAAGCGATAATCCCTAAAGTATTCACGTTGATCCAATGTGTCTGCCATTACCAAATTGAATGGGGTTTTCTCTGGATTATCAAAGTAGTACATAATATCTGTCACATAACGAGCATCGAGGGTTATAGGAGGTTCCTCATCTCCATGAGCAGCAAGTACACCTAAATTTTTTGGTATTTTGTGTTCCATATCCATAACTAAAGATAAATAACAACTAAAAACATCAAATAAAAATTACTTAGTGATAAAGCAAAAAAGCACACACGAGAATATTCACCCCACGCTATTGCTCCTTGGCAACGGCGCCAGAAAAAGGTCTTGATAACCCACAAGTATAGGGGATCAATTGTAGCCTCTTTCGATAAGTAAGAGTGTCGAACCCAACGAGGAGCTAAAGGTAGAACAAATATTCCCTCAAGTTCTATCGACCATTGATACAACTCTACGCACGCTTGACGTTCGCTTTACCTAGAACAAGTATGAAACTAGAAGTACTTTGTAGGTGTTGTTGGATAGGTTTGCAAGATAATACAGATTACGTAAATAAAAAGTAGGGGCTATTTAGGTAAAGATGCAACTAAGTTAGTTTTAGTAAAGAGATTTTTGTTACGAGAAAGTTATTTGTCCCTAGGCAATCGATAACTAGACCGGTAATCATTATTGCAATTTTATTTGAGGGAGAGGCATAAGCTAACATACTTTCTCTACTTGGATCATATGCACTTATGATTGGAACTCTAGCGAGCATCCGCAACTACTGAAGATCATTAAGGTAAAAACCAACCATAGCATTAAAGTATCAAGTCCTCTTTATCCCATACGCAACAACCCCCTTACTCGGGTTTGTGTTTCAGTCACTCACGCAACCCACTATAAGCGAATCATAAATGTATTGCAACACCCTACAGCGGGAATCCCTCACGCTTGAGAGACATGGAGAGCACCACAGGACAGCACCAATAATAAAACATGCAACTCAAACCAATCACGATCATCAAATAACCCATAGGACAAAACGTATCTACTCAAACATCATAGGATAGCCATACATCATTGGCAAATAATATATAGCGTTGAGCACCATGTTTAAGTAGACACTACAGGGGTAAGAGAGAGAGGTTACACCGCTGCATAGAGGGGGGAAGAGTTGGTGATGATGGCGGTGAAGTTGTTGGTGAAGATTGCGGTGATGATGATGGCCCCCGGTGGCACTCCGGTGCCACCGGAAGCGAGGGGGAGAGAGCCCCCCTCCTGCTTCTTCTTCCTTGACCTCCTCCCTAGATGGGAGAATGGTTTCCCCTCTAGTCCTTGGTCTCCATGGCGTGGGAGGGGTGAGAGCCCCTCCGAGATTGGATCTGTCTCTCTGTCTCTCTCTGTTTCTGCGTTCTTAGATTCTTCCCTTTCACCGTGATGTCTACTACACAACCTTCTTCTTGTAGACGTTGTTGGGCCTCCAAGTGCAGAGGTTTGTAGGACAGTAGCAAATTTACCTCAAGTGGATAACTTCAAAGGGGAAACTCAATTCATTACAAGAGAGTAGAGGGGGAGGAGAAACATAGGATCGAACTATAATAGCAAAGCTCGCGATACATCAAGATCGTGCCAAATCAAGAACACGAGAGAGAGAGAGAGATCAAACACATAGCTACTAGTACATACCCTCAGCCCCGAGGGAGAACTACTCCCTCCTCGTCATGGAGAGCGCCGGGATGATGAAGATGGCCACCGGAGAAGGATTGCCCCCTCCGGCAGGGTGCCAGAACGGGTCTAGATTGGTTTTCGGTGGCTACGGAGGCTTCTGGCGGCGGAACTCCCGATCTAATCTCCGTTCTGGAAGTTTTAGGGTACGACGATATATATGGGTGCATGAAGTACGTCAGAGGAGCCACGGGGGCCCCATGAGGCAGGGGCGCGCCCTAGGGGGGTAGGCGCGCCCCCCACCCTCGTGGCTTCCTTGTTTCTTCCTTGATGTGGGGTCCAAGTCCATCGGGTGGCTTTTGTTCCAAAAATAACTTCTCTAGTTGATTTCGTTCCGTTTCGACTCCGTCTGATATTCCGTTTCTTCAAAACACTGAAATAGGCATAAAACAGCAAATCTGGGCTGGGCCTCCGGTTAATAGGTTAGTCCCAAAAGTAATACTCCCTCCGTTGCTTGATATAAGGTGTATAGATTTTTGAGAAAAAGTCTGAAATATAAGGTGTATTGCGTTGCACCACTCGTTTGGATAATTTTTTCGGGATTTGATTACATTTCCTTATATCATGTAAGCTCCTCTATTTTCTCATGTCAATTAGTCATGTGTAATCTCACTCAAAACTTGTGAAATTATCCCTCCACGTGTGTTCTTTAATTTCCGTGCCAAAAACTATACACCCTATATCTAGGAACGAAGGGAGTATAAAAGTGGATAATAAAGCCCAATAATGCCCAAAACAGTAGATAATATAGCATGGAGCAATCAAAAATTATAGATACGTTGGAGACACATCAAGCATTCCCAAGCTTAATTCCTGCTCGTCCTCGAGTAGGTAAATGATAAAAAAGATAATTTTTAATGTGGAATGCTAGTTGGCATGATTTCAATGTAATTCTTCTTACTTGTGATATGAATATTCAAATCCGAAAGATTCAAGACAAAAGTTCATATTGACATAGAAATAATAATACTTCAAGCATACTAACAAAGCAATTATGTCATCTCAAAATAACATGGCCAAAGAAAGTTCATCCCTACAAAATCATATAGTTTAGTCATGCTCCATTTTCGTCACACAAGAATGCTCTCATCATGCACAACCCCGATGACAAGCCAAGCAATTGTTTCATACTTTAGTAATCTCAAACCTATAAACTTTCACGCAATATATGAACGCGAGCCATGGATATAGCACTATGGGTGGAATAGAATAATGAGGGGGGTTATGTGGAGAAGACAAAAAAGGAGAAATTCTCACATCAACGAGGCTAATCAATGGGCTATGGAGATGCCCATCGATTGATGTTAATGCAAGGAGTAGGGATTGCCATGCAACAGATGCACTAGAGCTATAAATGTATGAAAGCTCAACAGAAGAAACTAAGTGGGTGTGCATCCAACTTGCTTTCTCACGAAGACCTAGGGCACTTGAGGAGGCCCATTGTTGGAATATACAAGCCAAGTTCTATAATGAAAATTCCCACTAGTATATGAAAGTGATAACTCAAGATACTCTCTATATGAAGAACATGGTGCTACTTTGAAGCACAAGTGTGGAAAAAAGGAATAGTAGCATTGCCCCTTTTTTTGGGCCTTCTTTTTTGGCCTTTTTTTATTTGGCCTTTTTTTGGGACAATGCTATATTAATGATGATCATCACACTTCTATTTATTTACAACTCAATGATTACAACTCGATACTAGAACAAAGTATGACTCTATATGAATGCCTCCGACGGTGTACCGGGATATGCAATGAATCAAGAGTGACAAGTATGAAAGAATTATGAACGGTGGCTTTGCCACAAATACTATGTCAACTACATGATCATGCTAAGCAATATGACAATGATGAATGTGTCATGATGAACGGAATGGTGGAACGTTGCATGGAAATATATCTCGGAATGGCTATGGAAATGCCATAATAGGTAGGTATGGTGGCTGTTTTGAGGAAGATATAAGGAGGTTTATGTGTGAAAGAGCGTATCATATCACGGGGTTTGGATGCACTGGCGAAGTTTGCACCAACTCTCAATGTGAGAAAGGGCAATGCACGGTACCGAAGAGGCTAGCAATGATGGAAGGGTGAGAGTGCGTATAATCCATGGACTCAACATTAGTCATAAAGAACTCATATACTTATTGCAAAAATCTACAAGTCATCAAAAACCTCAGCACTACGTGCATGCTCCTAGGGGGATAGATTGGTAGGAAAAGACCATCGCTCGTCCCCGACCGCCACTCATAAGGAGGACAATCAAATAACACCTCATGTTTCAAATTTGTTACACAACGTTTACCATAAGTGCATGCTACGGGATTTGCAAACTTCAACACAAGCATTTATCAATTTCACAACTACTCAACTAGCACGACTTTGATATTATTACCTCCATATCTCAAAACAATCATGAAGCATCAAACTTCTCTTAGCATATTAGGATTCTAAGCAAATTACCATGCTATTTAAGACTCTCAAAATAATATAAGTGAAGCATGAGAGTTCATCTATTTGTTCAAAATAAAACTACCATCATGCTCTAAAAGGTATAAGTGAAGCACTAGAGCAAATGACGAACTACTCCGAAAGATATAAGTGAAGATCAATGAGTAGTCGAATAATTATGCAACTATGTGAAGACTCTATAACATTTAAGAATTTCAGATCTTGGTATTTTATTCAAACAGCAAGCAAAACAAAACAAAATGACATTCTAAGAATAGAAAACATCATGTGAAGAAGCAAAAACTTAGGATCAACCGAAACTAACCGATAATTGTTGAAGAAGAAAGGTGGGATGCCAACCGGGGCATCCCCAAGCTTACATGCTTGAGACTTCTTGAAATATTATATTGGGGTGCCTTGGGCATCCCCAAGCTTGAGCTTTTGTGTCTCCTTAATTCCTCTCATATCAAGGTCTCCCTAAATCTCAAAAGCTTCATCCACACAAAACTCAACAAGGACTCGTGAGATAAGTTAGTATAAACCATTGCAAAAACCTTATCATACTGTACTTTAGCAAATCACTAAAATTATTATTCAACATTGCATACTAAATTCCTCTGCATATTTAATAGTCCTATCCTCAAATAGAATCATTAAAGAAGCAAACATATGCTAACAATGCAAACATAACAGCAATCTGCCTAAACAGGACAGTCTGTAAAGAATGCAGCAACATCCATACTTCCCTAGCTCCAAAAATTATGAAAGAAAATTCCCACTGTAGTAAATTTATCAGATCTTAATATACAAAAGGTTTAAACATTTTATCACATTCTGACTTTTCTAGGGAATTATTGCATCAGCGGTAAACTTTCTGTTTTCAAACAGCAACATGTATACTTGTAACATAGGCATAGTAAAGGCTATCAATGCCACTTTTATTCAAATAAAGGATGAAAAAACATTGTTCTAAATAACAGCAGGCAAATCCTAACAAAATAAATTGATTCTCCAAGCAAAACACATATCATGTGGTGAATAAAAATATAGCTCCAAGTAAAGTTACCGATGAACGAAGACGAAAGAGGGGATGCCTTCCGGGGCATCCCCAAGCTTAGGCTCTTGGCTATCCTTGAATATTACCTTGGGGTGCCTTGGGAATCCCCAAGCTTAGTCTATTGCCACTCATTATTCCATAGTCCATCGAATCCTTACCCAAAACTTGAAAACTTCACAACACAAAACTTAACAGAAAACTCGTAAGCTCCGTTAGTATAAGAAAATAAATCACCACTTCAAGGTACTGTAATGAACTCATTATTTATTTATATTGGTGTTAAAACTACTGTATTCCAACTTCTCTATGGTTTATAAACTATTTTACTAGCCATAGATTCATCAAAATAAGCAAACAACACAATGAAAACAAAATCTGTCAAAAACAGAACAGTCTGTAGTAATCTGGATCAAACGTATACTTCTGGAACTCATAAAATTATCAAATAAATTTATGGACCTGAGGTATTTATCTATTAATCATCTGCAAAAAGAATTAACTAAATATCACTCTCCAATAAAAAATGGCAGCAATTCTCGTGAGCGCTAAAGTTTCTGTTTTTGACAGCATGATCAACAAGACTTTCCCCAAGTCTTCCCAACGGTTCTACTTGGAACAAACACTAATTAAAACATAAAAACTCAATCATAAAAGAGGCTAGATAAATTATTTATTACTAAACAGGAGCAAAAAGCAAGGAACTAAAATAAAGTTGGGTTGCCTCCCAACAAGCGCTATCGTTTAACGCCACTAGCTAGGCATGATGATTTCAATGATGCTCACATAAAAGATAAGAATTGAAACATAAAGAGAGCATCATGAAGAATATTACTAGCACATTTAAGTATAACCCACTTCCTATGCATAGGGATTTTGTGATCAAACAGTTTATGGGAAAAATAATCAACTAGCATAGGAGGGTAAAACAAGCATAACTTCAAAATTTTAAGCACATAGAGAGGAAACTTGATATTATTGCAATTACTACAAGCATATGTTCCTCCCTCATAATAATTTTCAGTAGCATCATGAATGAATTCAACAATATAACCAGCACCTAAAGCATTATTTTCATGATCTACAAGCATAGAAAATTTTCTACTCTCCACACAAGCAAAATTCTTCTCATGGATAATAGTGGGAGCAAACTCAACAAAATAACTATCACGTGATTGAAAATTAAGATCAAGATGACAAGTTTCATGGTTAGAAATATTCTTTAAAGCATACGTGTCATCACAATAATAATCATAGATAGGAGGCATGCTTTTATCATAATAAATTTGCTCATCAAAACTTGGGGGACAAAAAAATATCATCTTCATCAAACATAGCTTCCCCAAGCTTGTGGCTTTGCATATCATTAGCATCATGGATATTCAAGGAATTTATACTAACAACATTGCAATCATGCTCATCATTCAAATATTTAGTGCCAATTTTTTTATATATTTATTCTCCTAGCACTTGAGCACAATTATCCTTTCCATCATACTCACGAAAGATATTAAAAAGGTGAAGCGTATGAGACAAACTCAATTCCATTTTTTATAGTTTTCTTTTATAAACTAAACTAGTGATAAAACAAGAAACTAAAAGACTTGATTGCAAGATCTAAAGATATACCTTCAAGAACTCACCTCCCCGGCAACGACGCCAAAAAAGAGCTTGATGTCTACTACACAACCTTCTTCTTGTAGACGTTGTTGGGCCTCCAAGTGCAGAGGTTTGTAGGACAGTAGCAAATTTCCCTCAAGTGGATGACCTAAGGTTTATCAATCCGTGGGAGGCATGGGATGAAGATGGTCTCTCTCAAGCAACCCTGCAACCAAATAACAAAGAGTCTCTTGTGTCCCCAACACACCTAATACAATGATAAATTGTATAGGTGCACTAGTTCGGCGAAGAGATGATGAAACAAGTGGTATATGGATAGTAGATAAAGGTATTTGTAATCTGAAATAATAAAAACAACAAGGTAGCAAGTGATAAAAGTGAGCATAAACGGTATTGCAATGATAGGAAATAAGGCCTAGGGTTCATACTTTCACTAGTGTAAGTTCCCTCAACAATACTAACATAATTGGATCATAAAACTATCCCTCAACATGCAACAAAGAGTCACTCCAAAGTGACTAATAGCGGAGAACGAACAAAGAGATTATGGTAGGGTACGAAACCACCTCAAAGTTATTCTTTCCAATCAATCCGTTGGGCTATTCCTATAAGTGTCACAAACAACCCTAGAGTTCGTACTAGAATAACACCTTAAGACACACATCAACCAAAACCCTAATGTCACCTAGATACTCCAATGTCACCTCAAGTATCCGTGGGTATGATTGTACGATATGCATCACACAATCTCAGATTCATCTATTCAACCAACACAAAGGACCTCAAAGAGTGCCCCAAAGTTTCTACCGGAGAATCACGACGAAAACGTGTGCCAACCCCTATGCATAGGTTCCTAATGTCACGAAACCCGCAAGTTGATCACCAAAACATACATCAAGTGGATCAATAGAATACCCCATTGCCACCACAGGTATCCCACGCAAGACATACATCAAGTGTTCTCAAATCTTTAAAGACTCAATCCGATAAGATAACTTCAAAGGGGAAACTCAATTCATTACAAGAGAGTAGAGGGGGAGGAGAAACATAAGATCCAACTATAATAGCAAAGCTCGCGATACATCAAGATCGTGCCAAATCAAGAACACGAGAGAGAGAGAGATCAAACACATAACTACTGGTACATACCCTCAGCCCTGAGGGAGAACTACTCCCTCCTCGTCATGGAGAGCGCCGGGATGATGAAGATGGCCACCGGAGAAGGATTGCCCCCTCCGGCAGGGTGCCGGAATGGGTCTAGATTGGTTTTCGGTGGCTACGGAGGCTTCTGGCGGCGGAACTCCCGATCTAATCTCCGTTCTGGAAGTTTTAGGGTACGACGATATATATGGGTGCAGGAAGTACGTCAGAGGAGCCACGGGGGCCCCACGAGGCAGGGGGGTGCGCCCTAAGGGGGTGGGCACGCACCCACCCTTGTGGCTTCCTCATTCCTTCCTTGACGTGGGGTCCAAGTCCATCAGGTGGCTTTTGAAAGTGCGTTATATCGACTAGAGGGGGGGGGTGAATAGGCAATTTTTATGAAAGTCTTCAAAACGTGGAAGATTCGAAGACAAACGATAGAAATAAACCTATTACCATGCAGCAGAAGGTAGACTACACTAGGCAAGCCATGGTCAAGTATTGAAGTGAGAGCACAATGACTAATAGCAGCAATACAGTAAGGATCAGGTAGGAAGATATTATGAAGCCAAACAGAACACGCAGTCACTTAGTGAAGACAAAAGATAGTGCAATCATACAATGACTTCACAAGGAGTAACAGTAAGTAGAGGGACGGGAAGGATGAAACCAGTGACTCGTTGAAGACAATGATTTGTTGGACCAGTTCCAGTTGCCGTGACAACTGTACGTCTGGTTAGGGCGGCTAGGTATTTAAACCTGAGGACACACAGTCCCGGACACCCAGTCCTGAACACGCAGCTCAGGACACCCAGTCCTCACCGTATTCCCCTTGAGCTAAGGTCACACAGACCTCGCCCAATCACTCTGGTAAGTCTTCAAGGTAGACTCCCAAACCTTCACAGACTTTGTTCACCGGTGATCCACAATGTCTCTTGGATGCTCAGAACGCGACGCCTAACCGGCTGGAGGATGCACAGTCCTCAAGTGTAATAAGTCTTCAGATCACACAGACACGAAGACATAAGTGATGCCTAATTCTCTTTGGCTCTGGGTGGTTAGGGCTTTATCCTCGCAAGGAATTCTCTCTCAAAGGCTTCGAGGTGGGTTGCTCTCAAACGACAAAAGCCGTACACTAACTCTGAGCAGCCAACCGTTTATGGTTGTAGGGGGTGGGCTATTTATAGCCACTAGGCAACCCGACCTGATTTGTCCGAAATGACCCTGGGTCACTAAGGAACTGACACGTGTTCCAACGGTCAGATTTCAAACTCACACGGCAACTTTACTTGGGCTACAAGCAAAGCTGACTTGTCCGACTCTGGACAAGATTCGCTCTCATAGTCTTCACTCGAAGACATAGGTTTTGTTTAAGCATCTGAATGGTTCTCTTGGACCCCACTTAACAGTACGGTGGTTCCTATGACTCAACAAGGAAGAGGAAAAAAGAGCTACGAAAAATCTAAGTCTTCGAGCTCCACAGGCTTCATGCGATGTCTTCTCTTGTCATAGTCTTCAATGTGAATATCTTCATATACCACCTTTGACATCAATGTCTTCATACATTTTTAGGGGTCATCTCTGGTAAGAAAACCGAATCAATGAGGGACTTCTACCTGTGTTATCCCACAATTCTCACAAACACATTAGTCCCTCAACTAGGTTTGTCGTCAATACTCCAAAACCAACTAGGGGTGGCACTAGATGCACTTACAATCTCCCCCTTTTTGGTGATTGATGACAAACTAGTTGAAGTTTTCAACGGGGAATATAATATGTGAAATTGTAAAGGATAAGGAATTGTCTTCATAAGTTGCAAGGGATTCCCCTGAAGATGTGCATATAAGTAATTTGCTTTTGGAATACAAATGCACATGGCATGTTGTGCTTGTGGAGATCCTCTTCAACTTATGATGACAATCCACTATGCATGTGAAGGTATGTGAAGATAATGCCATGCATAATGGAAAATGGACATCTGCAAAATGATCTAAGTGCGGAATTTATCGTCACACATGCGGAATTTATCATCGCATCACAAAATGGCAAATAGGTAGCAGACGACCATCAAGTTTAAGTGTTACAACTCAAAGAACCAAATGTATCAAAACGAGAGTTGTAAACACGAAGCAAAATATAAAGCACCCGCCCATATAGACCCGCTTGAAGACTATCAAACTCATATGCTTCTTCCCCTTTTGTCAGTAAGGACCAAAAAGGTTTGAAGACATAGAGCATCTACTCGTTCCCATGAAGAGTAGGTGAAGCAGCAGGGTCGTTGGTGGTGTTTGGCGGTGCAGAAGAGCTTGGAGTAGAGTCGAAGCGTGCTGAAGGAGGTGGCGGTGAAGTAGCATCGTCTTCATCCTCGATCACTCTGGCATTCACAGTTGCAGCAGAGGAAGAGAACTCAGAGTCTTCAAGAGATGGAGTTCGTCGCAGCACTGCCCTTCGAGGAGGTGTGGAGTCAAACTTGAAGCACTCAGAGAAGCCATCCTCTTGAAGATCATCTTCAGAATACATCAGCGTCAGCCCTTTCCATGTGCGGCGAGAGGTTTCATGGGCAACAAAATCATTCTTGGTGGCAAGATTGCGAATGCGATTAACATCCACCAAGAGGCTTTGCATTTGACACTTCAGCCAGTCATGATGCCTATCCTGTTTCTGATGAAGAGCCACAAGAAGCTCTCGGTCATTGAGAACACGAGTGCGCTTCTTGGTTCGTGGAGCAGTTGTACTGTCAGTGGCTTCAGTGAGAGCAGGATGCGGGGCACGTGTAGTGCCAGCCAAAGGATACACACGAGCGACTGCTTCAACTCCTTCAATGTTCTGAGAAAAACTCTGATGCTCTACATTCTGAAGACTTAGAGGTTCCTTGGTAGGCTCAGGATAGATGGCTTCAATAGACATATCCACATCAGGCAGAAAAATCCGATGATTGCGAGCAGATGGCTGATATGAGATAGTGGAGTGAAGTTTGATCAGCCGCATGACCCATGGGGCGTAGAACTTCAAGCCAAATAGATCAGAGCCTGATGCAGCAAGTTGGCGAATGAAGAAGTCATGTGCATTGAAGCATTTTCCATGAAGAATATAGAAGACCAAAGTCTTCATTTCACCTTCCAGCTTGGCATGTGGAGAGTGCCCTTTGATGGGCCAGAGAGTTCGCCTTATGATGTGATAAATAGTCCTTGGCAGATACTCTAGGTCTTCAACAAAGAACTCTTTGGGATATGCAGCATCTTGGGGTAATGGCTTCATCATACTGAGCATCTGACTCATGTTAGGTTCAGGCCTCTGAAAGATGCTCTCCACAGCTTCACTGTGAAGTTGACAGCCAGATTCGTAGAGATCGCCGGGAGTGGGCAGACCAGTGAGCTCAATGATGTCAAAGGCTTTGGCTTCGTGATGAACGTTTCCTGTCATCCACTCCAGGACCCAAGTCTTCGGATCTCTGTTATACCCGCGGATGTGAAGTGTGGCATAGAATTGGAGCATTAACTCTTCATTCCAATGCTCTTGGTCAGTGACGAATGGCAGCAATCCAACTTCTTTGAAGCAATCCAGAGCTTCTTCCAGACAGGGCAGACCAGCTATTGCTTCAATGTCAAGACGCTTATGTGGGAAGATGCGACCTTGATTGTATAGAATGCAGGAGTAATAGCTTCGCTACGGATAGCTCCAGAACCGATCAGATGATATTCTTTCCCTTGAGTAGGGGTTCCTGGAGCTATTGAAGAATGTGTTGTCTGCTCTGAAGCCATTGATATTGAAGGATCCAGGTGCCGATGCAGGACCTGGGAACCTGGGCAATCTTGGGATTGGCTTCTATACCTGAGGCCTGTGCTCAACATGATAGTCGAACTGGGGACCGGCAGCAGGTGCAGGAACAGAAGTAGTGGGATCAGTGGCTTCGCTGACTTCTGGTGCTTTTTTGGGTGAGGGCTCCACATTAGCTTCAGTCACGACTGCGTCAGTGGCTTCAGTGGTGTTGGTGGTGGCAGCCTCAAGATTTTCAACCTCCACTTGACGAGCTAGAGGGTCAGTCACAATCACGTTCTCCTCGAGAACAGCTTCTTGGTGGGACGGGGGAGTAGGAGCTTCTGGGGTTTCTTCTTCATCGGCTGATGCAGCCGGAATGTCTTCAGCAGCTTTAGCTTCAGACTCAAAGACTGGAGGCCTTGGTCCTTTGCGAAGCCTGCGTAACGCTGACGATGCCTGTGGAGTTGGTGTTGGCTGGGCCTCAAAGTCTTCTTCCTCTTGTGGACGATCAGCCCATGAAGCATCCTGAGTAATTGGCGTCAGAGGACGACCAATGCTGATGAGTTCGCTGTGCTCGAGCTGAGGAAGGACTGCACCATCTTCTACATGGTCTTGGTGACCAATATCTTCAGCAGTGATGGGATCAGCTGCTGGAAAGTCTTCAGCTTCATGAGCCTCTGTGAAAGCAGGCTCATGGATTGTCAGTTGGCGTTCAGCGTCAGGACAAACCATGGAAATGGGTTCAACAATCAAAGGCTCTATGGGAGCAGCCCGTTCTTTCTTGGTCTTCCTCTTCTTCTTGGAGGGGGCAGTAGGAGAGGCTTCAGGATGTTTCCTCTTCCTGGCTTCAGCCTCAGCAGTCCTTGTCTTCTTCAGCTCTGAAGTGGTTGACCGGGCTTTTGGCTTCGAGCCAGTCATGCTGGTTGGGAAGACAATGGGATCTGCTTCCTGCCTTGGTGCGTCGGGTTTAGCCGTAGCGGGCTTCTTCTTCTTCTTTGCAGCCATCCGGGGGTCGATGCCAGGACGCCCAAGGGCCTTGCGCTTCTCAGCCTCATTGTAGGCTTGTACACACCTGTCAGCCAGAACCTTCATGCGCTCACGAGAACCCTGAGCTTCTGCACGTTTCGTGAGAAAGGCTTCCTTGAGCTCGTGCAGCATGATCTTGAAGTTCTTCACTTCTTGCACGCTGAGCTTGGCCATATGCTTCTTGAACTGATATTTCTCAAAGTCAATCTTTTGCTTCAGTTCAACAACGCGCTGGGCGATAGCTAACTCTGAAGCAATGGCGCCATGGAAGGCGACACTGAGGCTAATGGGAAGTTGCAGATCGTCGAAGCTGATGTTGGGCGTGTCAAACCATTCATCAATGAAGTTGTGGATGATGGCCACGTCAAAGAGAGGCAGATTATTGAAGATTTCTGCTTCTTCTTTGCTCTTGATGAGTTGCTCAAGAGCGTCATCTACAAGATCTTCATCACTTGACAGATCAATGGCATCATTGCGCAGAATGGCCGCAGCTGTTAGCTCTTGGCCGGTGTGTGGCAGAGGCATCTTGACTTTCTGGGGCTTGGAGATGCGTGACAAATCTTCAGACTGCACACTATCTTCAGGAGGTGCAGTTGCCAGTGGCTTCGCCCGTGAGATTTTTGGTGCAGAGGCAGGCTTTGAAGCTTTTGGCTGCTTCAGCTTCTTTGGCTTCGGCGCTGCAGGCGCTTCATCTGATTCAGCGTCATCTGCAGGCTCATTCACGGCTGTCCCTTGAACCAAGATATGAGTGATGAGACCTTCAAGGTTGTAGAAAGGACCGACGACATTGGGTTCTGCATCACGTGTGCCGTCAGCCCTTGGAGTAGAAGGACCAGGGTTGAAGTCTAGTCCCAATGTCTTCTTGTTCTGCTTTGCTGAGTTCTGGGCAAACTGGAAGTTGCGCTTGAACAAATGTCGTCACGACACCATAGCAGTGAAGATGGGTCAGCATCCGCAGGCTGTGGTCCACGGACCATGCAGGGATAGAAGCCTTGTTCAATGGCTTCATCTCTGGTCCTGGGTTGAAGATTTTTGTAGAGGATGTCTCCCCATGGTCGCTTGATGACATTCTTTTCAGCATATTCCTTGGTCACAAATCTGTACTTGAACCACTATTCTGCCCAATAGCGTCGAATCCATTGGATTCGTGTCTTGCGCTGATTGTAATCCTCTTCAGGATCTGTCTTGTACAGCTCTGAGAGGTTATCGGGCAGATCTCTTAATGTTTCTCCTCGACGCTTTCTGCCACCCTTCCTTGCAGATTTCTCTGAAGCCATGAATTTTAAACTGAAAGGCTTCAATACGTTCAAAGGCTTCAAAGGTTTTCGCTTGCTGGACAAACAGGAACTGGCTTCGGGAGAATTTATATGATGCTGTAAGAATTCTGCAAATGAATGCAGACTATGAGAACCAAGGGATTCTCCCACGGACATGTACCTGTGACAGCATTAAGGTGCAAGGGAAGGGGAAGAGGTCATATGCATTCTCAGAAGATTTTGAAGATAAATCAGTTTAGAAGACATTAACCTCATCGTGCGAAGACATTCACTCATAGATAAGGAGTTGGTTCCAGATTTGTACAAATCCAGAGATCAGTACAAGTGAGGAATCTAACTACTTTGTGAAGCATAAGTGAATATACTAGGCATGTTATGAGATGCAGTATGAAAGAGATCCAACTTGTGTGAATAGAAACTGCTTGTGGTAGAAAGTGACAAAGCTATAGGATCAACGGGGCCGTAAAAAGGAAGTTTTATTTACCACACGAAGAACTGCTAGACGGAGTGGAAGAGGAGGCCGAGCAGTTCGATCTTCCGTGCCCTAACTTGGCGACGGAGGACACCTACGGCGACGGCGGAGAGGACGATGTCCACGGTCGGCGTGAAGACGGCGTCGGAGAGGTTGTGGCAGCGAAGCGCTTCGTCGCTGGCGTCGTCGAGGGCTAGCGGTGGCGCTAGGATTCGTGCGAGAGTGGAAGAAGAGATAATGACTGTGGTGAGGCGTGTATTTATAGGTACAGGGGCGGCACTGCGTTATTACACAGGTGCCCCTGGTGATTCACATCTGATGGGCACGTGGCTGTCATGCAGCATATCGGGGGTTGTTCCATGTCCCACGCACGCCTAGATTGTCGGGTGGTCGTTCTCACTTCTCCGGGTTTCATGTGAAGGAATGAGCATTGAAAACGGACTTAATGTTTGTCTCTGTATCTTCTGCTGACAAGGACGCAGAGAAGACATTCGACAGTTTCAATAGAATGCATATGATTCGGAGAGATAGAGTTTGAGATAGAAAGCATAGAGAGGTTAGGGTCCGATCACATTCACTTAGTTCAAAAGATTCAACAAGAAGACATAGCTATAAGTGAATGTTGTAGAGGACAGAACACTAGTATATATATATAATCAACATAGTGAAGATAATCATGAAGACATGTTGAGATTGAAGCCAAACCAAATGTGAAGACACAGCTAATGTAACACCATGAGTGAAGCACTTCAAACAGAAAGTTTGGTGGTGGCATTACCCACCGTATAGGAAGTATTAGACCCAGACACGTCGCACAATTATCGTGGCGCCCCGAAGTCAAATTCCACATTAATGTATTCACACTTAGAATGTATGTCTTCATTGATTGAAGATATACTTTTCTTCGTGTGTTGCACATCTAAGTCATCAATATGCATAAGTGTTAGGATGTGTGCCTAATCACAGGAAATTTGAGGATTGCAAGATATTTAGCTCACACCCTAACTTGCAAAATCTCTTCTCATCCAAGGGCTTGGTGAAGATATCTGCCAATTGCTCTTCAGTGTTGACGTGTATGATATCAATATCTTCCTTCACAACATGATCTATGAGAAAGTGATGACGAATTTCAATGTGCTTTGTCTTCGAGTGCTGAACTGGGTTGTTGGCAATCTTGATGGCGCTTTCGTTGTCGCAGTAGAGTGGCACTTGCTTTAGATGAATGCCATAGTCCTTGAGTGTTTGCTTCATCCACAGAAGCTGAGCGCAGCAAGATCCAGCAGCAATGTATTCAGATTCAGCAGTAGAGAGAGATACACAGTTCTGCTTCTTTGAAGACCAACATACAAGTGATCGTCCCAGAAAATGACATGTGCCTGATGTAGACTTGCGATCCACCTTGTCACCAGCATAATCAGCATCCGAGAATCCAACCAGATCAAACTCTGAGCCCTTTGGATACCATAATCCTAGAGTTGGGGTGTGAGCCAAATATCGAAGAATTCGCTTCACAGCTAAGTGATGCAACTCCTTTGGTGCCGCTTGAAATCGAGCACACATGCAAACACTAAGCATAATATCTGGCCTAGATGCACATAGATAAAGCAAAGAACCAATCATGGAGCGGTATACCTTTTGATCAAACTCTTTACCATTGTCGTCAGGACCCAGATCATGCTTGGCTGGCATTGGCGTCGTGAAGCCTTTGCAGTCTTGCATACCAAACTTCTTCAGGCAATCTTTGAGATACTTTTCTTGAGATATGAAGATGTCGTTGCGTTGCTGTCGTATTTGAAGACCGAGGAAGAACTTCAGCTCTCCCATCATGGACATCTGATATTGCTCTTGCATCATATATCCAAACTCTTCACTGTACTTCTGATCGGTGCAGCCGAAGTTAATGTCATCCACATATATTTGGCACACAAACAGTTCACCATCATATGTCTTCGTGAAGAGAGTGGGGTCTAGGGAACCAGGTATGAAGCCTTTGCTCTTCAGGAAGTATTTGAGTGCGTCATACCAGGCCCGAGGGGCTTGTTTGAGGCCATACAGTGCCTTGTTGAGCTTGTATACCATATCAGGATGTTTTGGATCTTCAAAGCCAGGCGGTTGTGCAACATACACCTCTTCTTCAATTTTGCCATTGAGAAAGGCGCTCTTCACATCCATTTGATATAGAAGTATGTTATGATGATTTGCATAGGCCAGTAGTATGCGTATGGCTTCAAGTCTAGCCACAGGAGCAAATGTTTCATCGAAGTCAATGCCTTCCACTTGAGTATATCCTTGAGCAACGAGACGAGCTTTGTTTCTGACAACTTGACCATGCCCATCTTGCTTTTTGCGGTATATCCATTTGGTGCCTATTATGTTGTGCTTCCGAGGATCAGGACGCTTAACCAGTTCCCATACATTGTTCAACTCAAACTGTTGAAGCTCTTCTTGCATAGCTTGAATCCATTCAGGTTCCATGAAGGATTCTTCAACTTTCTTGGGTTCTGTTATTGAGACGAATGCGAAGTGACCACAAAAATTTGCTAGCTGAGTTGCCCTTGATCGAGTGAGTGGACCTGGTGCATTGATGCTATCAATTATTCTCTCAATCTGCATTTCACTGGCAACGCGAGGATGTACAGGACGAAGATTTTGCTCTTCTGATCATTGTCGTTGTTAGAGCGATTGTCTTCAGGCTGAGCATTGTCTTCAGGTTGATCAGGTGCGGAGATGATGAGTTCCTCTTCAGGTTGAGCTTCAGAGGGCATGATTTCTCTAGTTCCCATCAGCTTGATTGATTCGTTGGATGGAACTTCATCTAGCACATTTGGCAGGTGTTCTCTTTGTGAACCGTTAGTCTCATCAAATCGCACATCCACTGTTTCAACCACTTTATAATGAAAGAGATTGAAAACTCTGTAGGAGTGCGAATCCTTTCCATATCCAAGCATAAAACCCTCATGTGCTTTTGGTGCAAATTTTGAAGTGTGATGTGGATCCTTGATCCAGCACCTGGCGCCAAATACTCTGAAGTAGTTGACATTTGGCTTCTTGCCAGTAAGGAGCTCATAAGATGTCTTGTTCAGAAGCTTGTGAAGATAAACACGATTGATTGTATGGCATGAAGTATCAATGGCTTCAGGCCAGAATTTTCTTGGGGTCTTGTATTCATCTAGCATCGTTCTGGCCATCTCAATGAGTGTTCTATTCTTGCGTTCGACGACGCCATTCTGCCGTGGCGTGTACGGGGCTGAGAATTCATGTGTGATGCCCAAGGTATCACGATATGTATCAAGGCGAGTGTTCTTGAATTCAGTGCCATTGTCATTTCTGATGTGCTTTATCTTGGCGCCATAATTGTTCATTGCTCGATTGGCGAAGCGTCTGAAGACATCATGCACTTCAGTCTTGTAGAGGATTATGTGCACCCAAGTATATCTAGAATAATCATCAACAATAACAAAGCCATAGAGGCAAGCAGTAGTAGTAAGAGTTGAGTAATGAGTGGGACCAAAAAGATCCATGTGGAGCAGTTCGAAGGGTCGAGTGGTTGTCATGATTGTCTTCGAGGGATGTTTGGCCCTCGTCATCTTCCCTGCTTCACAGGCACCGCATAAGTGATCTTTCTTGAACTTGACGCCCTCGATGCCTATGACATGCTTCTTCTTTGCAAGGGTGTGGAGGTTCCTCATGCCGGCATGCCCTAGCCTCCGATGCCAGAGCCAGCATTCTGAAGCCTTTGCTAGAAGACATACGGCAAGTTGTGATCCTGCTGAGAAATCTACCACATACAAGTCATCTTCCCGATACCCTTCAAACACTAGAGACTTGTCAGATTCCATTAGAACAAGGCGGCGGTATTTTCCAAATATTACAATCATGTTCAAATCGCAAAGCATTGAGACAGACATTAAGTTGAAGCCAAGGGATTCAACAAGCATGACTTTATCCATGTGTTGATCCTTTGAGATTGCAACTCTACCTAGACCCAATACCTTACTTTTACCAGTGTCAGCAAATGTGATGTGACTCTTGTCGGATGGACGTAAGGTTGAGTCCATAAGAAGGCTTCTTTTGCCAGTCATGTGATTGGTACACCCACTATCAATAATCCATTTTGAAGACACTGGTGTCGTACCCAGTGGGTTATGAAATCTTAGATCCAGATTAGGACTGATAGGGAGAGTAGCAAGCGATTCAGGAATGAAGTACATAGTAAGACCATTCGGGCATTTGATCTTGCGCCCTACAAGATGTTTAAGATCCCCAGCAATAGCGTCAGACGATTTTGGTTTTCTGCTGGAGACCTTTCCCTTGGCACCGCGTGCCATGAAGCAGTAGGTAGGAGCAGTGTAGTCCTTGTCATTTGCATCGGTGTCGGTGGTGAAGTCATTGTCTTCAGTGTTGAAGATGGACTTGGCAACGTATGCTGTAGCCAGACTTGCAGCGCCAGAATCGGACTCCTCCTCAGACTCCACCTCCGCCTCCTCAGAAGCGGACTCCTCCTTTGAATCCATTTCCTTGCCAACAAATGCACGTGCCTTGCCAGATGAGCTCTTCTTGTGTGATGAAGACTTTGAGGAAGACTTGGAAGAAGACTTTGAGTATTACTTCTTCTTCTTGTCGTCAGAGTCATATTCCTTGCTCTTCTTCTTCTTTCTGTTCTTATTGTCCCACTGCGGACACTCAGAGATGAAGTGGCCAGTTTTCTTGCACTTGTGGCATGTTTTCTTCTTGTAGTCATGAGCAGAAGCTTCATCATTCCTTGAGCTTGATCGTGAAGACTTTCTGAAGCCTTTCTTCTTGGTGAATTTTTGGAACTTCTTCACAAGCATAGCAAGTTCCTTTCCAATGTCTTCGGGATCATCAGAACTGCTGTCAGATTCTTCTTCAGATGAGGAGACAGCTTTTGCCTTCAAGGCATGAGTTTGCCCATAGTTTGGACCGTAGATATCTCTTTTCTCAGAAAGCTGAAACTCATGTGTGTTGAGCCTCTCAAGTATGTCGGACGGATCGAGTGTCTTGAAATCAGGTCGTTCTTGAATCATCAGGGCTAGGGTGTCAAACGAACTATCAAGTGATCTCAGTAGTGTCTTGACGACTTCATGCTTGGTGATCTCAGTAGCGCCGAGGGCTTGAAGATCATTTGTGATGTCAGTGAGTCGATCAAAATTGAGCTGGACATTCTCATTGTCATTTCGCTTGAAGCGGTTGAAGAGGTTGCGAAGGACACTAATTCTCTGATCTCTCTGGGTTGAGATGTCTTCGTTGACCTTGGAGAGCTAGTCCCAGACCAGCTTAGATGTTTCCAAAGCACTCACACGGCCATACTGTCCTTTGGTCAGATGACCACAGATGATATTCTTGGCGGTAGAGTCCAGTTGAACGAACTTCTTG
This sequence comes from Triticum urartu, assembly GCF_003073215.2. NCBI lineage: Eukaryota > Viridiplantae > Streptophyta > Magnoliopsida > Poales > Poaceae > Triticum > Triticum urartu. The sequence continues at coordinate 382,525,394 of NC_053022.1, read as the reverse complement.
ACATCAGCAGCGGTGACACCTTCTCCAGCCTTGGGAACGCCGTTCTTGACGACATACCATAGGTCGACGTCAATGGCTTCAAGATGCATGTGCATCTTATTCTTCCAGTAGGGATATTCAGTTCCATCAAAGACAGGGCACGCAGCGGAGACTTTGATTATCCCTGCAGTCGACATAGCTAAAACTCCAGGTGGTTAAACCGAATCACACAGAACAAGGGAGTACCTTGCTCCGATACCAATTGAAAGTGCGTTATATCGACTAGAGGGGGGGGGTGAATAGGCGATTTTTATGAAAGTCTTCAAAACGTGGAAGTTTCGAAGACAAACGATAGAAATAAACCTATTACCATGCAGCGGAAGGTAGACTACACTAGGCAAGCCATAGTCAAGTATTCAAGTGAGAGCACAATGACTAATAGCAGCAATGCAGTAAGGATCAGGTAGGAAGATATTATGAAGCCAAACAGAAGACGTAGTCACTTAGTGAAGACAAAAGATAGTGCAATCATACAATGACTTCACAAGGAGTAACAGTAAGTAGAGGGACGGGAAGGATGAAACCAGTGACTCGTTGAAGACAATAATTTGTTGGACCAGTTCCGGTTGCTGTGACAACTGTACGTCTGGTTAGGGCGGCTAGGTATTTAAACCTGAGGACACACAGTCCCGGACACCCAGTCCTGAACACGCAGCTCAGGATACCCAGTCCTCACCATATTCCCCTTGAGCTAAGGTCACACAGACCTCGCCCAATCACTCTGGTAAGTCTTCAAGGTAGACTCCCAAACCTTCACAGACTTCGTTCACCGGCGATCCACAATGTCTCTTGGATGCTCAGAACGCGACGCCTAACCAGCTGGAGGATGCACAGTCCTCAAGTGTAATAAGTCTTCAGATCACACAGACACGAAGACTTAAGTGATGCCTAATTCTCTTTGGCTCTGGGTGGTTAGGGCTTTATCCTCGCAAGGAATTCTCTCTCAAAGGCTTCAAGGTGGGTTGCTCTCAAACGACAAAAGCCGTACACTAACTCTGATCAGCCAACCGTTTATGGTTGTAGGGGGTGGGCTATTTATAGCCACTAGGCAACCCGACCTGATTTGTCCGAAATGACCCTGGGTCACTAAGGAACTGACACGTGTTCCAACGGTCAGATTTCAAACTCACACGGCAACTTTACTTGGGCTACAAGCAAAGCTGACTTGTCCGACTCTGGACAAGATTCGCTCTCATAGTCTTCACTCGAAGACATGGGTTTTGTTTAAGCATCACTTTAGTCATTCTGAATGGTTCTCTTGGACCCCACTTAACAGTACGGTGGTTCTTATGACTCAACAAGGAAGAGGAAAAAAGAGCTACGAAAAATCTAAGTCTTCGAGCTCCACGGGCTTCATGCGATGTCTTCTCTTGTCATAGTCTTCAATGTGAATATCTTCATATACCACCTTTGACATCAATGTCTTCATACATTTTAGGGGTCATCTCTGGTAAGAAAACCGAATCAATGAGGGCCTTCTACCTGTGTTATCCTGCAATTCTCACAAACACATTAGTCCCTCAACTAGGTTTGTCGTCAATACTCCAAAACCAACTAGGGGTGGCACTAGATGCACTTACAGCTTTCGTTCCAAAAATAACTTCTCTAGTTGATTTCGTTCCGTTTCGACTCCGTCTGATATTCCTTTTCTTCAAAACACTGAAATAGGCATAAAACAGCAAATCTGGGCTGGGCCTCCGGTTAATAGGTTAGTCCCAAAAGTAATATAAAAGTGGATAATAAAGCCCAATAATGCCCAAAACATTAGATAATATAGCATGGAGCAATCAAAAATTATAGATACGTTGAAGACATATCACACCGTTTCCTATATTCCTGGTGATCCGTAACTCCGATTGGGCTGAAATTTTAACACGATCTCTATCCGGATATTAGCTTTCTTGCGGCGAAAGAAGGGCATCAACCGCCTTACGGGGTGGCCACGAGGGTCAGGGGCGCGCCTGCCCCCCTGGGGCGCGCCCCCATTCCTCGTGGCCCCCTCGGGCATTGTCTTGCGTGTATTTTTCTTCCCAAAAATTACATATATTCCAAAAAAAAATCTTCGTCCGTTTTTATCCCGTTTGGACTCTGTTTGATATGGATATTCTGCGAAACAAAAAACATGCAACAAACAGGAACTGGCACTGGGCAGTGGATCAATATGGTAGTCCCAAAAATAGTATAAAAAGTTGCCAAAAGTATATGAAAGTTGTAGAATATTGGCATGGAACAATCAAAAATTATAGATACGACGGAGACATATCAGCATCCCCAAGCTTAATTCCTGCTTGTCCTCGAGTAGGTAAATGATAAAAAAGATAATTTTTGATGTGGAATGCTACCTAACATAATCCTGATCATGTATCTAATTATGGCATGAATATTAAGACACGAGTGATTCAAAGCAATAGTCTATCATTTGGCATAAAAACAATAATACTTCAAGCCTACTAATAAAGCAATCATGTCTTTTCAAAATAACATGGACAAAGAAAGTTATCCCTACAAAATCATATGGTCTTGCTATGCTCCATCTTCACCACACAAAATATTCAAATCATGCACAACCCCGATGATAAGCCAACCAATTGTTTCATACTTTTGATGTTCTCAAACCTTTTCAACTTTCACGCAATACATGAGCGTGAGCCATGGATATAGCACTATATGTGGAATAGAATGGTGGTTGTGGAGAAGACAAAAAGGAGAAGATAGTCTCACATCAACTAGGCGTATCAACGGGCTATGGAGATGCCCATCAATAGATATCAATGTGAGTGAGTAGGGATTGCCATGCAACAGATGCACTAAGAGCTATAAGTGTATGAAAGCTCAGACTGAAAACTAAGTGGGTGTGCATCCAACTTGCTTGCTCATGAAGACCTCGGGCATTTGAGGAAGCCCATCATCGGAATATACAGGCCAAGTTCTATAATGAAAATTCCCACTAGTATATGAAAGTGATAACTCAAGAGACTCTCTATATGAAGAACATGGTGCTACTCTGAAGCACAAGTGTGGAAAAAGGATAGTAGCATTCTCCCTTCTCTCTTTTCTCTCATTTTTTGTTATTTATTTATTTATTTATTTCTCTTTTTTTGGTGGGCTTCTTTGGCCTCTTTTTTTATTTGGGCTTCTTTGGCCTCTTTTATTTATTTTTAAAGTCTGGAGTCTCATCCCGACCTGTGGGGGAATCATAGTCTCCATCATCCTTTCCTCACTTGGACAATGCTCTAATAATGATGATCATCACACTTTTATTTACTTACAACTCAATATTATAACTCGATACTAGAACAAACATATGACTCTATATGAATGCCTCTGGCGGTGTATCGGGATGTGCAATAATCTAGCATAGCAATGACATAAAAAATGGACAAGCCATGAAAACATCATGCTAGCTATCTTACGATCATGCAAAGCAATATGACAATGAATGCTCAAGTCATGTATATGATGATGATGGAAGTTGCATGGCAATATATCTCGGAATGGCTATGGAAATGCCATAATAGGTATGTATGGTGGCTGTTTTGAGGAAGTTATATGGTGGGTTTATGGTACCGGCGAAAGTTCCGCGGTACTAGAGAGGCTAGCAATGGTGGAAGGGTGAGAGTGCGTATAATCCATGGACTCAACATTAGTCATAAAGAACTCACATACTTATTGCAAAAATCTATTAGTCATCGAAACAAAGTAGTACTCGCATGCTCCTAGGGGGATAGATTGGTAGGAAAAGACCATCGCTCGTCCCCGACCGCCACTCATAAGGAAGACAATCAATAAATAAATCATGCTCCGACTTCATCACATAATGGTTCACCATACGTTCATGCTACGGGAATCACAAACCTCAACACAAGTATTTCTACTAATCCACAACTACCCACTAGCATGACTCTAATATCACCATCTTTATATCGAAAAACTATTGCAAGGAATCAAACATATTATATTCAGTGATTTACAAGTTTTATGTAGGATTTTATGACTAACCATGTGAATGACCAATTCCTGTCAACTCTCTAAATAGATATAAGTGAAGCAAGAGAGTTTAATTCTTTCTAAAAAAGATATGCCCACGCTCTAACAAATAAAGTGAAGAAAAAGAGCATTTTACAAATGTCGGTTTTCTATGTAAAGAGAAACAGGCAATCCAAACTTCAAATGATATAAGTGAAGCACATGAAGCATTCTATAAGGCCATACTCAAAAGATATAACTGAAGTGCATAGAGTATTCTATAAATCAACCAAGGACTATCTCATACCAGCATGGTGCATAAAAGAAAAATGAAAACTAAATGCAAAAGACGCTCCAAGATTGCACATATCACATGAATGAAATGAATCCAAAAACATACCGATACTTGTTGAAGAAAGAGGGGATGCCTTCCGGGGCATCCCCAAGCTTAGACCCTTGAGTCTCCTTGAATATTTACTTGGGGTGCCTTGGAAATCCCCAAGCTTGAGCTCTTGCCTCTCTTCCTTCTTCTCACATCGAGACCTTCTCGATCATCGAACACTTCATCCACACAAAACTTCAACAGAAAACTCTGTAATATCCGTTAGTATAATAAAGCAAATTACTACTCTAAGTACTGTTCCAAACCAATTCATATTTTGTTTTTTCATTATAGCTACTGTATTATAACTTTTCCATGGCTTAATCCACTATATAAATCGATAGTTTCATCAAAACAAGCAAACTATGCATCAAAAACAGAATCTGTATAAAACAGAACAGTTTTTAATAATATGAACATTCACCATACCTCTGGCACTCCAAAAATTCTACAAAAATTAGTAAAACTAAACAATTTGTATATAAAGACAGTACAAAAATAATCAGAACCGTTTGATGTTCCAGTAAAAAATGTAAAATCGCGCACTACAGCCAATGTTTCTGTCCTGCACCATACAAACCAACAAGCAAAGTAAACATCCTAAAGGCAAACCTTGGCACATTATTTTTATAATACAATGGAATTGTACAAGGGGATAATTATTTTTGTTGAAAAGTTTGTGTAATCAAGATTCACAAAGTTTCCATGAGCATGAACAAAGTTCAAGGCTAGCTCCCACTTCAACAATGCTCGTCTTTCTCACTTTCGCTTTCCTTTTTGAAAAAGTTTTGGGTTCCCCTATTTATTTATTTTTGTTTTTAAACTATATAAAAGCACTCAACATAAATAAATGACTCTCTAAACTTCCGGCTTGTCTCCCTGGCAGCGCTGTCTTTAAAGCCATTAAGCTAGACCTATAGTGCTCAAGTAGTGAATCCACCCGGATCCCAAGGTATATCAAAGCCAATTTTAATTAACAATGATTTGTAATTTAGTAGTGAGCACAAAGCAACATATATCATTTAATCATGAAGTCTAACTCTCTTCCTATTCATCGACATGTCATAAAAGAACAATTCATGCACACATAGTAAAGGCCAGTGCATAGTATAAACAGTTCCTTGCAATTTTATCGTATTGGAAACATAGAGAGGTGGAGATATAGTTCCTCTCTCATAATAATTGCAAGTAGGAGCAGCAAGCACATGCATATTATATGTATCAAAATCATCATGTGTAGCGGTAAAAGGCAACCCATCAATATAATCCTTAATAAGTGCAAACTTCTCCGATATAGTGTAGTTGGGAGAATTCAAAAAGATAATAGGACTATCATGTGTGGGTGCAATAGCAACAATTTGATGTTTAACATATGGAACTATAGCAAGTTCATCTCCATAAGCATAATTCATATTGGCATCTTGGCCACAAGCATAGCAAGCATCATCAAAAAGGGATATTTCAAAAGAATCAACGGGATCATAGCATTCATCCTTCGGTAAGCACGAAGGGAAATTAAACAATGCATGAGTTGAAGAGTTACTCTCATTAGAAGGTGGGCACGGGTGATCAATCCGCTCTTCCTCCTTTTGTTCTTCGCTCTCCTCCTCATCTTTTTTCACCCAATGAGTTCACAGTTTTGTCAATTTCTTCTTCCATAGATTCCTGCAAAATATTAGTCTCTTCGTGGACAGCGGAGACTTTCTCAATAAACGCATCAATATCGGAATTGTATTCCTAATTCTCATAACAATATTTAAGTATAGCTAAATTTTTAGGTCTTTAGATAGCATCATAAAGATTTTCATATTCTTTGAACATAGATTGAATTTCATAAGCACCCATAAAAGCAACAAATTCTTCTATTTGTTCCACATCATAGTAGTCATATATAACTCTAGCATAAGAAGCCAAAGTTTCATTATCATTAAATTCACATGAAAAGGGAAGGTGTGGAGCCTTCATCCTAGAGCAACAAGTATAATCATATCTCAAGCATAGTTGCCTAGCATACCAATACAACATATAAATTTGATCCCATAATAGTTTCCCTTTTTGAGTCAAGCAATAATACCTAAAGTATTCACGTTGATCTAACATGTCTGCCATTACAGAATTGAATGGGGTTTTCTTTGGATTATCAAAGTAGTACATAATATCTGTCACATAACGAGCATCGAGGGTTTTAGGAGGTTCCTCATCTCCATGAGCAGCAAGTACACCTAATTTTTTGGTATTTCATGTTCCATATCCATCACTAAAGATAAAGAACAACTAAGAACATCAAATAAAAATTACTTAGTGATAAAGCAAACAAGCACACACGAGAATATTCACCCCACGCTATTGCTCCTCGGCAACGACGCCAGAAAAAGGTCTTGATAACCCACAAGTATAGGGGATCAATTGTAGCCTCTTTCGATAAGTAAGAGTGTCGAACCCAACGAGGAGCTAAAGGTAGAACAAATATTCCCTCAAGTTCTATCGACCACCGATACAACTCTATGCATGCTTTACTTAGAACAAGTATGAAACTAGAAGTACTTTGTAGGTGTTGTTGGATAGGTTTGCAAGATAATACAGATTACGTAAATAAAAAGTAGGGGCTGTTTAGGTAAAGACACAACTAAGTTAGTTTTAGTAAAGAGATTTTTGTTACGAGAAAGTTATTTGTCCCTAGGCAATCGATAACTAGACCGGTAATCATTATTGCAATTTATTTGAGGGAGAGGCATAAGTTAACATACTTTCTCTACTTGGATCATATGCACTTATGATTGAAACTCTAGCAAGCATCTGCAACTACTAAAGATCATTAAGGTAAAACCCAACCATAGCATTAAAGTATCAAGTCCTCTTTATCCCATACGCAACAACCCCCTTACTCGGGTTTGTGTTTCAGTCACTCACGCAACCCACTATAAGCGAATTATAAACGTATTGAAACACCCTACAGCGGGAATCCCTCACGCTTGCGTGACACGGAGAGCACCATAGGACAACACCAATAATAAAACATGCAACTCAAACCAATCACGATCATCAAATAACCCATAGGACAAAACGGATCTACTCAAACATCATAGGATAGCCATACATCATTGGGAAATAATATATAGCGTTGAGCACCATGTTTAAGTAGAAATTACAGTGGGTAAGAGAGAGGTTACACCGCTGCATAGAGGGGGGAAGAGTTGGTGATGATGGTGGTGAAGTTGTTGGTGAAGATTGCGGTGATGATGATGGCCCCCAGTGGCACTCCGGTGCCACCAGAAGCAAGGGGGAGAGACCCCCCTCCCTCTTCTTCTTCCTTGACCTCCTCCCTAGATGGGAGAATGGTTTCCCGTCCGGTCCTTGGTCTCCATGGCGTGGGAGGGGCGAGAGCCCCTTCGAGATTGGATCTGTCTCTCTGTCTCTCTCTGTTTCCGCGTTCTCAGATTCTTCCCTTTCACTGTTTCTTATATTCCTGGAGATCCGTAACTCCGATTGGGCTGAAATTTTAACTCGACCTCTATCCGGATATTATCTTTCTTGCGGCGAAAGAAGGGCATCAACCGCCTTACGGGGTGGCCGCAAGGGTCAGGGGCGCACCCCCCTTCCTCATGTCCCCCTCAGGCATGTCTCGCGTGGATTTTTCTTCCCAAAAATCACATTCCAAAAAAAATCTCCATCCGTTTTTATCCCGTCTGGACTCCGTTTGATATGGATATTCTGTGAAACAAAAAACATGCAACAAACATGAACTGGCACTGGGCACTGGATCAATATGTTAGTCCCAAAAATAGTATAAAAAGTTGCCAAAAGTATACGAAAGTAGTAGAATATTGGGATGGAACAATAAAAAATTATAGATACGACGGAGGTGGAGTAGTTTTCTTTGTTATAGTCTCCACCATTCGAGTGGCTTTCGACCCCCTGTTGTGTTTCAAGTACTTTTTCTCTGGTAGACCCAAGAACTTAGAAAAAACTTTCAAAACATGCAACATGGGGCCAGTTCCAATATTTAACTCACGACATAAGTCTTTTACTTTCAAAGTTGTAAGGAAAGATTTAATGCTATCATAAACAGGATCAACCTTAGTCTTTTCCTTTGAACAAAGGTACCAATTCTCAACATTATACCTTATCCTGTCAAGTAAGCTTCAAGCCTCCGATATTTCAGTTCCTAGAAAAGCACCTCTAGAAGCAAGATCTAAAGCTTGTTTACTTTGTCAGTCAAGTCCACCATAAAAGAAGTTAACAATTAAATAATCAGGATAATGGTGTTCAGGACCTGCAAATAGTATTTCACGATACCTTATATATGTTGGGGAACGCAGTAATTTCAAAAAAATTCCTACGCACACGAAAGATCATGGTGATGCATAGCAACAAGAGGGGAGAGTATTGTCTACGTACCCTTGTAGACCATAAGCGAAAGCGTTATGAGAATGCGGTTGATGTAGTCGTATGTCTTCACTATCCGACCGATCGAAGTACCGAACGTACGGCACCTCCGAGTTCAGCACACGTTCAGCTCGGTGACATCCCACGAACTCTGATCTAGTAGAGCTTCGAGGGAGAGTTCCTTCAGCACGACGGCGTGATGACGGTGATGATGATGCTACCGATGTAGGGCTTCGCCTAAGCACTGCTACGATATGACCGAGGTGGATTATGGTGGAGGGGGCACCACACACGGCTAAAAGATCTATTGATCAACTTGTGTGTCCATGGGGTGCCCCCCTCCCCTGTATATAAAGGAGTGGAGGAGGGGGAGGGCCGGCCCTCTACTACGGCGCGCCCTGGGGAGTCCTACTCCCACCGGGAGTAGGATTCCCCCCTTCCATGTAGTAGGAGTAGGAGAGAAGGAAAGGGAAAACAGAAGAGAAGGAAGGAGGGGGCGCTGCCCCTCCCCCTAATCCAATTCGGACTAAGCTTTGGGGGGGGGGGCGCGCACAGCCTCCCCTCTCTCTTTCCCCTAAAGCCCAATAAGGCCCATATACTCTCCGGCGAATTCCCGTAACTCTCCTGTACTCCGAAAAAAATACCTGAATCACTCGCAACCTTTCCGATGTCCGAATATAGTCGTCCAATATATCGATCTTTACGTCTTGACCATTTCGAGACTACTCATTATGTCCCTGATCTCATTTGGGACTCCGAACTACCTTCGGTACATCAAAACACATAAACTCATATTACTGATCGTCACCGAACGTTAAGCGTGCGGACCCTACGGGTTCGGGAACTATGTAGACATGACCGAGACTCGTCTCTGGTCAATAACCAATAGCGGAACCTGGATGCTCATATTGGATCCTACATATTCTACGAAGATCTGTATCGGTCAAACCGCATAACAACATACGTTGTTCCCTTTGTCAACGGTATGTTTACTTTCCCGAGATTCAATCGTCGGTATCTCAATACCTAGTTCAATCTCGTCACCGGCAAGTCTCTTTACTCGTTCCGTAATACACCATCCCGCAACTAACTCATTAGTTGCATTGCTTGCAAGGCTTAAAGTGTTGTGCATTACCGAGAGGGCCCAGAGATACCTCTCCGATAATCGGAGTGAAAAATCCTAATCTTGATCTATGCCAACTCAACAAGTACCATCGGAGACACCTGTAGAGCACCTTTATAATCACCCAGTTATGTTGTGACGTTTGGTAGCACACAAAGTGTTCCTCCGGTATTCGGGAGTAGCATAATCTCATAGTCATAGGAACATGTATAAGTCATGAAGAAAGCAATAGCAACAAACTAAACGATCATCGTGCTAAGCTAACGGATGGTTCAAGTCAATCACATCATTCTCTAATGATGTGATCCCGTTAATCAAATGACAACTCATGTCTATGGATAGGAAACTTAACCATCTTTGATTCAACGAGCTAGTCAAGTAGAGGCATACTAGTGACATTCTATTTGTCTATGTATTTACACATGTACTAAGTTTCTGGTTAATACAATTCTAGCATGAATAATAAACATTTATCATGATACAAGGAAATATAAATAACAACTTTATTATTGCCTCTAGGGCATATTTCCTTCAGTCTCCCACTTGCACTAGAGTCAATAATCTAGTTCACATCATCATGTGATTTAACACCAATGGTTCACATCTTTATGTGGTTAGTTCACATCTCCATGTGACTAACACCCAAAGGGTTTACTAGAGTCGATAATCTAGTTCACATCGCTATGTGATTATTACCCAAAGAGTGATCATGTTTTGCTTGTGAGAGAAATTTAGTCAACGGGTCTGCCACAATGAGAGCCGTATGTATTTTGCAAATTTCTATGTCTACAATGCTTTGCACGGAGCTACTCTAGCTAATTGCTCCCACTTTCAATATGTATCTAGATCGAGACTTAGAGTCATCCAGATTGGTGTCAAAGCTTGCATCGACGTAACTCTTTACGATGAATTCTTTGTCACCTCCATAACCGAGAAACAATTCCTTATTCCACTAAGGATATTTTTGACCGCTATCCAGTGATCCACTCCTGGATCACTATTGTACCCTCGTGCCAAAATTATGGTGAGGTACACAATAGGTCTGGTACACAGAATGGCATGCTTTATAGAACCTATGATTGAGGCATAGTGAATGACTTTTCATTCTCTTTCTATTTTCTACCGTGGTCGGGTTTTGAGTCTTTACTCAACTTCACACCTTGCAACACAGGCAAGAACTCCTTCTGTCGTGGAATTGTCACGGCAGATGTCCTAGCGAAAGGACTTAGTCGTAGGGCCATCTCAACTAGGAAGCTTAAAGGGGTTAATCGGGACAAAGGACATGAGAGGTTTATACTGGTTCGGCCCCTTGCGGTGAAGGTAAGGCCTAGTCTAGTTGATGTTGTATTGCTAGGTTTCGATGACCAAGGAGTGAATCCGCTAGCTTGGCTATCGATCTGTTGTTTCTTGTCCTAAGCCGCCACCGGGTCGTCCCCTTATATACACTGGTTGACGCCTGGTGGCCTACAGAGTCCTGGCCGGCTCATAAAACGTGTCTGGCTCGGTGACTTCTTTTATATGCCTTTCTTTATAAGTCTTTCTTTACATATGGCGGTATACAATATTGGGCCTTAAGCCGCCTCTGGGCTTAGGCCTTCTACAATTCTTAATAAACTATCACCTTGAATATTACTGGGCTTCTCTTAACAATCCACCATTAGGGTTGACCCGGCCCCTCCTAGGAGGGTCATGCCTGAAAGTTATATTCCCAACATTAGGCCCCAGGTTGATTTGAACCTTGTTCTTGTCAACCTTCAACATTTAGACGAAATCCATCTTCCCCTGTATGTAAAAGCTTTGTAACCCGCCATGACGTCATCTTCTGAAAATATGAAAGCCTGCTATGACGTCATCTCCAACATATCTTTATCCTTAAATGTCTTCTGAGAATCGAGGCGTCCATTTAGCTAGATAATCATTATTTGGGTCTTCCTCAATTTTCGCGCCTGCCTGTTCGCTTATCCCCTTATAAATAGGCACGACCAGGTCTTTCCTCATTCTTCCCTTTCTTCATCCTCTCCCTCTCGCAACCCTACTGCCGCTTGAGCTCCGCCGCTGTCGCATAGCACCTCATCTTCCTCGACCTCGGCCGCTGCATCAACCTGAATCGATCGAGAGAACGGCGGCGACCCTCCGCAGAAGATCCGTGGCTGTAAGTGTTCACCTTCATGCTCCTCAGATCCGCATTAGGGTTTCTAGGTTTCTGTGTGTTCTTCATAGTTCATCACAGTTTCTTCGTAGTTCCTCCTCCGCAGCCTCTTCTGATCCAAAAAGGAACACATAACTCGTGTGGTAGTTGTTTTGCGTCCATTTTTGATACTAGTAGATCCCTTTTTCCTGCACAGAGGCCTCATTATAACTCACGAACTTATCTGTACTAGATTTTTAGGTCTATAATATTTTCTTTTCGGAACAGGCATTTGATCCAAAATAATAGTGACAGCTTGGTAAACTTGTTTGTGTCAACACTTAGCCAATTCTATTTCTGGCATCCTTTGAATATCTTTAGTCATGGCGGCTTATCACGCCGGCTCACTTTTCCCTTATATGTCATTAGCCCTTATTTTAAGACGCCATTACTTATTTGTACCATCATCATTTAACGTCTAATTTCATCATTGAATTGAACTGGCACATCACTTTCTTTTTAGTCTGTCCTTTCATCATGCCATCCAAAGCGCCAACAGTCTGCAACTGGGTCCCTTCCACAGTTACTGAGGATACCTTGAAGGAATTTTTCACCATAGGATTTTTGCCAGAGAAAAACGTTATGTCTTATCGTGCTCCTGACCCGGACGAAGAACGGCCTCAGCCCAAAGACGGTGAAGTTATCATTTTCACTGATCACATGAACCGGGGCTTCTCACCACCCGGCTCAAAGTTCTTCCGAGACGTTCTGCATTTTTTCAAGCTTCGCCCACAAGATATTGGACCCAAGTCTATATCCAATATCTGCAATTTTCAAGTTCTTTGTGAGGTATATCTTCAAGAAGAACTGACCGTGGAACTTTTCAGAGAATACTTTTATCTGAACCGCCAGACCGAATGCACCAACGACCTTAGTTTGGAGCTTGGTGGAATCTCAATTCAGCGCCGACGGGGCGCCGTCTTTCCCTTAATAGTCTTACCGGGCCATCCCAAAGATTGGAATCAGACCTGGTTCTACTGCCAAGATACGTCACCATCCAATGAAAAACCACTACCGGGTTATCGCGCGGAGCGTCTGGATTCCAAGTTTGTGCTCCCTGATAAGCTTACCGCTGCTGAACGGAAGAAGATTATTCCATCTATTAAAAGGATTCAAGCTTTATTGGGGAATGCTTAACTAGAGTTGACCTGATCCGTTGCTAAGTCGCATGGCGGGTCATCCCTATAAGCCGCCGATCCAAGTTAATGTATGAGTATGGCGGAGGCCCAAATGACTCTCTGCATTATAGCTCTGTTCAATTGACTGAAGAAGACGTTGTTGCAATGTCAACCATCCTTGTGAACGGCAAATACGAGGACTGCAGTAAGATTGGGTTAAACCCCTTTTGCAAACTTAACTCGGCACCAGAGGTGAAAACCCCTGACCTCTTTCTCTTTTTGTGTTTTCCTCAGTAGTTTAAATACTTGCATGACCTTTTAACATTTTTATTTGTTTACAGGCCAAATCTGACTTCTGGAAGGCCAAGTATGATCATGAAGCTGCCAAGAAGGCTAGAGCCGCTGCCATAGCCACCAGGAGAACGACCCGGAAGCCCAAGAAGAAGAATATTGCATCTGACTTATTCCACCTGGATGATGCTTCTGAGTCGGAGGTAGCCATTGATTCCCTTGGCCAGTTTTTTAACTACCTTATTGACACTGACTATTGCCAGGACGACACGGGGGCCAGCCAGGCCGTGGAAGAAGAGGTAACTATTTCCTCTGACTCAGCCCCTTTGCCAAGACAGAAACTTCAACTGGTAACCCGGAAAGTAAGGTTTTCACACCCTTTGGCTTATCTGGACCCTCATTTTCTTTTGAAAAAGTAGCAACATGAGAGCCGTCGTCAGGCCCGGACTAATGACGATGATGAGCCGCCTTCTGATTTACAACAAACTCATCGAAAACGCCAGAATGAGGTTTCTTTCATCTTTGTCTTTTGCTTCCATTAATGGATCTATTCCCTTGCATCACTAACTTTATTTTACCTTTGCAGGATGTTTCTCGCTCTTCTCACGACTCGTCGCAAACTCAATTTCCGGCTTTCAAGACTGCCCCTAGGTAAGGACAATCATCTTTCTTCTGCATCTTTTAAAAACTGCATTATTATACTAATTGTCTCATAAAATCTTTCTCAGCGGTCAAGCGAAGTCCAAGAAAGGTAAGGTGATTAAACCGGCAGAAGACCCAAAAAATCCTGCACCTGAACCGGCAACATCAACTGCTCCCGCTCAATCTGAAGCGCCAGAAGATCCGGCTGTCCATGCTCAATTGGACCCTCCTGAGCCGTCAGCCGACGAAACCATTGTCGACCCATCCACTGTCAGACCATCCGGTTCAGCTAACCCGCCGGAGTCTTCTGACCATGACGTTCTGATCACTGGCAGCAGATTTGTTGCGCCAGGTAATCCGACTGTGCTGGCCAAGCATTCTGCCAAACAGGAGGCCTGGGAAAGGCAGAAAGTACAATTTGATATCTCTCACTACGCTCACCTGAATGTTAGTGATGTGCTGTCCGGCTATCTCAGTCATGTGCATTCCAGCCGTGACTCGGAAATTGAGATGGTCAAACAATTGCAACTGAAATATGAGGTATGTACTCTAGTTTATATATACTCTGCCGACCCCCAAATCTTCAGATTATGATGAACCTGAATGATCTGTAGACTTATGATATAGGTTGATACCTTGTCTTTAGATTTTTCCTAAGTCCAACAGATTAGTATAAACTTTCACCTGTAGTCCCCAAGGGCCGGCTCAATTTATCATAAATGAGCCGGTGCTTAACTTCATAACTCTCTTAAATCAGTCCAAATAAGTAGTGTGATCCGGCTCAATCTTGAAAACTTTCTGAATGTCATGCATTAGCCCCCAAGTGCCAAGCGTTGTTACTATGTAAAACACTTGGGACTTGAAGCATAGAAGAGTCATTTTGCATAAAAATAGCTTTGGCAAACATTAGCCCCCAAGTGCCAAGTGGTATTGCATTTGCAAAGCACTTGGGACTTCAATCATTATAACCTTTAGTTAAATCTTGACACACCTGTGCCTGCTTGTAGACCGCCCTAACTGAATTGGGCTCTCAATTGACGGATGCAAAGACTCGGCTGGCGGATCAAGAGGCAGAGATAAAGACTGCTAACTCCAAACATCAATTGAGTCTCTCTGAAACTAAAAAATTGAAGACCAATTTGACTGAAAAGAAGAAATCCTGGGCTGATGAGAAGACCTTGCTGATACAACATGCCGAGACAATAGAGGCGGCACTTGAACAGGTTACCACGGAGCTCATCGGCTTAAAAAACCATGTGTCTCAAATGGTCTCCGCCATCTTCGGTAAGTCATTTGTGTTAATCACTTATACTTTATGTTGACCAGGAATATAAGCTGCCTGCTGAGCCTTTGTTAAAAAACACTCGCAGGTCCACGAAGTAAAAATTTGAGCCAAGACAGTGTGACAAAACTGAAGGCGGTTTATACCTTGGTGGAGCAATTGTATACTGGCGCTCAACGAGCACTTGCTACTATCTCCCCTACCAACCAAGGACCCAACCGTTTGAGTGATGTCTTGAAGAAGTTAACGATCTTACCCACGAGGTTTCAAGAGGTCAAATGATCCTGTGCCAGAGCCGGAGCCCTGACTGCCCTGAGCCACTCCAAAGCTTGGGTGCTGGATTTAGACCCGGTGGACGTGGCTAAGGGGTACCCTACTGTGAAGGAAGATGGGACTCCATTTGAGCAAGATGACTTTATTGTCTGTGTGAGGGGAGTTCGTCCTCAAGCTACCATTCTTGGAGAGGAGACCAACATCGACAAATATCAGCCGGGTTTTGATATGGAGAATAAGAAGATGGCGACTCCCTCTTATAAGGTGACATATCTTATCCCGCCGGTTCGCCAACACACTTTTGCCTCAGAAGTTGACCCAGTCGGCCTGATTGATGATGAAGCGGAGTTCCTTGCTCTGAACGGCTTTGACTGGTCCAATCCCAGCTTCCAACCAGTAGAGGGAGGTGAACCGGTGAGGGGACAGACATAACCATCTTTTGGGCTTTCAAAGTCTTGTAATAGATTAGTTTGAAAACTGCATGTTTTGCCTATGCCATCGTGCATAAAATGTTGCATATGACTCTTTGCCAATGATGTCAATATATATGCAGCACATCCGTGATTACATCTGCAATGTTTTAACTCTGTTCCTGTAAAAAATTAAAAAGCTGTCCTGGCGGTTTAGCACCGGACGGGTCAAAACACCCGGTATATGACTTATGAAATTATCATAGTGGAAAAGACAGAACCAGATGTAAGATAAACAAGGCTGAAAAAACCTTTGATTAACGAAAAAACACAGAGAAACATGTTCATGAATGACACTGTCATACCTGTGTTCTTTGAATCTGGACTACCGGTTTACATGACCCGGATGATGAGGTTGATAACCCAATCTTTTGTAGAAGTCAATACTTCCGTATGTCTGACGACTGTTATGCCTTGGCAACTCATTGCCAAATAACCGAGCCAGTTTAATTTGAAACCATACTGACAGTTAAATTTGATATGATAAAAAACAGTAAGACAAAACACTAGGCTGCAGACAATGTAAATCAAAATATTTAAATAAAAACCGGAGGCATCTAATTCGAATATGATCAGTAAACTGGACCAAAGGGGTTAAGCTAAGATTCGAATACGATCATATAGCCCCCAGTGGCTTTGGCGTTGCGCCGATCAAGGGGGTACCGAAAGCTGTGTTCTCTTTGGTTCGAATATGACCTATGTTTGAACAGGATGCCCCCAAATGACATTGACAGGTTTTTAACGACCCTGATTCGAATACGATCCAAGTCGGACCCAAAAGGGGTTAAGCTATGATTCAGATACGATCAAGCCCCCTAGTGAGTTTGGCTTTGAGCCAATCAAGAGGGTTGCGACAGCTATGTGCTCTTTGGTTTGAATACGACCTATGTTTGAACAGGAAGCCCCCTAGTGACCATGAAGTTCATGGCTAGATTCGAACACGATCCTGAGCCGGACCAAAAGGGTTAAGCTAGATTCGGATACGATCAGCCCCTTAATAGTCATTTAAATAATGAAAATAGTAAATATATATGATCATTGAAGAGTAAAAGGACAGAGGTCCTGCTTTATTACTTATTATAATATATACAACGTCAAAGTATGTACATGACGAGAGCCGGTGGCTCAGGTGTAGTATGGCCGAAGCTGGGCAATATTCCACGGCCGACGGGTCTCCTCCTCCGACTTACGTGAGTCTTTGTGCTCTCGAACGTTAATAAGGTAATATGACCCGTTTTTTAAGTTCTTACTGACCGCAAAGGGCCCTTTCCAAGGTGGGGATAGCTTGTGTGCGTCGGACTGATCCTAGATGAGCCGGAGCACCAAGTCGCCTTCTTGAAAGGATCTAGTTTTAACCCGGCAGCTGTGATAATGGCGCATGTCTTGTTGGTAAATTGCTGATCGGGCTACTGCCAAATCTCGCTCCTCATCTAACAAGTCAAGTGCATCATGTCGGGCTTGTTCATTATTAGCTTCAACGTAAGCCGCCATGCGGGGCGAGTCATGACGGATGTCACTAGGCAGGACTGCTTCTGCTCCATAAACCATGAAGAAAGGTGTATAACCTGTAGACCTGTTAGGAGTGGTATTGATACTCCATAGCACCAAAGGTAACTCCTCTACCCAACAACCTGGTGTTTGTTGTAAAGGAACCATAAGCCGGGGCTTGAGACCTTATAAAATTTCCTGATTTGCTCTCTCAGCTTGACCATTAGATTAGGGGTGAGCTACTGAAGAAACATCAAGCCGGATATGCTCACGTTGACAAAACTCCTCCATAGCTGTCGGGGGTTGGGTGCGACATATGCCAATGGATGGCTTATCATGGTGGGGGCGAGTAGAACATCGCCGGTGCCTGGAAATGGGATGAGGCGTAGACACGAACGCCGACGTACTTTACCCAGGTTCGGGGCTCTCCTAGGAGATAACACCCCTAGTCCTGCTCTGCGGGGTTTCCGCATGATCACTAAGGCAAAGTGAATACAAGGGCGCTCCTCGAGCTGAATGCTGAAGGTAGGAGAAGGCAGGGTCAGCTCTTCCCCCCCTCTATGATCTGGTCTAGTTCTAATGGATCGGAACCCTTTGCATGGGTGCCCTCGGGAGTTTATATAGGCCTACCCCCTAGGGGTACAATGGTAAACTGCCTGGGCGTAGGGCCCAACTGTCGGTCTCTTCGCCTGCCAGCCCTTCTGCTGACTTCTGGGGCCCGCCGACTGGTCTGGTACGGAGCCGACAGGCCGTACCCGCCTCTTGCGGGTCTGGCCGGCTGCTGATTACTATAGCCGTGCCTCTAATGATGCATGCTTGGTCATGGGGTCGTGGCTACAGCCCCGTCGTCTGGCGGGTGATCACTGTAGCCACTCCCTGTCTCATCTGGTTAATGGCGTGGGGAACCCGTGGGAGGGGCAGGCCGACTCCCGGGGGCCGGCTCCCTACAGGTCCGACTGGTGGCGCCCTTGCCGTCTTCCGGACTCTCGCTGACTGGTAGGGCCCGTCGTCCGTGGACCGTACCGTCAGGCCGTCGTGGGCACAAGACTCCGCCCACCGTTGCTGATGTCAGGGATGGCATGGCAACAGTGCTGCGCCAGACGGAGATCTCCGCTGGTACAGTGCACTGTGGCCTAACCATCCCCTGGAAAAGGGGAGGGAGTGGGCTTTACTGTTGCCACTCCCTGTCCCATCCCCCCTGATGAGAGCATGGGCTTGTTGATGCCGTGGGCCGACTCCCCGTGGCCGGCTTCTCTGGAAGCCGTCAGGCGGAGTCGGCCGGTCTTGACCTCACCTCTAGGACTCGGATGTACGCGGGGAGCCGGCTGTTCCTTCAGCCGTCCTCCAGAAGGCGGCTCTTCACCTGTCGTCTTGAGGGGCGCAGTCAGTCCCGATGTCTCGAAAGGCTTTGGGCCTCGGGTTAGCCTACCCGTGGCCTATTACTCCGATAGTAGTCCCCGAAGCTGATGAGGCACCGCGGACAGCCAGCCGAGGGGCCTCAGCAGTTTCTTTCTCCGAGTATTTGAGGTGGAAGCCTCGTTCGATTCTTCCCGGGTCCGACTGGTAGGAGTCGGATTCGCCCGATTTGACTTGTCCGAAACTTTCGATTGCCCCGGCGGGAACTCGGTGGCGTACCAGCCAAGCTTCCTAGCCGCCACCCATTCCGGGCCTGCCACATGGCAACCAGCGGCCGAGTGAGCCTGCCTACCCATTCACGCGATGGGACATGCCTGCAGGCGGGGCCCGCCACTACCGCGCCTCGGCACGTGAGCGGATTCGCTTCGGCCGAGGGGGACAGTTGAGGTTCCCATGGAGTTACTGCACGCAGTAACTTTGCGCGATAAACGTGGGGGGCATGGGGTAGTGGGCGCAGTAGATCCCACGACCGCCCCCTCGGCTTCGCAGGCCATGAGGCTATAAGTAGGGGGAGGAGGGGGAGCGGCGGAGCACGCGCGTCCCTCCTCCTCATTGCTTCTTCTTCTTCTTCTCCCTCTCCGCCGCACCTCAAGCTACGTCGAGGGCTACGGCAGTCCGCTCACAATGAGTTCTTCCTCCGCCGTCACGCCCCCTACGGCACCCTCCGGCACCTGGGACGGTTTGGAGGTCCACGATGATCACGTCGATTTCCTCCGCAAGACGCGTCGGTTGCCCGGCGAGGACCTCGTGCGGGTTCGCCTCACGTGGATTTGGGAAATTTCACCGGCGCCGCAGGAGGGCGAGCGGGTCGTCTTCCACTCGCACTGCCTTCGCAGCCTGGGCCTACCGGCAAGCGGCTTCTTTCGCTCTTTCCTTGAGTTCTACGGACTCCAGCCGCACCACCTCACCCCCAACACAGTGGTGCTACTATCCGCCTTCGTCACCTTGTGCGAGGGCTTCCTCGGCGTTCTCCCCACTATTGAGCTCTGGGGGGAGTTCTTCTACTCCAAGCTCGACACCCAAGCCACGGGCGTGCCGGCTCAGTGCGGCGCGTTCATCGCCGTGCGGAGGTTGGGGGCCGACAACCCGTTTCCCTCCATCAAGCTGATCAAATCGGTGAAGATGTGGCAGCGGTCGTACTTCTACGTGAAGAACGTCTCCGCGGAGGGTGATTGAGTCAATCTGCCGACCTACGTAGCCGGCCCGCCGGCGGGGAGGCAACCCAACTGGTCGCATCGGGCCAGGATGTTGACGCCCGCAGGAGCCGGCGCCATTGCGCGACTCTGAGTGCTGACGCAGTCGGAGGGCCTGACCAGGCCGGATTTGCTGGCCGCCTTCATGGCGCGCCGAGTGCTCCCACTCCAAAGTCGCCCCCACATGATCTGCCAGATGAGTGGGCAGCGGGACCCAATTCGGATGTGCACCAAGGAGATGCCTCACGAGGAGGTAGCCTATATGGTGAATTATTTGGCGAGCTGTGACCTCAAAGAAGAGTGGCAGTTCGGCAAGAAGCCGTATTCACGTGCCGCCCCTCCGCCTCTGGTGAGTCATTTTCCTTTTCTCCTTTCTTCGATTCTCCTGACTTCTTTGCTGCCGAGTCCGTCTTGTCTGATCTGACCAGTCGGCTTTGGCCAGAACCGCCTCCTCCAGCCGGCAGCCGGCACCGTGGGACCGGACCGCGAATTGCTCCCCGACCGAGCCGAGAGCGACGTCGACGACCCCGACTTGGGGGTGGCGGCCCTGGAGGACAACGCCGAGGGAGGAGGCGGCGCAGCGGGCGGCCCGAGACTTGAGGCCAGTCTCGAAGACTGGCCTGATGTTGATGAGGAGGTCGCCCCACACCACCAGGAAGGAGCCGGCCAGCCGGGCGCGAGCTCGTCCGTCGTGCCGGACGCTCAAGGCGGCGCCAAGAAGCGTAGGGCCAGGACGAGCCTTTTCGGCAGCCGGCCAAAGAAGCCCAAGGGCTCAGCCGCGGCGACCAAGCGGGACGAAGCGGCCGCAAAGGCTAACCGCTTTCACAAGGTGGTGAAGACGCCGTAGCTGATTTCGGCGTAAGTGCTACCTCGCTTTGTACCTTCACATTTCTTCGTTGACTCTGTCTGAAATCCCTTTGCTTTATTTTCTTGACTTTTAGGGCCCCGCTCTCTCTTGAGAAGTCGGCCGCCGGCTCCATCGTAAAGTCGGCGGGGACCTCCTCCACCAGCCGGCGGATTGATCCGGCCACCGACCTCCGGGAGTCGACGGAGCGAAACGCGCGGGAGGCGCGCGAGGAGCGGGGAGCCGCCCGCCTGAAGAAGGCGGAAGCCGACAAGGCGGAGGCTGCCGCCCTGAAGAAGCTGGCGGAAGCCGAGGCGGCCGACACGGAGAAGAAGCGCGCTGAAGAAGTTTGTCGTCCCCTTGAACTCTGCGCCGCCACCACCGGAGTTCACGGCGCAGACTGGGGAAATCGGCGACGAGAACCCGGTCATGGAGAGGGACGCCGACGACACCGCCACGCCGGACGTAATTGTGCCGCCACCGCCGCCCTTCGGAAGCGCGCCAGGTGGGCAGCCGACGGACCCGTCGGTGCCGCCAACTGAAGGTGTGGTGGCAATGGGCCTGGCTCTTGAGGTCGGCATGCCGACGCGCCACCGTCTCGCGAAGGCGGCCTCGGCGCCGCGCCCTCTGGAGACTGGCGCCACGAGCTCCATGATCCCGGACACCGAGGTGTCGAACACCGTGCCCACTGGGTGGGTGCGGGGAGGCGGAACGGGCCTGTTGAACCGGGCACTCTTGGACATCCAAGCCATGCTCCAAGCCGAGGGCGACGCAATCAAGGAATGCACCAAGGCGTATCTGGCGTCGCGAATAGCCATCCGGGTATGCGTCCTTCCTTTTTGTTTTTGTTTTTCTTGTTTTTCTTTGTGGGGGCACGCCAGCGCACCCACTGGGTGTAGTCCCCGAGTTTCGGGCCGGCTACTGAGCAGGCGGCTCGAAACTCTAACCGGTGAGTTCCAAGTACCAACACTTTGTCTGGAATTTTGATGCAGGACTACCAGAATCTTCGCGTGACCACCTTCAACGCCAATGTTGAGGAGCTGGCCAAGTGGACCGCCGACTTGTCGGACAGCCGGTGTGAGTCCTCTTCCTTCTTTGCGGGGGGCGTTGGCGCACCCATGGGCTGTAGTCCCCGAGATGCGGGCCGACTGCTGAGCAGTCGGGCCGGATCTCCCCGGTGACCTTTCTTCCTTGTTGACGACTGACACCCCTCCTCTTCTTCTTCAGAGGCCAACGCCGCGCTGCCGCAGCAGCTGGGCTAGGCCAAAGCCGTGCTGCGTGTCAAGGAGGGGGAGTGCGGCCGGCTGATGGAGGTGCACGACCGGTTGGCTACGCAGCTGGTAGAGCACAAGGAATTGCTCCAGAGGGCCCAGAAGGAGGCGGAGGACAAGGAGACCGCCCTCCTTGCCGAATTCGCGTTCGAGCGCTCCTCCTGGACCGACACGGAGACGATGCTGGTCTCCGGCTTCCACGCGATCAAAGATCTTGTTGACGGTGAGCTTCCCCTCATTTTCCTTTTCCAAGCTGCCGACTGCTAGTTGAGTCGGCCTCTAATCTTTAACCTTGTTCTTCGTTCTTCTTCCTTGGCAGACTTCTTCCCCGGCCATTTGGACGCCGCCAACCAAGCCATCGAGTCAGATCGTGAAGGGCGGAGGGCGGATGGTGCGCAGATTGCCGCCAACGCCCCCTGAACTCTTGGCGAGCAGATCCTGAGCATCGAGGCCCGCCTTCGGCCGACCCACCGGATGCTGCGCCGACTTCAACGCGTCGGCGCCCAGGCGATTGCCGCCCTCTGGCCGGACATGCAGGCACAGCGCACCCACAGTCGGACTGCCGACTGGCTGGAGGTAGCAGCCGGCCGCCTTGAGGCCTGGAAGGGTTCTTCGGCCCGGGCTGGAGCACGTCGAGCCTTAGAATTCGCCAAGGCGTGGTATCCTGGGATGAGTCTAGCCTAGCTAGCCACGTTCCGGCTAGAAGCTCAGGCGGAGCTGGCGCCTGTGGAAGACGATCTCGTCAAGCACGCCTCGTCGATCGTCGAGTACACCGACACCAGCGTCTTCATCCCAGAGCGGTCTGAGAACGGCGAGGAGGCACCGCCGGAGTGGTTCGGGCTGAACCCGGACGACGGCGAGGACTCTGCGGAGGTGATCGACTCCAGTGGCGAATAAGAAGGCGAGGAGGAAGGAGACGAGGAGGAGGCGCCAGAGGTCGGGCCAGACGACCAGCCCCAGCTCGACCGCGCCTCTAGCAATGAGCCACGCCCAACCGAGCCGGCTGCTGCCAGAGGTGATCAAACGGAGACCAACCAGCCGGCTGCCCCGGCAACTGGCACCGCCGACCCCTCCGGTCCTCCGAGTCCATCCGCGGCTTCCTAGGCTGCCACTTTATCTTTGTTTTTACCTGCTTAGTAGTCTCAGTGAACTTGTTATTTTGCACAATTCCACCCACGGGGTGTATTTTGAACTTCTGTTTGAGGATTCAGCCAAGGGCCTTTTCTATGTAAATATTTATCCGCGTTCTATCTCTTCTTGCTTATTGCTTTTTGGCTTTTTCCTTTGCCGCCTTCCCTTGGTTGCCGTCTTGCCAGTCGGACAGCCGCTCTGGGGACTGCTGCTGGATCAAGTACTTGGCTTCTTTGGGAGGCAAGTACTTAGCCATTTAGAGTTTTTAGCAAGTTAATTTAGAAAACGGCGAGCCGGCTGCTCAAGAGTCGGTTGTAAAAGGCTAGAAGCCGGCTTAAGCTATGTTCATGCTTTGAGTCCTTAGCCATTTTTCATATGGACACCCTTTCTACCTTACTCTTGCTCACCAGACAGTCGCTCTGCGATCTGCGGCTTCTAACAGGAGACGGCTTAAGTGCCACACACTACTTGTCCGGCTGCAGGAAGTCATTTCATAGTTCTAGACGGAAAGTCCCCGGGCCAACTAGTCGAACCCGGTGCCAAGCGGTATAATAGAGAATAACATACTCATAGGCATAACTCTCATCATATAGATAAAAGAGGGCAGTCCCCGAGTTCTTCCCGAGGGGCCCGAGGTCTTCGTACTTTAATACAAAAGGTAGCGTGGTACATACTGCATTAACTGTAAAATCTTCGGAGGAGGTTTGCATTCCATGGCCGCTCCGTCTCTTTGACAGAGTCGTCCCTCTTGCGTGATCGGGGCTTCTAAGCACCGATCAGGTAGTAGGAGTCGTTGCCCAACACTTTGCTGATGATGAAAGGGCCTTCCCAAGTTGCTGAGAGCTTGTGCTGGCCGGCTGTTCACTGAATCAGCCGGAGCACAAGGTCTCCTTCTTGGAAAGATCGCGGCTTGACCTTCCGGTTGTAGTATCAGCGCAGGCTCTGTTGGTAGATGCTGGACCGGCTAAGTGCCAACAACCGGCCATCTTCCAGTAGATCGACGCCGTCTTGACGTGCTTCTTCTGCTTCCTCTTTGGTGTACATGGTGATTCGAGGGGAGTCGAACTCTATGTCCATTGGGATGACGGCTTCGGCACCGTAGACGAGGAAGAAGGGCGTGAAGCCAGTTGACTTGTTTGGAGTTGTGCGCAGGCTCCAGAGGACGGCTGGCAACTCGTCAAGCCAGCAGCCTGCCGAACACTCCAGAGGCTCGACCAGCTAAGGCTTGATGCCGGACAGGATCAGGCCGTTTGCTCGCTCCACCTGGCCGTTGGATTGCGGATGGGCAATGGACGCTAAGTCCAGTCGGATGCCCTGCGTCGCGCAGAAACGGGCCAAGGCACCTTTGGCAAAGTTTGTGTCGTTGTCGCTGATGATGCTGTGTGGTATGCCGTACCGAGTTGTGATGTCGGAGATGAAGGTCACAGCAGTCGGACCATTCAACTTCTTGATAGGTTTTGCTTCTATCCACTTGGTGAACTTGTCCACTGCGACAAGTAAGTGAGTCAGACTGCCTCGTGCCGTCTTGAATGGTCCTACCATGTCTAGGCCCCAAACAGCAAAGGGCTAGGCAATGGGAATAGTCTTGAGTGCAGAAGCCGGCCGATGAGGCTTGGAGTGGAATTTCTGGCACCCCTTGCATTTTTGGACCAAGGTCTTGGCGTTTTCAAGAGCAGTCGGCCAGAAAAAACCATGGCGGAAGGCTTTGGCGACAAGTGCTCTCGAAGCCGCGTGGTGGCCACACTCGCCTTGATGGATGTCTTTGAGAATTGCTTGGCCTTGCTCCGGCTCCACGCAGCGCTGGTAGACACCAGTGACACTGCGCCTTACGAGCTCCCTGTTGACTATGGTGTATGCTGCCGCCCGGCGTTGCACTTGCCGAGCCGAGATCTCATCAGTTGGCAGCTCTTTGTTCACCAGGAATTTGAGGATGGGCTGGGCCCATGAAGGTGCTGCAATTTCTGCAACAGTCAAGACCGCGACTTGGACGAGGGCGGCTAGGCCGGGAGTTGGCGGGTTGGAGTCGGCAGCCGCTTGCCATGTCGATGAAGTCCCCGGGCGGATTGGCGTAGTCCCCGGGCCGGGTTCTGAAGTCTCCGTGCAGACCGCCGTAGTCCCCGGGCCGGGTGCGACTGCCACGATCCCCGCGCCACCTACCAGAATACTCGCGCCGTCTGCGGGGGCTCTTGAGTCGGATTCGACTACTTCAGGAGGAGCCGGTACGAAGATAGAGTCTGATTCTGGCGATGGCTTGACAGACGGCTTAAGGAGGCGCTGGAGGGCGACACCAGACGGTATCGCTTGATGGGTGGAGCCGATTTGCGCCAGGGCGTCTGCTTGGTCGTTGTCGTTTCTTGGTACATGGAGAAACTCACAGCCCTCAAAATATCCACTGAATTGTTGTACGAGGAAGCGTAGCTCGCCATGTTTGCGTCTTTGGTGTCCCAATCGCCTGACGACTGCTGGACCACCAAGTCGGAGTCGCCATAGCACAGGATCCGGCGAATGCCGAGCTCTTTGGCTAGCCGGAGCCCGTGAATGAGTGCCTCGTATTCGGCGACGTTGTTGGAGGCGGCAAAATGGATTTGCAGCACATATTTGAGCTTGTCGCCTTTGGGAGAGGTGAGGACGATGCCAGCTCCCAAGCCAGTGCGCATCTTGGACCCGTCGAAATGCATTCACCAATGGGTGGAGTCGGGCACTGGCGGCAGATACTGGGTTTCGGCCGAGTCAACGAGGAAGTTGACCATCGCTTGTGATTTTATGGCGGTGCGAGGCTGGTAGTAGATGGTGTAGGGGGCCAAATCTATGGCCCACTTGGCCACTCGGCCTGAAGCATCCCGGTTGCCGATGATCTCGGCTAGTGGAGCTGTGTAGACCACAGTGATTGGATGTTCTTGGAAATAAGGCTTTAATTTCTTGGCGGCAAAGTGCACGCCATAGCATATCTTCTGGTAGTGGGGGTAGTTTTGCTTGGAGGTCGACAACACTTCACTTAAATAATATACTGGTCTCTGGACTGGTAGCACCTTGCCTTCCTCCTTGCGCTCTACCACAATGACTGTGCTGACTACTCTGCTGGTGGCAGCAATGTAGAGGAGCATGGGTTCCTTAGGAGTCGGAGCCGCCAGGACAGGTGGAGCAGTCAACATCTTCTTTAATTGGAGAAAAGCTTCGTCCGCCTTGTGGTTTCACTCGAAAAAGTGGTCTTCTTCATGAGTTGGTACAGGGGAAGAGCCTTCTTGCCCAGCCGACTGATGAATCGGCTGATGGATGCCAAACAGCCGGTGAACTTTTGTACGCCCAGCAGTCGGCCGGGTACCTCCATCCTCTCAATAGCCTTGATCTTCACAGGGTTGCACTCTATTCCGCGTTCGGAGACCAGGAAGCCGAGGAGCTGGCCGGCTGGTACTCCGAATACGCATTTCTCCGGATTGAGCTTGATCTGAAATCGGCGCAAGTTCTCAAAGGTCTCCTTGAGGTCTTCCAGCAGTGTTCCACGCTTCTCCGTCTTCACTACCACATCGTCCACGTAAACATGAGCATTTCTGCCGAGTTGCTTGAGGAGGCACTTCTGCATGCAACGTTGGAAGGTGGCACCGGCGTTCCTCAAGCCGAATGTCATGGTCAAGTAGTAGAAGGCTCCAAATGGCGTGATGAAGGCGGTCTTCAGCCTATCTATTGGGTTCAACTTGATCTGGTGATACCCCGAATATGCATCCAAGAAACTCAACAGCTCGCATCCGGCTGTGGAGTCTATCACTTGTTCGATCCTTGGCAAAGCAAACGGATCCTTGGGGCATGCTTTGTTGAGGCTAGTGTAGTCGATACACATTCGCCATTGCTTGTTCTTCTTCAGTACCAGGACCGGGTTGGCTAGCCATTCTAGAAAGAACACTTCCATGATGAAGCCGGCCGCAAGCAGCCGGGCTATCTCTTCTCCAACAACTCTTCTCTTCTCTTCTGACAGGCGGCGTAAAGGCTGCCTGACTGGCTTGGCATCATACCGGACGTGCAGTTTGTGCTCGGCGAAATCCGTCGGGACACCTGGCATGTCTTTGGGGGACCATGCGAAGATGTCTCGATTCTCATGGAGGAAATCGACGAGCTCGCCTTCCTATTTGCTGTCGAGGTTGGCGCCTACGACAGCGTACCTCTCTGGGTGCTCCGGGTCCAAAGGTATCTTCTTTGTTTCTTTGGCCGGCTTGAACGAGCCCTCAGCTTCCGACTCCTTGGGATCAGGCGACATCTCTGGCTGTTTGCTTGCCATCGCCCAACCCGGTCAAGCAGCCGCTTCTCAGCTGCGATCACGAGGGACTCGGCCAGCCGACTGCTCTCTGATGCGCAGGCGGACGACTTCTTGTAGTCGCCAGTTATGGTCAGAATCCCTTTGGAACTCAGCATCTTCATCTTGAGGTAGGCATAGTGGGGGACAACCATGAACCTGGCCAAAGCAGGCCGGCCAAGTAGCGCATGGTATGGGCTCTCCAGGTCCACCACCTCGAACCAAATTGACTCTCGGCGGAAATGATCTTTGTCTCCGAAGAGGACGTTGATCAAGATCTTGCCGATTGGTGAGCAGGAAAGGCCAGGGACTATGCCATGGAACACTGTCCGGCTGGACTAAAGCTGCCTCTCTCTAATTCCTAATTTCTCCATGGTATCCTTGTACAGGATGTTGATGCTGCTGCCGCCGTCTATCAGGACTCTGGAGAAGCGAGCAGCTCGCTTGTCCGTGGCAAAGGTGGCGTCCAAAACCAAGGCATAGGAGCCGGGTTTGGGCATTACTTCCGGCTGGTCAGCTCTGCTCCAGCTGATGGGCTTCTCAGACCAATGCATGAACTCCGGTGTGTCAGCTGCCACTGCATTCACCTCCTGCTGCTGTAGCCGCCTGCTGCGTCGATCATCGGCCACGCTGGTGAATATGACGTAGGCTCCATGCTCTTCCAGGTACTCATATTGTATCACGCCGACTGGTCTGGCCGCCGGTAGCTGGGGCGGAGGGGGAGGCGGCTGCCCAGCAGGTGGGGGAGGCAAAAGGCCGTCTCCCTTGGTGATCTTGGTGAGCCAGTGGCACTTCCGAGTGGTGTGGGTGGACGGCTTCGCGCCACTGTGGAATTTGCAGGGTCCATCCAAAGTCTGCTCATATGAGAAAGCTGGCTGCCAGTTGGGCTTGCCGCCCTTCTAACGTTTGGGCGGAGGCTGCCCTTCCGGATGCTGGTCTTTGACTGTTGCCACCTGCCGACTGGTGGAAGTCGGCGGTGGGGCTTTGTGCTTGTGGTCGTTCTGCTGCTGACGCCGACTGGTGTCTCCGGCCGGGGTTCGTGGAGCCTGAGGAGCCACCTTGCCGGTCGCACTAACTTGAATCTCCGTCTTCATGGAGGAGTCGGCCGTGGCGTACTTGTTTGCTATGATCAGCAGCTCGTCGAGGGTTTCTGGCTCATCGCAGAGAAGCTTGTGCTTGAGGAGGGTGCCTTCTCGGCATCCTGCAGTGAAGTACTCAATAGCCTGCACCTCGTGCACGCCCTCGCAGGAGTTGCGGAGCTCGGCCCAGCGCCTGAGGTAGTCGCGAGTTGATTCGTTGGGGCCCTACACGCACAAGGAGAGCTGGCGATGTTTGGGAGGTCGCTTGTACGTCCTGGTGAAGTTGCGGACGAAGGCGTCGGTGAAGTCGACCCAACTGTTGATGCTGCGGGGCCTTAAGCTGTTCAGCCACGTCCGGGCCGTGCCCTGGAGCATGAGCAGAACGTACTTCACGGCAACACGCTTGTTGCCGTTTGCTATGCTGACGGCCGTGGAGTAGTCGACCAGCCAGTCTTCCGGCTTCATGGAGCTGGTGTATTTGGGTGTTTCTCTGGGGAGCGTGAACCCTTTGGGTAAGGGCTCGTCTCGGATGCGGGGGGCGAAACACGGCGGACCCAAGTCATCTTCTTCCTCAAGCGCCAGGGATCGGTGGAGATGGTCGATCCGGTGGCGGGCGTCATTCTCTCTGACTCCCTCTCAGCGGCCAAGGCGGTCGCCGAGCGTCGGGTGATCAACAGGCGGCGGGGAGACTCACCTTTCCCTTTGAGGGGGAGGAGGCGGACAATCATCCCGTCGTTCCACTATTCTTGGGCGGCCGTCTCGGTCGCGCTCTATGGTGATGCGAGTCCGACTGCGGCTGGCAGCCGGCTCCTTGTCTTTTCCTCCGCGGACGCCGCCAGTCGGCGTCCGTGATGTCGCGCCTCGGTCTCGGCGGGGAGGCAGGTTGTCATTCTGTCGGCGCGGCGCCTCAGTGCGGCAGCCGGCCTCGTTCTGCTCCACAGCTGCGTCAAGGAGTCGCTGGACGCGCTCCGTCATCAAGCGACGTTCTTCGCCCTCGAACTTGTCCAGCTCGTCTGCCGCCGCCTGGGCGGCTCGAATGTTCTCCGCAGGCGTGGTGTAAACGGGGCAATTTCGACTAGCGCTGGTAGGCCTCCGATAGGCGTCTCATGCTGGCCAGCTTTTTGGCGCCTTCGACCAGCTGAAGGCGGCGTGCCTCCAGCGTCCCGGCGTCGGCGTCTTCAGGAATGGGTGCTGCCAGGTCTTGCAGCGCCGCGTTGAGCAGGTCATAATCACCCCCGCCAGAGTACTCGCCATGATCAATGACAAGCACTTCCGTGACGGTGCTTCCGCCGCTCTCCGTGCAAGGGAGCGGATCGTCTAGACCACCATGTTGGTGGGGAACATGTCAAGCGACGCGGTGTCGGAGTCGACCAACATCGGATCAGTGGAGCCTACAGACTCCAAGTCCCCAGCTGGCTCGCTGGCGACGTGAAGTTGATCGAGGAGGCCCGCGAGGAGGCTCTCGGGGCCGCCTGTGCCCGCGTCGGATGCGGGCTCGTCGGAGAGGCGGACCTCGCCGACAAAATCGGTGAGGCAACTGGCCGCGCAAGTGATTTCAGCATCGTGCAGCGCGTCGGCGCAGACACTGTCTGGCATGCTAGGCTGGCTGCGCTCGCCAGGGAGGAAAAGTGTTCCCGTCCAGAACAGGTCTTCGGACGACGGTGCACCAGGCCCCACGGTGGGCGCCAAATGTCGGGGGTTGGGTGCGACATATGCCAATGGATGGCTTATCATGGTGGGGGCGAGTAGAACATCGCCGGTGCCTGGAAACGGGATGAGGCGTAGACACGAAAGCCGGTGTACTTTACGCAGGTTCGGGGCTCTCCTAGGAGATAACACCCCTAGTCCTGCTCT
This sequence comes from Triticum urartu, assembly GCF_003073215.2. Lineage (NCBI taxonomy): Eukaryota > Viridiplantae > Streptophyta > Magnoliopsida > Poales > Poaceae > Triticum > Triticum urartu. The sequence goes on along the minus strand of NC_053022.1, from coordinate 382,494,673 downwards.
GTGGGGTTTCCGCATGATCACTAAGGCAAAGTGAATACAAGGGTGCTCCTCGAGCTGAATGCTGAAGGTAGGAGAAGGCAGGGTCAGCTCTTCCCCCCCTCTGTGATCTGGTCTGGTTCTAATGGATCGGAACCCTTTGCATGGGTGCCCTGGGGGGTTTATATAGGCCTACCCCTAGGGGTACAATGGTAAACTGCCTGGGCGTAGGGCCCAGCCGTCGGTCTCTTCGCCTGCCGGCCCTTTTGCTAACTGCTGGGGCCCGCCGACTAGTCTGGTACGTAGCTGACAGGCCATCCCCGCCTCTTGCGGGTCTGGCCGGCTGCTGATTACTGTAGCCGTGCCTCTAATGACGCATACTTGGTCATGGGGTCGTGGCTACAGCCCCGCCGTCTGGCGGGTGATCACTGTAGCCACTCCCTGTCTTGTCTGGTTAATGGCGTGGGGAACCCGTGGGAGGGGCAGGCCGACTCCCGGGGGCCGGCTCCCTACGGGTCCGACTGGTGGCACCCTTGCCGTCTTCCGGACTCTCGCTGACTGGTAGGGCCCATCGTCCATGGACCATACCGTCAGGCCGTCGTGGGCACAGGACTCCGCCCACCGTTGCTGATGTTAGGGATGGCATGGCAACAGTGCTGCACCAGACGAAGATCTCCGCTGGTACAGCGCACTGTGGCCTAACCATATCCTGGAAAAGGGGAGGGAGTGGGCTTTACTGTTGCCACTCCCTGTCCCATCCCCCCTGATGAGGGCATGGGCTTTGTTGATGCCGTGGGTCGACTCCCCGTGGCCGGTTTCTCTGGAAGCCGTAAGGCGGAGTTGGCCGGTCTTGGCCTCGCCTCTAGGACTCGGATGTACGCGGGCAGCCGGCTATTCCTTCAGCCGTCCTCCAGAAGGCGGCTCTTCACCTATCGTCTTGAGGGGCGCAGTCAGCCCCGATGTCTTGAAAGGCTTTGGGCCTTGGGTTAGCCTACCCGTGGCCTATTACTCCGACAATAGCACCTTGGGAAAAATTAGTGCCATTGACAGTTATAATGCTATGTGTAAAACCAAAGCGAAAAATCACCTTTTTCATGAACTGAACCGCCGTGGCCGCATCACACTTGCTCACTGGATCTGCCTCAACCCATTTTGTGAATTTGTCAACTGCCACCAAAAGATGTGTCTTTTTATCTTTGGATCTTTTGAAAGGTCCAACCATATCAAGCCCCCAATCTGCAAACGGCCAAGTGATTGGAATCATCCGAAGTTCTTGAGCCGGTACGTGTGCTCGTCGTGCAAACTTTTGACATCCATCGCACCTACTGACCAGACCCTCTGCATCAGCACGAGCCGTTAACCAGTAAAAGCCATGACAAAAAGCTTTGGCCACTAGAGATTTTGAGCCGGCATGATGGCCACAATCTCCCTCATGGATCTCACGAAGAATCTCTTGACCTTCTTCAGGAGAGACACATCGTTGAAACGCCCCAGTGATGCTGCGATGATACAACTCCCCGTCAAAAATTGTCATTGACTTGGATCGCCGGGTTATCTGTTGGGCCAGGGTCTCGTCCTCTAGCAACTCACCCGGGTCATGTAAGCCAAGAACGGTACTGTCCAATCTGGAATGACATGAAGAGCCGCCACCAGCTGTGCCTCCGGGTCAGGAATGGCCAAATCTTCCTCTGTAGGCAACTTAACAGACGGGTTATGTAAAACATCTAAAAAGGTGTTAGGTGGCACCAGCTTATGCTGAGATCCCAACCGGCTTAAGGCATCGACCGCTTCGTTCTTTCCGCGGTCAATGTGTTCCACTTGATAACCCTTAAAATGCCCCGCAATAGCGCCGACCTCGTGGTGATAAGCCGCCATGAGAGGTTCCTTAGAATCCCACTTGCCTGACACTTGTTGAGCCACCAGATCTGAGTCGCCTAGGCACCGTACCCGGCTTAAAGTCATTTCCTTAGCCATTCGAAGACCATGAAGCAATGCCTCATACTCAGCTGTGTTGTTAGTGCAAGGAAACATCAATCGTAACACATAACGAAATTTGTCACCTCGAGGAGAAGTTAGAACAACTCCAGCCCCCGATCCTTCCAATTGTCTGGACCCATCAAAGTGAATCGTCCAATATGTGTTGTCTGGTTTCTCCTCTGGCATCTGCAACTCTGTCCAGTCATTAATGAAGTCAACCAATGCTTGAGATTTGATCGCAGTACGTGGCACATACTTCAAACCATGAGACCCAAGTTCAATAGCCCACTTAGAGACTCGTCCTGTTGCTTCTCTATTTTGAATAATGTCTCCTAGAGGAGCAGAGCTAACCATAGTGATTGGGTGACCTTGAAAGTAATGCTTGAGCTTCCGGCTCGCCATGAACACCCCATAAACAAGCTTCTGCCAATGTGGATATCTTTGTTTAGATTCAATGAGCACCTCACTAACGTAGTAAACCGACCGTTGGACCGGATGTTCCTTGCCAGCCTCCTTGTGCTCCACAACAATGGCCACACTGACAGCACATGAGTTAGCAGCCACATACAACAACGACTCTTTCTCAACCAGAGCAGCAAGAATCGGCGGCTCAGCAAGCTATTTCTTCAGATCCTCAAAAGAAGAGTTAACAATGTCACTCCAGACAAAGTCATCCGCCTTCTTGATCATTTGATACAAAGGCATCGCCTTCTCCCCTAACCAGATTATGAACCGGCTTAAGGCTGCGACGTGACCCGCCAATCGCTGAACATCATTGATGCATGCCGGTTTAGCCAGAGATGTAATTGCCTTAATTTTCTCCGGGTTAGCCTCAATACCTCTGTCAGACACCAAAAAACCCAAGAGTTTGCCAGCTGGGACTCCAAAAACACACTTGGCCGGGTTAAGCATCATCTTGTAGACCCGGAGGTTATCAAAGGTCTCCTTCAGATCAATTACCAAGGTTTCCTTCTCTCTGGATTTCACCACTATATCATCCACATAAGCATGAATATTACGCCAATCTGATTGTGAAGGCAATTCTGCACACATCGTTGATAAGTCGCCTAGGCACTCTTAAGCCCAAAAGGCATAGACACATAGCAGAAGGCTCCAAACGGAGTGATGAAAGTTGTCTTCTCCTGGTCCTTAACTGCCATCTTGATCTGATGATAACCCGAATAGGCATCCAAAAACTCAAATGCTCACAACCCGTCGTAGCATCAATGATCTGATCAATACGAGGGAGAGCAAAAGGGTCAGCCGAACAAGCTTTGTTTAAATCGGTGTAATCCACACACATACGCCAGGTGCCGTTCTTAAATCCGGGGTCACGTCTAGGAGGCATCTGAGGGGTTTAGAAAATATGATATTTAAGAATAGAGAGGGGTCTAAAGAGAAAACACTACCCATATGCACATGAGGCAAAACAAACAATTCACTTCATTCAATCAAACAAGGGCATACAATCGGTCTAACTATCGCAAAAGTGCTCGGTCTACTATATTTACATGGTGGACTAGTACTACTGATGAGGTGGTCTACTAGAAATATTCTTCGGTTGCAGTATCCATGATATCTGCTCCAGCTTCAACAACATAGTCATCATCGCTATCGTCTGGGTCCGAGTCAGTGTCGTCGATGATGATGTAGTCTTCCGGGCGAATCTCCTTGTGTTCTTCGTCTTCTTCTACTGGTGTAGGGTCTCCCATAAATATTCTGATCTTCTTGATCAGGTCGTCATTCTTCTCCACTAGTACTTCGATGTCCTCTTCATAATCTTCACGTGTAGCCTTGAGTTCTTCCTCCAGTTCCTTGATTCTTGTCCTTGCATTCTTCAGATCTATCATGTCTGCGCACATCTGGTTCTCCTGACGTCGAATGTGCTAGTTTAACTCCTGGATAAAAGCTACGATTGATCTACCCTTCTTGGTGCTGATCATCTCCCAGTGCTCATCTCGGCACCCACAAATCTGGTAGATAGTATCCTTGATATCCTTGTGGTAAACTTCTCCAATACGTCCCATGGCGATGTGAGCTGCCATACTCTTTCCTAGACTCCATGTTGGTGCATCAAAGGAAAACCCTATGGGCTTAGTGACTAGCATGAACGTTCTTCCTGGAACTTGAACTTGAATCATCCAGCGCTCCTCTTCAGGTAAAGTGGCGTTGTAGGTTCCGGTGAAGCTTGGTACTCCGATGTTCAGGTACTTAGTGACTTCCTTCAAGTGACATCCAAAGGGTGTATCTTCATCCGGCTGTGTAAACTTGTTCCTTGTATCCGCCATCCTAAAAGAGTAGAAAAGATGAGGAGTCAGAATGAGAAGAGTGAGTAGTGAACTAGGGCTTTAGCTTAGTGGTCGTGTCCTACAGTCAGCGTGTGCTCTGATACCATGTAGCGACTAGACCTCAAACGGTCCAATCTCTATGCTCCGATGTCATCCCCTGGATTAGTAATGCTGACACCACACAGTACTTGAAGGATTTATAACACAGTAGCAATCACACACTTATTACATTGAGTGTCTCAAAAGAGAACTTATTACAATAAATATGGCTTAAGGCCGTCTAATAACGATAATAGCGGAAGGCTTCGAAGATAAGTGAGTCCATCAACTCCAACGGCATCACTGAGTATAGAACCACGACCTAAAAGGCTCCTTACTCATCGTCTGAAAAGTCTGCAACATGAACGTTGCAGCCCAAAACGGGTCAGCACATGGAATATGCTGGCAAAATAACACATAGAGAGCAATGAAAGAATAAATCTATACTACATGCATATTTGGCTGGTGGAAAACTCTATGGTTACAGTTTTGCGTAAAGCCAATTTTTCCCTACTACAAAGGAATAAATTTTATTTAACTATCATGGTAGTTGCTAAACATTGAGAGTGTAGACACCCTCTTAATCCCAATTAAGCATCATCATTAAACCCAACAAAATTAATTAGAGTAACATGATGAGATTCACATAATAATCCAAATACTAGATACTCAAGATGTCCATAATCAGGGACACGGCTAACCATGATTAGTTTATACACTCTACAGAGGTTTGCGCACTTTTTCCCACAAGACTCGATCTCCTCCGTTGGGATTCTCGTACTACATGATGTTTGAGAAACGGATGACCGAGACATAGTCTTTCAGAAGCGCTTGCACCTTACGAACGGGTAGACCGTACCAACCTACATCCCCTACATCTGCTAGTCTACCACTGTAAGAGTTCGCACGACTTAGTCAACTATGCTAGAGCCCATAGTAGCTTGTGGATGCACACGGAAGTTTCTACTATGAATAATCTCATGATCCTTTTGAGCCTGGGTGGCGGTCCAAAAGAAAAATAGGCAATTGCTGGAATACCCAGGTGCCTCAATCCACCGAGATGTGTGTTTAAATTGCCACCTTAGATAAACCATTAATTTAACAACCTCACATCTGTCATGGATACACTCACCCAATCCACGTCTACTAGCATAGCATGACATAATAAGAAAACGTAGACGTAACTCCCAAAGTTTTGATAATAAAACAGGTAATAGGTACTACCTCATCTACTTCCCAAACCCACAATTTAATTAGATCCTAATCATGCAATGGTGTGAGGTTTGATCTAATGCATTAAAAACTGGGTAGTAGGAGGTATGATCAAAGTGTTACTTGCCTTGCTGATGATCCGCAAAACCTAGCGATTCGAAGTAGCAAGCGGCGCACTCCGGGTACTCTATCGCAAACAAACAAGCATACAATAAGTAATCAACCAATGCACAGATAAACTCAACTAAGAGATCTAACCAGATAGTTCAACTTAAGAACTCCAGTTGGCAAAAAGAATCAAATCGAACGAAGCAACGAAAGACAAACGGCAAAAGAAACAAGCTTCGATTTACTATTCTGGATCTAGGTCAAATTTTTAAAGTGGCAAAAACTTGTTTGAGTTGGTTAAACGGAAAGAGGGTTTCGAGACGAAACTCCAGGCGCTTGAATCGCCCGATTCCGATAAACGAGCGAAAAGTTAAACTAAAACGAAAATCGGATCAGAAATCACGATTAGAAATAATCGCGGAATAATCCGAGAAAAAGAAAAACGACGAACAGAATAACGAACGAACGTTCGTTTTCTGGAACTAAATGATGAACGCGTTCGTTAAAACGAACGGACGACCGAACGTTCGCTAAATAAATAAACCAGAAAAAACCGATCTATTTAAAAAAACAAAACTAGGGTTTTAAAAAAACCGAATCAGTTTTTCTCAGAAAACCGGGCGGCGGGGCGGCTACCTCGGCTCGGTCCGGCGGGGTTCCGGGCGGCGGCGGTGGGCAGCGGCGGCGGCACGCGGCGTGCGGCGCGGCGGCGGCGGCAGCGGCAGCGGCACACGGCATGCGGCGCGGCGCGGGGTTGCGTGGGCGGGGCGGCGCGGCGACTCGGGGCTCCAGGGGGGCCCCGTGTGGCTATTTAAGGAGGGAGGGGGCGGCGGCCTTGCTTGGGGAGGGGGTCGGTGGCGCGTGCCCGACTCGGACTTCGAGTCCGGCGACAGCTCGACGAGGGAGGCGGTGGCCTGGCGGGCCGGCCTGGCTCGGCTGGACCTTTGGCCCAATCGGGCGCGGGTTTAAAAAAAATCGCCGAAACTAAGAAAAATTCTTGAAAAATAAATAGAAATCTAAAGTTGCCAAAACAAATTTTCACCATCTAAATAAAATATTTAGAACAGGATGAACATTTTCTTGGCCCTAAATGCAATTTTTGAAAACGTGCAATTTTTCCTAAATTCAAATAAAACCACGAAAAACTCCAGAATAAAACCTTATTTGATTTTTATTAAATCCTCAATATTTCTTTATTTTGGGAAAGTAATTTTATTCCCTCTCTCATATTTTGATAATAGAAATAATTGAAGATAAAATAAATAAAATCAAACGATCCTATTTTCAAAATTTGAGAAAAAACTCAAATATGAAAATAATGAAATCCCCAACTCTCTCCGAGGGTCCTTGAGTTGCGTGAAATTTCTAGGATCAACCAAAATGCAGTAAAATATGATGTGCAGTGATGATCTAATATATAACATTCCAAATTGAAAATTTGGGATGTTACAAACCTACCCCCTTAAGATGAATCTCGCCCTCGAGATTCGGGTTGGCTAGAAAATAGGTGAGGGTGGTCCTTCAGCAAATCTTCCTCTCGTTCCCAGCTGGCTTCATCCTTCGTGTGGTGGCTCCACTGAACTTTGCAAAACTTGACAGCCTTGCTGCGGATGACTCGGCTGGCATACTCAAGAATCTTGACTGGTTTCTCCTTATAGGTCAAATCACTGTCCATCTGAATCACTTCCAGCGGCACTGTATCTCTCAGCAGTATATCAGCCATCTCTGCGTGGCACTTCTTTAACTAGGAAACGTGGAACACGTCGTGAACTCCTGACAATCCTTCAGGTAATTCCAACTTATAAGCTACTTCTCCCATACGCTCCAAAGCCTTGTATGGTCCTACAAATCGTGGCGCTAATTTTCCCTTAACTCCAAAGCACTTAACTCCCCGAAGTGGAGATACTCGAAGATAAATTCGGTCTCCGACTTCATAAACTGTCTCCTTGCGTGTAGAATCTCTGTAGCTCTTCTGCCTGGACTAGGCTACCTTGAGCCTATCGCGAATCAGTTTCACCTTCTGTTCAGACTCCTTAATCAGATCCGGTCCAAACAACTGTCGGTCTCCAACTTCATCCCACGACAACGGGGTTCTACACGTCCTTGCGTACAAGGCTTCGAAAGGGGCCATCTTCAAACTGGATTGATAACTCTTGTTGTAAGAGAACTCTGCATACGGCAAATTATCGTCCCAACTAGATCCGTAATCTAGCGCACAAGCTCTCAGCATATCTTCCAAAATCGGATTGACTCTCTCGGTCTGTCCATCTGTCTGCGGATGGAAAGCTGTACTGAACTCTAGCCTGGTACCCAAAGTTTCATGCAACTGATTCCAGAGCTTTGAGGTAAACTGGGTTCCTCTGTCTGATACAATGCTCCTTGTAACTCCATGCAGACATACCATCCTGGTCATGTATATCTTTGCCAACTTGGCACTGGTGTAGGTAGTCTTCACTGGGATGAAATGAGCTATGTTTGTCAAACGATCGACTACAACCCAAATCGAGTCATAGCCTGAATGAGTTCTGGGCAATCCCGTAATAAAATCCATGCCTAGCTTATCCCACTTCCATTCGGGTATTGGCAATGCCTGTAGCAATCCGACTGGCTTCTGATGCTCTGCCTTTACTTTCTGACATACATCACAAACTTCTACATACTCCGCAATATCCTTCTTCATTCCGGTTGTAGGATCTAGAAGTAGATGTGTCTAGAAGGGGGGGGGGGTTAGACACTTGGTGCTAAAGTTGCAATTTTTTAAGCTTTTTCGGTTTAAGTGGAGTTTAGGCACAATTTCAACACACACAATACATATCAAGCACAATTCAAGCAAGCATGCAAAGAGTATATTGGCAGCGGAATGTAAAGCATGCAACTTGCAAGAATGTAAAGGGAAGGGTTTGGAGATTTTAAACGCAATTGGAGACACGGATGTTTTTCCCGTGGTTCGGATAGGTGGTGCTATCCTACATCCACGTTGATGGAGACTTCAACCCACGAAGGGTAACGGTTGCGCGAGTCCACACAGGGCTCCACCCAAGGGTAACGGTTGCGCGAGTCCACACAGGGCTCCACCCACGAAGGGTCCATGAAGAAGCAACCACCCACAAAGGGTCCACGAAGAAGCAACCTTGTCTATCCCACCATGGCCATCGCCCACGAAGGACTTGCCTCACTAGCGGTAGATCTTCACGAAGTAGGCGATCTCCTTGCCCTTACATACTCCTTGGTTCAACTCCACAATCTTGTCGGAGGCTCCCAAGTGACACCTAGCCAATCTAGGAGACACCACTCTCCAAGAAGTAACAAATGGTGTGTAGGTAATGAACTCCTTGCTCTTGTGCTTCAAATGATAGTCTCCCCAACACTCAACTCTCTCTCATAGGATTTGGATTTGGTGGAAAAGAAGATTTGAGTGGAAAGCAACTTGGGAAGGCTAGAGATCAAGATTCATATGGTAGGAATGGAATGTCTTGATCTCAACACATGAGTAGGTGGTTTTCTCTCAGAACATATGAGTAGGAATGGTGTGTGTGTTCTAATGGCTCTCTCATCGAATGAGAAGGAGGTGGAGGGGTATATATAGCCTCCACATAAAATCCAACCGTTACACACAATTTACCAATCTCGGTGGGACCGAATCAGAAAACTCGGTCTGACCTAAGTAGTAAACCTAGTGACCGTTAGGAATTTCGGTGGGACTGACATGCAACTCGGTAGGACCGATTTGTTTAGGGTTTGGGCATAACGTAATCTCGGTGAGACCGATTACACAAACTCGGTGAGACCGAATTTGGTAATTAGCTAACCAGAGAGTTGGTCAGGCAAACTCGGTGGGACCGATTTGCTCTTTCGGTGAGACCGAGTGGAACTCGGTGAGACCGAAAAGTTACAAAGGGGAAACACTGAGTTTACATTGCAATCTCGGTGGGACCGATTCGCTCTTTCGGTGGGACTGAAAAGTTACGAAAGGGAAACAGAGAGTTTGCAACCCCATCTTGGTGGGACCGAGATCCTTATCGGTAGAACCGAATTGCTAGGGTTTGGCAGTGGCTAATGACAAGTGAAACTCGGTGGCGCCGGATAGGAAGAATTGGTAGGACTGAGTTTGGCTTAGAGTTTAGGTCATATGTGGATATGGGAAAGTAGTTGAGGGTTTTGGAGCGTATCATTAAGCACATAAAGCAAGAGGTTCATTAAGCAACACCTCATCCCTCCTTAATAGTATTGGCTTTTCCTATGGACTCAATGTGATCTTGGATCACTAAAATATAAAATGAAGAGTCTTGAGCTTTTGAGCTTGAGCCAATCCTTTGTCCTTAGCAGTTTGAGGGTTCCACTTTCACATCCATGCCATGCCAATTATTGAGCTTTCCTGGAATAATCACCTTGGAATAGCATTAGCTCAATGAGCTATATGTTGTTATGAATTACCAAAACCACCTAGGGATAGTTGCACTTTCACCGGTCCACCAGAAAGTATCCTTCAAATCGAAATACATCTTGGTATTTCCTAGGTGAATCGAATATGGTGAATCATGGGCCTCTTGCAGAATTAACTTCCTGATCTCGGGGTCATTGGGCACATAAACACGATCTTCAAACCATAAGGTATCATGCTCATCCTCACGAAATCCTTTTGCTTTTCCTTTGTTCACTTTCTCTTTAATAGAAGCAATCTCCTTGTCAGTGTTCTGAGCTTCTCTAATCTTATCCATCAAAGTAGACTGAATCTCCAATGCTGCTACACAGCCTCTCGGAACTATCTCCAAACATAGCTCACGAAGATTTTCGGCTAACTCCCTTGGTAAATCTCCCGTCATTAGGGTGTTGACATGGCTTTTACGGCTCAACACATCGGCTACTACGTTAGCCTTTCCGGGATGATAATGCAATCTCATATCATAGTCCTTGATGAGCTCCAACCATCTCCTCTGCCTGAGATTTAACTCCTTCTGCGTGAAGATATACTTCAAACTCTTGTGATCCGTGTACACCTCACAATGGTTTTCAATGAGAAAATGTCTCCAAGTCTTCAACGCATGCACTATGATTGCAAACTCCAAATAATGCGTGGCATAGTTCAACTCATGAGGCTTAAGCTGTCGTGAGGCATAGGAAACAACTCTTCCCTCCTGCATAAGCACTGCTCCAAGTCCTCGACATGAAGCGTCACAATACACCTCATAATCCTTGGTCTGATCTGGCAAAATCAACACTGGTGATGTAACCAAATGTTCCTTCAACTCCTGGAAACTGGCCTCACATTCCTCAGTCCATTTGAACTTGATATCCTTCTTCAACGACTCCGTCATAGGTTTTGCAATCTTCGAGAAATTTTCAATGAATCTCCGGTAGTATCCTATGAGTCCAAGAAAACTCCGGATCTCTCAAACTGTTGTTGGCGCTTCCCAATTTTTCACAGTGTTAACCTTGATGGGATCTACTGCTATACCTTCTCCGGATATAACGTGTCCGAGAAATCCAACTTCCTTCAACCAAAATTCACATTTTCTAAACTTGGCATATAACCGATGTTCTCTGAGCTTACCAAGTACCAAACGCAAATGCTCCTTATGCTCCTCTTCATTTTTCGAGTAAACCAGAATATCATCGATGAACACTACGACGAACTTATCCAAAAACTCCATAAATACTTTGTTCATCATGTTCATAAAATATGCATGTGCGTTAGTCAGACCAAATGGCATAACGGTATACTCGTAGAGCCCATACCTGGTGGTAAAAGCCGTCTTAGGTATATCCTGTTCTCAAATCTTCAACTGATGGTATCCTGATCGCAGATCGATCTTGGAAAATACCTTAGCTCCTTGCAATCGATCAAACAGATCATTGATCATCGGGAGTGGGTACTTGTTCTTAATTGTTACTTCATTCAATCTTCGATAATCAACAACCATCCTTAATGATCCATCCTTCTTCTCCACTAGAAGTACTGGCGATCCCCAAGGTGAAGAACTTGGGCGAATATAACCTTTATCCAATAACTCTTTAATCTGTTTCTTAATCTCCTCCAAATCCTTTGCGGGCATCCTGTATGGTCTCTTAGATATTGGCCCTGTGCCTGGCAAAAGCTCAATCAAAAACTCAATATCTCTATCCGGTGGCATGCCTGGCAACTCCTCTGGAAATACATCAGGGAAATCCTTTACCACTGGTACCTCCTCCTACACAACTCCTGTTAGGGAATTTACTTGGGTCCTCTTCGGCGCATGCCGGGATACATACTTGATCCTTCTTCCTTCTGGCGTTGTAAGCAAAATTGACTTACTGGCGCATTCAATATTCCCTTCATACTTCGTTAACCAATCCATGCCTAATATCACATCCAATCCTTGAGATTCCAATACTATTAGGTCCTAAGGGAACACATAGTTACCAATCCTTAATGGTAACCGATCACACCATAGACTAGCCATATACTCTGCTCCAGGTGAGGTCACTACCATGGGTGACCTAAGGGCTTGGGTTGGCAGTTTATACTTATCCACAAATCCCCTTGATATGTATGAATGCGATGCACCAGTATCAAAAAGAACGAGAGCAGTAAAAGACTTAACCAAAAACTTACCGATTACTGCATCAGGCTGCTCTTCAACCTCCTCCACGTTTACGTGGTTCACTTGTCCCCTATTGAAAGGGTTTGGCTTCTTCCCAGAGCTTCCATTGCCATTTCCATTCTAGGATTCAGGACATTCATTGGCGTAATGTCCGGTCTTCTGGCACTTAAAGCAAGTGACTTGGCTCGGGTCTCTCTTGGCTGGGGTTGATGGGCTGGTACGGTTCTGGCCATTGCTTCCTCCATTCCCATTACCATTCTTGGGGCCATTATGGTTATGCGAGCTACCTCCTCCATGGGTATGCTGAAAGTGTCCTCCCGGTCTAGGGGTAAAACGTGGCTTCTGCTGAGCTCCAGAATTGTACTTCCCTTGTCCATACTTCCTTTTGCAGTTCTCAATCTGCTGCTGCTTCCCTTCAATCATGAGAGCATGATCTACCAACTCCTGGTAGTTGTTGAAGGTTGCTACCATCAACTGCATGCTCAACTTATCATTCAGTCCTTCCAGAAACTTCTCCTGTTTAGCGGCATCCGTAGCAACGTCATCTGGGGCATAACATGCTAGGTTACTAAAGTCCTCCACATACTGACCAACTTTCCGTCCTCCTTGGCGCAAGTTGTGAAACTCACGCTTCTTCATGGCCATAGCTCCTGCTAAAACTTGGGCAGTACGGAAAGCCTGCTGAAACTGGTCCCATGTGATAGTGTCGATAGGGAAAGTGGCTGTGAAATTCTCCCACCATGATGCTGCGGGTCCTTCAAGCTGATGTGCGGCAAACTTCACCTTTTCCGCATATGTGCATCCTGCCGTGGTCAACTCCCTAGCTATCTTGTAGAGCCAATCATCTGCTACTATCGGTTCGGTGCTACTAGAGAACACTGGCGGATTCAACCTAAGAAAACGGGCTAAGTGATCAACTGGTGGTGGTGGGTTGTTGTTGTTGTTCCCCTGATTCTGATTCTGGACTAGCAACTGCGTCAATGTGTTCTGCTGCTGGATCAACTGAGTGAGCTCCGGTGGGAAGGTAAATCCGGGGTCACGTCTCGGAGGCATCTGAGGGGTTTAGAAAAGATGAGATTTAAGAATAGATAGGGGTCTAAAGAGAAAACACTACCCATATGCACATGAGGAAAAACAAACAATTCACTTCATTCAATCAAACAAGGGCATACAATTGGTCTAACTATCACAAAAGTGCTCGGACTACTATATTTACATGGTGGACTACTACTACTGATGAGGTGGTCTACTAGAAATATTCTTCCGTTGCAGTCTCCATGATATCTGCTCCAGCTTCATCAACATAGTCATCATTGCTATCGTCTGGGTCCGAGTCAGTGTCGTCGATGATGATGTAGTCTTCCGGGCAAATCTCCTTGGGTTCTTCGTCTTCTTCTATTGGTGTAGGTTCTCCCATAAATATTCCGATCTTCTTGATCACGTCGTCCTTCTTCTCCACTAGTACTTTGATTTCCTCTTCATAATCTTCACGTGTAGCCTTGAGTTCTTACTCCAGTTCCTTGATTCTTGTCCTTGCATTCTTCAGATCTATCATGTCTGCGCACATCTGGTTCTCCTGACGTCGAATGTGCTGGTTTAACTCCTGGATAAAAGCTGCGATTGATCTATCCTTCTTGGTGCTGATCATCTCCCGGTGCTCATCTCGGCACCCACAAATTGGGTAGATAGTATCCTTGAGATCCTTGTGGTAAAGTTCTCCAATACGTCCCATGGCGATGTGAGCTGCCATACTCTTTCCTAGACTCCATGTTGGTGCATCAAAGGAAAACTATATGGGCTCAGTGACTGGCATGAAAGTTCTTCCTGGAACTTGAACTTGAATCATCCAGCGCTCCTCTTCAGGTAAAGTGGCGTTGTAGGTTCCGGTGAAGCTTGGTACTCCGATGTTCAGGTACTTAGTGACTTCCTTCAGGTGACGTCCAAAGGGTGTATCTTCATCCGGCTGTGTAAACTTGTTCCTTGCATACGCCATCCTAAAAGAGTAGAAAATATGAGGAGTCAGAATGAGAAGAGTGAGTAGTGAACTAGGGCTTTAGCTTACTGGTCGTGTCCTACAGTTAGCGTGTGCTCTGATACCATCTTGTAGCGACCAGACCTCAAATGATCCAATCTCTGTGCTCCGGTGTCATCCCTGGATCAGTAATGCTGACACCACACAGTACTTGAAGGATTTATAACAGAGTAGTAATCACACACTTATTACATCGAGTGTCTCAAAAGAGAACTTATTACAATAAATATGGCTTAAGGCCATCTAATAACGATAACAGCGGAAGGCTTGGAAGATAAGCGAGTCCATCAACTCCAACGGCATCACTAAGTATAGAACCACGAACTAAAAGGCTCCTTACTCGTCGTCTGAAAAGTCTGCAACATGAACGTTGCAGCCCGAAATGGGTCAGCGCATGGAATATGCTGGCAAAGTAACACATAGAGAGCAATGCAAGAATAAAGCTATACTACATGCATATTTGGCTGGTGAAAAGCTCTATGGTTACAGTTTTGTGTAAAGCCAATTTTTCCCTACTGCAAAGGAAAAATTTTATTTAACTATCATGGTAGTTGTTAAACATTGAGAGTGTAGACACCCTCTCAATCCCAATTAAGCATCATCATTAAACCCAACAAAATTAATTAGAGTAACATGATGAGATTCACATAATAATCCAAGTACTAGATACTCAAGATGTCCATAACCGGGGACACGACTAACCATGATTAGTTTATACACTCTGCAGAGGTTTGCGCACTTTTCCCCACAAGACTCGATCTCCTCCGTTGGGATTCTCGCACTACATGATGTTTGAGAAATGGATGACCGAGACATAGTATTTCAGAAGCGCTTGCACCTTACGAACGGGTAGACCGTACCAACCTACATCCCCTGCATCTGCTAGTCTACCACTGTAAGAGTTCGCACGACTTAGTCAACTATGCTAGAGCCCATAGTAGCTTGTGGCTGCACACGGAAGTTTCTAGTATGAATAATCTCATGATCCCTTTGAGCCTGGGTGGCGGTCCAAAACAAAAACAGGCAATCACTGGAATACCCAGGTGCCTCAATCCACCCAGATGTGTGTTTAAGTTGCCACCTTAGATAAACCATTAATTTAACAACCTCACATCTGTCATGGATACACTCACCCAATCCACGTCTACTAGCATAGCATGGCATAATAAGCAAACATAGAAGTAACTCCCAAAGGTTTGATAATAAAACAGGTAATAGGTACTACCTCATCTTCTTCCCAAACCCACAATTTAATTAGATCCTAATCATGCAATGATGTGAGGTTTGATATAATGCATTAAAATCTGGTAGTAGGAGGTATGATCAAAGTGTTACTTGCCTTGCTGATGATCCGCAAAACCTAGCAATTCGAAGTAGCAAGCGGCGCACTCCCGGTACTCTATCGCAAACAAACAAGCATACAATAAGTACTCAACTAATGCACAGGTAAAACTCAACTAAGAGATCTAACCAGATAGTTCAACTTAAGAACTCCGGTTGGCAAAAAGAATCAAATCGAACGAAGCAACGAAAGACAAACGGCAAAAGAAACAAGCTTCGATTTACTATTCTGGATCTAGGTTAAATTTTTACACTGGCAAAAACTTGTTTGAATTGGTTAAATGGAAAGAGGGTTTCGGGACGAAACTCCAGGCGCTTGAATCGCCTGATTCCGATAAATGAGCGAAAAGTGAAACTAAAATGAAAATCGAATCAGAAATCGCGATTAGAAATAATCGCGGAATAATCCGAGAAAAAGAAAAACGACAAACAGAATAACGAACGAACGTTTGTTTTTTGGAACTAAAGGAGGAACGCATTCGTTAAAACGAACGGACGAGCGAACGCTCGCTAAATTAATAAAACGAAAAAAACCTGATCTATTTAAAAAAACAAAACTAGGGTTTTCAAAAAAAAACCAAATCGGTTTTTCTCAGAAAACTGGGCGGTGGGGCGGCTACCTCGGCTCGGTCCGGTGGGGCTCCGGCGGGGTTCCAGGCGGCGGCAGCAGGCGGTGTGCGGCATGGCGCGGGGCTGCGTGGGCGGGGCGGCGTGGCGACTCGGGGCTCCACGGGGGGCCCCGGGTGGCTATTTAAGGAGGGAGGGGGCGGCGGCCTTGCTTGGGGAGGGGGTCGGCGGCGCGTGCCTGGCTCGGACTCTGAGTCCGGCGGCAGGGCGAGGGAGGCGGTGGCCTGGCGGGCCGGCCTGGCTCGGCTGGGCTTTTGGCCCAGTCGGGCGCGGGTTTTTTTAACAATTTCACCGAAACTAAGAAAATTCTAGAAAAATAAATAAAAATCTAAAATTTCCAAAACAAATTTTCACCGTCTAAATAAAATATTTAGAACATGATGAAAATTTTCTTGGCCCTAAATGAAATTTTTGAAAACATGCAATTTTTCCTAAATTCAAATAAAACCACGAAAAACTACAGAATAACACCTTATTTGATTTTTTATTAAATCCTCAATATTTCTTTATTTTGGGAAAGTCATTTTATTCCCTCTCTCATATTTTGATTATAGAAATAATTGAAGATAAAATAAACAAAATCAAACAATCCTATTTTCAAAATTTGAGAAAAACTCAAATATGAAAATAACGAAATCCCCAACTCTCTCCGAGGGTCCTTGAGTTGCGTGAAATTTCTAGGATCAACCAAAATGCAGTAAAATATGATATGTAGTGATGATCTAATATATAACATTCCAAACTGAAAATTTGAGATGTTACAAAGATCTCCTGGTTCTCACGGATGAACTCGATGAGCGCGCTTTCCTATTTTGGATCCAAGTTAGCACCGATAATGAATTGTTTGGATGAGTCACCAGGCACAAAATCAACCATCTTGGTGTCATCAGCTGATTTGAATTTCAACATCGGTTCATGCTCCGTAGTTGGCTTCTTCAAAGACGTCATGTCTGCTGGGTCAACATTATCTTTATAAAACTTTAATTCCTGTGTTGCACAAACAGACTCAGCATAGGCAGCATCACCTTCTTCACATTCCAGGGCTATTTTCCGGCTTCCATGTACTTTGATGGTGCCTTTATAACCTGGCATCTTGAGCTGCAGATATACATAACACGGCCAGGCCATGAACTTGGCATAAGCCGGTCGTCCAAACAGGGCATGATATGGGCTTTTGATCTTAACCACTTCAAAATTTAACTTCTCAGCCCTATAATCGAATTCATCCCCAAAGGCTACTTCTAGCTCAATCTTACCAACTAGGTATGCCGACATACCAGGTACAACACCATGAAAAACAGTGTTGGATTGTTTAAGACTCTTATCAGTCAACCCCATGCGACGAAATGTCTCATAATAGAGGATGTTGATGCTACTGCCTCCGTCCATGAGCACCTTAGTAAACTTATATCCACCAACCTGAGGCGCCACCACCAAAGCCAAGTGACCTGGATTATCAACCCGGGGAGGGAGATCCTCCCTACTCTACACAATAGGTTGTTCTGACCATCTCAAATAACATGGAACCGCCGGCTCAACAGCGTTTACAACCCTCTTATGAAGTTTCTGATCCCTCTTGCACAAACTAGTGGTAAATACGTGGTACTGCCCACTGTTCAGCTGTTTTGGGTTGCTCTAATACCCGGACTGCTGCTGCTGTTGCTGCTGATTAATTTGGCCGGATTGTTGATTATAACCACCTTGGTTACCCGGATGGCCCTGGCCGTGAAAACCGCCTCCGCCTAAACCGGCGCCCGGGCCATGAAAGCCGCCACCGCCTGAACCGTCGCCAGCTCCGTGGTTACCATCGAACATGTTGGAATTTTTAAATGCCTTCATGATCGTACAATCCTTCCACAGATGGGTAGCTGGCTTCTCCCGGGTGTCGTGTCTCGGACAGGGTTCAATCAGTAGTTTCTTAAGGGTGGGACATGACCCGCCTGACCGAGGAGGTGGCCCCCCCTTGCGCCGTTGGTTGTTGCCCTGTGTACTAGCGTCAGCCACAAACTCGTCAGCCTTACGTTTATTACCTCCTTGATTCGCCGGGTTATGCTGGTGACCCTTGCCATTACCGTTCTTTTTTCCCTTCCCTACCTTCTCTTCATCAGATGCGGGATCCTTGGTACTATCTGAATCAGCATATTTGACCAGAGCCGCCATCAACTGGCCCATGTCATGACAATCACGCTTGAGCCGCCCAGCTTCTGCTTCAGAGGTTCAAAACAGCAATTTTTCTCCAACATTAAGACCGCAGAGACGGCATCCATCTTATCAGATGAATGTATTATCTCGTTGACCCAGCGCACCCAATGGGTCATGGACTCACCTTCCTCATGCTTACAGTTAGTCAAGTCCACGATTGACATAGGTTGCTTACACATGTCCTTGAAGTTCTGAATGAACCGGGCTTTTAACTCCGCCCATGAGCTGATGGAGTTGGGTGGCAACCCTTTCAACCAAGTGCGAGCTGTTCCATCCAACATCATAGTGAAATATTTAACCATTGCTGCATCGCTGACCTCCAATAGCTCCATCGCCATCTCATAACTTTTAATCCATGCCCCAGGCTGCAAGTCGGCCGTGTAATTAGGCACTTTACGAGGCCCCTTAAAATCTTTTGGCAAGCACTCATTACGTAGAGCCGACACCAGGCATGGGACACCTCTGTCCTTGTGGCCACTCCTACCTCAACAGAGGTTGCTGGATAAACCGGAAAGGGCTCCGGCTTGGGCGAGGGGTTGAATGGATTCTGTCTCGACTATAAGAGTACGCATCCTGCTGTGCCAGGGCTGTTTGAAGAAGTTCTCTGACCCTTCGTGTTTCGATCGCCGTTGGAGAGTCGCCTTCCATTGGGAGAGCCGCCAGATGAGCCGACACCGCAATTAAATTCTCCAAAGGGTTAGAGAAGTGACCCGGTGGTACTGGCGTGTAATGAGGCGGAGCAGTATTCATGCGGGGTGGTTCCATGGCCCTCGGCTGAACCGGCGCCCCCGTCCCGGGTGTTGTGATCCGGTTTGCCTCCGGCGGGTTGCTGGGACCGGCCCCGGGTGTGTGGAAAAGGTTCCTAGGATCGTAAGTCAGAGGCAGACATGACTGATTTTTGTGGTGTCTTCTCCTCATGACCTCGTTTGACGCGTTCAAATCCACCGAGAGCCGGAAAGTCTCCGCTTAAAGCTGTCGAGCACGAGCATCCAAAACCGCCCACTCCGCAGCCATCCTGACATCTTCTGCTGCTAAATTTTCCTTGGCTTGTGCCACCTCTTCACGTAGTCGTTCCACCTCCGCGTCATGCTGAGCCTTATCCGCCGGCTCAACCACAGAAGTCAACAGAGCCGTCATCCTATCCATGAGGTCCATTAGCACCTGAGCCGGGTGGCGCGCGGGGTCTCCTGATCCGGCTGCTGCCGACCCGGTGGTTATTGCTGCCGCAGCCGTAGAATTTTGCCTGGGTTGAGTGCCAGCCATGAAGACTCCGGCTCGATTCGGAGGCTCAGAGGGGTCCGGAATACTGCTGCCATCGAAACAGCCCCCAAGCACGCCATCTTGTAGCTGATACAAAGAATCCGTCTCGCCTGTGGACGATGCACCGTCAGAGCAGACGGCCGTCTCACCACCGTCTATCGATCCTTCAGAAAATTCCCCTCCATGGATGCAACCCACGAAGGCTCGCCACACGGCGGGTTAAGCCCGGGCGGGTCTCGCACACTGAGCCGTCTTGATGACGTTGGTGCAGACATCCGGCTCAGGGCCTGACTCCCGATCCGGCCGATGAAGACATGGATTCCGCCGAAGGGGACCCTGTACCCGTACTCAATCGACCCGGCGTCGGGGCCCCAGCCTCCGTCGTCGATGTAGAGCTTGCCGCGATGACTCTTGGTCATCCGACCCACAGCGTATCCCTTGATCCCTTCGAAGTTGCCCTTCAAGAACTCAAATCCACCGTGCGCTGGCCCCACGGTGGGCGCCAACTGTCGTGGAATTGTCACGGCAGATGTCCTAGCGAAAGGACTTAGTCGTAGGGCCATCGCAACTAGGAAGCTTAAAGGGGCCGAACCAGTATAAACCTCTCATGTCCTTTGTCCCGACTAACTCCTTTAAGCTTCCTAGTTGCGATGGCCCTACGACTAAGTCCTTTCGCTAGGACATCTGTCGTGACAATTCCACGACACCTTCTTTGACTATTCCATTTTGAACTACTTCAAAAACTTGTCAAGGCATGTACTCATTGAAAACATATCAAGCGTCTTGATCTATCTCTATAGATCTTGATGTTCAATATGTAAGTAGCTTCACCGAGGTATTTCTTTGAAAAACTCCTTTCAAACACTCCTTTTATGGTTTCATAGAAAATTCTACATTATTTCATATCAACAATATGTCATTCACATATACTTATAAGAAATGTTGTAGTGCTCCCACTCACTTTCTTGTAAATGTAGGCTTCACCGCAAGTCTGTATAAAACCATATGCTTCGATCACTTTATCAAAGCATATATTCCAACTCCGAGATGCTTGCACCAATCCATAGATGGATCGCTCGAGCTTGCTCACTTTGTTAGCACCTTTAGGATCGACAAAACCTTTTGGTTGCATCATATACAACTCTTCTTTGAGAAATCCATTAAGGAATGTAGTTTTGACATCCATTTGCCAGATTTCATAAAATGCGGCAACTGGTAACATGATTCAGACAAACTTTTAAGCATCTATACGAGTGAGAAAATCTCATCGTAGTCAACACCTTAAACTTGTCGAAAACATTTTGCAATAATTCGAGCTTTGTAGATAGTAACACTACTATCAGCATCCGTCTTCCTCTTGAAGATCCATTTATTCTCAATCACTCACCGATCAATGGGCAAGTCAATCAAAGTCCATACTTTGTCCTCATACATGGATCGCATCTCAGATTTTACGGCCTCAAGGCATTTTGCGGAATCTGGGCTCATCATCGCTTCCTCATAGTTTGTAGGTTCGTCATGGTCTAGTAACATGACTTCCGGAACAGGATTACTGTACCACTCTGGTGTGGACCGTACTCTGGTTGACCTACGAGGTTTGGTAGTAACTTGATATGAAGTTCCATGATCATCATCATTAGCTTCCTCACTAATTGGTGTAGGAATCACTGGAACTGATTTCTGTGATGAACTGATGACCCACAAGTATAGGGGATCTATCGTAGTCCTTTAATAAGTAAGAGTGTCGAACCCAACGAGGAGCAGAAGGAAATGATAAACGGTTTTCAGCAATGTATTCTCTGCAAGTACTGAAATAAGTGGTGACAGATAGATTTGTAATGAGATAATTTGTAACGAGCAACAAGTAACAAAAGTAAATAAAGTGCAGCAAGGTGGCCCAATCCGTTTTGTAGCAAAGGAGAATCCTGAACAAACTCTTATATAAGGAAAAGCGCTCCCGAGGACACATGGGAATATCGTCAAGCTAGTTTTCATCACGCTCATATGATTCCCGTTCGGTACTTTGATAATTTGATATGTGGGTGGACCGGTGCTTGGGTGCTGTTCTTACTTGAACAAGCATCCCACTTATGATTAACCTCTATTGCAAGCATCCACAACTACAACAAAAGTATTAAGGTAAACCTAACCATAGCATGAAACATATGGATCCAAATCAGCCCCTTATGTAGCAACGCATAAACTAGGGTTTAAGCTTCTGTCACTCTAGCAACCCATCATCTACTTATTACTTCCCAATGCCTTCCTCTAGGCCCAAATAATGGTGAAGTGTTATGTAGTCGACGTTCACATAACACCACTAGAGGCTAGACAACATAAATCTCATCAAAATATCAAACGAATACCAAATTCACATGACTACTAATAGCAAGACTTCTCCCTTGTCCTCAGGAACAAACGTAAATACTCACAAAGCATAAACATGTTCATAATCAGAGGGGTATTAATATGCATAAAGGATCTGAACATATGATCTTCCACCAATTAAACCAACTAGCATCAACTACAAGGAGTAATTAACACTACTAGCAACCTACTAGCACCAATCCCAGACTTGAAGACAAGAATCAGATACAAGAGATGAACTAGGGTTTTGAGATGAGATGGTGCTGATGAAGATGTTGATGGAGACTGCCTTCTCCCGATGAGAGGAGCGTTGGTGATGATGATGGCGATGATTTCCCCCTCCGGGAGGGAAGTTTCCCCAGCAGAACAGCTCTGCCGGAGCTCTAGATTGGATCCGCCAAGGTTCCGCCTCGTGGCGGCAGAGTTTCATCCCGAAAAGTTGATTTTTTATTTTTTCTCGACGAAAGACTTCATATAGGAGAAGATGGTCATCGGAGGGCCACCAAGGGGCCCACGAGGTAGGGGGTGCGCCCTAGGGGGGGCGCCCCCCACCCTCGTGAGAAGGGTGTGGGCCCCCTGGTCTTCATCTTTGGCAAGGATTTTTCATTATTTTATTATAAGGTGTTCCGTGGAGTTTAAGGACTTTTGGAGTTGTGCAGAATAGGTCTCTAATATTTGCTCCTTTTCCAGCCCAGAATTCCAGCTGCCGGCATTGTCCCTCCTTATGTAAACCTTGTAAAATAAGAGAGAATAGCCATAAGTATTGTGACATAATATGAAATAACATCCCATAATGCAATAAATATCGATATAAAAGCATGATGCAAAATGGACGTATCAACTCCCCCAAGCTTAGACCTCGCTTGTCCTCAAGCGAAAAGCCGAAATCGAAAAATATGTCCACATGTTTAGAGATGAAGGTGTCGATAAAAATAAAATACGGACATAAGGGCATCATGATCATTCTTATAACAACAACTTATATAATTCTTGTCATATGATCTCTAATGCTAGAGTAATAATTCAATCACAATATCAAGTATGAATCGTAAACTTCATTGAAAACTAACAAACTACAATCTCGGTCATTGAAGCAATTGCAATTTATCTTAACATAAGCAAGAGTCAATGTATAAGAGCTTTTCAGCAAGTCCACATACTCAACTATCATATAATCTTTCACAATTGCTGACACTCACACAATACTTATGGGTATGGGGTTTTAATCGGACACAGAGAAAGATAGGGGCTTATAGTTTTGCCTCCCAACATTTTACCTCAAGGGTAATGTCAACAGTAATAGTTCATGAAAACTCACATCCAATTAGCCATATATACCAGGATCTTTCCAACATACTGTGCTTGCCAAAGGATAAAATGAAAAAGGGAGAGGTGAAGATCACCATGATACATGCATAAGGTAGAAGATAATAATAAAAGATAGGTCCTTCGCAGAGGGAAGCAGAGGTTGGCATGCGCTTTTATGGTTGGATGCACAAAATCTTAATGCGAAAGAACGTCACTTTATATTGCCCCTTGTGATATGAACCTTTATTATGCAGTCTGTTGCTTTTATTACTTCCACATCACAAGATCGTATAAAGATTATTTCCCCCACACCAATCAATCATACATATTTAGAGAGCAATTTTTGTTGCTTTGCACTGATGACAACTTACTTGAAGGATCTTATTCAATCCATACGTAGATATGGTGGACTCGCATGGCAAAACTGGTTTAAGGGTATTTGGGAGCACAAGTAGTATCTCTACTTGGTGCAATGAATTTGGCTAGCATGTGGGGGAAAGGCAAGCTCAACATGTTGGAAGATCCAAGACAATATAATTTATCTCAGATGTAAGAAAACATAACCCATTACGTTGTCTTCCTTGTCCAATGTCAACTCTTTAGCATGTCATATTTTAATGAGTGCTCATAATCAGAAAAGATGTCCAAGATAGTATATCTATATGTGAAGACCTCTCTTTCTTTATTACTTCCTATTAATTGCAACGATGACCAAAACTATGCTTGTCAACCCTCAACAACTTTTATTCATCATACTTTTTCTATGTGAGCTCATTACTCTCCATAAGACTCACATGATCTCTTTGTTTCTTTTTATTTGTTTCTCTTTTCTTTTACTCACTTAGGATCATGGCAAAAAAATCAAGCCCTTGACTCAACACTAATCTTTATTATATAGCTCACGGACTCGATTACATAGAAGGATAATAAAGCAAAACTCATAACTAGATCATGCCTTAAACTTTATTCTACTAGATCAAAATACTACTAATAAGATGGAACTAAGAAAAATGGTAAAGACAAAAGTGATGGTGATACGATACCGGGGCACCTCCCCCAAGCTTGGCAGTTGCCAAGGGGAGTGCCCATACCCGGATACTCAATTCTTCTTTGTTGGAGGAGACGGTGGTGATTTTGTTGATGGTGTAAGCTTCTTCCTTAATTTGCGTTTTAGGACAGAATTTTGGTCCCTTAGGTCCTCGATCTCCTGCTCCAAGCTCAGTATCTTTTTGCATAGTTCCTGCTTGTTCTCCTGCAAGAGGTGAAAAGGGATAAACTCGTTCTTAGGTTTCTTTACCCTATCCGGGAGGCTTGACTTTTTGAACTCCACATGCATATCCCCAGGTTGAGGTAGTGGGACTTCATCTTCATCTGAGCTCGTCTCCTCCTTTCTCTTGAGTTCATAGTCTTTTTATTCTTTCGTAGTCCAACCACAATGCTCCACATCCCCATAAACCTTAGGATCTGCAAGGTAATCAGCCACATAGCTTTTTCCTTCCGAATCCTAGGATGACATGTTGCTCTGTCTGCAGCTGGACAGCTCAAAACAAAGACAAGGGATTTTTGCGTGATACGGGAGTCAAAACCTTTGGGAGGATATATAATGATTTTTTACCGACCATAATAGGTATCGTGCAAGAAAACGGAGTCCAGACGGCACACGAGGAGCTCACGAGGTAGGGGGTGCGCCCAGGGGGTAGGGCGCGCCCTCCACCCTCGTGGGGCCCACGTGTCCTTCCAGGACTGCTACTTAATTTTCTATTTTTCTAAATATTCTAAAACGGAGAAATGTTGCCTTAAAAATTGTTTTGGAGTCGGTTTACTTACCGTACCACATACCTATTCCTTTTCGGAGTCTGAAACATTCTGGAAAGTGTCCCTTATGTATTCCTCCGGGGTTACGGTTTCAATAACATTGGTTTCAACATTTATGGGATTACCTGAGATATAATGTTTGATTCTTTGACCGTTCACCACCTTCGGATTTTTTCCTTCGAAGTTGTTGATTTTTATGGCACTGGAACGATAGACCTCCTCGATAACATAGGGGCCTTCCCATTTAGAGAGAAGTTTCCCTGCAAAAAATCTTAAATGAGAGTTGTATAGCAATACGTAATCACCTACATTAAACTCACACTTTTGTATCCTTTTGTCATGCCATCTTTTAACCTTTTCTTTAAACAACTTGGCATTTTCATAAGCTTGGGTTCTCCATTCATCAAGTGAGCTAATATCAAATAACCTCTTTTCACCAGCAAGTTTGAAATCATAGTTGAGCTCTTTAATGGCCCAATATGCCTTATGTTCTAGTTTGAGAGGTAAGTGACATGCTTTTCCATATACCATTTTATACGGAGACATACCCATAGGATTTTTATATGCAGTTCTATAGGCCCATAATGCGTCATCAAGTTTCTTGGACCAATTCTTTCTAGACCTATTGACAGTCTTTTGCAAAATTAATTTGAGTTCTCTATTACTCAATTCTACTTGACCACTAGACTGTGGGTGATACGGAGATGCAATTCTATGATGGACGTCATATTTAGCAAGCATTTTACGGAAAGCACCAAGAATAAAATGTGAACCACCATCAGTCATTAAATATCTAGGGACTCCAAACCTCGGAAAAATAACTTCTTTAAGCATTTTAATAGAAGTGTTATGATCAGCACTACTAGTTGGAATAGCTTCTACCCACTTATTAACGTAATCAACATCAACTAAAATATGTGTATATCCATTAGAGGCAGGAAAAGGTCCCATATAATCAAATCCCCAAACATCAAATGGTTCAATAACAAGTGAATAATTCATAGGCATTTATTGACGTCTACTAATATTACCAATTCTTTGACATTCATCACAAGACAGGACAAACTTACGAGCATCCTTGAAGAGAGTAGGCCAATAAAAACCGGATTGCAATACCTTACGTGCAGTTCTATCTCCCGCGTGGTGTCCTCCATAAGATTCAGAGTGGCACTTGCGTAGGATCCATTCCTGTTCATGCTCAGGTACACAACATCTAATAACACCATCTACTCCTTCTTTATAAAGATGTGGGTCATCCCAAAAGTAATGTCTCAAATCATAGAAGAACTTTTTCTTTTGTTGGTATGTGAAGCTAGGTGGTATAAATTTAGCAACTATGTAATTAGCATAATCAGCATACCAAGGGGTACTACGAGAAGTACTTATGACATTTAATTGTTCATTAGGAAAACTATCATCAATAGGTAGTGGGTCATCAAGAACATTCTCTAACCTAGATAAGTTGTCTGCAACGGGGTTCTCAGCTTCTTTTCTATCAACATTATGCAAATCAAATTCTTGTAGCAAGATAACCCATCTAATAAGTCTAGGTTTAGCATCTTTCTTCTCCGTAAGATATTTAAGAGCGGCATGATCAGTGTGAATAGTTACTTTAGAATCAACAATATAAGGTCTGAACTTATCACAAGCAAATACAACTGCTAAAAGTTCTTTTTCAGTAGTAGCATAATTTATTTGAGCATTGTCTAGAGTCTTACTAGCATAATGGATAACATATAATTTCTTATCAACTCTTTGCCCTAGAACAGCACCTACAGCATAATCGCTAGCATCACACATAATTTCAAAGGGTAAATTCCAATCAGGTGGCTGAACAATAGGTGCAGAGACTAATGCTTTCTTAAGTATTTCAAATGCTTCTACACAATCATCATTGAGGGAGTCCTGGATTAGGGGGTGTCAGGATAGCCGGACTATACCTTCGGCCGGACTCCTGGACTATGAAGATACAAGATTGAAGACTTCGTCCCGTGTCCGGAAGGGACTTTCCTTGGCGTGGAAGGCAAGCTTGGCGATACGGATATGTAGATCTCCTACCATTGTAACCGACTCTGTGTAACCCTAGCCCTCTCCGGTGTCTATATAAACCGGAGGGTTTTAGTCCGTAGGACGAACAACAATCATACCATAGGCTAGCTTCTAGGGTTTAGCCTCCTTGATCTCGTGGTAGATCTACTCTTGTACTACCCATATGATCAATATTAATCAAGCAAGACGTAGGGTTTTACCTCCATCAAGAGGGCCCGAACCAGGGTAAAACATTGTGTCCCCTGCCTCCTGTTACCATCCGCCTAGACGCATAGTTCGGGACCCCCTACCCCAGATGCGCCGGTTTTTACACTGACATTGGTGCTTTCATTGAGAGTTCCTCTGTGCCGTCGCCATCAGGAAGGATGCCTCATCCCATCTTTAAAGACGGCACCGTTGCTAAGGGAGCTTTGGCTGTTGGCCAGACTCTCAGGCTAGGTGGTTTCCTTATGACCGCCCGTTCGGCTGCTGCGCCGACGATGACCTCTCGGGTCATAGAAAGCAATCTTCACGTCAGCTCAGAATTCGCCGAGCAACTAGATCTAATGGAGATTTCTTCCCTAAACGAGCTCTTGGATCGCTTCGCCGCCCTGGGAGTCGCTACGGATTACGACCAGATTGGGCCTAAACCCGATCTGAGGGAGATTAACACTCCCCAGGTCACCCATCACGTTGTTGTGGTAGAGGGACAATGCGGCGACCCTTCATCTATCTTAAGGACTAGCTATGTCCGGATTCCCGATCCCTCCAAGCCGGATACCCGCGGAGGGGAGGACATCACTCAAGACCTGAACTTAAAGTCAGGCGACGGGCTAGATTCATTGGACAGGATCCAAGAATCCAAACGTCCGAGTTCGGAAACTCCTTGGCCCCTGGGTCTCAGATTGGGTGAGGTTTCGAATTTGATTCCACCCACACACCCGTACATAAGCGATCTATCCCAAATTAGGCAAGAGCCCGAAGAAACAGTACATCATTACTGGGCCAGATTCCTCCTGGTTATGAACAGGATAAAGGACTGCCGCGAGGAAGACGCAATTTCATTCTTCTGCAATAATTGCACAGACAAGGGAATCCTCAACGCCGTAATTCGCCGTGATATTACACGCTTCGCTGACTTGGCGTCCATAGTACGAAAGTACTGTGCGATGGAAAGCGCTTGGAAAACCGAAATAAAATTTTGGGACAATCCGGCCTTGAATACAAACCCAGTCCGAAATAAAAGTGTGCATCATCGCCCGACACCCGGGTTCAATACCAAAAAGCAAAAGCCCTCTACAGGGCACGGAACCGTGCTGGAAGGACGGCTTAATGGACCCTGTAAAATTCACACTGCAGAGGGCGCCACACCAACTCACAGCCTTAGAGCATGTTGGATACTCCGGCAGGTGGCAAAAATTGGCGAAGATCTTCTAATTCCAGAAGCCACAGAAAGCCACCCCAGAGACACTAGTACGGTATTAACAGTCTTCGAGACTTTCGCATCAAATAATATGCGAAAAAGAACACTCCGCAGCCTTGCCGAAGTCTACCAAGTAGCAACAATAAACCCATGGAGTGACACGGCTATTACTTTTAACACCAGTGATGAACCTAAATTCCGAACAGCCCGAGCACCAGCCGCATTGGTCCTCAGTCCAATAGTGGACGGCTTTCGTCTTACCAAGGTACTCATGGATGGCGGCAGCGGATTGAACCTCATTTATGAGGAAACCCTTCAAAAATGGAAATAGACCGGAACCGCATTGAGCGAAGCAGCATAACCTTTAGAGGAATAATCCCCAGTCGGGAAGCGTGCTGTACAGGAAAAATCACACTAGATGTGGTGTTCGGCACGCCGGATAATTACAGGTCTAAAGAGGTCACGTTCCAGGTGGCCCCGTTCAGTAGCAGATATCACACTCTGCTAGGGCGGGAAGCGTTTACAGTCTTCCAAGCAATACCCCATTACGGGTACATGAAGCTCAAGATGCCCGGGCCTAACGGAATCATCACTCTCACTAGTGATCCGGACATAGCACTCCGCACCGAAAACAAGATAGCCGCACTGACCCTCGAGGCGCTATCCGAAGCCCTAGCGGCTGAGGAACTGACTGCGCTGCCCTCCATGGTGAATAGAGACGATGTGATACTCGATAAAATATCCAAGTCCACCTCCTTTAAACCGACGGATGAAATAGTCAAATTCCAGGTCCATCCAACGGACCCCAATAAAACAGCTTCCATCGGGGCATAGTTAAACCCTGATGTATACGCCGCACTGCGAGAGTTCCTACGAGAGATCTGGGACATTTTTGCCTGGCACCCTTCAGACATGCCAGGAATCCCACGCAGGCTGGCCGAACACAGCTTAAATATCCTAAAAGGATTCAAGCCAGTCAAATAGGCTCTTCGGCGTTTTTCCGAACCTAAGAGACAGGCCATGGGAGAGGAACTAGCCAAGCTATTGGAGGCCGGATTCATCAAAGATATAAAACACCCGGACTAGCTAGCAAACCTGGTGATGGTACCAAAGAAGGACAAATCCTGGCACCTGTGCATTGATTTTAAAGACCTTAACAAGGCTTGCCCAAAGGATCCCTTCCCTCTCCCCCGCATCGATCAAATTATCGACGCTACCGCAGGACACGATTCATTGTGTTTCCTCGACGCATACTCCGGCTACCATCAAATAAAGATGGCAGAGTCAGACCAAGCCGCAACGGCATTCATCACACCATACGGCCCATTCTGCTTCAACACAATGCCCTTCGGGCTCAAAAACGCCGGCGCAACATATCAGCGCATGATTCAGACATGTCTGGCAAACCAGATCGGCAAAACAGTGGAGGCATACGTAGATGATGTGGTCGTTAAAACAATACATGTGGAAACTCTAGTAGACGACTTGAGGCTAACATTCGATAACCTCCGAACATACGACATCAACCTCAACCCGAAAAAATGTGTTTTCAGCGTTCCAGCTGGAAAGCTCTTGGGCTTCATTGTATCCGGTAGAGGAATTGAAGCAAATCCAGCCAAGATCCGAGCTCTGTCACAATTGGATATCCCGAAGGACCTCAAACAAATACACAAATTAACCGGATGTGTGGCGGCTCTGAGCCGCTTTATCTCCCGGTTAGGAGAAAAGGCCCTACCCCTTTACCGCCTCCTTCGGCGCACCAAACACTTTTGAGTGCACGGACGCAACCACGGCCGGACTCGACGAAATAAAAGCCATCTTGGCAACAAGACCAGTCCTGGCCGCGCCAAACATTGGCGAACCAATGCTATTATACATTGCAGCAACCCATCAGATCGTAAGCGCAGTGCTCGTTGTCGAACGAGAAACGGACGGACACAAATCCCTCCTTCAAAAGCCGGTCTACTATGTGTCCATTGTCCTTACTCCGTGCAAGTCACGGTACCCGCATTATCAAAAGATTGCGGACGCGGTATTTATGGCATCCCGGAAGCTGCGACACTACTTTCAAGAGTGTTTAATAACAGTAGCCTCGGAAGTGCCACTTAACGATATTATAAACAACCGCGACGCGACGGGCCGGATTGCAAAATGGGCCATTGAGCTCCTCCCGTTCGACATAACTTACAAGCCACGACGAGCTATCAAGTCGCAAGTTTTGGCTGACTTCGTCGCAGAATGGACGGAGGCCGAACTCCCTAAAGAGTACAACACATATTCAAATTGGGTCATGCACTTCGACGGCTCCAAAATGTTGGCCGGTCTAGGGGCTGGCGTCGTCTTGACGTCCCCCACAGGAGACACAGTTCAATACGTACTCCAGATAATGTACACAGACTCCAACAACGCAGCCGAATATGAGGCCCTTTTACATGGTCTCCGGATGGCATTATCCATGGGCATTCAACGCCTAGAGGTGCGCGGGGACTCAAACCTCGCAATATCCCAAATAAATGGAGACTTTGATGCCAAGGATCCAAAAATGGCAGCTTATCGCAACGCCGTCCTAAAAATGTCAGCTCGGTTCGAAGGGCTCGAATTTCACCATATAGCCCGGGAAAATAATCAGGCGGTAGATGTCCTGGCACGCATCGGCGCAAAACGCGATGTAGTCCCTCCCAATATCTTATTGGAAAGGCTGTTCAAGCCATTCGTAGTATGGGAAGGGGAACCCGGCAATAACAGCCCGGACCCAACCGCACTGCCCGATACCGAACACTCTGACATAATTGGAGGCTCTGCCAATGACATAACACCTTCAGCCCACGTAATAATGGCTGTCATCGCCCCGTGGACAGAACCATTCCTCGCCTACCTTACTAGGTAGGAACTCCCCGAGGACCAAAATGAGACACGCTGCATAGTGCGGCGATCTAAAGCCTATAAAGTCCATGAGAGAGAGTTTTATAAGAAAAGCACTACCGGAGTCCTTCAAAGGTGCATCTCCGAAGAGGAAGGGCGGAACCTCCTGGCTAAAATTCATGCCAGACTCGGCGGTCATCACGCTGCAGCTCGGTCCCTTGTAAGCAAGGCCTTCCGTATAGGCTTTTATTGGCCAACGGCCCGAGCACACGCCCAGGACTTAGTCCAACGATGCGTCGGTTGCCAGCTTTTTGCAAACCAAAGCCATATGCCACCCACCGCCCTCCAAACTATCACCATCACTTGGCCCTTCGTGGTCTGGGGGCTTGACATGGTTGGACCCCTTAAAGGCGGAACCCACAAGAAAAAATACTTACTGGTCATGGTGGATAAGTTCACCAAATGGATAGAAGCCAAGCCTGTTAAGACGGATCCAGGGTTGTACACCGTTACGGCGTCCCCCACAGCATCATCACTGATAACGGCACGAACTTTATGGCCGACGAGGTAAAACTCTGGTGCAAAAACATGGGCATCAAGCTCGATTATGCTTCCGTCTATCACCCACAAACTAACGGCCAGGTCGAACGTGCAAATGGTCTTATCATGAGCGGCATCAAACCCAGATTAGTGCGGTCCCTTAAGGAATCTAATACGCATTGGGTAGAGGAGCTCGACTCCGTACTCTGGGGGCTGCGAACCACGCCAAATCGCACCACCGGATACACACCATTCTTCATGGTGTACAGCGCAGAGGCAGTTTTGCCCTGCGACATAATTCATGACTCACCTCGAGTGCGCATGTACGAAGAAAGAGAAGCCGAGCTCGATCGGCAGGACAGTTTGGACGCCTTGGAGGAAGAGCGTGACGTGGCAAAAGCCCGTTCCACATTCTATCAACAGCAGGCTCGAAGATACCAAAGCAGAGAAGTACGGGCCAAAAATTACAATGTTGGCGAACTAGTTCTATGTCTGCCGGACAAGAAAAAGGACAAACTCAAGCCCAAGTGGGAAGGTCCCTTCATAATTGACCAAGTCCTGACTGGTGGAGCGTACCGCCGGCGAGATGCATCGGATAACCGACTTGAGCCGAACCCATGGAACGCAGCCCGTCTCCGAAGATTCTATGCCTAGCGCTGGACTCTGTGTTCGTTTCCTTACTCTGTCCATTTTTTATATACTTTCTGTCTTACATTTCTCTCCTTCTCCTCTCTCTCTCTCTCTCTCTCTCTCTCTCCTATAGCCTTTAAAGGCTCATAAAGTGATGCGCTATCCGCGCTCATTAAACCTGGGGGCTTCTTTAAACAGAAGCTTATTTGTACGGGCTTTCATGCCCAACACATGCGTCACACTTTCGCATGTACCTTTTATTCGCCAGTATATGCATCGATATGACTTAAGTTTTGGCCAAGCTGGGTTGCCTGGCTCCTGTGCTTACCCCTATGTTCCCGATTGTTCAGCTAGGTGGTAAAGGGAGCACCTCTGCGATTGTTACTTGTGACGTCCGGATAATTAAGCTACAGTAAACCCTTTCTAATGATGCCACGTCATCATATTACTGTTGCTAATCCTCACTTGATCCAAATCACTGTTCATATTCTAACTCAAATTTAAAGTAAAAAATTCAAATTTGTCAAACATGAAAACTAAAATGTTCAAAGTGTGGCAGATAATCCCTAGATATTTGTCATGTTGAAACTCATATTTTAAAAGGTTATTAAATGCCCTCAAACATTTAAAACTGTGCCAAAACATCATTTTTGAATGCTTCTCCTTTTATGAAAAGTTCAAGCTAAGTCAAACTTCCTCCTAAGTTTTTGGTGGTAGCACCTAACTTTGCAATTCTAAATATGTGTCCATCTCCACATTTTACAAACCTCATTTTCTAAATGAATTAAGTACAAAACAGAGGTTAGAGAATTAAAACATATGATAATAAAAGAAAAGAACTACACCTATTGTACAGATGGGCTCTAAGCCAAGTGCAGCCCAGCCCGACCTGGGTCCCCTCCCACCTCGCTACAGGAGGCAAAGTGGTGCGTGGAGCACATCAGGGCGCCATGGCCGTGGATGCCCTCCACGTCGCCCCCTGGACCTATATATTTGTTCACCGAAAACCCTAGCCTGCTCTCGATCGATCCCCTCTGTTTTCCCCATCGTGCGCCCCCTCATCTGCTAAAATACGAGCTGCTAAACTCATGCGGTGACCGCGAACGCCACCACCATTACCGCGACCATCATCGTCCCGGCGCCTTGCAGTCGTGTCCAGAAAATCCGCCGTCGTTCGCTTCTTCACCTTCATCCATTGGATCCAGCCGGACTCGACCGTACCGTCGGGATCGAGCTTCTTCTTCAACTTCGGCCGCCGTCATCCACCGCGTCGATCCGCTTGTCACCGACTGTCCCTGGCCTCGTCGAGCCCTCCTCGAGCTGCGCTGTGAGCCTCAGATCCTCCTTGACCTCCCCTTGTTTCTTCTCGTGCCCCGTAGGTTAGCTCCTGTAGTAGCCTCGTCATCCCGCGCCGCTCGAGCTCTCGGTCACCCAGGTCACCTGCGCCGTCTGCGCCCTCCTACTGCCGTTTCGCTTGTCGCTCGTGTTCCGCGCGTGCCCTTGTGCCGCGCGCGCCGCGAGCTGCTTGCCTACAGCCGCGGTCCTTGTCCGTTTCTTGGTCGCGCGTCCCCGGTCGCCCCGCTCGCGCCTGCGGCTGTTGGGGCCCCGACTGTGCCGGTCGCGTCCTCCAGCGTGCCCCGCCCTTGCGAGCCCACTCCTGGCCGCTTCCTCGCCGCGCGCCCATGACTGCCGCTGCTGTTGTTGCGTTCTGCTACTGCCGCGCCTGCTGTTGTGTGCCGCTGGAGCTGATCGGCTTGCTATTGCTGTTGCTGCGATGCATTGCCGTTGCTCTCTGCTCTCGTGTATCTTGCCACTGCGTTGCTGCTTGTAGTTGGCCGTGGCCTTGGCCAAGGCCATGGCCGAGTGGCGTGGGTGCTATGTGTGTGTGTATGTGCAGGGCCTCACGGCTAGCCAAAAATCAATTAGGGGCTAATCCCTCTTTAGTACTAGCCAGCCCCACTTTGAGTCTAGTACATGTGGCCTTCAAGTGCTAAATTAATCCTCTAAATAAAATGCCAGTCTATTACATGTGGGACCCAACGTTAGATTAAACCAGGAAGTTAAAATAAATAATATGCTAATTTAAAGTGTGTGCCAATGACACCTGGGCCCCAACTATAGTTTGACAAGTCAACAGTCAAATAGTTGACTGTTGACTGGACTGTTGACTGGGTCAACTGGGACCCCCTGGACCCACTGTCAGCCTTTGTGTACAATCTGTGTACACAGGGTGGGGTACCCATAGCGTTTTAATCATTATTTTCGAATTAATAATATTCTCAAAATATTGCTAAAACCTTAATAATTCTTAGAAAAATAACTGTACCTCAGATGGAAAAACTTTGTACATGAAAGTTGCTCAGAACGACGAGATGAATCCGGATACGCAACCCGTTCGTCCGTCACACGCCCCTAGCATAGCGAACATGCAACTTTCCCCCTTTGATTCATCTGTCCGAAAACACGAAACACCGGGGATATTTTCCCGGATGTTTCCCCCCTTCACCGGTATCCCCTCATACGGTGTTAGGTCACCCCTAGCACCGCGCATTGCCATGTTATGCTTTGTGTTGCTTTGTTTGCTCTGTTATTTATTGTGTTCCCCCTCCATTACTTTTTTCCGGTAGACCCCGAGACCGCTGCCGGCACCCCCGATCGACTACGGTGTTGACGACCCCTACTTGCCAGAGCAACCAGGCAAGCCCCCCCCCTTTGATCACCAGATATCTCCTATTCTTCTCTCTACTGCTTGCATTAGAGTAGTGTAGCATGTTACTGCTTTCCGTTAACCCTATTCTGATGCATAGCCTGTCCTTGCTACTACTGTTGTTACCTTTACCTGCAATCCTAATGCTTAGTATAGGATGCTAGTGTTCCATCAGTGGCCCTACACTCTTGTCTGTCTGCCTTGCTATACAACTGGGCCGTGATCACTTCGAGGGGTGATCACGGGCATATTCTATATACTTTACACTGTTAGATTACCTGTGGTACTGTTCGGAGTTGGGGGCTGAAGGGGCAGGTGGCTCCATCCCGGTAGAGGTGGGCCTGGGTCCCCGATGGCCCTCGACTGTTACTTTGTGGTGGAGCGATAGGGCAGGTTGAGACCACCTAGGAGAGAGGTGGGCCTGGCCTTGGTCGGCGTTCGCGGATACTTAACACGTTTAACGAGATCTTGGTATTTGATCTGAGTCTGGCTACTGGCCTATATGCACTAACCATCTACGCGGGGACAGTTATGGGCACTCAACGTCGTGGTATCAGCCGAAGCCTTCGTGACGTTAGCGACTGAGTGGCGCGTGCTGGGTTGGACCGTGTAACGCAACTTCCTTTGTAATGGAGGTTGCTAGGTCTGCTCACCGGCCGCGTACGCAACGTGCAGGTGTGCAATGGGCGATGGGCCCAGACCCCTGCGCCATAGGATTTAGACCGGCGTGCTGACCTCTCTGTTGTGCCTAGGTAGGGCTGCAATGTGTTGATCTTTCGAGGCCGGGCATGACCCAGGAAAGTGTGTCCGGCCAAATGGGATCGAGCGTGTTGGGTTATGTGGTGCACCCCTGCAGGGAAGTTGATCTATTCGAATAGCCGTGTCCCTCGGTAAAAGGACGACCCGGAGTTGTACCTTGACCTTATGACAACTAGAACCGGATACTTAATAAAACACACCCTTCCAAGTGCCAGATACAACCAGTGATCGCTCTCTCACAGGGAGACGAGGGGAGGATCATCGGTTAGGATTATGCTATACGATGCTACTTGGAGGTCTTCAGTCTACTCTCTTCTACATGCTGCAAGACGGAGGCTGCCAGAAGCGTAGTCTTCGAAAGGACTAGCTATCCCCCCTTATCCCTGCTTTCTGTAGTTCAGTCCACATATAATAGCCTTATTCCAGTTGATACCAATGCATACATATGTAGTGTAGCTCCTTGCTTGCGAGTACTTTGGATGAGTACTCACGGTTGCTTTCTCCTTCTTTTCCCTCTATCCCTTCTACCTGGTTGTCGCAACCAGATGTTGGAGCCCAGGAGCCAAACGCCACCGTCGACGACGACTCCTACTACACCGGAGGTGCCTACTACTACGTGCTGCCTGCTGATGATGACCAGGAGTAGTTTAGGAGGATCCCAGGCAGGAGGCCTGCGCCTCTTTCGATCTGTATCCCAGTTTGTGCCAGCCTTCTTAAGGCAAACTTGTTTAACTTATGTCTGTACTCAGATATTGTTGCTTCTGCTGACTCGTCTATGATCGAGCTCTTGTATTCGAGCCCTTGAGGCCCCTGGCTTGTAATATGATGCTTGTATGACTTATTTTATTTGTAGAGTTGTGTTGTGATATCTTCCCGTGAGTCCCTGATCTTGATCGCACACGTTTGCGTGTATGATTAGTGTACGGTCAAATCGGGGGCGTCACAAGTTGGTATCAGAGCCGACTGCCTGTAGGAGTCCCCCTTCCACACTCCTTGCCGAAGTCGAGTCTAGACATTGCAAAACTTTTACTAACATGGCTGTGTGTCTTACGGGCACACGTCGCCATTGGGTGGTAGTAGGATCTTTTATTCCTCGACCTATACTCTGGGACTCTGACATCTCTTCTATTCGAGTTATATGATTTTATAACTCGGACTGTAGGTTCTCGATAATACTTTCTCCCGGAGAGCCCCTTATTACAGATGATCGTCTGCTGCACCAGAAGAATCCGAAGATACTCTCCGATGTTCTCTTAAGACTTTATGGCGCCGCTTTTGCAATTCCCCTCCATCGATAAACCCCTATGGATAACCACGTATACTCGCCATTCATACAATGCTTCCCAGTTGATCTTGTTATTACAAGATACACCAAAATTCTCTCTATTGTTTCAAGAATATTTTGTGCCTACTGCCTTGCAGTTCTTTGCCACATGAATACCCCTACGGATAATTCCTCGCTCTTACCGAGTATCCGCTCATCCCTAGTTGTTCATGTGTTTCACAAAATTCTTCAAAATACTATCCGATCTTTCGAGAATCCTCGTTAGCCTATGGCTCTTCAAATGCTTGTCTGCCTGCATTTTGGTTAATTCCAAATGACTAGCAATATTCATGGATGTCCTTTGCCTTTATCATCTTGGGTCCCTTGATTCAATACGTTGCGAATGTTGCAATCCTTAATCCGATCCTAGAATTCATCCTTTCGGCTCAGACGTCATTTTAAACATGAGCTGGATCTCGACCAATCAAATTTCCATCGATTGTACCCCTAAGCCTACTCAACTTATCCATCCTTGATCAGAGCGTTGCTTCTAATCCCCTGATTTGGAAATCATAATTCTTTTGCATTTGAACTTTGAATTAGTCAGATGTTTCTATAATCAGATCTCCTTACATTCTTGTCCCCCTGGTTGAGTACCGATGCTCACATCAGATCCCTTGTGGACCATCGGTTCCTTTGTTGGATTTTCTCCGATAGTGTCCTTCATATTGAATAACCTTGTGAGCCTATCCATGGGTATATAATGCCTTTGGTAAATTGTATCATCTGCTTTTGAACAGTGCTCTACTTTCGAGCTTGTATTATTTACTCCGAAGTTTGTGGTATATGTTCCTAAGATGCCCTGATGGGTTGAACCTACGCCTTCCCTAGTCCGTGTGAACCCGAAAGATTACACAGGTCATACTTATCTGGTATTGCACCAGGTAAAAAAAACTTTCAACAACTAATGTCATTTTCGAAATACGAGAGGTGAATGAAAGGTTATGCGTTGAACAAGTGGGAGTCAACCTTGAACCCTGTGTTCATGCCCATGGACACGATGTATACCTTATCGTGGAAGCTTCTCTTAAAATGATTATCCCCTTGTTATAAGTTCATCTTGTATCCATGGACGTGGTTCCAACCATGTTTCTCCTTGATTCTGTTTCTCGTGCAAGTTTGAGCACTTGTCTTCTGCAGAGAAATACCCTAGTCCAACCTCTACCTTGATCTGTCGTCGAGTATTACCCCCTGGTATCTCGAGATTATCATGGAACTGTATAACTTCCTATGAGTTCTTCATCAAGTGCTACATTCTCACTAATTCCAATTTTCCACGGGCTCCGAGTTATTAGTCACTCGGGAACACCGATAAGTGAATCGATTCCGCACTCTGATTCAATAACTCTAAGTAATTCTTGTTGCTTACGAGTTTAATAATCCTTCAAGTCATTCCTAGCTTGATCGGCTATATCCTTATCGTGCTGCTCTTAACTGTGCTACCTGGTCCTTCTTCCCGAAACACAAATTTTGACGGTGAGCTAATCTTACAATCGATCTTCCTCGTCATATCATTTGTCCTTGAACAGCAAGCTTGATTTCGAGTTTGTGTCGTACCCATGGTTCCAATAACTTTTTGCTTCATCATTCCATTGACTTGATGTCATCGCCGATCAGTTACATCTTCTCGAAACCTCTCGACAAATGTGTCGTAATCATCATCAACATTTTGAGGTCTTCCAAGATATCTATCGAATTCTTGGTGAGAAATAACTTCCTTTGCCCTTGATGATTTGGGTTATCATCGACAACATTATTGCATTCCCTCCAACACAAACTTGTTCATGTTCTGTGTTATACCTTGAATTTATTGCTATCCAACATTTGTTCTTCCTTACCTTGGAGTATTACCATCTTTTATATCCAGGATGTCGTGCTTAGCACATCCGGCCGGAGGCCCTATGGTTATAAATTCCTTTTCAGCAAGGTTATCCATTCTTCCATGAGGAAATTGCAAGACTTATTCTGTAAGTTGTTCCTGATGAATCCTTGGTGTATCCAAAGTACGACCTTTGCTTGAAGACCATGTCAATGCTATCTCGAAGAATGTCTATGGTACTCCGATTTTCAACAAGAACATTTAAAGCCCAATGCTAAATGTTTCCTGCTCAATTATCCAAACACCGTTGTATGGGTAATGCCATGAAATCTCTCTCCCCTTACCTAAAGAGTTTTCTACATTATATCCTGTCATGGATATCATGCTCTGCTTATCCTTGGAAAGGATATACCCCTGAAATATGTGTTTAAACACATTTTCCTTTCCATTGTTTTCTTTAACCTTTCTTGCGATCAATATGATCTAAGCAGTAACAATTCCCTGCTTATGTAACCAACTCGGTGCACGATTCTATCAGAAAGACCCTGTTACTTATGTTGATGACATTCCGGTAACTACCGATGGACGAGAACTTTGCCTACTGGCCCGCCTCGTTCAACGAGCAGGAAAATGGTTCTCTTCGTCCCTCACCCTTGGTACCAACGTTGTTGCCGACATAACTGACATGGTACTCTCTAACATGCCTTGCTATCATGACCGTGCAAGATGTCACTACTCCTATTAAAAAAAACCACATGGTGGGCCCATAACCCACAGTTCCACAGGATCGAAACCTGACTCTCCTGTACACCTTGTTGACACAGTTATCCCTTGCTCTTGGTTTCGTAGGTAATTCGCGAGACACCTTCCTAGTGATCTATTCTCGTATGAGACGCAATACTTATTCTCGTTGCTCTGAACCCCTTTTCACACTCCGTTTCAGGCATGGAACGATTGACTACCCGTTTGAAACTTTGGTACCCTCGTATATTGCACTCAGCGAATTCACTGAAATACAACTCGTGGGGTACCTTATGTATTTCCCATTAAGTTCACCGTCAGATGCCCAGCTTTGTGGAGAAGCTTCCTTCCGGAGTTTTTCCCCTTGGTCGCGTTCGTAGGACGATGAAGATCCCGAAGAAAGGATGATGACTTGATCATGATAAGATGGAGCAGAGAAATAAAGACTTCAACGTAATGGATCGACCTCTTCGAGAAGAGCAACCAAGATCGAGAAGACCCGTTAGAAATCCGTAACCAGATCTTTCCCCCTTACTTCATCCCTTAAATCTCGGGACGAGATTTCTTGTAGTGGAGGAGAATTGTGACGCCCGGATAATTAAGCTACAGTAAACCCTTGCTAATGATGCCATGTCATCATATTACTGTTGCTAACCCTCACTTGATCCAAATCACTGTTCATATTCTAACTCAAATTTAAAGTAAAAAATTCAAATTTGTCAAACATGAAAACTAAAATGTTCAAAGTGTGGAAGATAATCCCTAGATATTTGTCATGTTGAAACTCATATTTTAAAAGGTTATTAAATGCCCTCAAACATTTAAAACTGTGCCAAAACATCATTTTTGAATGCTTCTCCTTTTATGAAAAATTCAAGCTAAGTCAAACTTCCTCCTAAGTTTTTGGTGGTAGCACCTAAATTTGCAATTCTAAATATGTGTCCGTCTCCACATTTTACAAACCTCATTTGCTAAATGAATTAAGTACAAAACAGAGGTTAGAGAATTAAAACATATGCTAATAAAAGAAAAGAACTACACCTATTGTACAGATGGGCTCTAAGCCAAGTGCAGCCCAGCCCGACCTGGGTCCCCTCCCACCTCGCTACAGGAGGCAAAGTGGTGCGTGGAGCACATCCAAGGTGCCATGGCCGTGGATGCCCTCCGCGTCGCCCCCTAGACCTATATATTTGTCCACCGAAAACCCTAGCCTGCTCTCGATCGATCCCCTCTGTTTTCCCCATCGTGCGCCCCCTCATCTGCTAAAATACGAGCTGCTAAACTCATGCGGTGACCGTGAACGCCGCCACCATTACTGCGACCATCATCGTCCCGGCGCCCTGCAGTCGTGTCCAGAAAATCCACCGTCATTCGCTTCTTCACCTTCGTCCATTGGATCCAGCCGGACTCGACCGTGCCGTCTGGATCGAGCTTCTTCTTCAACTTCGGCCGCCGTCATCCACCGCGTCGATCCGCTCGTCACCGACTGTCCCCGGCCTCGTCGAGCCCTCCTCGAGCTCCTTGACCTCCCCTTGTTTCTTCTCGTGCCCCGTAGGTTAGCTCCTATAGTAGCCTCGTCGTCCCGCGCCGCTCGAGCTCTCGGTCACCCAGGTCACCTGCGCCGTTTGCGCCCTCCTACTGCCGTTTCGCTCGTCGCTCGTGTTCCGCGCGTGCCCTTGTGCCGCGCGTGCCACGAGCTGCTTACCTACAGCCGCGCGCCTTGTCCGTTCCATGGCCACGCGTCGCTGGTCGCCCCGCTCACGCCTGCGGCTGTTGGGGCCCCGATTGTGCCGGTCGCATCCTCCAGCGCGCCCCGCCCTTGAAAGCCCACTCCTGGCCGCTTCCTCGCTGCGCGCCCGTGACTGCCGCTGCTGTTGCTGCATTCTGCTACTGCCGCGCCTGCTGTTGTGTGCCGCTGGAGCTGCTCGGCTTG
Organism: Triticum urartu; assembly: GCF_003073215.2. NCBI lineage: Eukaryota > Viridiplantae > Streptophyta > Magnoliopsida > Poales > Poaceae > Triticum > Triticum urartu. The sequence goes on along the minus strand of NC_053022.1, from coordinate 382,452,774 downwards.
CTATTGCTGTTGCTGCGATGCATTGCCGTTGCTCTCTGCTCTCGTGTATCTTGCCACTGTGTTGCTACTTGTAGTTGGCCGTGGCCTTGGCCAAGGCCATGGCCGAGTGGCGTGGGTGCTATGTGTGCGTGTATGTGCAGGGCCTCACGGCTAGCCGAAAATCAATTAGGGGTTAATCCCTCTTTGGTACTAGCCACCCCCACTTTGAGTCTAGTACATGTGGCCTTCAAGTGCTAAATTAATCCTCTAAATAAAATGCCAGTCTATTATATGTGGGACCCAACGTTAGATTAAACCAGGAAGTTAAAATAAATAATATGCTAATTTAAAGTGTGTGCCAATGACACCTGGGCCCCAACTATAGTTTGACAAGTCAACAGTCAAATAGTTGACTGTTGACTGGATAGTTGACTGGGTCAACTGTCAGCCTCTGTGTACAATCTGTGTACACAGGGCGGGGTACCCATAGCGTTTTAATCATTATTTTCGAATTAATAATATTCTCAAAATATTGCTAAAACCTTAATAATTCTTAGAAAAATAAATGTACCTCAGATGGAAAAACTTTGTACATGAAAGTTGCTCAGAACGACGAGACGAATCCGGATATGCAGTCTGTTCGTCCGTCACACGCCCCTAGCATAGCGAACATGCAACTTCCCCCCTTCGATTCATTTGTCCAAAAACACGAAACACCGGGGATATTTTCCCGGATGTTTCCCCCCTTCACCGGTATCACCTCATACGGCGTTAGGTCACCCCTAGCACCGCGCATTGCCATGTTATGCTTTGTGTTGCTTTGTTTGCTCTGTTATTTATTGTGTTCCCCCTCCATTACTTTTTTCCGGTAGACCCCGAGACCGCTGCCGGTACCCCTGATCGACTACGGTGTTGACGACCCCTACTTGCCAGAGCAACCAGGCAAGCCCCCCCTTTGATCACTAGATATCGCCTATTCTTCTCTCTACTGCTTGCATTAGAGTAGTGTAGCATGTTACTGCTTTCCGTTAATCCTATTCTGATGCATAGCCTGTCCTTGCTAGTACTGTTGTTACCTTTACCTGCAATCCTAATGCTTAGTATAGGATGCTAGTGTTTCATGAGTGGCCCTACACTCTTGTCTGTCTGCCATGCTATACTACTGGGTTTTGATCACTTCGGGAGGTGATCACGGGCATATTCTATATACTTTACACTGTTACATTACCTGTGGTACTGTTCGGAGTTGGGGGCTGAAGGGGCAGGTGGCTCCATCCCAGTAGAGGTGGGCCTGGGTCCCCGACGGCCCTCGACTGTTACTTTGTGGCAGAGCGACAGGGCAGGTTGAGACCACCTAGGAGAGAGGTGGGCCTGGCCCTGGTTGGCGTTCGCGGATACTTAACACGTTTAACGAGATCTTGGTATTTGATCTGAGTCTGGCTACTGGCCTATATGCACTAACCATCTACGCGGGGACAGTTATGGGCACTCGACGTCGTGGTATCAGCCGAAGCCTTCGTGACTTCAGCGACTGAGTGGCGCGCGCCGGGTTGGACCGCGTAACGCAACTTCCTTTGTAATGGAGGTTGCTAGGTCTGCTCATTGGCCGCGTACGCAACGTGCAGGTGTGCAATGGGCGATGGGCCCAGACCCCTGCGCCATAGGATTTAGACCGGCGTGTTGACCTCTCTGTTGTGCCTAGGTAGGGTTGCGACGTGTTGATCTTCCAAGGCCGGGCATGACCCAGGAAAGTGTGTTCGGCCAAATGGGATCAAGCGTGTTGGGTTATGTGGTGCACCCCTGCAGGGAAGTTGATCTATTCGAATAGTCGTGTCCCTTGGTGAAAGGATGACCCGGAGTTGTACCTTGACCTTACGACAACTAGAACCGGATACTTAATAAAACACACCCTTCCAAGTGCCAGATACAACCGATGATCGCTCTCTCACAGGGCGACGAGGGGAGGATCATCGGTTAGGATTATGCTATACGATGCTACTTGGAGGTCTTCAGTCTACTCTCTTCTACATGCTGCAAGACGGAGGCTGCCAGAAGCGTAGTCTTTGAAAGGACTAGCTATCCCCCCTTATCCCGACTTTCTGTAGTTCAGTCCACATATAATAGCCTTATTCCAGTTGATACCAATGCATACATATGTAGTGTAGCTCCTTGCTTGCGAGTACTTTGGATGAGTACTCACGGTTGCTTTCTCCTTCTTTTCCCTCTATCCCTTCTACCTGGTTGTCGCAACCAGATGTTGGAGCCCAGGAGCCAGACGCCACCGTCGACGACGACTCCTACTACACCGGAGGTGCCTACTACTACGTGCTGCCCGCTGACGACAACCAGGAGTAGTTTAGGAGGATCCTAGGAAGGAGGCATGCGCCTCTTTCAATCTGTATCCCAGTTTGTGCTAGCCTTCTTAAGGCAAACTTGTTTAACTTATGTCTGTACTCAGATATTGTTGCTTCCGCTGACTCGTCTATGATCGAGCTCTTGTATTGGAGCCCTCGAGGCCCCTGGCTTGTAATATGATGCTTGTATGACTTATTTTATTTGTAGAGTTGTGTTGTGATATCTTCCCGTGAGTCCCTGATCTTGATCGTACACGTTTGCGTGTATGATTAGTGTACGGTCAAATCGGGGGCGTCACATTACTGCCGGGTCAGCCAGATGTGTACCTCAGACTGGGTGAAGCCGAAAGCTAGCGTTCTTAAGAGAATATTCGGTCGGTGAACTAAAGATGATCTTTTTTATTTTTTTTATCTATACGCCCCCAGATGTTTTTCCTGCGTCTCTTTTCGCAGAATGGACATGCACTTTAGGGCATGCCTCCCAGGGAAAGGAACCCCTAACGAAACTATTCAGCCTGGAAGATGTTTCTTACTAACCATGTAATATAACATAACTAGTTGGGCACTTGTCTGTTCAAGCACTAATGACCCCTACGCCTGGTCTCCATGCATACCCCGGTTCTTATATAACCGCGAGGGTATTCGGACACACTCTGGACCGTCAGGTCCCGAGGTTGAAGCGAAAAGGTCGGCCATGACAAACGATCTACAATCCGGCTAGAAGGCATTACACATGTCAATTATAATTACATAGTCAATCTGACCGATTGTATTCCTCTTCAATACCATCTAACAGGCTGTCTAGTTTACAGTCCTGTTGGGAATACTTTGCGGCCAATTCTACTTGGCCGTATACTAAGCTCACAGGGATCTCCCCATCGGGCCCCACGGGTCCGACCTCGGCCATGTGGTTTGGGTTAGCCTTCGTGTACCGCGTCTTCACCATGGCCCAGGCCTCCCTGGCGCCTTGACGGCAGGCCGACATCTTCCACAATCGGAGGCGCCGCCGCGCTCCCTTCAGCTTCTCTACAAGCTCTCCAAGGCCTTCGGGCATGGAGACGGATGGCCACAAGGCCTGGGCGACGCTTTGCATCACCTGCCAAACTCGCTCGTGCAGTTGTGAGAGCTCGGGAAGAAGGTCACCCGTAGAACCGGGCATTTCCTCTGCAGGACGACCTGTTAGCATACCTACAGACATTACTCTATTAGTTGACTTCCTCGCCGAACTCCTTTTTCAAAGTTTGTTTAAGCACTTACTATATATGCCGCGTCGAAGCCGCTGATTCTCCTTCACGGAGTCCAACAGCTGGGCACGAACATCCTTCAGTTCAACGCCCAGCTTGGTGTTGGCATCTTGGAGATCGTTCTTCTCCCGCCTCACCTTTGTCAGCACGCTCTCACCAGCCTTCAGCTGGCGTCGGAGTTGTTGCTCTTCCGGATTTAATCCGGCGCCATCTGCAATTTCATTTGTCAGATTTGCACCCACGCCACACTTCACAAAATACTTATCTTTTGAAGCGTATATTACCAGAGGGGGTCTCCTTGGGCTCCCCTGCCACGGCTAGTGCGGCCTCAAGTTGGGCTTTGCACTCTTCCAGCTCCTGGGACAGTAGGGTATTCTTTTCTGTAAGAACCTGCATAACAAATGATCCTTAAATCAGTTATTCTAACTGTTTCAAGTCTCTGGGGCTACTGGTATATATATAATTACCAAAATTTTCTTACCCGTATGTCTTCTACATACTGCTCCGTGGCTCTGGCTAGACCATTTTGAGCGGCACGAAGGTACGCATCTCCCGAATTGAAGGCATCCAATGCCTCTTGGGAGAAACAAGCGTCGCGAAGAACTGTTCGACGACTCCTGTGGTTCATGGCACTCTCCACCTCGGAATTGGTGGCAGACAGCCTATCCGCATCCTCTGTCGGAGGAGCGTCCGGTGCGCGCCTTGTGTTCGCCTCCGCTTCCGAACTAGGCTTTGGAGCCTGGCTGGTGGAGGCGCGATTGGCAGCCCCTCCGGATATAGTCCAGCGAGGTCTCTTCGTCCTGAAGAGAGCACGAGCGTTAATATGCCTTGAAGGAATAACACCTGGGAATAAGATGGCGCACTATAACTTTGCACCGGCATCTTAGTCCGGACCGCACTTCTTTTCAGCCCGTGGGGCCTTGTCGTCCCTCGTTGGCTAGTCGCTGCAGGCTCAGCCTCCTGTCTCAAGGACCTCCCCTGCAAATCACGGTTGTCATACGGCGATCGAAAACACACGCGGATAGATCCCTTTTCAAAGTGCTGGGACTTCGGTCTCAGTGAGGCTGGGAATAGCCCTGGGTAATCGGCCGTTATGGCCACCAAGGCGTTGTCCTTGCTCAATTGATGAAACACCCCATCAATCAACTCCACAGATAAGTCCGGATCCTCTTGAGAGGCCGGGTCGAGGGACCGTCCCGGATCCTCGGGTTGTGGTGGAGGGCTGTTTATTTCTTTAACAGCCTGGTGCAGTTCCTGCGTTGAAGTCGTTAGACTGAATATTTAACGATGGGAACATAAAATGGATGGGCAAGTAAATGTGTCCACTTACCCAACTTGGGGGATTGTACATAGAAAATCCACCCTGTGGGTTGACGCGGAGAAATTCCTCCTCTTCTCCCTTGTACAAAGTGGACAAGGTCTTTATTAGAGCGGCAGCCGAATCCGGCCCCTTACGGCCGTAGCGGGTGGCATCGTCCTCCCCGTTGAAGTCCCACATGGGGCGGCCTCTATACTGAAGCGGCTGCACCCCTCGCATGATGCATGCGGCCATGACCCCGATCATAGTCAGTCCGGAATGAGCTAACAATCTTATCCGGCCCATCAGGTCAAGAACGTCCCTGTCACTTTCCCTTTGAGGGCTCCGTGGACGCCATCTTAGGCGCTTATTTAGGGGAGCACTATCGAACTCAGGGAGGTCGATCCGGACAGGATCCGACAGCGGGACGTCCTCTATATAAAACCATTCCGAAGGCCAGTCCTCAGACGCCTTCTTTGGGGTTCCGGATAGATATCCGGTCCCGGCGATGCGCCACACTTCGGCTCCACCCACTTGATACATTGACCCCTTCTTAGAACGGGGCACGAGGCAGATAGCCTTTTCCACAGTGCGAAATGAGCCTCGGAGCGCAAAAACAGCTCGCAAAGGGCTACGAAGCCCGCGATATGCAATATGGAGGCAGACGTGAGGTTGTGTAGCTGGAGGCCATAGAACTCCAGGAGCCCCCAGAGAAATGGATGAATTGGAAATCTGAGCCCTCTTATTAAGTATGGGACAAGGCATACCCGCTCTCCTTTGGAGGGATTGGGGGCGCTCTCCGCTTGCTCTCCGCCATTATAGATGGCAAGTCCAGCTCGAACCGGGACCATATAGGCCGGGGGGAGAAATCCCTTGGTCTGGAGCGTCACTAGCTCGCTATGCGGGATGGAGAACCTCTTCCAATCTCCAGGCTGAGGGCTGGAAGGGCAAGAGGAGGAGCTGCGGCGGTCGGCCATGATAGAATGGACCTCTATCGGATACGCTCTGATGAATACTCGCGGAGGGGAGAAGGTGTGGTTTGGATCTAAATCCTCGTCCCCTTAAATAGGCGGCTCATTCACGCGGCTAGGGGTGTAAATATAAAAAACACCCTGACTTCTCGTATTCGTTTGACACGTGGAAGACAGCCATTATTGGGCGTAGAAGCCAAGGAGCGCTACAAGAAACCAGACATTATTTAACGGGTACACGGAATTTGGAGAACCCGCATTGCAATGCCGAAGACAATTTGCGCGTCGGACTCGTCGTCATTGAAGCCTCGTTCGGGGGCTACTGAGGGAGTCCTGGATTAGGGGGTGTCTGGATAGCCGGACTATACCTTCGGCTGGACTCCTGGACTATGAAGATGCAAGATTGAAGACTTCGTCCCATGTCCGGAAGGGACTTTTCTTGGCGTGGAAGGCAAGCTTGGTGATACGGATATGTAGATATCCTACCATTGTAACCGACTCTGTGTAACCCTAGCCCTCTCCGGTGTCTATATAAACCGGAGGGTTTTAGTCCATAGGACGAACAACAATCATACCATAAGCTAGCTTCTAGGGTTTAGCCTCCTTGATCTCGTGGTAGATCTACTCTTGTACTACCCATATCATCAATATTAATCAAGCAGGACGTAGGGTTTTACCTCCATCAAGAGGGCCCGAACCTAGGTAAAACATTGTGTCCCCTGCCTCCTGTTACCATCCGCCTAGACGCACAGTTTGGGACCCCCTACCCGAGATCCGCCGGTTTTGACACCGACAATCATCAAAGACAAATGGTATATATTTTTGTAATAAATTAGTCAGAGGCCGATAAATTTTTGAGAAGTCCTTAATGAACCTCCTATAAAATCTGGCGTGACCAAGGAAACTTCTTATACCTTTGATGTCCTTGGGACATGGCATCTTTTCAATAGCATCAACCTTGGCTTTATCGACTTCAATACCTCTTTCAGAGATTTTATGCCCCAAGACAATACCTTCATTAACCATAAAGTGGCACTTTTCCCAATTCAAGACAAGATTAGTTTCTTCACATCTCTGCAAAACTCGATCAAGATTGCTCAAGCAATCATCAAAAGAAGATCCATAGACGGAAAAGTCGTCCATGAAAACCTCACAAATCTTTTCACAAAAGTCAGAGAATATAACCATCATGGATCTTTGAAAGGTAGCAGGTGCATTACATAAACCAAAAGGCATACGTCTATAAGCAAAAGTACCAAAAGGGCATGTAAAAGTAGTCTTTGATTGATCTTTAGCCGACACAGGTATTTGAGAGAAACCAGAATAACCATCTAAAAAGCAGTAATGTGTATGTTTGCATAATCTTTCTAGCATTTGATCAATAAAAGGTAAGGGGTAATGATCTTTCTTGGTAGCCTTATTTAATTTGCGGGAATCAATTACCATCCTATAGCCTGTAATAATTCTTTGTGGAATCAATTCATCTTTATCATTAGGAACAACAGTAATACCTCCCTTCTTAGGGACACAATGAACATGACTTACCCACTGACTATCAGCAACGGGATAAATTATACCTGCCTCTAGAAGCTTTAGTATTTCTTTTCCTACCACTTCTTTCATTTTAGGATTCAGACATCGTTGAGGATCACAAACTGGTTTGGCATCTGCTTCCAAATTTATTTTATGTTGACATAGAGTGGGACTAATGCCCTTAAGATCATCAAGAGTATATCCAATAGCAGCATGATGCTTCTTCAGAGTTTTCAATAATCTTTCTTCTTCATGCTCTGAAATGTTAGCACTAATAATAACAAGATATATTTTCTTTTCATCAAGATAAGCATATTTAAGATTATCAGGCAACAGTTTAAGCTCAAACACGGGATCACCCTTAGGTGGAGGAGGATCCCCAAGGATTTCAACAGGCAAATTGTGTTTCAGCATAGGTTCCTGTTTAAAGAACACTTCATCTATTTCCCTTCTTTCATTCATAAACATATCATTCTCATGGTCTAGCAAATATTGTTCTAAAGGGTCACTAGGAGGTACGTCAATAGAAGCAAGACCAATAATTTCATCCTTACTAGGCAATTCTTCTTCACGGTGTTGTTTACTAAATTTAAAAAAATTAAATTCATGAGTCATGTCATCTAAGCCAATAGTAACAACATTCTTTTCGCACTCTATCCTTGCATTAACTGTATTCAAGAAGGGTCTACCAAATATAATGGGACAAAAGCTATCTTGTGGGGAACCAAGAACAAGAAAATCTGCAGGATATTTAGTTTTCCCACACAAAACTTCAACATCTCTAACAATTCCCACTTCGGATATAGTATCTCTATTGGCAAGTTTAATTGTAACATCAATTCCTTCTAATTCAGCAGCTGCAATTTCATGCTTAATTTCTTCGTATAAAGTATGCGATATAACACTAGCACTAGCACCCATATCACATAAGCCATGATAACAATGATCTCCTATTTTAACAAAAATAACAGGCACGCCTACCACAGGTCTATGTTTATCTTTAGCACAAGGTTTGGCAATTCTAGCAATTTCACCGCAGAACTGAATAACATGCCCATCAATATTATCAGACAAGAGATCCTTAACAATAGCAATCTTAGGTTCAACTTTAACTTGCTCAGGAGGTGTATATGTTTTAATATTGCTTTTACGAACCACAGTTGAAGCTTTAGCATGATCCTTTATTCTAACAGGGAAAGGTGGTTTCTCAACATAAAAAGTAGGAACAATAGGATCATTATAAGTGATAGTCTTTTCTTCAACTTTAATAGGTGCAGCTACTTTTACTTCTATGGGAGGATGATATTTAAACCACTTCTCCTTAGGGAGATCAACATAAGTAGCAAAAGATTCATAGAAAGAGGCTACTATCTCAGAATCAAGTCCATATTTAGTGTTGACCTTACGGAAAATATCGGTATCCATAAAATATTTAACACAATCAAACTTAGGCGTCATACCTGACTCCTTACCCTTGTCGAGGTCCCAATCTTTAGAGTTGCGTTTAATTCTATCCAATAAATCCCATTTGAATTCAATAGTCTTCATCATAAAAGAGCCAGCACAAGAAGTGTCAAGCATGGTGCGATTGTTATTAGAAAGCCGAGCATAAATTTTTTGAATCAAGTCCATATTTAGTGCTAAACTTACGGAAAACATCGGTATCCATGAAAGATTTAACACAATCAAACTTAGGTGTCATACCTGACTCCTTACCATTGTCGAGGTCCCAATCTTCAGAGTTGTGTTTAATTCTATCCGATAAATCCCATTTGAATTCAATAGTCTTCATCATAAAAGAGCCAACACAAGAAGTATCAAGCATGGTGCGATTGTTATCAGAAAGCCGAGCATAATTTTTTTGGAGAATTGTTTCTCTTGGAAGCTCATGATTGGGGCATGAATATAACATTGATTTAAGCCTCCCCCAAGCTTGAGCGATGCTTTCTCCTTCGCGAGGCCAAAAATTATATATATAATTGCGATCACGATGAACAAGATGCATAGGGTAATACTTTTGATGAAATTCCAATTTCAATCTTCTATAGTTCCATGATCCCATATCATCACATAGCCTATACCATGTCAATGCGTTTCCCTTCAAAGATAAAGGGAAGACCTTCTTCTTAGCAACATCATCGGGAATACCTGCAAGCTTAAATAATCCACAAACTTCATCCACATATATAAGGTGTTCATCAGGATGCTTTGTTCCATCTCCTGTAAAAGGATTAGCTAGCAGTTTTTTTATTATACTCGAAGGATACTCATAAGGAATTTCATTTTCAATAGGTTCAGTAGGTTGAGGAGCAACTCTTTGCTCTACTGGTCGGGGTGAAGATACCCCAAACAAGCCCCTCAGAGGATTACTTTCCATAGTAACAAGTGACAGTAAATTTCAGCACACTATATAAAATTTTCCTTACCAAATTCCACCTACCAAAGGCGCTTCACTCCCCGGAAAAGGCGCGAGAAAAGAGTCTTGATGACCCACAAGTATAGGGGATCTATCGTAGTCCTTTCGATAAGTAAGAGTGTCGGACCCAACGAGGAGCAGAAGGAAATGATAAATGGTTTTCAGCAAGGTATTCTCTGCAAGTACTGAAATAAGTGGCGACAAATAGTTTTGTAATGAGATAATTTGTAACGAGCAACAAATAACAAAAGTAAATAAAGTGCAGCAAGGTGGCCCAATCCTTTTTGTAACAAAGTACAAGCCTGGACAAACTCTTATATAAGGAAAAGCACTCCCGAGGACACATGGGAATATCGTCAAGCTAGTTTTCATCACGCTCATATGATTCGCGTTTGGTACTTTGATAATTTGATATGTGGGTGGACCGGTGCTTGGGTGCTGTTCTTACTTGAACAAGCATCCCCCTTATGATTAACCTCTATTGCAAGCATCCGCAACTACAACAAAAGTATTAAGGTAAACCTAACCATAGCATGAAACATATGGATCCAAATCAGCCCCTTACGAAGCAACACATAAACTAGGGTTTAAGCTTCTGTCACTCTAGCAACCCATCATCTACTTATTACTTCCCAATGCCTTCCTCTAGGCCCAAATAATGGTGAAGTGTTATGTAGTCGACGTTCACATAACACCACTAGAGGCTAGACAACATACATCTCATCAAAATATCGAACGAATACCAAATTCACATGACTACTAATAGCAAGACTTCTCCCTTGTCCTCAGGAACAAACATAACTACTCACAAAGCATAAACATGTTCATAATCATAGGGGTATTAATATGCATAAAGGATTTGAACATATGATCTTCCACCAATTAAACCAACTAGCATCAACTACAAGGAGTAATTAACACTACTAGCAACCTACTAGCACCAATCCCGGACTTGAAGACAAGAATCAGATACAAGAGATGAACTAGGGTTTTGAGATGAGATGGTGTTGATGAAGATGTTGATGGAGATTGCCCTCTCCCGATGAGAGGAGCGTTGGTGATGACGATGGCAATGATTTCCTCCTCCGGGAGGGAAGTTTCCCCGGCAGAACAGCTTTGCCGGAGCTCTAGATTGGATCCGCCAAGGTTCAGCCTCGTGGCGGCGGAGTTTCATCCCAAAAAGTTGCTTCTTATTTTTTCTCGACGAAATACTTCATATAGGAGAAGATGGTCATCGGAGGGCCACTAGGGGGCCATGAGGTAGGGGGCGCGCCCTAGGGGGGGGGTGCCCCCCACCCTCATGAGAAGGGTGTGGGCCCCCTGGTCTTCATCTTTGGCGAGGATTTTTCATTATTTATTATAAGGTGTTCCGTGGAGTTTCAGGACTTTAGGAGTTGTGCAGAATAGGTCTCTAATATTTGCTCCTTTTCCAGCCCAGAATTCCAGCTGCCGGCATTCTCCCTCCTTATGTAAACCTTGTAAAATAAGAGAAAATAGCCATAAGTATTGTGACATAATGTGAAATAACAGCCCATAATGCAATAAATATCGATATAAAAGCATGATGCAAAATGGACGTATCATGAACTACTTTCCAATTTGGGAGAAGGTACAATTACCTTATCAAGTTCTACTTTCCTCCCACTCACTTCTTTCGAGAGAAACTCCTTCTCTAGAAAGGATCCATTCTTAGCAACAAAATTTCTTGCCTTCGGATCTATGATAGAAGGTGTACCCAACAGTTTCTTTTGGGTATCCTATGAAGACACACTACTCCGATTTGGATTCGAACTTATCAGTTTGAAACTTTTTCACACAAGCATTGCAACCCCAAACTTTAAGAAATGACAGCTTTGGTTTCTTGCCAAACCATAGTTCATACGGTGTCATCTCAACGGATTTAGATGGTGCCCTATTTAATGTGAAGGCAGCTGTTTTTAATGCATAACCCCAAAATGATAGCGGTAAATCAGTAAGAGACATCATAGATCGCACTATATCTAGTGAAGTGCGATTACGACGTTCATACACACCATTACGTTGTGGTGTTCCAGGTGGCATGAGTTGCGAAACTATTCTGCATTGTTTCAAATGAAGACCAAACTCGTAACTCAAATATTCTCCTCCACGATCAGATTGTAGAAACTTTATTTTCTTGTTAAGATTATTTTCCACTTCACTCTAAAATTCTTTGAACTTCTCAAATGTTTCAGACTTATGTTTCATCAAGTAGATATACCCATATCTGCGCAAATCATCTATGAAGGTCAGAAAATAACGATACCCGCCGCGAGCATCAACACTCATCGGACCCCATACATCAGTTTGTATTATTTCCAATAAGTCAGTTGCTCGCTCCATTGTTCCAGAGAGCGGAGTCTTAGTCATCTTGCCCATGAGGCATGGTTTGCAAGCATCAAGTGATTCATAATCAAGTGATTCCAAAAACCCATCAGCATGGAGTTTCTTCATGCGCTTTACACCAATATGACCTAAATGGCAGTGCCACAAATAAGTTGCACTATCATTATTAACTTTGCATCTTTTGGCTTCAATATTATAAATATGTGTATCACTACGATTAAGATTCAATAAACCATTCACCTTGGGTGTATGACCACAGAAGGTTTTATTCATGTAAACAGAATAACAATTATTCTTTGACTTAAATGAATAACTGTATTGCAATAAACATGATCCAATCATATTATGCTCAACGCAAACACCAAATAACATTTATTTTAGGTGGTGCTATCGTACATCCACGTTGATGGAGACTTCAACCCACGAAGGGTAACGGTTGCGTGAGTCCACGGAGGGCTCCACCCATGAAGGGTCCATGAAGAAGCAACCTTGTCTATCCAACCACGGCCATCTCCCACGAAGGACTTGCCTCACTAGGGTAGATCTTCACGAAGTAGGCGATCTCCTTGCCCGTACAAACTCCTTGGTTCTACTCCACAATCTTGTCAGAGGCTCCCAAGTGACACCGAACCAATCTGGGAGACACCACTCTCCAAAAGGTAATAGATGGTGTGTTGATGATGAACTCCTTGCTCTTGTGCTTCAAATGATAGTCTTCCCAACAATCGACTCTCTCATAGATTTGTATTTGGTGGAAAAATGATTTGAGTGGAAAGCAACTAGGGAAGGCTAGAGATCAAGATTCATATGGTTGGAATGGAATATCTTGGTCTCAACACATGATTAGGTGGTTCTCTCTCAGAAAATGAATGTTGAAAGTGTAGGCATGTTTTGATGGCTCTCCTTCGTAATGAAGGAAGGGTGGAGGGGTATATGTAGCCTCCACACAAAATCTAACCGTTATACACAATTCACCAAACTCGGTGGGACCAAATCAGAAAACTCAGACAAACCGATTTAGTTCAAAATTTGAACGTTAGGTTTTTCAGTGGGACCGACATGTCAACTCGGTGGGACCGATTCCATTAGGGTCAGGGCATAACGTAATCCCGGTGAGACCGATTACACAAACTCAGTGGGACCGATTTTGGTAATAAGCTAACCAGAGAGTTGGTCAGGCAAACTCGGTGGGACCGAATTGCTCATTCGGTGAGACCACAACGTTACGAAAGGGAAACAGAGAGTTTGCATTGCGAACTCGGTGGGACCGATCGCTCATCTTGGTTGGACCAAAATGTTACGAAGGGAAACAAAGAGTTTGCAATCTCATCTCGGTGAGACCGAGATCCCTATCGGTGAGACCGAATTGATTAGGGTTTCTTGTAGTGGCTATGTTAAGGAAACTCGGTGGCGCCGGATAGAACATTTTGGTGGGGCCGAGTTTGCCTTTTGGTTTGGGACATACATGGACATGAGAAAGTGGTTGAGGGTTTTTAGAGCATATCACTAAGCATTTTCAGCAAGTAAGCCATTAAGCAACACCTCACCCCCTTTTAATAGTATTGACTTTTCCTATGGACTCAATGTGACCTTGGATCACTAAAATGAAAATGTAGAGTCTTGAGCTTGAGCTAATATGTGTCCTTAGCATTTTGAGGGGTCCACATTCCTGATCCATGCCATGCCAAACATTCAACTTTCTGAAATGATCATCTTGAAATAGTATTAGTTCAATGAGCTATATGTTGTTAGTAATTACTAAAACCACCCAGGGATAGTTGCACTTTCAATCTCCTCCTTTTTGGTAATTGATGACAACATATAGATCAAAGCTTCGACAAATGATATGATTTAAATACATCGTCGCTTTGAGAAGTATGTGATAAGCAAGAGCTCGCTCTAAATTTGTGCATTATTTAAAATTTGCTTTTGAATGCAAATGCACAATCGACTAGGATCATGGGTTACTCTTCCATGTCACATACATCTTGGTGGAGCGCTCAAAATGATAGGAATTAAAACATGCACTCATCACCAAGCAAAGTGAATGATTATATAAGGATATAGAAGATAATGTTATGCAAGCAAACATTAAAGTATGATATGATCAAACACATGGTCATACAAGTATCTCACACATAGACATAAAGTATCAAACGAGCTCAGAAAAAAGTTCAACTAAAAAGCAAGATAGCAAGAGAGACAAAGCAGCAAAACACTCTCTCTCGAAGGCTATGATCTATACATTTCTCCCCCTTTGGCAACAAGTTACCAAAAAGTTTGAAAATGCATAGTGCTATGTGTCTGTCAGGCTTGGTCTTCAGGAGGTGGTGTAGAGAGAACTCCGAGGACGAAGGCATCAATGGATGATGTTGGAGCTGGTGGAGTAGTTGTTGGAGGTGGCACATAAGCTGTTGCTGGTGTAGATGAAGTAGCTCTCGTATCTGGCACTGGCATTGCAGCTGACCTCTGACTTCTTGGCACTCGTCGAAAAACATCCATAGTTGCCTTCCCTCTCTTCTCCTCTGCTTCCTCCTGGAGCTGCTCGACTGCAGTCTGCATATCAGTTACCTTGAGATCAAGATCATAGAACTTTGTCTCAATGATCCTTTCCAATCTCTCCTTATTCTAAGTCAGGGTGGCTGTCGGTGTCAAAACCGGCGGATCTCGGGTAGTGGGTCCCGAACTGTGCGTCTAGGCCGGATGGTAACAGGAGGCAGGGAACATGATGTTTTACCCAGGTTCGGGCCCTCTTGATGGAGGTAAAACCCTACGTCCTGCTTGATTAATATTGATGATATGGGTTGTACAAGAGTAGATCTACCACGAGATCAAGGAGGCTAAACCCTAGAAGCTAGCCTATGGTATGATTGTTTTATATATTGTATATCTATCGACTAGCCTGGCCTCGGTTTATATAATGCACCGGAGGCCTAGGATAAGAAGAGTCCTAGCCGAATACGCCAGTGGGGAGAAGTCCTTGTTTTGATCGCCAAGTCTTGTGGAATCTTCCTTGTATGTGGTAGCCGTCCGAACTATCCCATGAGTATACGGCCACAGGGGTCCTCGGCCCAATCTAATAGATCGGGAGACGACGTGGTGAGTACCCCCTAGTCCAGGACACCGTCAGTAGCCCCCTGAACCGGTCTTCAAGTTAGGGACGCTCCTCGATTCTTCCGAGCTGTTCTTCATCTTCGGTTGCCGGTCTTGAAAACTGGTTCAACAAATCTTCTTTATCTTCGATCTTGAGGATCGCCGAAATGCATTTGATGAGTTTACACGTCGGGTATCCAAGGAGCCCCTTTAAGTTTCTGGCCTTTATCAATGCCTTGTTTATTTTTTATGCCACACCTCGGGTTTGAAGTTGTTCCTGGGAGGCAGGGTCCTCTTGCGTCCGAGCTCCAACGCCGGACTGCATTCGAGGTATCTTTTGCAGCCGAGCACCAATGCCGGACCGCTTCCCAGCTCTAGCGTCAGAATGTATCCGAGCTCCAACGCCGGACTGTATATCCAAGCTCCAACGCCGAAATATATCTGAGCTCCAATGCCGGACTATATCTGAGGTGTCATATCACCTTGGTTCAAAAAAGTTGAAGGAGTTTAGCCGAGCTTAATGCCGGAAATGCCCTCTATGGAGCCAGCCACTAGCGCCCGAGCTTTATGCCGGACTGCTTCCGAGGTGGTGCACCACCCCGACTATGGGCCGATTTTTTGTCAATATTTTTTATTGGTGCAATTTATTCTCTGCCGAGATATATAGCCAGTAGCCCTCAAGGTGTGTATCGGTCTAAAACCCGAGATGCACATGAAGGATGACATAAGACCGCTGATCCCAGTAGCCGCTGAGACTCAGGTTGATTTGCAAAATCGGCCTGAGGATCAAGTCCTAGCTCGGCAGAATACTTTTGGGACACAAAAGCGGCGTGCTCAGTCCTCAAGACTCAGGTTGGGAGCGGCCGACCAACCTGAGGATCAAAATCTCCTCGGAAACTATATTGCACATAAAATTTTCTGCATTGGACAAGCAATGCAGTAGCCCCCGAGACACTGGTCGGGTGGCAACACCAGATCAGGGGATCGATGTGCCCCTTTAATATTTGTTAATAATAAGCCCGAAGCCCAGTAGCCCCCGAGCCTTAATGCGAGCACGGGTGGCCGAATTAAGGATCAATATCCATAGTAAAATCACAAATTATGTGTAATGACTCTATGTATCCAAGTACTTTACGTCATTAATGCTTGGATCCGCATTGTACAAAACTTTGTTGACCGACCATCAGCTTCCACCTCCTTGGCCAGTAGCCGAGGAGTGTTTGTCCTACTTTATAAAGCCTTTATGAGGGCAAAGATTTACGACAAACAAGGCAATCTGGCCACACGGTTTTATAAACAAAGGTACGCAGAGAGATATGTTATATTACTGTTTAACAGAAGAAATGTATTCCAAAGAAAATAGTCCCGCTATCGGTTCCTTTCTTTGGGTTGTCATGCTAAGCATGATCATGAAACCTCAGCTCGAATGTAAGAGCAAAATATCGAGGATTTAGTTTGGGAGGCCAGTTAATAGCCCCCAGTAGTGTTCGGCGACAGTCGAGGTCAAGCCGTAAACACTTTGGCCAATGTTATGAATGGCCTGTCATAGTCATCGGATCACTGACCAGTTTACGCTTATTGTGACAGTCAGTTTTCGGCTTTCTCCACTAAGGTGCTTAACCATGTGAGCTGGAAGCACAATCGCAGTGGTTCTCCCTTTGCACGCCTAGCCGAACAAAACGGAACGTAGGAAGCAAGTGCAGGAGCCGGGCAACCCAACTATTGACCGAAGACACAATTCGAAACCGATGCATATATAGTAATATCTGAGAATGTTTTTGCCGAATCCCTAAAGGTGTCCGGCGTTGCACTGCGAGACTAATGCTGGAAAAGCACAAATAGTGTAAAAGTGCCAAAAAGCTTGGAAAACCAAGAAACGTCAGTTAAAATATGACGTCCGAACAAGATCAAGTGTTTGGTGCCAATCCGAAAATTGGTCTTAGAAAAAAGAAGTGCTTCTGTCGTCCTTTAACATGACACATCCTATCTCAAGACTTCGAGCGGGTCAGCCTACGACTTCAACCTCCTATCCCGAGGGCGGAGTACTTCTCATTAGGCCAGTTTAGCAAACTAAACTCTAGCGGCTTTGAGAGAGAAATTAGGCTCCCCGGCTAGTGACCGCACACTCGCGTCGAAAAAAGGAGTGATAAATAATAATAATAATAGAACTTTGCAACGGCTGAGAAGAAGAATACTTATTATAAAACGGCTCAAATAAACTTAAGAGCCCCCAAGTGACTTGGGTAGAAGAATGATTGCATGTACCGAAGTGCTTATATCATATCTATGTTCAACCGAATTTAAACGCGTCTTAACCGACCGTCGGCTTCTCCCTCTTTGGTTAAGGACCGAAAAGTGTTATGTACTCCATCGGCCGAGAATATCGACGGTGTTTCCAATAACCAGGCAATCAGGCCATAAGGCTGTAACAGACAAAGCGCGCTCAGGGAACTTATGCTATATTACTGCGAAGAGTAAGAAGCATCTTCGAAGAAAATAGTACCCCCACCGATACCTTTCTTCGGTGCTCATTATTATTATGAGACTTGTGCAATAGATTTTTTGTAATCATGAGTTCCGTTGTGTGCCGACCATCATTGAATAACTATAAGAGCGCTAGCTTTCGGCTTCATCCAGTCTGAGGTCCGGCTCGGGTGACCCGATCGTGACAATCGCAGAGGTGCTCCCTTTAATCCCTAGCCGAACAATCGGGAACGTAGGGGTAAACACAGGAGCGAGGCAACCCAGCTTGCAAATCGCTTAAGTCAATGTGGTGCATATTGTGGCGTAATACACGAACAAGGAACGAAGCCGTACAAGTATAATCATATGCAACAGGAAAAGCTTCATAAAGGAAGCCCCCAAGTAAACGGGGTATTTGAATTTATGCGTCACAAACAAAGTTTGGACAAGGACATTTTTTAGAAGCAACTTTTTTCCAAAAAAGTATAATGCTTGGTCGAACCGAACGCAAGTTAGAAATTAAAGCTTTGAGCATGAAAGCGACTTAGCTGGTTAATGTGTTTGGTATTGATGACGCGGTCCGAGCTTGATGCGGGGCAAGGTTCCATCCCTCAAACCGGTCCTGAGGTGGCGGAGCGGAGAGCTTGACACGCCGAACTGGTGACATAGCACGATCAATGCAGACCGGCAGAGTGACGTAGAAGTCCCGGATCATTTTCCTGTGCACAAAAAATAGTGCAAACCGGAGATAATAGTAATAATGATAATTAAAAAAAATCGTTGCATAATAAATAATTTATGCAAAGTGAGTAATAAAAGAAATATGGCCTGGCGCCGAAGTCAAGTCGATGCAGGGCGTCGGCGTGATGCGGTAAAGGCATGGCAAAGCCTGAATTCGCAGGTCGGTCCGAGCTCCGAGTGCGGCGTTCGCCGGACTATGTACGGAAACTGACCGAACCACCATGCGACTGTCGTTAATGCAGCCACTATTTGATAGACCTGTGTACATATGACGGACAAACCAGAGTAATAATTCCTTGGGAAAAATGAACCCAAACAAGCAAAAAATACTGGGATTAATAGCACCTGGTTTATTTGTTGTAGCAATCCGAAGGAAGGTGATTCCTAAAATTGGGACCCGCTCCGCACACCCATTGCCTGATGGGCGATAAAACGACGGCATGGCAATGCTGGTAAAGGTTGACTCGCCGAGGCAAAGCCCTCGCCCAGCTAATGTGACGGAGCTGGTCGGCTAGTGACGCCGAAGTGTCCAGAGTAGGTTGATGAAGAGATGGCGAAGCCCCCGGTCCAGCCGAGATGTCGAAGCCTAGATGTCAGCCGATGAGTCGAAGTAGGTCGGCGTGATGGACACCAGCTTGAAAAAGCAATAGTGCGGCCCTGTCGATGCAGGTCGTGACGTGGTCGATGCCGGCTTGATGAAGCGACCGTGCGGCGATGCCGGTATGCCCACTCCGTGTAATCCGTGGGGCGGCGATGTTGGTGATGATTTATCCTTCGCGATGCCGGGCTCTTGTTCGGCTTGCCAAGATGATGATCCGAAGAAGTTGAGCTCGGCTCAACAAAGTGACGCCGTGTCTAGCGCAGGTCGGCAGCCGTGGAGCAATATTGCCGGACTGGTTTGACACCAGCATGATGTTGAAGATCATGTCCAAAAGATCTTACAGTTAGTGGGATGTGTTCGGGAACAAAACACAATACCCCATACAAAACTTCCTTCAAAAGGGATGTCCGAAATCCTGTTCATAAAAAAGATGAACTCGGGTCGGATTCGTTTTCGCGCAGAAAACAGATCCGAAAAGTGATGCACTAATCGGAAGGTTCCCGGAGTTTGGACGGTCGGATCGAGCCGAAATTTTGAGAGGTGGTAGATATAGGAATTCCGCAGACGATCAATGGTTGGATCTTCCAAAGGACGTCCGAGCTAGAAGCTGGACACCACGCCCTAAACTCATCCAAATTCCCGTCCAGATTTGACAGGGCTCCGGTATATCGTGGATTGCCAGAGATTCCTCCATCGGAACTCGACAAAATTTTCCAGGGTTGTTGTAGACTGAATTCCGCACAATTCCACCAAAGCGATCGTCAAAGCGATACTCGAGGAGGTGGTGGTGGCAGATACGAGTTCTCTGTCCAGAAAAACAGCACAGTCGCTTGAGGGCAATGTTGACGTTGAGCCCCCGAGCTCCATAGATGATTCCTCCGTGATCTTGATAGAGATCAGAGTTGATGTTTGATGAAGGCCCTCGTCCGGACATGGTGATCCGAACACGGGGCGCAATTCTTGGTCGAACCAAGGTAACCAGTCGAGCTGGTGACGAAGATGTCGAAGTCGCAGTTGATCTGCAGGCGAGCCATCGATCCTTTTATCGATCACACAGCGGAACTCTCAATGAAAGCACCAATGTCGGTGTCAAAACTGGCAGATCTCGGGTAGTGGGTCCCGAACTATGCGTCTAGGCCGGATGGTAACAGGAGGCAGGGAACACGATGTTTTACCCAGGTTCGGGCCCTCTTGATGGAGGTAAAACCCTACGTCCTGCTTGATTAATATTGATGATATGGGTAGTACAAGAGTAGATCTACCACGAGATCAAGGAGGCTAAACCCTAGAAGCTAGCCTATGGTATGATTGTTGTCTATATTGTATATCTATCGACTAGCTTGGCCTCGGTTTATATAATGCACCGGAGGCCTAGGATAACGAGAGTCCTAGCCGAATACGCCGGTGGGGAGAAGTCCTTGTCTTGATCGCCAAGTCTTGTGGAATCTTCCTTGTATGCGGTAGCCGTCTGAACTAGCCCATGAGTATACGGCCACGGGGGTCCTCGGCCCAATCTAATAGATCGGGAGACGACGTGGTGAGTACCCCCTAGTCCAGGACACCGTCAGTGGCCAAGCCCTTATCAATCCTCAATGTTGCCTAAATCGGATAACCTAGTTGATCTTGTTTGATCTTTAAGAACACCTGAGATGCTTCCTCAGCACTTGGCATCCTTGTAGCCTTTTCTGCCTTTGCATTAGATCTCTTCTCTTGTGCTTGTGCTGATGAATGATCATCCTCATTCATCACAACTATGTTATCCTCAAATTCTGGGTGCAAAGGTAAGTGCTCCTTGTCCAAGAAGTAAGTGCATGTGCCCATCTTGGAGTTGATGAGCACCTGAATGTGTGGAGCATACCCACAAGATCTTTTCTGATCTGCTGCAGTCCTCTTGATTGTCTCAAAAATCAGACTCATGACCTTGAATTTTTGAGGGACATCAAATATTTGCAGCAGATAGATTGAATGGCCTCTAATCATCTTGTGATCTCCAGATTTGGGTAACAGAGTATGCCTCAGGATTGTGTTGATTATAGGCAAACCAGACAACAGATAATGCACATATCCAAGCTTGTGTGTCTCCAAAGCTTTGTCTGGGATCTCCTTGTACATGTTTGCCATTGAGTTGTGATCCTTCGTCTTCTTGGCATACATATCCAAATCATCCTCATGCTCTTCTGGGGCATTGATCAACTTGGCTCACTCATCAACAGTTGACTGGTACCTTGTACCCTCAGACATCCATATAATTCTACCATCTGGATAGAAGTGAGCTGTAGAATAGAATTGCATAATGAGCTCATCATTCCATTTGGTAAGCTTTTGTCCCACAAACTTATCAACACCACAAGCTTTGAAGCTTTCATGTACTCCTGGGAAATAATCTTCATTTTCATAATTTCATCAATGAATTCCCAATCAACCCATTTCATGTCACAGACTATAGGCTTCTTGTCCAGCAGAACGGTCTCATAGAATTCTTATTGTTCCTTGGTGTGGATCCTATAGTCCACAACAGTCCTCCATGAGATTCTGGGACTTGGGTGCTGGTGCAGCATCCTCTTCCTCTTCCTCTTCTTCTGGATCTCTCATTATTGAATATCTGCCAATGACTCTGGCAGTGGTCTTCTTGATCCTCTCCTTCCTTTTCTTTCCCTCTCCAGCAGCCTCTTCAGTTGGCTTAGGGGTTTCAGCAGTTGAGGCTCTGGCCTTTAGGGCTGGCACCCTCTTGGGAGGGATCCTCTTGTGCAATCCAGGCTTAGTTGTTGCAGCAATGCCATATTCCTTCTCCAGGACTTTCTTTTTGGAGCTTACTTGCTCCTCAACAGCCACATAGTCCTCATCTTCAGAAATTGAGGTTTTCTTATTCCTTGTTTTGGTGGCTGCCTTGGGCAAATCACTGGGAGTGCTCCTGCTGCAATCATAGCTGCTTGAGGGACTAGTGCCCTCACTCAATTGCACCAGCTCTTCTGACTTATTCTGACTGTCACTTTGGTACATCCTGGCAAGCAAACTGACAGCAAACCATGTGAACAGATATAGATGATGTAGAATGGTTGAGCATCACAAAGTGCAGAGTTTTTGCAAAACAAATAAGTCAAAAGCTTAGTTTTAGTTCACCACAGAAATCATTTTGGAGCTACCGATTTGTTAAACTCGGTGATACCGAAGCAACTGTTGGACTCTAAACTAGTGAACTCGGTTAGACCGAGTCATAGTTCGGTGGCTCCTAGATTGCTAGGGTTTCACAGAGAGTCAAATTCGGTCGCACCGATTTGCAATTTTTGGTCAGACCGAAAAGCGCATGTGCAATGGCCTAAGCCAAATCGGTGGGACCAATTTCTAGAACTCGGTCGGTCCGAGATGAGTTCGGCGGAGACCTAACCCTAAATTTTCGAATCAAACCTAACCTAAAGGGAGTTTTCTCTGGATAGATTGATTTGATACGTGGTAATGATCATGGCAAAGCAATGTGTTAGGAATCGGAGTAAGGAATTTAGCACACAAGGTCGAACTCATACCCTAGTTAGGCGGGAGTTCGCTACAGCGACAATGGCGGGGCAGAATCCCGTTGACGGTGACGGAAACCAGTGGCAGGAGGTCGCTGGCGATGAGGAGACGATCCGGAGACCAGAGGCGGCAGAGCAGGACACGCGCGGGCTGAAGAGGTTTGAAGAAATTTCCAAAATCTCACCTGTGGGTATATATATCCTGACCCTGCCGGTGTGACCGAGTGGAACAACTCGGTGGCACCGAGATGCAGAATCGCAAGCGGTTATTGCAACTGGTGTGACTGAAAAGTTAAAATCGGTTGCACCGAGATTGAAAACCTATATCAACTCAGTGAACTCGGTGTGAACGAAATGGATGGATCGGTCAGACCAAAATGCACAGAGAGGCTTTGGCAGTTTAAGTCTATGATGAATCAGGGACTCCGAGTGCTCCTCACACAGAGTGCTTCGAATCTGACTTGATCAAACTTTGTGATGTAGCATGAATAGAGTTTGAGACGAGAAAAGCATAGATAGCTAGAGGAGGTTCTTAGGCATTCTTGTCCGTTCACTTGGCAAAAGAGAAAACACCAAACACTCAAAACAACAAGTGGATGTCCTCGAATGAATAAATATGCAATCAACATGCTCACACAATAAAATGGCAAATGAAGTATGTGGCAAAGCATGCACAAACACTCTAGCACCTATCAAGCAATTGGCGATGACTAGGTCATCTATATATGAGTATATTGACTTAGGAGTCAAATGAGAACATTTGATCGTAGGTCATACTCATCGTTTAAGCACAAGTGGGGTTACCACTTTTACATAAAGCATCATTGTGTTCACACCATTAGAGTTTCTTTAGCTCAATTGATTAGAGTAAAGCTCCCCTTAGATATGATATCCCCCCTAAGAGGGATGGACTAACCTTGGGTTTTGTCGATGATGACTTCATGTATATGTTGAAGATGTGGCTGCTCAATGTTGATGTAGATCATTTGGAGCAATCCATTGGAGTGAGTTGTACTTTCAATACCTACACGGGTTAGTCCCACAAGGAACAAACAAGGATATCCATAGACATAGAGTGATGTTCACACAAGATAATGTCCATGAAGTCAATAGGTTACCTTGTCCCTTGTCTTACCAACAAGAGGGTTTGTGACTCCTTGAACTAGTGCAAGATGTGGAAGTTGTTTGCACTTGTCCTTGAAAAAATGATATGAGTGAAGTATGTTGGGGAAGTCACCCTCAAGAACTCTCTAGTTCTTCTTCTTCAGGATCCACATCATCTTGATGGGAATCCTTGGAGTTGTAGTCATACTTGATGAAGTAGAACTTGATATAGTCTTGTGAACCCACTTGACCAAGGCTTTAGGAGCTTCTTCAAATGCATCAATCTCCTCTTGAAGCTTGTCCTTGCCTTTTTGCTTGTGGTCTTGTGGTGGAAGATCATCTTGAGTTTGTGTCCCTTGGAAGGAAGTAGGATCATACTTCTCTTGTTGAGGAACAAACTTCGTCTTGGGGTATTGATCTTCATCCCACTCAACTCCACTGGCGTTGAACTTTCATTCAAAACCAATACCTTGATTCTTCCGGTGCCTTCCTTGCTTGCGTACAATTTCCTCAAATTGCTTACTCCCAGCAAGGCTCTTGTAAACACCTTTCTCTACAATTCCCTTCAATAAGCTATTTTCTTGCTCAAGTGTAACTTGGCTAAGAGAATCATTAGTGGAATCAAGAGAACTACTAGAAGAAACAACATTGGAATTAACATGATTATTGTTACTACTAGAAGAAGAATCTTTCTTATTCTTGTTGCTAGATTTAACTTGTGGCATGTAAGTAGACAAGAGTAAACGCTTGGCAATGTAAGAAGAACTTTTCTTGCGAAGATCATCATTGGTTGCTTTTAAGAACCCATGCTCTTGCTCAAGGTTCAGCTTTTCAAAGTGTAACTTCTCATGAGTCTTTAAAAGTTCCCGATGATCTTCCAAGGTAGTTTCATGAGCTAACTTAATAGTGTTTAGCTCTTTAGTTAGACGCTCAATCTTCTTCTTATCATCATCATTCATTTTATCTTGATTAACATGATTAATAGCAAGTTCATCATAGTTTTCATCACTAGAGTTGTCAACAAGTAAATCATCATCACCTAGAAAGTCATCTTCATCACTATTGAAATCAACGTACTCGGGGTGTGATACCTTTAGGCCTTTGTCCATGAAGCATCTTCCAATTCCTTCATTTGGAGAGTCAAATATGTCATAGGAGTTGGTTGACACAAGTGCTAGACCGGCAAGACCTTCATCTTGAGTATATTCGGAGTTGGAGTGATAACTTCTCTCAGAGTGATTGTCGAAGTCGGAGCCGGATACCCATTCACCAACATGAGCTTGATGTCTTCGTTTTGTGTATCTCCTTGATGACTTATCCTTCCTTTCTGAATCCTTGTTTCTCCGTGATGTTCTTCGTTCATAACGATCATCTCTACTCTTTCTCTCTCTTGGTGGTGATTCTTCTCTTCTACTTCTCCTTTTGGGTGAATCTTCTCTTCTTTTGTAGGGGGGCGTACACTCATTTGAGTAGTGTCCGGGTCTTCCACAATTGTTGCAATTTTGTTCATGACTCAAAGATCTTTTGTCATTGTAGGACCTTGACTTGGAACTCCTTTCCTTGCTTCTACTCTTGTAGAACTTGTTGAAGTTCTTCACCATTAGGCTCAATTCTTCATTGAAGGCTTGTTTCTCACTTCATGATGTAGGAGCATCACATGAGGCTTTGTAAGCACCGCTTGACTTGTTCTGAAGCTCTTGCTTATCCTTCAGTGACATCTCATGAGAAGCAATTCTTCCAATGACTTCTGTTGGCTTGAGATCTTTGTAGTTGGTCATCATTTGGATCAATGTGCACACTGTATCATATTTTCCATCCAAGGCTCTTAGGATCTTCTTGATGACGAATCTATCGGTCATCTATTCACTTCCTAAGCCGGCAATCTCATTTGTGATGAGAGCAAGCCTAGAGTACATTTTGGCGACACCTTCACCATCCTTCATTTTGAATTTGTCAAGTTGACTTTGAAGCACATCCAATTTGGATTCGTTGACGGAGTCGATACCCTCGTGCATATTAATCAAAGTATCCCAAATTTCCTTTGCATTCTCAAGACGGCTGATTTTGTTGAATTCTTCGGGGCACAATCCGTTGAAGAGGACATCGCAAGCTTGATCATTGTATTATAGCATCTTCAACTCTTCCGCGCTAGCTTCACGGTTCGGTTCTCTCCCATCATAGAATTCACCATGCAAGCCAATACACACATGTCAGAACCCCGATCCCAAGTAACACCGATCTAGCATGTAACACATCCTATCACTTTGCGGCCTCACCCATGGTATTCCCACGGGTGCCACCTTACCTGGCCCAGGACCGTTTGCGCCTTTTGGCTCACATATATGATAGTGTCACTAGCATCCATATGACAGAGAACCCAGGTCGACATGACTAGTCGTAAACCCAAAGTGGCACTAACTTACGGGGACAGGCATACATGACCCAGCAACGAATGTGTCGGTCATCGGTGAGTGAATCCGGGCTGTAGCAGCTGGGCTAACAGGACTCCGGTAGACACTGCGTGACATTTCCCCGAAGGGAGAGACACATGAACGATGAAGGACACGTGCCTGCCAGCCTAAGTGTTCCGGAGCAGTAGCAAGTTACCATGGCTCAGTGGAAGCACTAGGAGACATTTCCCGGTAAGAGAGGCTACCAAGGATAAACAACTAGGTTGTCGGATCCCACACATACCAAGCATTTCAAATCATACACACAATATGCTCGATATGTGCAAATACAACATGGCATCACAACAAAACTCTACAACTCAAATTATTTATTCATTAGGCTCCGAAGAGCCAGATATTACAAACATGGGTCTGATGACCCAGAATTCAAGTAATATAAGCAGCAAGCACAAGAGGAAGCTTAACTTGTCTGAGTACAGACAACTAAAAATGAAAAGGTTAAGCAGACTGACTATCCACAAGACCCTGCCGAGGGCACAAGATCGTAGCTGAGGTAACAGGCTAAACGTCAAAGTCCACACGGAACTACTAGCGAAACTGAAGTCTCTCTGCAAAAACATAAATTAAGCAAACATGAGTACAAATGTACCCAGCAAGACTTACATCAGAACTAACTACATATGCATTAGTATCAACAAAGGGGGGTGGAGTTTAACTGCAACAAGCCAGCTTTGACTAGTGGCTATCCTGTACTACGACTGCAAGTAACTCTTTTGAGGTGGCGCACACGAGTCCACATATTCACCAATCAATACACTACTATGGATCCACTCCCGTCTTCCTATGAGAACGCCATCCATAGCACTCACGCTTATCTTGCGCATTTTAGAGTATCCACTTTCACTTGTCTATGAACTGTATAGGCAACGCAAAAGTCCTTTACCACGGACGCAGCTATTCGAATAGATCATTTATAACCCTGCAGGGGTGTACTTCTTCACACATGTTTCCACCACTTAGCGTCTGCACACGACATGTGCTCGACAGACTTCAAGTGAAAGCCGACCTGACTAACCACACAAGTCCCTAGTCCAGGTTTATCTCCTATTCAGGTTCCATCCGAAGGGAGTCTGGCCAAGGTTTCCACTTAGGGCCCCGAACGATGTGTGCAGGGTCCCCGAGGCACCAAACGGGCGACTCAGTACACCGGGCCACGTGCCTACTGCATCACAGCCCACCCCTCAAGTCAGCGCTGCGCACGACCTCCAGCATACTACAAACATGAGAAACTACTTGCAACTCCTGGACAGAGGACAGGGGCGGTTAATAAGTCGAGCAGGGTCATATATCAGGGCCCAACATGCGGTAGTAGCTGTTCATGGATCACAAACACAGAACTCAGTTCCTGAGGATGGATTCAATGAGACAACCCACCATGTACTCCTACATGGCCTCTCACCGCTACCTTTACCAAATCGTGTTCACACACTTAGCTCTCAACAGCAGGACATGTTCACCACATTCCAATTCCCCCCCCGATGAATCGGACCTGACTCAACTCTAAGTAGTAGCAGGCATGACAAATAATCATGTATGAGTAGGCACATCAGGGCTCAAACAACTCCTACTCATGCTAGTGGGTTTCATCTATTTACTGTGGCAATGAAAGGTCATGCAGAGGAAAGGGGTTCAACTACTGCAGCATGTAACAGTTGAATCGTTGTTGTCCTAATGCACTAAAGAGAGCAGGAGTGAGAGAGTGGGATTGTATCGGAATGAACAAGGGGGTTTTGCTTGCTTGGCACTTCTGAAGATAGTATAGCTCTTCATCAGTGTCATCGAACTCATCGTCGGAACCATGTCTACTGAGAGGAGGCAAACACCGACAAACAAGAGGGAACACAATCAATGCAATGCAACAATATGATGCATGATTATGACATGGCAATATGCTGTGATTTGAGCTAATGCAACTACCAACATAAGGGTTTGGGTTGATTTGAACCAAAGGTTCAAATTCAAATTCAAACTATGAATTCCAAAGTGCATTAAGATGTTTTGAACTATACAGCGTGGTTAAGTTTCTTTAACATGCATGAAACCAGTACCAATGGATAGATTCGATTTTTCTGATATTTTTTCATATATAAATCTTTTAATTCTGAGCTATAGATTATTTTCTATGATTTTTTGAAGTTCAAGCCTTTTTCTGGATTTTCTGATTAATTAGAATTAAAATAATTTCAGAGAAGGATTTACGGCGTCAGCACTGTGTCAGGGTGACATCAGCAGGTCAACTGGGTCGGCCAGGTCAAACCCGACGGCTGGGACCCACACGTCAGTGTCTCAGGGCTGGTTTGGGTGGATGACAGGTGGGACCGGCCAACGCTGACTTGGTCAAAGTCAAAGCTGACACGCGGGGTCCGCAAGATTAGCACTAATCTAAATAGGAATTAAACTAACCTAAATAGGCATAGGGGCCCACATGGCAGTGGCTATGGGGGTGTTTAGCGGGGTCATTAGTGCTAACTAAACCGGTGCCACGTCAGCACTTGACACCGGCGACCACAGCAACGGTAGGGCTCGACGGAGTTGCTCGAGACAGTGCTACAGAGCACCGTTTCATGCGTGGTTTGTGGCTATGGGTTGCTGGGCTTCGCGTGCATCTAGGGAAGTAAGCGGGAGGAGCTGGGGTGGCCTGTGGCAGCGGCAACAGCAAGCTGTGCGGCGGCCGGAGTTCGGGGGCATGCGGGCACAGGGCTGCGATGCCCGTGTGGTGGCGTGCTTGGCTCCTACGGCACCTGCGCGGTGCGGTGAACACGTGGGTGTGCTCAGTGGGGGGGTTGCGGCGGCTGTGGCCACGGCGGCGGGAAGCTTGGCGGCGGCGCGGTTCGGTCTCCGGTGGGATGACGGCTACGGCGTGTAAACAGAGCGCGGAAGAGGGGGGTTCTGGTCAGTGGCTCACGGGGATTGCAGCAGTGCAGAGGAGAGCTCAGAGAAGGTCTGAGGCGAGTGGGGAGGCGGAGGCGATCTCGGCGACCCGAGGGAGAAGAAGACGCCGGGGCGATGCTTCGAGGCGTCCGGCGTCGCGTGAGTCGATGGAGAGGACGAGGCAGATGAGGCGGAGCTTCTGGACTCGGGCGGAGGGTGAGGAGGTGGCTCTGGCCGCGGCAACTGCAAGCGGCGGCGACGATGACGTTCGGCCGTGCACGTGAGAGAGAGACAGAGGGGATGACAGCGAGGGAGAGTGCGAGAGAGGTCGAGGGGTTACGTGGCGTCGTCAGGGCGTCGAGGGATAGGCAGGCTGCCTGGAGGTGGCCGAGCGCGTGCCCGCTAGCGCCGGGCGCATGCCCCTGTCCTCCTGGCGTGAGGAAGGGGCATGACTGGCAGGGGCCAGTCGGCTGGGCCGGCCTACTGGGTTGCAAGGTGGGCTGCAGGTAAGCACTCTCTTTCTCTCTCTCTGCTTTTCTAATTTGTTTTTCTGTTTTTGATTTAGTAATAATACTAAACCATTTTTCCAACTCCTGGAATATTTGTGGGCACCTTTTGAAATATTTACAACAGGCCTCAACTATTTCTAGAATTATTTGATCATTTAAAATAATTATAGCACTTAAGTGCCCAAATTCAAATACCTTATGATTTAATCCAAAAATCCCTAAATGACCTAGAAAAGTGTTCATCATTTTTGGCAGAGGTTCTAGACGAATTCAAAAATCATGAACTTTTCTGAAGAGCATTTTGGGTTCATTGAATATATTTTTATTTTGATCCTAGTTGCATTTCATTTGGTTAGAACTAGGCATTACTAGAACTAGGGATGTGACAACTGACCCCCACTAAACAAGAATCTCGTCTCGAGATTCAAGACGTGAGGTAGGAAGACAGAGGGGACACAAAGCTAACACAATCTTCTCGATACAATTTCCCTTCTCGAAGATGTTGATCCATTCATCATCTTAGTGTTGACGTCTTGCTCTGAGAATTCCATTCAACACGACAATGAGAAGGAAGGGAAACCCTAAAGAGTCGATCTTCTCGAAGATCGAGCAACTCGCGATCAACTCACGGAATGAGAGATAGAAACATCTCTCGAGATGAGACACAACACATATCAAGAGGGATGGAAAGTAACAGATGAAGAAATTCAATTTGGTAGGCAACAATTCCACGCTTAAGTAGATGGTGGATGCGTTTCAACGTAGCAAGGACTGAATTGCCATGATTCCATAACAGGCACCTTGGGCGAGGTGGCTCGTAGAATTATTCCCTTTAGTGGCAAAAAGAATTACTTTTGATACAAATATCATTGAAACTCTTTATACCAGCCTAAGGCAATCACAATCGATCTTTTGAAGGAGTTTGAAAGAATGGCATACTCAGACTAGAATGGATGATGTGGACTACCTTGTTGAAGACGACACAATGGATGATTTTTGCTTATCATTGGAAATGGATGGGACCCATGGTAAGCCCACTTTTGAAGATGATCTTGAATAACAATTAATGAAAAGGCAGACCATAGTAATATGGCACAATGGCGGTGCAAGCTAGGAACAAAATGCAAATGTTGGGAATGTTCCAACCATCATATCTGCTTGAGATTCAGATCTGGTTGGTAACAGGATATTTCAGACAGCATGTCTGAGAAGGAAAAGGTTGCAACAAAAATCTATGAGATGATGTTGCGAGATTCTCGAGAGATGGACTATGGTAGTAAGCTCCAAAACATGAATGGGTTCTGCTACACACATGTGAACATGCTGTCCCAAACAAGCATGACCACGTAGTAGTCCTATAATAAAATACTACCGAGTTCAGGTTGGGAACCATCATTGAAGATAACAAAGTCATGTGCATGAACTAGTATTAGCACAACAAACTCCTTTTCCTTGAACAAAACAATCAGTGGCTTGGTGTGCTAGGGAATACATATGGAATGAAGGTTGCAAGTCTCCAAACCATAGAATACTCCGCACGTATGCATGACTGCTTTTGTATGATTCCAGAGGAAACAAAACAAACCTTTTTCAAATTCATGATGGCAACTTGCATCAAATGCACATGAACTAGAGAAAATCACTTCTTACACCAAACATATACTTCATGAACGGGACATGAAGATAATGTGTACAAAAGTTTCCAACACTATCTTGATGTTCATCAAGAATCATGGATAAAATATAATGCTGCTGGGCACAACAACAAATCATAAAGATTTCCATGAAGATGGAGTTCCACAACTATGTGAACAAAGCGATAGCATTGGTCAAAACAAAAGATATACTGGTGTATGCTCGAGGATCAACCACGAGTAAGACAACATTATGAAAATCGTTGGTCCTGATTTGATTCGACGATAGCCCATGTGCAAATCAAAGATTGGATAAGACAATAGCGCTAACAATTGATCACGAGGATCAATCGTTCAAGATATCATCTTTCTTCAACAAACACACAAACACCAGTATATCCCTTTGGAAATGAACTAAGTGGTACAAGCTTCCATCTTCCAACTCTGCAGGTTGTTATTTAGCTTGACCAATGAGCTCAGGGTATCCCAAACAGATTCTTGGAGAGGGGTGGTTTATTGGAAAACCAACTTGATCATGAACTCAACATATCGGCCAGGGAACAACCTGGTGATACTTCCAAGAAGATATTTGGAAAATCACGAACCACCGATATGTTATTAACCTCGAGAACAATCTTGCGTTTCAAGCAAGGCGATGTGATCACATGAGCAAGGATTGACACCATCCTAACTCTTGATCGAAGAGTGCACCGGGGAAATGGACTAGTTAACACGATCAATCTTAGAATGATAATTAAGTAACCAACACACTAAGAATGAAATTATTGTCCATTAGCTACCAAGCAACGGGGTTGCTAGGGGTATTGATTTCACACATCATGATTCACTTGTTAGCATTCCGGTTGCAACAACACGGGACCGAGGAATGAATAATGATGGCGAGAAGTATCACTGCAACAAGAATTCATAAGGGTTGGTGCAATTCTCATGACATTCCTGACATGAAGAGGAGACACTTCAAGATAGAACAGAACAAAAGCTGGATTGGCATTTTGATCTTCGGAATACAACTACTTTGACCCAATCCTGGATATGGATGAGGTATTGGAGTTTGTTTCTCCTAGTCATTCCGGAATAGAACAACTTGACGGACTACAAGAATAATAGGCATCGATGAACATGAATTCACCCATACTCTTGACTCTCAATTGATAGTTGAAGGTCATAACACAAATTAAGAGGGACAACTCAAGGAACATATGACTTTCTGAGTTGTGGATGCATAGATTAGTATGTCGAACAATTTCAACATATTTCTTCCGGATAACCCATGCATAAGAGGAAGGACTGGCAGGTTCACAATATAGAACCGAGAACTCATTGAGAGCACTCTTGTTGTGATCTTTTGGTTCAAGGAACTTTTTCCATAAGCAGTTCATTGTATTTGGAAGAAGGAAATACCATGGACCTCGAGGACTATCACAAAGGTTACTAATATCCTAAAGGAACTAGCAACACTATCAACATGAGGTAAGTAGGGTGAATCTCGGGTTAAAAAACCCAGAAATGGAATGCCTACTAATGAAATAACATCACGGGATGCTTTCGAAAATGACGGCCAGAACCTTCACACTGGGAACACAAAACATGGCCGGAGTACTACATGATTCTCTAAGACACCTAGGGTCATAATAATAGGTCCAACATATATGTCGAGGCAACAGAGTACCTCAACTCACCGATTAATGTGGTTGAATTGGCCCAAAGGAACATCGGGAACGGAAGGAAGGGGTTTGCAAATGCATCAGAGTATTTAGAAACCTGAGATGACTCGGACAACATAATGGCTGTAAATGCTCAAAAAGATTTGAGACATCCTGCAAAATGGTGGCATGACCACTCAACAATATCATATCAAGGTTCCAAGTCCTACTAACAACACACTAGAGTAGAAGAAACTGAACTGAGGCTTGAGACCAACAATCCTAAGAGTCTACGGATTAGTAACACGTGATCCTGATAGAAAGAAGAGAAAGCCTAGTTCTTAACCCCGTAGAAAAGAAGAGGGTGACTCGGATCAGAAGGCCATAAGGTTAAGGAGTAAAAAGAGCCTTACGTTCCCTTCCACAATCAATTCCCTTATATAACTAAAGCATTTCTAGACTCGACTTCGACCAGTTTGGCTTGGTAATCCTACAGGCAGTCAGGCTCTAATACCAAAGCTGTCAGAACCCCGATCCTAAATCACACCGATCTAGCATGTAACATATCATATCACTTTGCGGCCTTACGCACGGTATTCCCACGGGTGCCACCTTACCTGGCCCGGGACCGTTTGCGCCTTTTGGCTCATGTATATGATAGTGTCGCTAGCATCTATATGACAGAGAACCCGGGCCGACATGACTAGTCGTAAACCCATAGTGGCACTAACTTACAGGGACAAGCATACATGACCCAGCAACAAACATGCCGGTCATCAGCGAGTGAATCCGGGCGGTAGAAGCTGGGCTAACAGGACTCCGGTAGACACCACGTGACATTTCCCCGAAGGGACAGACATAGGAACGAAGAAGGACACATGCCGGCCAACCTAAGTGTTCCGGAGCAGTAGCAAGCTACCATGGCTCGGTGGAAGCACTAGGAGACATTTCCCGGTAAGAGAGGCTACCAAGGATAAATAACTAGGTTGTCGGATCCCACACATACCAAGCATTTCAAATCATACACACAATATGCTCGATATGTGCAAATACAACATGGCATCACATTAAAACTCCACAACTCAAAGTATTTATTCATTAGGCTCCGAAGAGCCACATATTACAAACATGGGTCTGATGACCCAGCATTCAAGTCATACAAGCAGCAAGCACAAGCGGAATCTTAACTTGTGTGAGTACAAACAACTACAAATAAAAGGTTGAGAAGCCTGATCCTGCCGAGGGCACAAGATCATAGCTGAGGCAACAAGTTAAACGTCGAAGTCCACGCGGAACTACTAGCGAGACTGAAGTCTCTCTACAAAAACATAAATTAAGCAAATGTGAGTGCAAATGTACCCAGCAAGACTTACATCAGAACTAGCTACATACGCATCAGTATCAACAAAGGGGGGGTGGAATTTAACTGCAGCAAGCCAGCTTTGACTTAGTGGCTATCCTGTACTACGATTGCAAGTAACTCTTTTGAGGTGGTGCACATGAGTCCACATATTCACCAATCAATACACCAGTATGGATCCGCTCCCGTCTCCCTATGAGAACGCCATCCATAGCACTCACGCTTATCTTGCGCATTTTAGAGTATCCACTTTCACTTGTATATGAACTATATAGGCAACCCAGAAGTCCTTTACCGCGGACGCGGCTATTCGAATAGATCATTTATAACCCTGTAGGGGTGTACTTCTTCACACATGTTTCCACCACTTAGCGTTTGCACACGACATGTGCTCAGTAGACTTCAAGCGAAAGCCAACGTGGGTGTAGACCACAACCTGACTAACCACACAAGTCCCTAGTCCAGGTTTATCGCCTATTCAGGTTCCATCCGAAGGGAGTCCGGCCGAGGTTTCCACTTACGGCCCCGAACGATGTGTGCAGGGTTCCCGAGGCACCAAAAGGGTGACTCAATACACCGGGTCACGTGCCTACCGCATCACAGCCCACCCATCGGGTCAGCACTGTGCATGGCCTCCAGCATACTACAAACACCAGAAACTACTTGCAACTCCTGGACAAAGGACAGGGGCGGTTAATAAGTCGAGCGGGGTTATATTTCAGGGCCCAACGTGTGGTAGTAGTTGTTCATGGATCACAAACACAGAACTTAGTTCCTGAGGACGGCTTCAATGAGACAACCCACCATGTACTCCTACACGGCCTCTAACCGCTACCTTTACCAAATCGTGTTCACACACTTAGCTCTCAACAGTAGGACATGTTCACCACATTCCAATTCATCCCCGATGAATTGGACCTGACTCAACTCTAAGCAGTAGCAGGCATGACAAACAAGCATGTATGAGTAGGCACATCAGGGCTCAAACAACTCCTACTCATGCTGTTTCATCTATTTACTGTGGCAATGACATGTCATGTAGAGGAAAGGGGTTCAACTACCGCAGCATGTAACCGTTGAATCATTGTTCTCCTATTGCAGTAAAAGAGAGCAGGAGCGAGAGAGTGTGATTGTATCGGAATGAACAAGGGGGGTTTTGCTTGCCTGGCACTTCTGAAGATAGTATAGCTCTTCATTGGAATCATCGAACTCATCGTCGGAACCACGTCTACTGAGATGGGGCAAACACCGACAAACAAGAGGGAACACAATCAATGCAATGCAACAATATGAAGCATGATTATGACATGTCAATATGATGTGATTTGAGCTAATGCAACTAGCAACGGAAGGGTTTGGGTTGATTTGAACCAAAGGTTCAAATTAAAATTCAAACTATGAATTCCAAAGTGCATTAACATGTTTTGAACTATACAACAAGGTTAAGTTGCTTTAACATGCATGAAACGAGTACCAATTGATAGATTGGATTTTTCTGATAATTTTTCATATATAAATCCTTTCATTCTGAGCTATAGATTATTTTCTATGATTTTTTGAAGTTTAAGCCTTTT
Source organism: Triticum urartu (assembly GCF_003073215.2). Taxonomy (NCBI): domain Eukaryota; kingdom Viridiplantae; phylum Streptophyta; class Magnoliopsida; order Poales; family Poaceae; genus Triticum; species Triticum urartu. The sequence continues at coordinate 382,417,022 of NC_053022.1, read as the reverse complement.
TCTGGATTTTCTGATTAATTAGAATTAAACTAATTCCAGAAAAGGATTTACGGCGTCAGCACTGCATCAGGGTGACATCAGCAGGTCAACTGGGCTGGCCAGGTCAAACCCGACGGCTGGGACCCACACGTCAGTGTCTCAGGGCTGGTTTGGGTGGATGACAGGTGGGACCGGTCAACGCTGACTTGGTCAAAGTCAAAGCTGACATGCGGGGTCTTCAAGATTAGCACTAATCTAAATAGGAATTAAACTAACCTAAACAGGCACAGGAGCCCACATAGTAGTGGCTATGTGGGTGTTTAGCGAGGTCATTAGTGCTAACTAAACCGGTGCGACGTGAGCAGTTGACACCGGCGAACACAGCAACGGCGGGGCTCGCCGGAGTTGTTCGGGAGGATGCTACAGAGCACCGTTTCGCGCGTGGTTTGCGGCTATGGGTTGCTGGGCTTCGCGCTCATCCAGGTAAGTAAGTAGGGGGAGCTGGGGTGGCCTGTGGCAGCGCCGACTGCAAGCTGTGCAGCGGCCGGAGTTCGCGGGCATGTGATACGTCTCCAACGTATCTATAATTTTTGATTGCTCCATGCTATATTATCTACTATTTTGGGCAACATTGGGCTTTATTTTCCACTTTTATATTACTTTTGGGACTAACCTATTAACCGGAGCCCAGCCCATATTTGCTGTTTTCTGCATATTTCAGTGTTTCGAAGAAAAGGAATATCAAACAGAGTCGAAATGGAACGAAATCAACTAGAGAAGTTATTTTTGGAACGAAAGCCACCCGATGGACTTGGACCCCACGTCAAGGAAGGAACGAGGAAGCCACAAGGGTGGGGGGCGCGCCCACCCCCTAGGGCGCACCCCTGCCTCGTGGGGCCCTCGTGGCTCCCCTGACATACTCCTTTCACCCATATATACCCACGTATCCTAAAACTTCCAGAACGGAGATTAGATCGGGAGTTCCGCCACCAGAAGCCTCCGTAGCCACCAAAAACAAATCTAGACCTGTTCCGGCACCCTGCCGGAGGGGGCAATCCTTCTCCGGTGGCCATCTTCATCATCCCGGTGCTCTCCATGACGAGGAGGGAGTAGTTCTCCCTCGGGGCTGAGGGTATGTACCAGTAGCTATGTTTTTGATCTCTCTCTCATGTTCTTGAGACGATACGATCTTGATGTATCACGAGCTTTGCTATTATAGTTGGATCCTATGTTTCTCCTCCCCCTCTTCTCTCTTGTAACGAATTGAGTTCCCCCTTTGAAGTAATCTTATCGGATTGAGTCTTTAAAGATTTGCGAGCACTTGATGTATGTCTTGCGTGGGATACCCATGGTGACAATGGGGTATTCTATTGATCCACTTGATGTATGTTTTGGTGATCAACTTGTGGGCTTCGTGACATTGGGAACCTATGCATAGGGGTTGGCACACGTTTTCGTCGTGATTCTCCGGTAGAAACTTTGGGCACTCTTTGAGGTTCTATGTGTTGGTTCAATAGATGAATCTGAGATTGTGTGATGCATATCGTATAATCATACCCACGGATACTTGAGGTGACATTGGAGTATCTAGGTGACATTAGGGTTTTGGTTGATTTGTGTCTTAAGGTGTTATTCTAGTACGAACTCTAGGGCTGTTTGTGACACCTATAGGAATAGCCCAACGGATTGATTGGAAAGAATAACTTTGAGGTGGTTTCGTACCCTACCATAATCTCTTTGTTCGTTCTCCGCTATTAGTGACTTTGGAGTGACTCTTTGTTGCATGTTGAGGGATAGTTATGTGATCCAATTATGTTAGTATTATTGAGGGAACTTACACTAGCGAAAGTATGAACCCTAGGCCTTATTTCCTATCATTGCAATACCGTTTAGGCTCACTTTTATCACTTGTTACCTTGCTGTTTTTATTATTTCAGATTACAAATACCTTTATCTACTATCCATATACCACTTGTTTCACCATCTCTTCGCCGAACTAGTGCACCTATACAATTTACCATTTTATTGGGTGTGTTGGGGACACAAGAGACTCTTTGTTATTTGGTTTCAGGGTTGCTTGAGAGAGACCATCTTCATCCTACGCCTCCCACGGATTGATAAACCTTAGGTCATCCACTTGAGGGAAATTTGCTACTGTCCTACAAACCTCTGCACTTGGAGGCCCAACAACGTCTACAAGAAGAAGGTTGTGTAGTAGACATCAGCATGCGTGCACGGGGCTGCGATGCCCGTGTGGTGGCGTGCTTGGCTCCTACGGCACCTGTGCGACGTGGTGAACACATGGGTGTGCTCGGTTGGGGGTTGCGGAGGCTGTGGCCACGGCAGCGGGAAGCTTGGCGGCGGCGCGGTTTGGTCTCTGGCGGAACGACGGCTACGGCGTGTAAACGGAGCGCGGAAGAGGGGGCTTCGGGTCAGTGGCTCACGGGGATTGCAGTAGTGCAGACGGAGAGCTCGGAAGAGGTCCGAGGCGAGCGGGGCGGCGGAGGCGATCTCAGCGACCCGAGGGAGAAGAAGGCGTCAGGGGCGGCGCTTCGAGGCGTCCGGCGTCGCGTGAGTCGACGGAGAGGATGAGGCAGACGAGGCGGAGCTTCTGGACTCGGGCGGAGAGCGAGGAGGTGGCTCTAGCCGCGGCAACTGCAAGCGGCGATGATGGTGACCTTCGGCCGTGCGCGTGAGAGAGAGACATAGGAGGGGATGAGGGCGAGGGAGAGTGCGAGAGAGGTCGGGGGGCTACGTGGCGCCGTCAGGGCATCGAGGGACAGGCAGGCTGCTTGGAGGTGGCCGAGCGCGTGCCTGATACGTCTCCAACGTATCTATAATTTTTGATTGCTCCATGGTATTATATTATCTATTTTGGATGTTAATGGGCTTTTTTTTATACTTTTATATTGTTTTTGGGACTAACCTATTAACCGGAGGCCCAGCCCAAATTGCTGTTTTTTGCCTATTTTTGTGTTTCATAGAAAAGGAATATCAAACGAAGTCCAAACGAAATGAAACCTTCGGGAATGTGATTTTCTCAACAAACGTGATCCAGGAGACTTGGAGTGGGCGTCAAGAAACAATCGGGGAGGCCACGAGGCAGGGGGCGCGCCCTCCACCCTCGTGGGCCCCTCGTTGCTCCACCAACCTACTTATTCCTCCTATATATATCCACGTACCCCGCAAACATCCAGGAGCACCACGAAAACGTAATTCCACCGCCGCAACCTTCTGTACCCAAGAGATCCCATCTTGGGGCCTTTTCCGTAGCTTCGCCGGAGGGGACATTGATCACGGAGGGCCTCTACATCAACTCCATGGCCCCTCCGATGATGTGTGAGTAGTTTACTTCAGACTGTCGGTGTCAAAACCGGCGGATCTCGGGTAGGGGGTCCCGGACTGTGCGTCTAGGTCGGATGGTAACAGGAGGCAAGGGACACGAAGTTTTACCCAGGTTCGGGCCCTCTCGATGGAGGTAAAACCCTACGTCCTGCTTGATTAATATTCATGATATAGGTAGTACAAGAGTAGATCTACCACGAGATCAGAGAGGCTAAACCCTAGAAGCTAGCCTATGGTATGATTGTTGTTGTGTATGTTGTCCTACGGACTAAAACCCTCCGGTTTATATAGACACCGGATAGGGTTAGGGTTACATAGAGTCGGTTACAATGGTAGGAGATCTGCATATCCGTATCGCCAAGTTTGCCTTCCACGCCAAGGAAAGTCCCTTCCGGACACGGGACGGAGTCTTCAATCTTGTATCTTCATAGTCCAACAGTCCGGCCGAAGGATAGAGTCCGGCTGTCCGGACACCCCCTAATCCAGGACTCCCTCAGTAGCCCCCGAACCAGGCTTCAATGACGATGAGGTCGGCGCGCAGATTGTCTTCAGCATTGCAAGGCGGGTTCTCCTCCAAATTCCGTGTACCTGTTGAATAAAGTCCGGTTTCTTGTAGATGTTGCGCTCCTTGGCTTCTACGCCCAATAATGGCCGCTCCCCACGTGTCAAACGAATATGAAAAGCCAGAATGTTTTTACATTCACACCCCTAGCCGCGTAAATAAGCTTCCCTATTTAAGGGGACGAGGATTTAGATCCAAACCACACCTTCTCCCCTTCGCGAGTGTTCATCAGAGCGCATCTGACAAAGGTCCATTCCACCATGGCCAGCCGTCGCAACTCCTCCCCTCGCCCTTACAGCCCTAAGCCTGGATATTGGGAGAGATGCTCCATCCCGCATAGTGAGCTAGTGACGCTCCAGACCAAGGGATTTCTCCCCCCGGCCTATATGGTCCCGGTTCGAGCCGGTCTTGCCGTCCACAACGGCAGAGAGCAAGCAGAGAGTGCCCCTAATCCCTCCAAGGGAGAGCAGGTTTGCCTCGTCCCTTATTTAATAAGGGGGCTCGGATTTCCAATCCATCCATTTCTCCGGGGGCTGCTGGAGTTCTATGGCCTCCAGCTACATAATCTCACGCCTGCCTCCGTATTGCATATCGTGGGCTTTGTAGCCCTCTGCGAGCTGTTCTTGGGTGTTGAGGCTCATTTCGGGTTGTGGAAGGAGCTATTCTGCCTCATGCCCCGTTCCAAGAAGGGGTCAATGTATCAAGTGGGCGGAGCCGAAGTGTGGCGCATCGTCGGGACCGGATATCTGTCCAGAACCCCAAAGAAGGCGTCCGAAGACTGGCCCTCGGAATGGTTTTATATAGAAGACGTCCCACTGCCGGATCCTGTCCGGATCGGCCTCCCTGAATTCAACAGTGCTCCCTTAAAGAAGCGCCTAAGCTGGCGCCCACGGAGCCCTCAGAGGGAAAGTGACAGGGACATCATTTACCTGATGGGCCGAATAAGATTGTTAGCCCATTCCGGACTAACCATGATCGGGGTTATGGCCGAATGCATTATGCGGGGGATGCAGCCACTTCAGTATAGAAGCCACCCCATGTGGGACTTCAACGGGGAGGACGACGCCACCCGCTACGGCCGTAAGGGGCTGGATTCAGCTGCCGCTCTACTAAAGATCTTGTCCACTTTGTATAAGGGAGAAGAGGAGGAATTTCTCGGCGTCAACCCACAGGGTGGATTCTCTATGCACAATCCCCCAAGCTGGGTAAGCGGTTGCATTTACTTGCCCATCCGTTTTGTATTCCCATTGTTAAATATTCTGTCTGACAACTTCAACGCAGGAACTGCGCTGGGCTGTTAAGGAAATAAGCAGCCCTCCTCCACAACCCGAGGAAACAGGACGGTCCCTTGACCCGGCCTCTCAAGAGGATCCAGACATATCCGTGGTGCTGATTGATGGAGTGTTCCATCAATTGAGCAAGGACAACGCCTTGGTGGCCATTACGGCCGATTACCCAGGGCTAATCCTAACCCCCCAGGTAACTAAGATTGAAGTCTCAGTACCCCAAATAGGTGTCCGCCCACTCGTGTTTTCAGTTTCCTGATTACAACCGAACTTTGCAGGGGAGGTTTTTAAGGCGGAAGGCCGAACCTGCGGCGACAAGCCAACGAGGGGCCGTAGGGGCCCGCGGGCAGAAAAGAAGTGCAGTCCGGACCGAGGCGTCAGCGCAAAGGTATGGCGCCCCCCCTTATCCCAGGTGTTATACCTTCAAGGCACATTGACACTCGCGCTCTCTTCAGGACAAAGAGACCTCGCCAGACTATATCCGGAGAGGCTACCAATCGCGCCTCCACCAGCCAGGCTCCAAAGCCTGGTCCGGAGGCGGAGGCGAATGCAAGGCGCGCGCCAGACGCTCCTCTGATGGAGGATGTGGACGGGTTGTCTGCCACCAACTCTGAGGTGGAGAGTGCCATGAACCACAGGCATCGCCGGACAATTCTTCGCGAGGCTTGTTTCTCCCAAGGGGCGTTAGATGCCTTCAACTCGGGAGATGCGTACCTCCGTGCCACTCAAAATGGTCTAGCCAAAGCCACGGAGCAGTATGTAAAAGACATACGGGTAAGAAAATTCTGGTAATTATATATATATATATATATATACCAGTAGCCCCCGAGACTTGAAACAGTTAGAATAACTGATTTAAGGATCATTTGTTATGCAGGTTCTTACAGAAAAGAATTCCCTACTGTCCAAGGAGCTGGAAGAGTGCAAAGCCCAACTTGAGGCCGCATTAGCCGCGGCAGGGGAGCCCAAGGAGACCCCCTCTGGTAATATACACTTCGAAAGATAAGTATTTTGCGAAGCACGACATGGGTGCGAATCTGACAAATGAAATTGCAGATGGCGCCGGATTGAATCCAGAAAGGCAACACCTCCTTCGCCAGCTAAAGGCTGGTGAGAAGGTGCTGACAAAGGTGAGGCGGGAGAAGAACGATCTCCAAGATGCCAACACCAAGCTGGGCGTCAAGCTGAAAGATGCTCGTGCCCAGCTGTCAGACTCCATGAAGGAGAATCAGCGGTTTCGACGCAGCATATTTAGTAAGTGCTTGAACGAACCTTTGAAAGAAAGTTCGGCGGGGAAGTTGACTAACAGAGCAATGTCTGTAGGTGTGCTAACAGGTCGTCCTGCAGAGGAGATGCCCGGTTCTACGGGTGACCTTCTTCCCGAGCTCTCGCAACTGCTCGATCGAGTTCGGCAGGCGATGCAAGGCGTCGCCCAGGCCCTGTGGCCATCCGTCTCCATGCCCGAAGATCTTGGAGAGCTTGCGGAGAAGCTAAAGGGAGCACGGCGGCGCTTCCAATTGTGGAAGATATTAGCCTGCCGTCAAGGCGCTAGGGAGGCCTGGACCATGGTGAAGACGCGGTACGCAAAGGCTGACCCCAACCACATGGCTGAGGTCGGTCCTGTAGGGCCCGATGGGAAGGAGATCCCTGTAAGCTTAGTATACGGCCAAGTAGAGTTGGCCGCAAAGTATTCCCAGCAGGACTGTAAATTAGACAGCCTGTTAGATGGTATTGAAGAGGAATACAATCAGTCAAAATGGCTATGTAATTTAATTGACATTTATAATGCCTTCTAGCCGGATTGTAGATCATTTGTCATGGCCGACCTTTTCGCTTCAGCCTCGGGACCTGACGGTCCGGAGTGTGTCTTAATTCCCATGCGGTTATATAGGAACCGGGGAATGCATGCAGACCAGGCGTAGGGGTCAGTAGGGCTTGAACAGACAAGTGCCTGACTAGTTATGTTATATTACATGGTTAGTAAGAAACATCTTCCAGGGAGAATAGTTCCGTTAGGGGTTCCTTTCCCTGGGAGGCATGCCCTAAGGTGCATGTCCATGCTACGAAAAGAAACGCAGGAAAAACATCTGGGGCCGTATAGATAAAAATAAAAAGATCATCTTTAGTTCACCGACCGAATATTCCCTTAAGAATGCTAGCTTTCGGCTTCACCCAGTATGAGGTACACGTCCGGCTGACCCGGCAGTAACAATCGCAGAGGTGCTCCCTTTACCACCTAGCCGAACAATTGGGAACGTAGGGGTAAGCACAGGAGCCAGGCAACCCATCTTGGCCAAAACTTAAGTCATATCGATGCATATAATGGTGAATAAAAGGTACATGCGGAAGTGTGACACATGTGTTGGGCATGAAGCCCGTATGAATAAGCTTCTGTTTAAAGAAGTCCCCAGGTTTAATGAGCGTGGATAGCGCGTCACTTTATGAGCCTTTAAAGGCTATCAGAGAGAGAGAGAAGAAGGAGAAATGTAAGACAGAAAATATATAAAAAATGGACAGAGGAAGGAGACGAACACAGAGTCCGGCGCTAGGCATAGAGTCTTCGGAGACGGGCTGCGTTCCATGGGTTTGGCTCGAGTCGGTTATCCAGTGCATCCCGCGGGCGGTACGCTCCACCAGTCAGGACTTGGTCAATTATGAAGGGACCTTCCCACTTCGACTTGAGTTTGTCCTTTTTCTTGTCCGGTAGTCATAGAACTAATTTGCCAACGTTGTAATTTTTGGCCCGTACTTCTCTGCTTTGGTATCTTCGAGCATGCTGTTGATAGAATGCGGAACGGGCTTTTGCCACATCACGCTCCTCCTCCAATGCGTCCAACCTGTCCTGCCGATCGAGCTCGGCTTCTCTTTCTTCGTACATGCGCACTCGAGGTGAGTCATGAATTATGTCGCAAGGCAAAACTGCCTCTGCGCCGTACACCATAAAGAATGGCGTGTATCCGGTGGTGCGATTCGGTGTGGTCCGCAGCCCCCAGAGTACGGAGTCGAGATCCTCTACCCAGTGCATGTTAGATTCCTTGAGGGACCGCACTAATCTGGGTTTGATGCCGCTCATGATAAGACCATTTGCACATTCGACCTGGCCGTTAGTCTGTGGGTGATAGACGGAAGCATAATCGAGCTTGATGCCCATGTTTTTGCACCAGAGTTTTACCTCGTCGGCCGTGAAGTTCGTGCCGTTATCAGTGATGATGTTGTGGGGGATGCCGTAACAGTGTACAACCCCGGATATAAAGTCTATCACCGGTCCGGATTCGGCCGTCTTAACAGGCTTGGCTTCTATCCATTTGGTGAACTTATCCACCATGACCAGTAAGTATTTTTGCTTGTGGGTTCCACCTTTAAGGGGTCCAACCATGTCAAGCCCCAGACCGCGAAGGGCCAAGTAATGGGGATAGTTTGGAGAGAGGTGGGTGGCATATGGCTTTGGTTTGCAAAGAGCTGGCAACCGGTGCATCGTTGGACTAAGTCCTGAGTGTCTGCCCGGGCCGTCGGCCAATAAAAGCCTATACAGAAGGCCTTGCTTACAACGGACCGGGCTGCAGCGTGATGACCGCCGAGTCCGGCATTAATTTCAGCCAGGAGGTTCCGCCCCTCCTCTTCGGAGATGCACCTTTGAAGGACTCCGGTAGTGCTTTTCTTATAAAGCTCTCCCTCGTGGACTCTGTAGGCTTTGGATCGCCGCACTATGCAGCGTGCCTCATTTTGGTCCTCGGGGAGTTCCTGCCTAGTAAGGTAGGCGAGGAATGGTTCTATCCATGGGGCGATGACGGCCATTATTACGTGGGCTGAAGGTGTTATTTCAGTGGCAAAGCCTCCGATTGTGTCAGAATGTTCAGTGTCGGGCGGTGCGGGTGGGTCCGGGCTGTTATTGTTCGGCTCCCCTTCCCATACTACGGATGGCTTGAACAGCCTTTCAAGAAGATGTTGGGGGGGACTACATCGCGTTTTGCGTCGATGCGTGCCAGGACATCTGCCGCCTGATTATTTTCCCGGGCTATATGGTGAAATTCAAGCCCCTCGAACCGAGCTGACATTTTTAGGACGGCGTTGCGGTAAGCTGCCATTTTTGGATCCTTAGCATCGAAGTCTCCATTTATTTGGGATATTGCGAGGTTCGAGTCCCCGCGCACCTCTAGGCGTTGGATGCCCATGGATACTGCCATCCGGAGACCATGTAAAAGGGCCTCATATTCGGCTGCATTGTTGGAGTCCGTGTACATAATCTGTAGTACGTATTGAACTGTGTCTCCTGTGGGGGACGTCAAAACGACGCCAGCCCCCAGTCCGGCCAACATCTTGCAGCCGTCGAAATGCATGATCCAATTTGAATATGTGTTGTACTCTTTAGGGAGTTCGGCCTCCGTCCATTCTGCGACGAAGTCGGCCAAGACTTGCGACTTGATGGCTCGCCGTGGCTTATAAGTTATGTCGAACGGGAGGAGCTCAATGGCCAATTTTGCAATCCGGCCTGTTGTGTCACGGTTGTTTATAATATCGTTAAGTGGTACTTCCGAGGCTACTGTTATTTAACACTCTTGAAAGTAGTGTCATAGCTTCCGGGATGCCATGAATACCGCGTACGCAATCTTTTGATAATGCGGGTACCGTGATTTGCAGGGAGTGAGGACAGTGGACACATAATAGACCGGCTTTTGAAGGGGGAATTTGTGTTCGTCCGCTTCTCGTTCGACGACGAGCACTGCGCTTACAACCTGATGTGTTGCCGCAATGTATAATAGCATTGGTTCGCCAATGTTTGGCGCGGCAAGGACTGGGTTTGTTGCCAGTATGGCTTTTATTTCGTCGAGTCCGGCCGTGGCTGCATCCATCCATTTGAAGTGTTCGGTGCGCCGAAGGAGGCGGTAAAGGGGTAGGGCCTTTTCTCCCAAGCGGGAGATAAAGCAGCTTAGAGCCGCCACGCATCCGGTTAACTTTTGTATTTGTTTGAGGTCCTTTGGGATATCCAGTTGCGACAGAGCTTGGATCTTGGCTAGATTTTCTTCAATTCCTCTACCGGATACAATGAAGCCCAAGAGCTTTCCGGCTGGAACGCCGAAAACGCATTTTTCCGGGTTGAGCTTGATGTCGTATGTTCGGAGGTTATCAAATGTGAGCCTCAAGTCGTCTACTAGAGATTCAACATGTCTTGTTTTGACGACCACATCATCTACATATGCCTCCACTGTTTTGCTGATCTGGCTTGCCAGACATGTCTGAATCATGCGCTGATATGTTGCGCCGGCGTTTTTGAGCCCGAAGGGCATCGTGTTGAAGCAGAATGGCCCGTATGGTGTCATAAATGCCGTTGCGGCTTCGTCTAGTTCTGCCATCTTGATTTGATGGTAGCCAGAATATGCGTCGAGGAAACACAACGAATCGTGTCCTGCGGTAGCATCGATAATTTGATTGATGCGGGGGAGGGGGAAGGGATCCTTTGGGCAAGCCTTGTTAAGGTCTTTAAAATCAACACACAGGCGCCAGGATTTGTCCTTCTTTGGTACCATCACCAGGTTTGCTAGCCAGTCCGGATGTTTTATATCTCTGATGAATCCGGCCTCCAATAGCTTTGCTAGCTCCTCTCCCATGGCTTGTCTCTTAGGTTCGGAAAAACACCGAAGAGCCTGTTTGACAGGTTTGAATCCTGTTTGGATATTTAAGCTGTGCTCGGCCAGCCTGCGTGGGATTCCTGGCATGTCTGAAGGGTGCCAGGCGAAAATGTCCCTGTTCTCTCGTAGGAACTCTCGCAATGCGGCGTCGACATTAGGGTTTAACTGTGCCCCGATGGAAGCTGTTTTATTGGGGTCCGTTGGATGGACTTGAAATTTGACTATTTCGTCCGCCGGTTTAAAGGAGGTGGACTTGGATCTTTTGTCGAGTACCACATCGTCCCTATTCATCGTAGAGCGCAGCGCAGTCAGCTCCTCAGCTGCTAGGGCTTCGGATAGTGCCTCGAGGGCCAGTGCGGCTGTCTTGTTTTCGGCGCGGAGTGCTATGTCTGGATCACTAGCGAGAGTGATGATCCTGTTAGGCCCGGGCATCTTGAGCTTCATGTACCCGTAATGGGGTATTGCTTGGAAGTTTGTAAACGCTTCCCGCCCTAGCAGAGCATGATAACCGCTGCTGAACGGAGCCACCTGCAACGTGACCTCTTCGGACCTGTAATTATCCAGCGTGCCGAACACCACATCTAGTGGGATTTTTCCTGTACTGCGCGCTTCCCAACTGGGGATTATTCCTCTAAAGGTTGTGCTGCTTCGCTCAATGCGGTTCCAGTCTATTTCCATTTTTTGAAGGGTCTCCTCATAAATGAGGTTCAATCCGCTGCCGCCGTCCATGAGTACCTTGGTAAGAAGAAAGCCGTCCACTATTGGACTGAGGACCAATGCGGCTGGTGCTCGGGCTGTTCGGAATTTAGGTTCATCACTGGCGTTAAAGGTAATAGCCGTGTCACTCCATGGGTTTATTGTTGCTACTTGGTAGACTTCGGCAAGGCTGCGGAGTGTCCTTTTTCGCATATTATTTGATGCAAAAGTCTCGAAGACTGTTAATACCATATTGGTGTCTCTGGGGTGGCTTTCTGTGGCCTCCGGAATTAGGAGATTTTCGCCAATTTTGGCCACCTGCCGGAGTATCCAACATGCTCTGAAGCTGTGAGTTGGTGTGGCGTCCTCTGTACAGTGAATTTTACAGGGTCCATTAAGCCATCCTTCCAGTACGGTTCCATGCCCTATAGAGGGTTTTTGCTTTTTAGTGCTTGACCCGGGTGATTGGTGATGATGCACCCTTTTATTTCGGACTGGGTTTGTATTCAAGGCCGAATTGTCCCAAAATTTTATTTCTGTTTTCCAGGCGCTTTCCATCGCACAGTACTTTCATACAATGGACGCCAAGTCAGCGAAGCGTGTAATATCACGGCGACTTATGGCGTTGAGTATTCCCTTGTTCGTGCAATTATTGCAGAAGATTGAGATTGCGTCTTCCTCGCGGCAGTCCCTTAGCCTGTTCTTAACCAGGAGGAATGTGGCCCAGTAATGATGTACTGTTTCATTGGGTTCTTGCCTGATTTTGGATAGATCGCTTATGTTGGGGTGGGTGGGTGGAATTAAATCCGAAGCCTCACCCCATCTGAGGCTCAGAGGCTGAGGAATTTCTGAACTCGAAAATTTGGATTCCTGTATGTTGTCTAATGAATCCAGCCCGTCGCCTGACTCTAAGTTCAGGTCTTGAGTGATATCCTCCCCTCCGCGGGTATCCGGCTTGGAGGGATCGGGAATCCGGACGTAGCGAGTCCTTAAGATAGATGAAGGGTCGCCGCACTATCCCTCTACCACGGCAACGTGATGGGTGACTTGGGGAGAGTTAATCTCTCTCAGATTGGTTTTAGGCCCAATCTGTTCATAATCCGTAGCGACTCCCAGGGCGGAGAAGCGATCCAAGATCTCGTTTATGGAGGAAAGCTCCATTGGATCTAACTGCTCGGCGAGTTTCGAGCTGACATGAAGATTGTTTTCGATGGCTCGAGAGGTCATCGTCGGCGCAGAAGCCAAACATGGGGTCATAAGAAGACCACCTAGCCGGAGGGTTTGGCCGACAGCCAAAGCTCCCTTAGCAACGGTGCCATCTTTAAAGACGGGGCGAGGCATCCTTCCTGATGGCGACGACACAGAGGAACTCTCAATGAAAGACCAATGTCGGTGTCAAAACCGGCGGATCTCGGGTAGGGGGTCCCGAACTATGCGTCTAGGTCGGATGGTAACATGAGGCAAGGGACACAAAGTTTTACCCAGGTTCGGGCCCTCTCGATGGAGGTAAAACCCTACGTCCTGCTTGATTAATATTCATGATATAGGTAGTACAAGAGTAGATCTACCACGAGATCAGAGAGGCTAAACCCTAGAAGCTAGCCTATGGTATGATTATTGTTGTGTATGCTGTCCTACAGACTAGAACCCTCCGGTTTATATAGACACCAAATAGGGTTAGGGTTACATAGAGTCGGTTACAATGAGTCGGTTACAATGGTAGGAGATCTGCATATCCGTATCGCCAAGCTTGCCTTCCACGCCAAGGAAAGTCCCTTCCGGACACGGGACGAAGTCTTCAATCTTGTATCTTCATAGTCCAGGAGTCCGGCTGAAGGTATAGTCCGGCGCCGGACACCCCCTAATCCAGGACTCCCTCATAGACCTTCGGGTCCATAGCTAGTAGCTAGATGGCTTCTTCTCTCTCTCTTTGGATCTCAATACAAAGTTCTCCTCGATTCTCTTGGAGATCTATTCGATGTAATCTTCTTTTGCGGTGTGTTTGTCAGATCCGATGAATTGTGGGTTTATGATCCAGATTATCTATGAACAATATTTGAATCTTCTCTGAATTCTTTTATGTATGATTGGTTTATCTTTGCAAGTCTCTTCGAATTATCAGTTTGGTTTGGCCTACTAGATTGATCTTTCTTGCAATGGGAGAAGTGCTTAGCTTTGGGTTCAATCTTGCGGTGCTCGATCCCAGTGACAGAAAGGGAAACGACACGTATTGTATTGTTGCCATCGAGGATAAAAAGATGGGGTTTACATCATATTGCATGAGTTTATCCCTCTACATCATGTCATCTTGCTTAAGGCGTTACTCTGTTCTTATGAACTTAATACTCTAGATGCATGCTGGATAGCGGTCGATGTGTGGAGTAATAGTAGTAGATGCAGGCAGGATCGGTCTACTTGTCACGGACGTGATGCCTATATACATGATCATGCCTAGATATTCTCATAATTATTCGCTTTTCTATCAATTGCTTCGACAGTAATTTGTTCACCCACCGTAATACTTATGCTATCTTGAGAGAAGCCACTAGTGAAACCTATGGCCCCCGGGTCTATTTTCCATCATACAAGTTTCCAATCTATTTTATTTTGCAATCTTTACTTTCAATCTATATCATAAAAATACCAAAAATATTTATCTTATTATTATCATCTCTATCAGATCTCACTCTTGCAAGTGGCTGTGAAGGGATTGACAACCCCTTTATCGCGTTGGTTGCGAGGTTCTTATTTGTTTGTGTAGGTATGAGGTGACTCGCGCGTGGTCTCCTACTGGATTGATACCTTGGTTCTCAAAAAACTGAGGGAAATACTTACGCTGCTTTACTGCACCACCCTTTCCTCTTCAAGGGAAAACCAACGCAGTGCTCAAGAGGTAGCAAGCAAGAAGGATTTATGGCGCCGTTGCCAGGGAGATCTATGCCAAGTCAAGACATACCAAGTACCCATCACAACTCTTATCCTTCGCATTACATTATTTTCCATTTGCCTCTCGTTTTCCTCTCCCCCACTTCACCCTTGTCGTTTTATTCGTCCTCTCTTTTCCGTTAGCCTATTTTCCATTGGCCTCTTTTGCCTGTTTCTTGTTTGCTTGTGTGTTGGATTGCTTGATTGTCATGATGGCTCAAGATAATACTAAATTGTGTGACTTTGCCAATACCAACAATAATGATTTTATTAGCACTCTGATTGCTCCTCTTACCGATGCTGAATGTTGTGAGATTAATACTGCTTTGCTGAATCTTGTCATGAAAGATCCGTTTTCTGGCCTTCCTAGTGAAGATGCCGCTACCCATCTAAACAGCTTTGTTGATTTGTGTGATATGCAAAAGAATAAAGATGTGGACAATGATATTGTTAAACTTAAGCTCTTTCTGTTTTCGCTTAGAGATCGTGCTAAAGCTTGGTTTTCGTCTTTGCCTAAAAATAGTATTTTCCTCTAAGTATGTGCAAAGATGCTTTTATCTCTAAGTATTTTCCTCCCGCTAAGATCATCTCTCTTAGAAACGATATTATGAATTTTAAGCAACTTGATCATGAACATGTTGTACAATCTTGGGAGAGGATGAAATTAATGATACGTAATTGCCCTACACATGGTTTGAATTTATGCATGATTATACAAAAAATTTAGGCCGGATTGAATTTTGCTTCTAGAAATCTTTTAGATTCAGCCGCGGGAGGCACTTTTATGGAAATCACTTTAGGAGAAGCTACCAAACTCCTAGATAATATTATGGTTAATTATTCTCAATGGCACACGGAAAGATCTACTAGTAAAAAAGTGCATGCAATTGAAGAGATTAATGTTTTGAGTGGAAAGATGGATGAACTTATGAAATTGTTTGCTAATAAGAGTGCTCCTACTAATCCTAATGATATGCCTTTGTCTACTTTGATTGAGAATAATAATGAATCTATGGATGTGAATTTGTTGGTAGGAACAATTTTGGTAATAACGCGTATAGAGGTAATTTCCTTAGGCCGTTCTCTAGTAATTCCTCTAATAATTATGGTAATTCCGACAACAATTCTTATGGAAATTATAATAAGATGCCCTCTGATTTTGAATCTAATATTAAATAATTTATTAGTTCGCAAAAGAATTTTAATGCTTTGATTGAAGAAAAATTGCTTAAGATTGATGAGTTGGCTAGGAACGTGGATAGAATTTCGCTTGATGTTGATTCTTTGAAACTTAGATCTATTCCACCTAAGAATGATATCAATGAGTCTCTGAAAGCCATGAGAATTTCCATTGATGAGTGCAAAGAAAGGACCGCTAGGATGCATGCTAAGAAAGATTGCTTTGTGAAAGCATGTTCTTCTAGTTTTCATGACAATAAAGATGAAGATCTAAAAGTAATTGATGTGTCCCCTATTAAATCCTTGTTTTGCAATATGAATCTTGATAATGATGGGACTGGAGATGAGTCAACTTTAGTTAGAAGGCGTCCCAAAAATTCAGAGTTTTTAGACTGTGATGCAAAAATTGATAAAAGTGGGATTGAAGAGGTTAAAACTTTAGATAGCAATGAACCCACTATCTTGGATTTCAAGGAATTTAATTATGATAATTGCTCTTTGATAGATTGTATTTCCTTGTTGCAATCTGAGGGAGTCCTGGACTAAGGGGTCCTTGGGCGTCCTGCCTATTAACCATGGGCTGGACTAATGGGCCGTGAAGATGCAAAGACCGAAGACTGTACCCGTGTCCGGATGGGACTCTCCTTGGCGTGGAGGGCAATCTTGGCGATTAACTATGAAGATTCCATCTTATGTAATCGACTCTATGTAACCCTAGATCCCCTGGTGTCTATATAAACCGGAGGGTGTAGTCTGGAAAGGATATACTTAATACCGTAGTCATACAGGCTAGACTTCTAGGGTTTAGCCATTACGATCTCGTGGTGGATCAACTCTTGTAATACTCATATTCATCAAGATCAATCAAGCAGGAAGTAGGGTATTACCTCCATAGAGAGGGCCCGAACCTGGGTAAACATCGTGTCCCCTGTCTCCTGTTACCCTCAACCTTAGACGCACAGTTCGGGACCCCCTACCCGAGATCCGCCGGTTTTGACACCGACACTGGTGCTTTCATTGAGAGTTCCTCTGTGATGTCGCTGAAAGGTTTGATGGCCCCTTAAATCACCAGTAGTGACGCTGTCCAAGGAGAAACTTTCCTCCCCAGACAGATCTTTGCGTTCGGTGGCATCACACTGCGGGCCAACTCGTTTGGCCATCTGGAGCAGATCGAAAGCTACGCCCCTGGCCAGCAGGTCAGATTTGGGAGCCTGAGCTACGTTGTGGACACCCATGGAGACTTGATCTTCACCAGATTCGAGACCGCGGTAGCCGCTCCCGGTCACCCCGATGATCAAGAGCTAAATCTATCACCAGGCCGCATCCAGGAGATCGCTCCTCTAAATGCTCTAGCCCTAGATCCAGAGCAAGCGACGTGATCCAAGGACGGGAGGATCAACCCCACCGCGGAGGCCGCGGATTCCACAGCGTTGGAGCCGTACACAGACTTAACCTCTCACGGCGTCTTTGTCATCAGAACTCCGGACTCGTCTCCGGCCGTAAGTTCTGAACCACGTGAGCCAGCGGACGTTGAGCTTGATCGTTTATCGGTCTCCGAATTCAGCGCCGCAGACATCTTTGAGCACTCGCCTTTGCGCGATGTGCTAAATTCCTTAAAAACCTATCCTTGGCGGAGGACTCACAGACAAACTATATCCGGCTCGAACCAGGGGCCGACGGTGGAGAATTTTGCTTCCCACCCACCACCCACTTCATAGCCATAGTCGAGGATTCGACCGATACACTTGATTTTGACTCTGAGAACATTGACAACATGGACAATGACGCCGATGACAACGAAGACGCCGTTGATACAACTAATGAACAAGATGAACGGGAAGATGGGCAAGTCAGCCCTGTTAAACAGGCCACACACAAAGATTAGGAGGATGACAATTACCTTCCGCTCTCTGAGGATGAGGTGGGCCTTGAGGGAGTCTAGGATTAAGGGGTCCTCGGGCGTCCGGCCTGTTATCTATGGGCCGGACTGATGGGCCGTGAAGATATGAAGACCGAAGACTGTACCCGTGTCTGGATGGGACTCTCCTTGGCATGGAAGGCAAGCTTGGAGAACAACTATGAAGATTCCATCTTATGTAACCGACTCTATGTAACCCTAGATCCGTCGGTGTCTATATAAACCGGAGGGTGTAGTACAGAAAGGATATACTCAATACTGTAGTCATAGAGGCTAGACTTCTAGGGTTTAGCCATTACGATCTCGTGGTAGATCAACTCTTGTAACACTCATGTTCATAAAGATCAATCAAGCAGGAAGTAGGGTATTACCTCCATAGAGAGGGCCCAAACCTGGGTAAACATCGTGTCCCTTGTCTCCTGTTACCATCAACCTCAGACGCATAGTTCGGGACCCCCTACCCAAGATCCGCCGGTTTTGACACCGACATTGGTGCTTTCATTGAGAGTTCCTCGGTGTTCTCGCTGAAAGGTTTGATGGCCCCTTCAATCGTCAATAACGACGCTGTCTGTGGGGAAATTTTCCTCCCCGGACAGATCTTCGTGTTCGGCGGCTTCGCACTACGGGCCAACTCGTTTGGCCATCTGGAGCAGATCGAAAGCTACGCCCCTGGCCATCAGGCCAGATTCGGGAGCTTGAACTACGTCGCGGACTTCCATGGAGACTTGATCTTCGCCAGATTAGATACCGCGATAACCGCTCCCGATCACCCCGATGATCATGACCTAAATCTGTCATCGTGCCGCATCCAGGAGATCACTCCTGTAACCGCTCTGGCCCTAGAGCCAGAGCAGGCCACGCCATCCAAAGATGGGAGGATCAACCCCACCACGGAGGCCGCAGATTCCACGGCGTTGGAGCCGCACATGGACCCGGTCCCACATGTTCCGAACCATGTGAGCCCGCGGACGCCAAGCTTGATCGTTTATTGATCTTTGAATTCAGCGCCGCAGACATCTTCCAGTACTCACCTCTGGGCGATGTGCTAAACTCGTTAAAAAGCCTATCCTTGGCGGAGGACTCTCAGCCGAACTATATCCGGCTCGAACTAGGGGCTGACGATGGAGAATTTCTCTTCCCACTCGCCACCCACTTTATAGCCACGGTCGAGGATTCGACCGAAACACTTGATTACGACTCCGAGAATATTGACGGCATGGAAAATGATGCCGAAGACAACGAAGACCCCGTTGATACAACTAATGAACAAGATGAAAGGGACGATGGGCAGGATAGCCCCGGTAAACAGGCCACGCACGAAGATTCAGAGGATGACAAGTACCTTACGCTCTCTGAGGATGAGGTGAGCCTCGGCGCCGAGGATTTCATCGTGCCTGAGGAACCTCGTGAGCAGGAGTGCTTAAAGCGCCAACTAATAGCCACTGCAAGGAGCCTGAAGGAGAAACAACAGCAGCTTCAAGCCGACCAAGTTCTGCTTAATGATAGATGGACCGAAGTCCTAGCCGCTGAAAAATAAGGGCTTGGTGGCCTAGTCAAAATCTACCCGAAGCATAGATCGCTACCCCAGGGCGACGATAAGGCGCTCGAGCCCGTATGATCATCTCACAATGCGGCAAGTCGACCACAACTTGGTCCGGTTAAAGCGGCAACTCAAGCCGAACAACAGACCGCCCCACCTCGCCGTAAAGGCGAGAACAAAACAGCTCAAGGTTGTACATACAGCCTTCAAAAGGGCTGGGGTAGTAAAACAGGACACCCAAGAGCGATCTACGGATCGCAAGGACACACCTCGACACGCAACGATGGCCACCTATCCGGACGTGACAAACCTAGCCACGCCCGGGCTGAAAACCACAAATGGACTCCGTCCGAGGTACGCCGCAGCGTGGCCCAACATCGAGGTGCCGCACACCCTCTGTGCTTCACAAATGAAGTAATGGAGCCTGAATTCCCGGACGGGTTCAAACCCATAAATATCGAATCATACGATGGAACAACGGATCCCTCGGTATGGATTGAGGACTTCCTCCTCCATATCCACATGGCTCGTGGAGATGACCTTCACGCAATCAAATACCTACCACTAAAACTCAAAGGACCAGCTCGGTACTGGTTAAACAGTCTGCCGGAAAATTCTATTGGCAGATGGGAGGACTTGGAGGACGCCTTTCGCAACTACTTCCAAGGAACATATGTCCGGCCACCGGATGCTGATGACCTAAGTAACATTTTCCAGCAGCCCGGAGAGTCAGCAAGGAAGCTCTGGACCAGGTTCTTAGTTAAAAAGAACCAAATCGTCGACTGTCCGGACACGGAAGCCCTTGCGGCCTTTAAACACAGTGTGCAGGACGAATGGATTGCACGCCACCTCGGTCAAGAAGGACCTAGATCCATGACAGCCCTTACAACTCTAATGACCCACTTTTGCACAGGAGAAGACAGCTGGCTCGCTTGTAGAAGCAATAGCGCCAGCGACTCGGGCACTTCCGAAATCCGAGATGGCAATGGCAAGCCACGACGAAGCAAATACAACAATCGTAATGATAACGAAAGATCACGCGACACATCGGTTAACGCCGGATTCAGCAATCCCACGCCCAGTCAAAGGAAAAAGCCATTCAAGGCGAACAGAGACAGACCATCCAACCTAGACAGGATACTAGACCGACCCTGCCAGATTCACGGCCACCCCAATAAACCAGCTAATCATACCAACAGAAGCTGTTGGGTCCTCAAGCAGGCTGGCAAGCTCAACACCGAACACAAGGGAAGGGGGCCGCCAGGCAATAGGGACGACATAATGGTTCACCGGCTAAATGCAGAGGGCCAGAAGCAATTTTCCCCTGAAGGTCGATCAAATCCGGAACAGAAATAGCAGTTCGGCTTCCACCGCCCATCTCATATACACGATAAAGCTATACCGCACATACATAAGTACGCACTTAAGATACCATGGGCATCGGCGGAAGCACAATACAGATAAGTCTGCAAACATTCCGGTAACATTTTTATATACTTTCCTTTTTTGCATTCTTCAATACTTCTTAAAAGCAGGTAGCGCAAACGAGAAACACCTAAGACCGCCTCCATCGGAGTTCGGATCCATACACTCACCTATGGGGCTACTTCCTTCAAGGATTCCCCTCGCTGAGGACAGGCGGCGCAGACATGCGACAGGAGATCCAAAATAAACTTTTGTAGACCGCACTCTCTTTTTTAGAGCCAGTAACATGCCTTTTTCCTCTGCCTTCGACCCAAGGCTTGTCAAATGATCGAGGTCATGGCGTATATATATACATATATCAATTAATCATTGGCATATCGCTCAGGTCCCAGTTCACACTATCCGAATTAATTACCCGCGTCTTTCCGCAAATGAATAGGCCTCCCATGGTTGTTTCACAAATATACCCCGGCTTAACTTGCCAGGGGCTCGGTACGGGAACAAATGAGTTGCCAACAAAGTCCGAACAGCTTTTACAGCGTACTTTGACATCGCGAGTTTAGCCTTATATGCATCAGCTCTGAATCATGTCTTGGGTCATTAGTTGGGTTGCCCGGCTCCTGTGCTTGCTATCCTATGTTCCGCTCAGTAGAGAAAGCCAAAAACTGACTGTCATGATGCGGCGAGAGCTGGTCAACCACTCGATGACTTATCAGAGTCTCTAGCAATTCCTCCGTGTCACACGAAGGACCTCTTTTTCGGTCAATTATGTAAATGCATCATCTGAATAAGCCACATACATACTAGGTGCTATGTCGTAGACCCACCATAAAACTCCTATGGCTAAGTGAAAGTGTTAACGCCCTATAGTCTGGTTGCCTGGTTCGCCGCATTGACACCTCCTTCGCGGACCAAGACATTGGGTCAAGAGTGATCAGATGCTTTTTCGAACACCCTTGTACTTCCTACAAGGGGGCTGAAGCCGACGACTGGAAATCTTTCAGATTATATTAAAACGGACGCACAGGAGGAACACAAACTTTCGAGGAAAATATAAAAATAGATTCACTATAAAATTGTCTCGTACAATTCTTATACACCTCACTCGAACATTATGTCTTTCGAGCATTGACCCTCTATCAAACGGGCGGCTACTAGGACGTCTTCAAAATAATGCTCTGGTTCGTGGCGGTCCTTGCCCTTGGGCGGACTCTTCACCGCAACGTCGATGGCCTTCATATTCCCCCAGAATGTCTTGACTCGGGAAAACGCCATCCGTGCACCCTCAATGCACACCGATCACTTCATAGCGTTGATACGTGACACTGCGTCAACAAGCCGCTGCACCAAGCCAAAGTAACTGTTCGGAACATGCTCAGTTGGCCATAACCAGATTATGACGTTCTTCATAGCAGCATCGGATATCCTATGAAGCTCGGCCCACTGGGACATCTGCTCATTCAGCAACAGGGGGCGCTTCGAGGCGCCGAATTGTGACCACAAAAGCTTCTCTGTTGCGTACCCCTCTCGCGCCTGATAATATAGCGCCGCATCGGAAAAACTCTTCATCAAGTCTAAAAACTCGTCCGGAGAACTCCACAATTGGTTAAGCTGAGCATAGTTCGGATCGCCGAACTTAGCCTGTAGCAAAAATGGCTTACCAACCGCAATCTCCCCAGCTTGCCGGATCTCCTCACGGGCCGCTCTGGATTCAGACCGCGCTTCTCTTGCTTCTCGTAAGGCCTTTTCAATTTCAGCCGTTTTGGCTTCCTTCTCCTCAAGGAGCTCACAGCGGCTGGCAGCACTTTTTAGCTCGAGCACCATCATGGATATCTTCTCCTCGTCTTGACCCTGAGCAGCCTGTTCGGCTTCTAACTCAGTCGATGCCTTCTCGGCAGCCGCATTACTACACCGGGCCTGCTCCTTGGCCCAGGCTAGCTCCGCCCGAAGAATTTCAACGGCGGCAGCACCATCTATAGCCAGGTACAGTTTTCAGCGTCATGCTTATATCACAAAAATGTATGTACAGAGACTACTCTGAATACATACCTTGCGACTCGTCAAGACGCATATTGATCAACGTAATGTCATCCCCGGCCACATCAAGCTTCTGTTGGAGTTTGGCAATATCCGTTGTCTGGGAGGTAGCCAGGGGGAAGCAACATGTGTTCAAAGTTAATCAGATTACTCCTCCAAAATTTCTTATTGATCCTCCGTTCGCCTCCCATGGGAAGCCAACTTGAGTCTCAAGGGCTACTGTCTATACACAGGTGTATTTTCTGAATAAAACACAACTGCACATGTTACATTACAAACCTCGAAGCCTCTCAGTAGGCTCGCAAAGGCCTCATTCAATCCGCTCTTCGTGGATAGGACCTTTTCAACTACCATACCCATCAAGGTACGATGTTCCTCTAAAACGGACGCCTGCCGCATGATACGTCTCCGTCGTATCTACTTTTCCAAACACTTTTGCCCTTGTTTTGGACTCTAACTTGCATGATTTGAATGGAACTAACCCGGACCGACGCTATTTTCAGCAGAATTGCTATGGTGTTATTTATGTGCAGAAACAAAAGTTCTCAGAATGACCTGAAACTTCACGGAACATCTATTTGGAAATAATAAAAAAATCCTTGCAATAGATGAGGACCAGGGGGGCCACCACCTGTCCACGGGGGTGGGGGGCCCGCCTGTCCGCCTAGGGCGCGCCCCCCTACCTCGTGGCCGCCCTGGATATCCTCCGACCTCAACTCCAACTCTATATATTTGGTTTCAGGGAGAAAAAATCAGAGAGAAGAATTCATCGCATTTTACGATACGGAGCCGTCGCCAAGCCCTAAAACCTCTCGGGAGGGCTGATCTGGAGTCCGTTCGGGGCTCCGGAGAGGGGAATCCGCCGCCATCGTCATCATCAACCATCCTTCATCACCAATTTCATGATGCTCACTGCCGTGCGTGAGTGATTTCATCGTAGGCTTGCTGGACGGTGATGGGTTGGATGAGATCTATCATGTAATCGAGTTAGTTTTGTTAGGGTTTGATCCCTAGTATCCACTATGTTCTGAGATTGATGTTGCTATGACTTTGCTATGCTTAATGCTTGTCACTTGGGCCCGAGTGCCATGATTTCAGATCTGAACCTATTATGTTTTCATTAATATATGTGAGTTATTGATCCTATCTTGCAAGTCTATAGTCACCTGCTATGTGTTATGATCCGGCAACCCCGAAGTGACAATAATCGGGACCACTCCCGGTGATGACCGTAGTTTGAGGAGTTCATGTATTCACTATGTGTTAATGCTTTCGTCCGGTACTCTATTAAAAGCAGGCCTTAATATCCCTTAGTTTCCATTAGGACCCCGCTGCCACGGGAGGGTAGGACAAAAGATGTCATGCAAGTTCTTTTCCATAAGCACGTATGACTATATTTGGAATACATGCCTACATTACATTGATGAATTGGAGCTAGTTTTGTGTCACCCTATGTTATGATTGTTACATGATGAACCGCATCCGACATAATTCTCCATCACCGATCCATTGCCTACGAGCTTTCCATATATTGTTCTTCGCTTATTTACTTTTCTGTTGCTATTGCTATCATCACTACAAAATACCAAAAACATTACTTTTGCTACCGTTACCACTACTATCATATTACTTTGCTACTAAACACTCTGCTGCAGATATTAAGTTTCCAGGTGTGGTTAAATTGACAACTCAGCTACTAATACTTGAGAATATTCTTTGTCTCCCCTTGTGTTGAATCAATAAATTTGGGTTGAATACTCTACCCTCGAAAACTGTTGCGATCCCATATACTTGTGGGTTATCACCGCAGCATGTTCGTCAAGATAACCGGCGCCTCTGGGTCTCCGGAGGCAACCGCAGGAGTACGGTCACCCTTCAAAGGGATTCGTTTATTTGTATCCGGCTGCATTCCGGATTGTTCGGGGTCTTCATTATTGTCCCCCGGACCCTGGGCCACCGAAGTATCACCTTCGCATAACATCTCCATCGTTCCTTGCACCACTTGTTGGTCGGGGGAGACCCTCCGCGACGACACTTCAAAGTCGTCTGCTCTATTGGATGGAGAGTCCGGTGGAGGCGTCTCGCTTTCCATCATCTCCGGGAGAAGGTCCCCCGAGGAAGAGGATTGTAGAAGGGGACTACGTGCTGAGATGCAAACAAATACATATATTCCAGACATCATAGGAAAAGAATGGGATATGTTTAAAGCAACCTTGTTCACTTACGATTTGGACGGAGACTTGTCCTCATCACGTGACAGCACTTTGACGCCCTCCAGGTCCGAGCCTCCCTCCAGAGGCATTTTACCTCACTTAGGAGCTTGCTCCTCCCAATCTTCGGAGGCAGCCCTCTTCCCCCTAGGAGGGAAGGAGACGGCGCCCCCTTCTCTTTTGTCTTTGGATAAGGGTATTTTGATTTCTCCGGACACAAAGTCCGATATTCCTTGCGAGTTGGGGCCACTTTGGTCTTCTCACTCTCCGCCTCGCCCTCCTTCATAGGCATCTGGTATGGTGCCGGGGCCAGCATCCGTGTTAGAACAGGATTCGCTGGGCCCTCGGGCAGAGGGGTCGAACACATAATCAGTTCCGCTTTCTTTATCCAGCCCTGGAAGAAGATAACTGCTACCTCTTGAGCACTGCCTTGGTTTTCCCTTGAAGAGGGAAGGGTGATGCAGTAAAGTAGCATAAGTATTTCCCTCAGTTTTTGAGAACCAAGGTATCAATCCAGTAGGAGATCATGCTCGAGTCCCACGCACCTACACAAACAAATAAGAACATCGCAACCAACACGATAAAGGGGTTGTCAATCCTTTCACGGTCACTTACGTGGGTGAGATCTGATAGATATGATAAGATAATATTTTTGGTATTTTTATGATAAAGAGAAATAAAGATGCAAAGTAAAATAAACGGCAATAAAAATAACTAAGTGTTCGAAGATTAATATGCTGGAAGATAGACCCAGGGGGCATAGCTTTCACTAGTGGCTTCTCTCAAGAGCATAAGTATTACGGTGGGTAAACGAATTACTGCCGAGCAATTGATAGAATTGAGCATAGTTATGAGAATATATAGGTATGATCATGTATATAGGCATCATGTCCATGACAAGTAAACCGAAACGATTCTGCATCTACTACTATTACTCCACACATCGACCGCTATCCAGCATGCATCTAGAGTATTAAGTTCATAAGAACAGAGTAATGCCTTAAGTAAGATGACATGATGTAGAG
The DNA here is from genome assembly GCF_003073215.2 of Triticum urartu. NCBI lineage: Eukaryota > Viridiplantae > Streptophyta > Magnoliopsida > Poales > Poaceae > Triticum > Triticum urartu. The sequence continues at coordinate 382,391,268 of NC_053022.1, read as the reverse complement.
GGATAAACTCATGCAATATGATATAAACCCCATCTTTTTATCCCCGATGGCAACAATACAATACGTGCCTTGATGCCCCTGCTGTCACTAGGAAAGGACACCGCAAGATTGAACCCAAAGCTAAGCACTTCTCCCATTGCAAGAAAGATCAATCTTGTAGGCCAAACCAAACTGATAATTCAAAGATACTTGCAAAGATAACTGATCATACATAAAAGGATTCAGAGGAGATTCAAATATTGTTCATAGATAAACTTGATCATAAACCCACAATTCATCGGATCTCGACAAACACACCGCAAAAGAAGATTACATCGAATAGATCTCCAAGAAGATCGAGGAGAACTTTGTATTGAGATCCAAAGAGAGAGAAGAACCCATCTAGCTAATAACTATGGACCCGAAGGTCTGAAGTAAACTACTCACACATCATCGGAGAGGCTATGGTGTTGATGTAGAAGCCCTCCGTGATCAATGCCCCCTACGGCGGAGCGCCTGAAAAGGCCCCAAGATGGGATCTCACGGGTACAGAAGGTTGCGGCGGTGGAAATAGGGTTTTGGCTCCGTATCTGATGTTTCCACGGTATATGGGTATATATAGGAGGAAGAAGTACGTCGGTGGAGCAACCAGGGTGGAGGGCGCGCCTGGGGGTGGTGGGTGCGCCCCCTGCCTCGTGCCTTCCTCGTTGATTGCTTTACGTGGACTCCAAGTCCTCTGGATCACGTTTGTTCCGAAAATCACGTTCCCGAAGGTTTCATTCTGTTTGGACTCCGTTTGATATCCTTTTCCTTCGAAACACTGAAATAGGCAAAAAAACAGCAATTTGGGCTGGGCCTCGGGTTAATAGGTTAGTCCCAAAAATAAGATAAAAGTGTATAATAAATCCCATTAAACATCCAAAATAGAATATAATATAGCATGGAACAATCAAAAATTATAGATATGTTGGAGACGTACCAAGCATCCCCAAGCTTAATTCCTGCTCATCCTCGAGTAGTTAAATGATAAAAACTGAATTTTTGATGAGGAATGCTACTTAGCATAATTTTCAATGTAATTCTCTTAGTTGTGGTATGAATATTCAGATCCAAAAGATTTAAGACAAAATTTTAATATTGACATAAAAATAATAATACTTCAAGCATACTAACTAAGCAATTATGTCTTCTCAAAATAACATGGACAAAGAAAGTTATCCCTACAAAATCATATAGTCTGTCTATGCTTTATCTTCACCACACAAAGTATTCAAATCATGCACAACCCCGACGTCAAGCCAAGCATTTGTTTCATACTTTTGGTGTTATCAAACTTTTTCAATCTTCACGCAATACATGAGCATGAGCCATGGACATAGCACTATATGTGGAATAGAATGGTGGTTGTGGAGAAGACAAAAAAGGAGAAGATAGTCTCACATCAACTACGCATATCAATGGGCTATGGAGATTCCCATCAATAGATATCAATGTGAGCGAGTAGGGATTGCCATGCAACGGATGCACTAGAGCTATAAGTATATGAAAGCTTAACAAAGAAACTAAGTGGGTGTGCATCCAACTCGCTTGCTCATGAAGACCTAGGGCATTTTGAGGAAGCCCATCATTGGAATATACAAGCCAAGTTCTAAAATGAAAAATTCCCACTAGTATATGAAAGTGATATCATAGGAGACTCTATATCATGAAGATCATGGTGCTACTTTGAAGCACAAGTGTGGAAAAAGGATAGTAGCATTGTCCCTTCTCTCTTTTTATCTCATTTTTTGGGCCTTCTCCTTTTTTATGGCCTTTCTTTTTTTTCGTCCGGAGTCTCATCCTGACTTGTGGGGGAATCATAGTCTCCATCATCCTTTCCTCACTTGAGAAAGTGCTCTAATAATGATGATCATCACACTTTTATTTACAACTCAAGAATTACAACTCGATACTTAGAACAAAATATGACTCTATGTGAATGCCTCCGGCGGTGTACCGGGATGTGAAATGATTCATGGTGACATGTATGAAAGAATTATGAACGATGGCTTTGCCACAAATACGATGTCAACTACATGATCATGCAAGCAATATGACAATGATGAAGCGCGTCACAACAAACAGAACGGTGGAAAGTTGCATGGCAATATATCTCGGAATGGCTATGGAAATGCCATAATAGGTAGGTATGGTGGCTGTTTTGAGGAAGGCATATGGTGGGTTTAAGGTACCGGTGAAAGTTGCGCGATACTAGAGAGGCTAGCAATGGTGGAAGGGTGAGAGTGCGTATAATCCATGAACTCAACATTAGTCATAAAGAACTCATATACTTGTTGCAAAAATCTATTAGTTATCGAAACTAAATATTACGCACATGCTCCTAGGGGGATAGATTGGTAGGAAAAGACCATCGCTCGTCCCCGACCGCCACTCATAAGGAAGACAATCAATAAATAAATCATGCTCCGACTTCATCACATAACGGTTCACCATACGTGCATGCTACGGGAATCACAAACTTCAACACAATTATTTCTCAAATTCACAACTACTCAACTAGCATGACTCTAATATCACCATCTCCATATCTCAAAACAATTATCAAGTATCAAACTTGTCATAGTATTCAATGCACTTATATGATAATTTTTATTATTCCTAAAAGCAATTGCCATGTTGTTCTAAAGGACTCTCAAAATAATATAAGTGAAGCATGAGAGAACAATAGTTTCTATAAAACAAATCCACCACCGTGCTCTAAAAGATATAAGTGAAGCACTAGAGCAAAAACTATATAGCTCAAAAGATATAAGTGAAGCACATAGAGTATTCTAATAAATTCTGAATCATGTGTGTCTCTCTCAAAAGCTGTGTACAGCAAGGATGATTGTAGTAAACTAAAAGCAAATACTCAAATCATACAAGATGCTCCAAGCAAAACACATATCATGTGGTGAATAAAAATATAGCTCCAAGTAAAGTTACCGATGGACGGAGACGAAAGAGGGGATGCCTTCCGGGGCATCCCCAAGCTTTGGCTTTTTGGTGTCCTTTGATTACCTTGGGGTGCCATGGGCATCCCCAAGCTTAGGCTCTTGCCACTCCTTGTTCCATAATCCATCGAATCTCTACCCAAAACTTGAAAACTTCACAACACAAAACTCAACAGAAAATCTCATGAGCTCCATTAGCGAAAGAAAAAAAAACCACTTCAAGGTACTGTAATGAACTCATTCTTGATTTATATTGGTGTTAAACCTACTGTATTCCAACTTCTCTATGGTTTATAAACTCTTTTACTAGCCATAGATTCATCAAAATAAGCAAACAACACACGAAAAACAGAATCTGTCAAAAACAGAACAGTCTATAGTAATCTGTAGCTAACGAAAACTTCTGGAACCCCAAAAGTTCTAAAATAAATTGCTGGACGTGAGGAATTTATCTATTAATCATCTTCAAAAAGAATTAACTAAATAGATGTGACACCACGAGACCGATGCGCCAGGTGTCTTCCAGTTATTCGTTGTTGTTTCCTTGTCATTTGCTTGCGTGTTGCATCTTGCCATGATCATGTTGAGTGCATTGCCATATTTTTCTCTTATTGCATCATGTTCATCATTGGTTATGTTGCATTGCCATGCCCATATCCTTGTCATATTGCATTATGTTGTTGCCATGATCATCTTGTGCATTGCCCCTACATTATGTTTGTTGAATGCTCCATGTATGATCATGCATGATCACCTTCTCCTTCCTTCCCTTTCCTCCATTTTTGCAAGTGCCATCTTTCCCTCCCCCATTAATGTCCTACTTTTCCCCAATAATCTAGCACCACGGCCTGCCAGATTTCACATCTTTTGGAATTGTTTTGGTTAGGTTCAAAAATGCCTCAAGTTTGAATTGTATTCAAACTTGTTTTATTTTTTCCTCTAAAAAATCCCAAACCAATTTTGTTAAATTGTGTCTAATTCCAGGATTCCGTAAATATCCTTACTTCTTTCTAATTCATCCCCAATATTCCTGGACTTTTCCTTTCCTTAATCTGTGGATTTATTTACAGAGATGTTTGGCAAAAGGAAAGGGCTTCTTCCAGCCGCAGCCCACTTACCCGATCCACCTAGTAGGCCACCTACAGCAGCAGCCCGCTTAACACCCCCGTTCCTTTTCCCACTCAAAGCCGACCCAACCCTCTCTTCCACTCGTCCCACGTGGCAACGCAGGGCCCATCCGTCAGCGGGGAGACTGTAGCGTTCACCCCTTTTCTCCCACCTCTTCTCTCCTGCTTTACACGTTCGCCATGGCCACCCTGGCCGAGCCAGCTTGCCTCACCCTCCTATAAAACCAGCAGCCCTCGCCCTAGGGTTCCTCCTCCTCCCTCTTTTACCCTCTGCGCCGCCGCCACAGGTAAGGGGCACACACACACCTACTTTCCCGCCTCCGGGAGCCATGGCCGGCTCGGACATGACCTTGCTGCTGACCTAACCCTCCGTCGTGGCTTCCCCTTCGTCGTCTACTCGCTCGAGAACACTGCCTCGGACCCATTATGACGGCGAACCGCGCCCAAGGATCGCCAAGTCCGGCTACCTCCCTGTCATCCTCTTCCTCCCCTACTTCACGAACAACGCCTTCCCTCGTCGCTTTCGCTCGTCCCCGACCCCGATCGACTACGCCGAGCAACTCACGGTGAAGCTCCAATCATCCCAATCCCCTTCTCTGTTCTCGGTTGCCTGCATAGCCATCGTTCCACGCGTCTCCAGTTTCGGCCGCCATGGTCGTGACCTCGCGCTCGAGCTCGTGCACCTCGCTGCACGCCACTTCCGTCCGCACCACGCCGCCTTTGCATGCATCCCCACACATCCACAACACGCAGCTCGCGTCCCACGCCCGCGCTGCCGCTTCGCCCAGCACCACAGCCCCATGCTTGCCGTGTTTTGTGGCCATGGTCGCAAGCTTCTGCTCATCCACGAGCTCCTCGCACTCACACCCCTCCTACATATCACACACGCCATGCGCATGTCCGCAACAGCCTCATCATGCACAACAACATGCCCACCTCGTCCGCATGCCTTGCACAACTCCGCTGTAGCTCCTTATTCGCCGTGCTTCACCGCTATGGCCGCAGGATCATGCCTGCACACAACCACACATGCGCGCATGCATGCACTCGTCCCTTAGCAGCTCCTTCCTCCATTTCCACACCCCCGCTGGTGCTCTTCATCCGCTTTTTCCTCCGCGTTGCTTGTCGGCGTCTACTCCGAGCATCACCGGTCATCCATGGCCGAAAGCTCGTCTTGCACATTATTTGTATAAGTGGGCCCAGGCCACCGCGGTCTCCCTAAGCCCATCAGCCAGCCAAGCCCACCAAGTCCCTGTCTAACCTCTAACCCTAACCTACCAGATCCTCTCCCCTCGATCTCTCCCCTTCTTTCCTCCTAGCGCCGCTAGAGGAGGAGCCTGATCCCCATCTCACCCTCTCCCTCGCGAGCACCCTCCTTCCCCTTCCTATTCGCCTGCCTCGACATGGGGCCTTGCTCCACCACGCCGCCGCGCCTCCTGCCATGCCCTCCTCCTCGCCTTGAAGCCACGCGCCCTGGTCTTCTTCCTCGCGCTCCTTCCCATGGCCACGTGCCCCTCGAGCCAGCAGGACGATGCCCTGCCTCACTGTTGTTCGCCTCCGGCGAGCAGCCGCGCCATGGCCTTCCTCCTCCCACACCCTGCTCGTCGCCAGAGAGAGAGCCTCCTCACCGCCCCGTTGTGCACCGAAGGTCAGGGCCTCCATGGACGAGTTCTGCCGCGACCATGCCCCTGCGTCCCTGCGCATCTGCTGCTTCGTCGCCAGTCTCCAGCGCCTCCGCCGGCCTGGTTCGCCTCGCCGTTGTTGCTCTGCAAGCCTGCCTCCCTTCTGCTCTGTCCATTAGACCACCTTGGCCGTGTTTTGCCACTGCCTAGACCACCTTCAGCCGGGTGCCCTGCCTCCTGCTTCGGCCAGAGTTCCTTCACCTCCAAGTTGCTTCTCGAGCTGTCGCTCGAGGCTATAACCTCTGTGTGTGCTACCACCCCATGCATGTCGCCAAAGTACCACAATATCGATGACCACACAGACCGCCAAGACCGACTACGAGGATTCACCAAGTACCTTCGGATGCGCCAAGTTTGACTACATGGACCGCCAAGTTCCGCTTCGAACGTGTACGGCTACACCCGGTGATGCGACAAGTACCCCGACAACATGCACCACTACACCAAGACCGATTCGACAAGTACCCCGAGAACGTCTGTACCTCTACCGCCCCCGCGGGTCCGACAAAACCAAGTGTACAACTACCGTTGCCCCGAGGACGTTGGATCCGTCAAGTACCTCTCTGAGAACGAACATGTACCACTACTTCCACTTCTGTCGTCGAGGAACGATAGGACCACTACTTCCCACGAATGTCCTGAGAGTGTATACTTCCCCCGACAAACTCGAACCGCCCCGAAAATGCATGCTTCGAAGGTATAACCCCAAGACGAACGCCCGTGAATGGATGCATGTGTGTATGAGATGGTCTCATGTAACTGTTGCTCGCCACGTACGATGTATCTCTTGCGCGTTACCCGTTTCTGAGCCATCGACACGTGGGAACCTGGTAATCGGGAGCACCCCACCATTCATCGCATGACACGCTCCCATCACACTTTCTTTTGCACCGGCATCTCAATCGAGTTACCGGAACCGGAATGTTGCCGTGGCACCATTTCCGTTGTTGTTGCCATGGCACCCCTTTAGTTTCCGCCGCGATGACAAAATGCTTCATATCATGCGCATGTCAACTTTTTCATAAAATTTGCATAAACTTGCACATGTCATTCGCATCATGATAATAACATTTAAAATGTTTAAAATTGTTGTTTGCTTTAAATTGCTAAATGCATATGGGGATATACCAGAATTGTTGTTTGTTATTTCCAGCCTCATTTAAGCTTACCTAAATATTTAGTTTACTTATGCTCCACCTCTTGCCATGTTTAAACAACATTTAATTTTGTTGAGTAGTTTAAACGCGAGAGAACTAACTAATTGATGTGGTGTTTCGTCAATATGCAACTCATTGCATATTGAGCTCCACTTAATTTGTAGGATTGTTTGTGCATTTTGTCATGCCATGCCTCTTAAACCGGACATGCATCATACTTGGTTGTGCATCATGCCATGTTTATGTGATGGTTATTTGCTATGTTGTTTGCTTCTTTCCGGTGTTGCTTCTTCGGGTTAGTTCTGATAACGCCGCGTTTGTGAGGATTCGTTCGACTCCGTCTGTGTGTGTTCTTCATGGACTCGTTCTTCTTCCTTGCGGGATCTCAGGCAAGATGACCATACCCTCGAAATCACTTCTATCTTTGCTTGATAGTTGCTCGCTCTATTGCTATGCCGCGATGCCTACCACTTGCTTTATCATGCCTCCCATATTGCCATGTCAAGCCTCTAACCCACCTTTCCTAGCAAACCGTTGTTTGGCTATTGTTACCGCTTTGCTCAGCCCCTCTTATAGCATTGCTAGTTGCAGGTGAAGATGAAGTGATGTCGGTGTCAAAACCGGCGGATCTCGGGTAGGGGGTCCCGAACTGTGCGTCTAAGGCGGATAGTAACAGGAGGCAGGGGACACGATGTTTTACCCAGGTTCGGGCCCTCTTGATGGAGGTAAAACCCTACGTCCTGCTTGATTTATTCTTGATGATATGAGTATTGCAAGAGTTGATCTACCACGAGATCGGAGAGGCTAAACCCTAGAAGCTAACCTATGGTATGATTGTATGTTTCCCTACGGACTAAAACCCTCCGGTTTATATAGACACCGGAGGGAGCTAGGTTTACACAAGGTCGGTTACAAAGGAGGAGATATCCATATCCGTACTGCCTAGCATGCCTTCCACGCCAAGTAGAGTCCTATCCGGACACGGGATGAAGTCTTCAATCTTGTATCTTCATAGTCCAACAGTCCGGCTGTCCGGAGACCCCCTAATCCAGGACTCCCTCAGTAGCCCCCGAACCAGGCTTCAATGACGATGAGTCCGGCGCGCAGTGTTGTCTTCGGCATTGCAAGGCGGGTTCTTCTCCATATTTCGAATGTTCGTAAGCAGTGTCCGGCCTCATAAATGTTGAACCTCTTGGCTTCTGTGCCCAATAAGGGCTATCTCCCATGGGTCGCATGAATACGAGGCGCCAGGGAGTTTTTACATCCGCCCCTAGCCAGATAAATAAATTTCCTATCAAAGGGATGGGGATTCTTAGATCCGATCCATACCATCCTCCCCCCAGTGAGAATCCATCAGAGCGCATTTCAGAAAGATCCATTCTAGCATGGCCGACCTCCACAGCTCCTCCTCCCGCCCCTATAGCCCTAAGCCCGGTGATTGGGAGAGGTGTTCAGTCCCACACAGTCGATTAGTCGAACTGCAGACCAAGGGGTTTCTTCCTCCGGCATATATGGTGCCCGTTCGAGTCGGGCTTGCCACCTACAATGGCGGGGAGCAAGCGGAGATCTTTCCCAGTCCCTCTACGGGGGAGCGGGTCTGCCTTGTTCCTTATTTATTAAGGGGACTCGGATTTCCAATTCATCGATTCCTCCGCGGGCTCCTGGAGTTCTACGGCCTCCAATTACACAATTTCACCCCTGCCTCCATTCTACACATCGCTGGCTATGTTGCTCTCTTCGAGTTGTTCCTGGGCTGCGAGGCTCATTTCGAGCTGTGGAAAAGGCTATTTTGCCTCGTCCCTCGCACACAGAGGGGGTCACTTTATCAAGTGGACGGAGCTGAAGTGTGGCGCATCGCCGGAACCGGATACCTGTCCGGTACCCCGAAGAAGACGTCCGAAGACTGGCCTTTGGAATGGTTTTATATGGAGGACATTCCCCTTCCGGACCCTGTTCGGCGGGGTCTTCCTGAGTTCAACAATGCTCCTCTGAAGAAACGCCGAAGTTGGCGCCCACGGAGCCCCCAGGAGGAAGACAACGGAGAAGTCCTTTACCTAATGAACCGGATCAAAGCACTGGCTCAATCGGGATTGACAGTGATCGAAGTCATGTCGATATGCATAATGCGGGGAGTGCAACCATTTCAATATCGAGGGCACCCCTTGTGGTGTTTTAATGGGGCAGATGACGTCACCTGTTGCGGGCGTAAGGGTCCGGACAATGCCGCCGCCTTAGAAAAAATTATGTCTGAATTGTTCAAGGGAGAGGAAGAGGAATTAATCCGCATCAAGCCACAGGATGGATTCTCCATGTACAACCCTCCAAGCTGGGTGAGTTATATCTCCTTACTCCCATTCTTCCCGCACTCTTTGTCGTAGGTATTCACCTTGCCATTTTGCAGTAGGAACTGCAGAAAGCCATAAAGGAGGTCAGCAGCCCCTCTCCAGAACCAGAGGACCCTGACTGGGCCCTCGACTCGGGGCTCGAAGAAGGTCCGGATATATTCGTGGAGCTGATAGACCGGCAGTTCTATCAGTTAAGCTGCGATGATGCCATGGTGGCTATTACGGCCGACTATCCCGGACTGCTTCCTGCATCGCACGTAAGAAAAACCAAAAATACCAACTTCAAAAACTAGAATCCCCTTTCAAACACTTCACCTACCATATATACATGGTGTTTTTACAGGGAAGGCATTCGGGACACCCTGCCGAACCCGCAGCAACTCGCCAACAAGAGGCATCGAGGCCGGGCAGGCCAAAAAGGAAGGCGGTCAGGACGGAGACACTGGCGCAAAGGTATAACAGAAACCCCGCTCCGTGGTTATCGTCTTTCTCGAAATGCAATGACGCCCATGTTTCTTTAATAGAAAAAATGCTCGCCGGAATATGTCCAGTGATGCTGCCGATCACGCTTCTACCAGTCGGGCTCCAGGGCCGGACATAGAGGCGGAAGCCGATATGGAGCGGATGCCGGATAATCCCCCTACAGAGGATGCGGATAGATTATCCGCCACAAATTCAGAAGTGGAAAGCGCCATGAATCATAGGCGCCGCCGAGCCGTACTCTGCAACGCTTGTTTCTCACCAGAGGCATTTGATGCCTTCAATTCGGGAGAGGCGTACCTCCGTGCTGCTCAAGATGGTCTAGCCAGAGCCACGGATCAGTATGTAAAGGATGTACAGGTAAGTAAATCTGATGATTATATGTATCAGTAGCCCCTGAGACTTGAAACAGTTAGTAGAACTGATTTAAGGATCATCTTTATTGTGCAGGTTCTTACAGAGAAGAATACTCAGCTGTCACAGGAGCTGGAAGAATGCAAGACCCAACTGCGGGCCGCTGTTGCCGCATTGAAGGAACCTAAAAAGTCCCCCGCTGGTAACATTTACTTTAAAGAATGTTGGTTACCATATAGTGTGAGGTGTGGCTGTAGATCTAACAATAGATGTTGCAGATGAATCCGGAGAAAATCCGGAGGACCAGCATGTCATGTGACAGCTAAAGGCTGGCGAACGCGTGCTGACTGAGGTCAGCCAAGAGAAAAACAATCTCCAAGATGCCAATACCAAGCTGAGCGTGGAACTGAAAGATGTTCGAGCCCAGCTTGCAGACTCCGAGAAGGAGAATAAGCGGCTTCGACGCGGCATTTTCAGTAAGTGCTTGAACGAATCCTTTTGAAGGAGTTTGGCGAAGAAAACCGGCAAACAACGTTATGTCTGTAGGTATGCTGACGGGTCGTCACGCGGAGGAAATGCCCGGGTCTATGGGTGATCTTCTATCCGAGCTCTCACAACTGCACGAATAAGTTCGGTAGGTGATGCAAGGTGTTGCCCAGGCCTTGTGGCCATCCATCTCCCTGCCAGAAGGCATTGCAGAGCTTACGGAGAAGCTCAAGGGAGCCCGGCGGCGCTTCTGATTATGGAAGATATCGGCCTGCCGTCAAGGTGCCAGGGAAGCCTGGGCCATGGTGAAGACACGGTATACCAAGGCTGACCCAAATCACATGGCCGAGGTTGGACCTGTGGGGCCCGACAGAAAAGAGATCCCCGTTAGCTTAGTGTATGGGCAAGTAGAATTAGCTGCAAAGTATTCCCAATAGGATTGTAGGCTAGACCACCTGTTGGATGGTATAGAATAGGAATTTAGTCAGTCTGCATGACTATGTAATTAAAGTGACATGTATAATGCCTTCTAGCCAGATTGTAGATCATTTCTCATGGCGGACCTTTTCGCTTCAACCTCGGGACCAAATAGTCCGGAGTGTATCCGAATACCCGCTCAGTTATATAAGAACCGGGATATGCGTGGAGACCAGGCATAGGGGTCATTAGTTCTTGAACAGACAAGTGCCCAACTAGTTATGTTATATTACATGGGTAGTAAGAAACATCTTCCAGGGAGAATAGTTCCGTTATGGGTTCCTTTCCTTGGGTACGCATGCCCTAACGTGCATGTCCGGACTGCGATAAGAAGCGCAGGAAAAAACATCTGGGGGCACATATGGAAAATGGATAAAAATCATCTTTTGTTCACCGGCCGAATATTCCCTTAAGAACGCTAGCTTTCGGCTTCACCCAGTCTGAGGTACACATCCGACTGACCCGGTAGTAACAATCGCAGAGGTGCTCCCCTTATGCCCTAACCGAATTAACGGGAACGTAGGGCATAAACACAAGATCCAGGCAACCCAGCTTCGCCAAAACTTAAGTCATATCGATGCATATAATGGCGACAAAAGGTACATGCGGAAGTATAACACATGTGCGGGGCATGAGGCCCAGATAAATAATTAAGCTTCTGTGAAAGAAGCCCCCAGGTATGATGAGTGCGGCTAGCGCATCTATAATGTGCAAGCGAGGCACAAGTTGGCCCTTGAAGGCCTAGAGAAAGAATAAAAGAAAGAAAGAAAGAAAAACAAGACAGATAATGTATATGCAAAAAATAGATAAAGGAAGGAGATGAACATAGAGTCTGGCGCTAGGCGTAGAATCTTCGGAGCCTGGGCGCGTTCCATGGGTTTGGCTCGAGTCGATTATTCGATGCATCCCGCAGACGGTACGCTCCCCCAGTCAGAACTTGGTCAATAATGAAGGGATCTTCCCATTTGGGCTCGAGCTTGTTCTTTTTCTTATCCGGCAGGCGTAGAACTAGTTCGCCAACTTTATAAGTTTTGGCCCGTACTTCTCTGCTTTGGTATCTGCGAGCCTATTGCTGATAAAATGCGGAACGAGCTTTTGCCACGTCGCGCTCCTCCTCCAGGGTGTCCAGACTATCCTGCCGATCGAGCTTGGCTTATCTTTCTTCATACATGCGCACTCGAGGTGAGTCATGAATTATGTCACAGGGCAAGACTACCTCTGCGCCATACACCATAAAGAAGGGTGTATATCCAGTACTATGATTCGGCGTGGTCCGTAGCCCCCAGAGTACGGAGTCGAGCTCCTCTACCCAGTGCGTGTTAGACTCTGTTAATGACCGCACTAATCTGGGTTTAATGCCACTCATTATAAGACCATTTGCTCGCTCAACCTGGCCATTGGTCTGTGGGTGATAGACTGAAGCATAATCGAGCTTGATGCCCATTTTGCTGCACCAGAGTTTTACCTCATCGGTCGTGAAGTTCGTGCCGTTAACAGTGATGATGCTGTGGGGTACGCCATAACGGTGTACGACCCCGGATATGAAGTCTATCACCAGTCCAGATTTGGCTGTTTTAACAGGTTTGGCCTCTATCCATTTGGTGAATTTATCCACCATGAACAGTAAGTATTTTTTTCTTGTGGGTTCCCCCTTTAAGGGGTCCAACCATGTCAAGCCCCCAGACCGCGAAGGTCCATGTAATGGGGATTGTTTGGAGGGCGGTGGGTGGCATGTGGCTTTGATTTGCAAAGAGATGGCAACCGGCGCAACGTTGGACCAAGTCATGTGCATCTGCCCGGGCCGTTGGCCAATAGAATCTTGTACGGAAGGCCTTGCTTACAAGAGCCCGAGCTGCAGCGTGGTGACCGCCGAGTCCGGCGTGAATTTCTGCCAAAAGGTTCTGCCCTTCCTCTTCGGAGATGCACTTTTGAAGGACTCCGGTAGTGTTTTTTTTGTACAATTCTCCCTCATGGACCCTGTAGGCCTTGGATCGCCGCACTATGCAGCGTGCCTCATTTTGGTCCTCCGGAAGTTCCTGTCTAGTTAGGTAGGCCAGGAATGGTTCTGTCCACGGGGCAATGACGGCCATTATTACGTGGGCTGAAGGTGTTATTTCGGTGGCGGAGCCTCCGATTGTGTCAGAGTGTTCGGTATCGGGTATTTTGGCCGGGTCCGGACTATTGTTACCGGTGTCCCCTTCCCATACTACGGATGGCTTGAATAGCCTCTCCAAAAATATGTTGGGGGCGACCGCATCGCGTTTTGCCCCGATGTGGGCGAGGATATCCGCCGCCTGATTGTTTTCCCGAGCCACATGGTGAAATTCGAGCCCCTCGAACCGAGCTGACATTTTTGGGACAGCGTTTCGATAGGCCGCCATTTTCGGATCCTTGGCGTCGAAGTCTCCATTTATTTGGGATATTACGAGGTTTGAATCACCACGCACCTCCAGACGTTGAATGCCCATGGAGACTGCCATCCGAAGACCATGCAACAGAGCTTCATATTTGGCTATGTTGTTGGAGTTTGCATACAATATTTGCAGTACATATTGAACGGTATCTCCGGTTGGGATGTCAGGACGACGCCAGCCCCTAGACCAGCCAGCATTTTGGAACCGTCGAAGTGCATGATCCAATTGGAGTATGCGCCGTACTCTTTAGGGAGTTTGGCCTCCGTCCATTCGGCGACGAAGTCGGCCAATACTTGCGACTTAATGGCTCGCCGAGGTTTGTATGTTATGTCGAACGGGAGGAGCTCAATGGCCCATTTGGCAATCCGGCCCGTAGCATCGCAGTTGTTTATGATATCATTAAGTGGCACTTCCGAGGCTACTGTAATCGAACACTCTTGAAAGTAGTGTCGCAGCTTCCGGGATGCCATGAATACCGCATAGGCTATCTTTTGATAATGTGGGTACTGTGATTTGCATGGAGTGAGGGCAGTGGATACATAGTATACCGGCTTTTGAAGAGGGAATTTGTGTCCGTGCGCTTCTCGTTCGACGACGAGCAGTGCGCTTACAACTTGATGAGTTGCCGCAATGTATAATAGCATGGGTTCGCCGATGTTTGGTGCTGCCAGGATTGGGTCAGTTGCCAGTATGGCTTTTATTTCTTCCAATCCGGCTGTGGCAGCATCCGTCCACTCGAAGTGTTCGGTGCGCCGAAGGAGGCGATAAAGGGTAATGCCTTTTCTCCTAAACGGGATATAAAGCGGCTTAGAGCCGCCACACATCCAGTTAACTTCTGGATTTGTTTGAGGTCTTTTGGGGTAGCCAACTATGACAAAGCTCGGATTTTGGCCAGATTAGCCTCAATACCTCTACTGGAGACAATGAAACCCAGGAGCTTTCCGGCTGGTACACCGAAAACGCATTTTTCCGGATTGAGCTTGATGTCATATGTTCGGAGGTTGTCGAACATGAGCCTCAAGTCATCTATCAGAGAGTCAACGTGTTTGGTTTTGACGACCACATCATCTACGTATGCCTCTACTGTTTTGCCGATTTGTTTCTCCAGACATGTCTGAATCATGCGCTGATATGTTGCGCTGGTGTTTTTGAGACCAAAAGGCATTGTGTTGAAACAGAAGGGACCGTATGGTGTGATGAACGTAGTTGCGGCTTGGTCGGACTCCGCCATCTTGATTTGGTGGTAACCAGAGTATGCGTCGAGGAAACACAATGACTCGTGTCCTGCGGTAGCATCAATAATTTGATCGATGCGGGGGAGGGGGAAGGGATCCTTTGGGCAAGCTTTATTGAGGTCCGTGAAATCGACACAAATGCGCCATGATTTATCCTTCTTTGGTACCATCACCAGGTTTGCTAGCCAGTCCGGGTGTTTTATTTCTCTGATGAATCCGGCCTCCAATAACTTGGCTAGTTCCTCTTGAAGGAAATATGCCCTAGAGGCAATAATAAAGTTATTATTTATTTCCTTATATCATGATAAATGTTTATTATTCATGCTAGAATTGTATTAATCGGAAACATAATACATGTGTGAATACATAGACAAACAGAGTGTCACTAGTATGCCTCTACTAGACTAGCTCGTTAATCAAAGATGGTTATGTTTCCTAACCATGGACAAAGAGTTGTTATTTGATTAACGGGATCACATCATTAGGTGAATGATCTGATTGACATGACCCATTCCATTAGCTTAGCACCCGATCGTTTAGTATGTTGCTATTGCTTTCTTCATGACTTATACATGTCCTATGACTATGAGATTATGCAACTCCCGTTTACCGGAGGAACACTTTGTGTGCTACCAAACGTCACAATGTAACTGGGTGATTATAAAGGTGCTCTACAGGTGTCTCCAAAGGTACATGTTGGGTTGGCGTATTTCGAGATTAGGATTTGTCACTCCGATTGTCGGAGAGGTATCTCTGGGCCCTCTCGGTAATACACATCACATAAGCCTTGCAAGCATTGCAACTAATGAGTTAGTTGTGAGATGATGTATTACGGAACGAGTAAAGAGACTTGCCGGTAACGAGATTGAACTAGGTATTGAGATACCGACGATCGAATCTCAGGCAAGTAACATACCGATGACAAAGGGAACAACGTATGTTGTTATGCGGTCTGACCGATAAAGATCTTCGTAGAATATGTAGGAGCCAATATGAGCATCCAGGTTCCGCTATTGGTTATTGACTGGAGACGTGTCCCGGTCATGTCTACATTGTTCTCGAACCCGTAGGGTCCGCACGCTTAAGGTTTCGATGATAGTTATATTATGAGTTTATGAGTTTTGATGTACTGAAGGAGTTCCGAGTCCCGGATGGGATCGGGGACATGACGAGGAGTCTTGAAATGGTCGAGACATATAGATTGATATATTGGAAGCCTATATTTGGATATCGGAAGTGTTTCGGGTGAAATCGGGATTTTACCGGAGTACCGGGAGGTTACCAGAACCCCCCGGGAGGTATATGGGCCTTAGTGGGCCTTAGTGGAAGAGAGGAGAGGTGGCCAGGGCTGGGCTGCGCGCCCCTCCCCCTAGTCTGAATAGGACAAGGAGAGGGGGGCGGCGCCCCCCTTCCTTCTCTCTCTCCTCTTTCCCCCCTCCCGAATCCTATTCCAACTAGGAAAGGGGGGGAATCCTACTCCCGAAGGGAGTAGGACTCCTCCTGGCGCGCCCTCTCCTGGCCGGCCGCACCCCCCCTTTGATCCTTTATATACGGAGGCAGGGGGCACCCCTAGAGACACAAGTTGATCCACGTGATCATATTCTTAGCCGTGTGCGGTGCCCCCTTCCACCATAGTCCTCGATAATATTGTAGCGATGCTTAGGCGAAGCCCGGCGACGGTAGTACATCAAGATCGTCACCACGCTGTCGTGCTGACGGAACTCTTCCTCGACACTTTGCTGGATCGGAGTCCGGGGATCGTCATCGAGCTAAACGTGTGCTACAACTCGGAGGTGCCGTAGTTTCGGTGCTTGATTGGTCGGGCCGTGAAGACGTACGACTACATCAACCACGTTGTGCTAACGCTTTCGTTGTCGATCTACAAGGGTACGTAGATCACACTCTCCCCTCTCGTTGCTATGCATCACCATGATCTTGCGTGTGCGTAGGAATTTTTTTTGAAATTACTACGTTACCCAACAGTGGTATCAGAGCCTAGGTTTTATGTGTTGATGTTATTTGCACGAGTAGAACACAAGTGAGTTGTGGGCGATATAAGTCATACTGCTTACCAGCATGTCATACTTTGGTTCGGCGGAATTGTTGGACGAAGCGGCCCGGACCGACATTACGCGTACGCTTACGCGAGACCGGTTCTCCCGGCGTGCTTTGCACAAAGGTGGCTAGCGGGTGACAGTTTCTCCAACTTTAGTTGAATCGAGTGTGGCTACGCCCGGTCCTTGCGAAGGTTAAAACAGCACCAACTTGACAAACTATCGTTGTGGTTTTGATGCATAGGTAAGATTGATTCTTGCTTAAGCCCGTAGCAGCCACGTAAAACTTGCAACAACAAAGTAGAGGACGACTAACTTGTTTTTGCAGGGCATGTTCTGATGTGATATGGTCAAGACATGATGCTAAATTTTATTGTATGAGATGATCATGTTTTGTAACCGAGTTATCGGCAACTGGCAGGAGCCATATGGTTGTCGCTTTATTGTATGCAATGCAATCGCGCTGTAATGCTTTACTTTATCACTAAGCGGTAGCGATAGTTGTGGAAGCATAAGATTGGCGAGACGACAACGATGCTACGATGGAGATCAAGGTGTCGCGCCGGTGACGATGGTGATCATGACGGTGCTTCGAAGATGGAGATCACAAGCACAAGATGATGATGGCCATATCATATCACTTATATTGATTGCATGTGATGTTTATCTTTTATGCATCTTATCTTGCTTTGACTGACGGTAGCATTATAAGATGATCTCTCACTAATTATCAAGAAGTGTTCTCCTCAGTATGCACCATTGTGAAAGTTCTTCGTGCTGAGACACCACGTGATGATCGGGTGTGATAGGCTCTACGTTCAAATACAATGGGTGCAAAACAGTTGCACACGCGGAATACTCAGGTTATACTTGACGAGCCAAGCATATATAGATATGGCCTCGGAACACGGAGACCGAAAGGTTGAGCGTGAATCATATAGTAGATATGATCAACATAGTGATGTTCACCAATGAAGCTACTCCATCTCACGTGATGATCGGACATGGTTTAGTTGATTTAGATCACGTAATCACTTAGAGGATTAGAGGGATGTCTATCTAAGTGGGAGTTCTTTAAGTAATATGATTAATTGAACCTAAATTTATCATGAACTTAGTACCTAATAGTATCTTGCTTATTCATGTTTGATTGTAGATAGATGGCCCGTGCTGTTGTTCCGTTGAATTTTAATGCGTTCCTTGAGAAAGCAAAGTTAAAAGATGATGGTAGCAATTACACGGACTGGGTCCGTAACTTGAGGATTATCCTCATTGCTGCACAGAAGAATTACGTCCTGGAAGCACCGCTGGGTGCCAGGCCTGCTGCTGGAGCAACACCAGATGTTATGAACGTCTGGCAGAGCAAAGCTGATGACTACTCGATAGTTCGGTGTGCCATGCTTTACGGCTTAGAATCGGGACTTCAACGACGTTTTGAACGTCATGGAGCATACGAGATGTTCCAAGAGTTGAAGTTAATATTTCAAGCAAATGCCCGGATTGAGAGATATGAAGTCTCCAATAAGTTCTATAGCTGCAAGATGGAGGAGAACAGTTCTGTCAGTGAGCATATACTCAAAATGTCTGGGTATAATAATCACTTGATTCAATTGGGAGTTAATCTTTTAGATGATTGCGTCATTGACAGAATTCTCCAATCACTGCCACCAAGCTACAAGAGCTTCATGATGAACTATAATATGCAAGGGATGAATAAGACTATTCTCGAGCTCTTCGCAATGCTGAAAGCTGCGGAGGTAGAAATCAAGAAGGAGCATCAAGTGTTGATGGTCAACAAGACCACTAGTTTCAAGAAAAAGGGCAAAGGGAAGAAGAAGGGGAACTTCAAAAAGAACAGCAAGCAAGTTGCTGCTCAAGAGAAGAAACCCAAACCTGGACCTAAGCCTGAAACTGAGTGCTTCTACTGCAAGCAGACTGGTCACTGGAAGCGGAACTGCCTCAAGTATTTGGCGGATAAGAAGGATGGCAAGGTGAACAAAGGTATATGTGATATACATGTTATTGATGTGTACCTTACTAATGCTCGCAGTAGCACCTGGGTATTTAACACTGGTTCTGTTGCTAATATTTGCAACTCGAAACAGGGACTACAGATTAAGCGAAGATTGGCTAAGGACGAGGTGATGATGCGCGTGGGAAATGGTTCCAAAGTCGATGTGATCGCAGTCGGCACGCTACCTCTACATCTACCTTCGGGATTAATATTAGACCTAAATAATTGTTATTTGGTGCCAGCGTTAAGCATGAACATTATATCTGGATCTTGTTTGATGCGAAACGGTTATTCATTTAAATCAGAGAATAATGGTTGTTCTATTTACATGAGTAATATCTTTTATGGTCATGCACCCTTAAAGAGTGGTCTATTCTTATTAAATCTCGATAGTAGTGACACACATATTCATAGTGTTGAAACCAAAAGATGCAGAGTTGATAATGATAGTGCAACTTATTTGTGGCACTTCCGTTTAGGTCATATCGGTATAAAGCGCATGAAGAAACTCCATACTGATGGGCTTTTGGAACCACTTGATTATGAATCACTTGGTACTTGCGAACCGTGCCTTATGGGTAAGATGACAAAAACACCATTCTCCGGTACTATGGAGAGAGCAACAGATTTGTTAGAAATCATACATACAGATGTATGTGGTCCGATGAATGTTGAGGCTCGTGGCGGATATCATTATTTTCTCACCTTCACAGATGACTTAAGAAGATATGGGTATATCTACTTAATGAAACACAAGTCTGAAACGTTTGAAAAGTTCAAAGAATTTCAGAGTGAAGTTGAAAATCATCGTAACAAGAAAATAAAATTCCTACGATCTGATCGTGGAGGAGAATATTTGAGTTACGAGTTTGGTGTACATTTGAAACAATGTGGAATAGTTTTGCAACTCACGCCACCCGGAACACCACAGCGTAATGGTGTGTCCGAACGTCGTAATTGTACTTTACTAGATATGGTACGATCTGTGATGTCTCTTACTGATTTACCGCTATCGTTTTGGGGATACGCTCTAGAGACGGCCGCATTCACGTTAAATAGGGCACCATCAAAATCCGTTGAGACGACGCCTTATGAACTGTGGTTTGGCAAGAAACCAAAGTTGTCGTTTCTGAAAGTTTGGGGCTGCGATGCTTATGTGAAAAAGCTTCAACCTGATAAGCTCGAACCCAAATCGGAAAAATGTGTCTTCATAGGATATCCAAAGGAAACTATTGGATACACCTTCTATCACAGATCCGAAGGCAAGACTTTTGATGCTAAATTCGGAAACTTTCTGGAGAAGGAGTTTCTCTCGAAAGAAGTGAGTGGGAGGAAAGTAGAACTTGACGAGGTAACTATACCTACTCCCTTATTGGAAAGTAGTACATCACAGAAATCTGTTTCTGTGACACCTACACCAATTAGTGAGGAAGCTAATGATAATGATCATGAAACTTCAGAACAAGATACTACTGAACCTCGTAGATCAACCAGAGTGAGATCTGTGCCAGAGTGGTACGGTAATCCTGTTCTGGAAGTCATGCTACTAGATCATGATGAACCTACGAACTATGAAGAAGCGATGGTGAGCCCAGATTCCGCAAAATGGCTTGAAGCCATGAAATCTGAGATGGGATCCATGTATGAGAACAAAGTATGGACTTTGGTTGACTTACCCAATGATCGGCAAGCAATTGAGAATAAATGGATCTTCAAGAAGAAGACGAACGCTGACGGTAATATTACTGTCTACAAAGCTCGACTTGTCGCAAAAGGTTTTCGGCAAGTTCAAGGGATTGACTACGATGAGACCTTCTCACCCGTAGCGATGCTTAAGTCTGTCCGAATCATGTTAGCAATTGCCGCATTTTATGATTATGAAATTTGGCAGATGGATGTCAAAACTGCATTCCTGAATGGATTTCTGGAAGAAGAGTTGTATATAATGCAACCAGAAGGTTTTGTCGATCCAAAGGGAGCTAACAAAGTGTGCAAGCTCCAGGATCCATTTATGGACTGGTGCAAGCCTCTCGGAGTTGGAATAAACGCTTTGATAGTGTGATCAAAGCATTTGGTTTTATACAGACTTCTGGAAAAGCCTGTATTTACAAGAAAGTGAGTGGGAGCTCTGTAGCATTTCTGATATTATATGTGGATGACATATTACTAATTGGAAATAATATAGAATTTCTGGATAGCATAAAGGGGTACTTGAGTAAGAGTTTTTCAATGAAAGACCTCGGTGAAGCTGCTTACATATTAGGCATTAAGATCTATAGAGATAGATCAAGACGCTTAATTGGACTTTCACAAAGCACATACCTTGACAAAGTTTTGAAGAAGTTCAAAATGGATCAAGCAAAGAAAGGGTTCTTGCCTGTGTTACAAGGTGTGAAGTTGAGTCAGACTCAATGCCCGACCACTGCAGAAGATAGAGAGAAAATGAAAGATGTTCCCTATGCTTCAGCCATAGGCTCTATCATGTATGCAATGCTGTGTACCAGACCTGATGTGTGCCTTGCTATAAGTCTAGCAGGGAGGTACCAAAGTAATCCAGGAGTGGATCACTGGACAGCGGTCAAGAACATCCTAAAATACCTGAAAAGGACTAAGGATATGTTTCTCGTTAATGGAGGTGACAAAGAGCTAATCGTAAATGGTTACGTCGATGCGAGCTTTGACACTGATCCGGACGATTCTAAATCGCAAACTGGATACGTATTTACATTAAACGGTGGAGCTGTCAGTTGGTGCAGTTCTAAACAAAGCGTCGTGGCAGGATCTACGTGTGAAGCAGAATACATAGCTGCTTCGGAAGCAGCAAATGAAGGAGTCTGGATGAAGGAGTTCATATCCGATCTAGGTGTCATACCTAGTGCATCGGGTCCAATGAAAATCTTTTGTGACAATACTGGTGCAATTTCCTTGGCAAAGGAATCCAGATTTCACAAGAGAACCAAGCACATCAAGAGACGCTTCAATTCCATCCGGGATCTAGTCCAGGTGGGAGACATAGAGATTTGCAAGATACATACGGATCTGAATGTAGCAGACCCGTTGACTAAACCTCTTCCACGAGCAAAACATGATCAGCACCAAGGCTCCATGGGTGTTAGAATCATTACTGTATGATCTAGATTATTGACTCTAGTGCAAGTGGGAGACTGAAGGAAATATGCCCTAGAGGCAATAATAAAGTTATTATTTATTTCCTTATATCATGATAAATGTTTATTATTCATGCTAGAATTGTATTAACCGGAAACATAATACATGTGTGAATACATAGACAAACAGAGTGTCACTAGTATGCCTCTACTAGACTAGCTTGTTAATCAAAGATGGTTATGTTTCCTAACCATGGACAAAGAGTTGTTATTTGATTAACGGGATCACATCATTAGGCGAATGATCTGATTGACATGACTCATTCCATTAGCTTAGCACCCAATCATTTAGTATGTTGCTATTGCTTTCTTCATGACTTATACATGTTCCTATGACTATGAGACTTTGTGTGCTACCAAACGTCACAACGTAACTGGGTTATTATAAAGGTGCTCTACAGGTGTCTCCAAAGGTACATGTTGGGTTGGCATATTTTGAGATTAGGATTTGTCACTCCGATTGTCGGAGAGGTATATCTGGGCCCTCTCGGTAATACACATCACATAAGCCTTGCAAGCATTGCAACTAATGAGTTAGTTGTGAGATGATGTATTACGGAACGAGTAAAGAGACTTGCCGGTAACGAGATTGAACTAGGTATTGAGATACCGACGATCGAATCTCGGGCAAGTAACATACCGATGACAAAGGGAACAACGTATGTTGTTATGCGGTCTGACCGATAAAGATCTTCATAGAATATGTAGGAGCCAATATGAGCATCCAGGTTCCGCTATTGGTTATTGACCGGAGACGTGTCTCGGTCATGTCTACATTGCTCTCGAACCCGTAGGGTCCACACGCTTAAGGTTTCGATGACAGTTATATTATGAGTTTATGAGTTTTGATGTACCGAAGGAGTTCGGAGTCCCGGATGGGATCGGGGACATGACGAGGAGTCACGAAATGGTCGAGACATAAAGATTGATATATTGGAAGCTTATATTTGGATATCGGAAGTGTTCCGGGTGAAATCGGGATTTTACCGGAGTACCGGGAGGTTACCGGAACCCCCCCGGGAGGTATATGGGCCTTAGTGGGCCTTAGTGGAAGAGAGGAGAGGTGGCCAGGGCTGGGCCGCGCGCCCCTCCCCCCTAGTCCGAATAGGACAAGGAGAGGGGGGCGGCGCCCCCCTTCCTTCTCTCTCTCCTCTTTCCCCCCTCCCGAATCCTATTCCAACTAGGAAAGGGGGGAATCCTACTCCCGGAGGGAGTAGGACTCCTCCTGGCGTGCCCTCTCCTGGCCAGCCGAACCCCCCCCCCTTTGATCCTTTATATACGGAGGCAGGGGGCACCCCTAGAGACACAAGTTGATCCACGTGATCATATTCTTAGCCGTGTGCGGTTCCCCCTTCCACCATAGTCCTCGATAATATTGTAGCGGTGCTTAGGCGAAGCCCTGCGACGGTAGTACATCAAGATCGTCACCACGCCGTCATGCTGACGGAACTCTTCCCCGACACTTTGCTGGATCGGAGTCCGGGGATCGTCATCGAGCTGAACGTGTGCTACAACTCGGAGGTGCCATAGTTTCGGTGCTTGATCGGTCGGGCCGTGAAGACGTACGACTACATCAACCACGTTGTGCTAACGCTTCCGTTGTCGATCTACAAGGGTACGTAGATCACACTCTCCCCTCTCGTTGCTATGCATCACCATGATCTTGCGTGTGCGTAGGAATTTTTTTTGAAATTACTACATTACCGAACACCTCTCCCATGGCATGTCTCTTAGGTTCGGAGAAACGCCGAAGAGCCTGCTTGACCGGCTTGAATCCCTTTAGGATATTGAGGCTATGCTCGGACAGCCTGTGTGGGATTCCTGGCATGTCTGAGGGATGCCAGGCGAATATGTCCCAATTCTCGCGCAGGAACTCTCGTAGTGCGGCGTCCACGGCGGGGTTTAACTGTGCCCCGATGGAGGCTGTTTTTGTAGGGTCCGTTGGTGGACTTGGAATTTAACTATTTCATCCGCTGGTTTAAAAGAGGTGGACTTGGATCTCTTCTCGAGTATCACATCGTCCCTGTCCACTGTGGAGCGTAGCGTGGTTAATTCCTCGGCCGAGAGGGCTTCAGATAATGCCTCGAGGGCCGGTGCGACTGTTTTGTTTTCGGCGCGGAGTGCTGTGTTCGGATCACTGACGAGAGTGCTGATTCCGTTGGGCCCGGGCATTTTTAGCTTCATGTACCCGTAATGGGGTATGACTTGGAAGATTGTGAACGCCTCCCGTCCTAAAAGAGCGTGATAACCACTGCTGAACGGGGCCACTTGGAATGTAATTTCTGCTGACCTGTAGTTATCCGGTGTGCTGAATATCACATCTAGTGTGATTTTCCTAGCACAGCGTGCTTCCCGACTGGGGATGATTCCTCTGAAGGTTATGCTACTTTGCTCAATGTGGTTCCAGTCTATTTCCATCTTTTGAAGAGTTTCCTCATAGATGAGGTTTAATCCACTGCCGCTGTCCATGAGTACTTTGGTGAGTCGAAAGCCGTCCACGATTGGGCTGAGGACCAGTGCGGCTGGTGCTTGGGCTGTTCGGAATTTAGGTTCATCACTGGCATTGAAGGTGATAGCCGTGTCGCTCCATGGATTTATTGCTGCCACATGGCAGATTTCGGCAATGCCGCGGAGTGTTCGCTTGCGCCTATTATTTGATGCGAAGGTCTCAAAGACTGTTAATACCGTATTGTTATCCATGGGATGATGCTCTGCGGCATCTGGGATGAGAAGATCCTCACCACTTTTGGCCACCTGCCGGAGTATCCAACATGCTCTAAGGTTGTGTGTTGGTATGGTATCCGCCGTACTATGAATTTTGCAGGGGCTGTTAAGCCATCCCTCCAATACGGTTCCATGCCCTGTATAGGATTTTTGTTTCTTGGCAACTAGCCGGGGTGTCTTATGATAGTGCACCCTTTTACTTCGGACTGGGTGTATATTCAGAGCGGGATTATCCCGGAATTTTGTTTCGGTTTTCCAGGTGCTTTCCATCGCACAGTACTTTCGTACTATGGACGCCAAGTCAGCGAAGCGTGATATGTCACGGTGACTTAAGGCGTTAAGGATTCCCTTGTCCATGCAATTATTGCAGAAAAGTGAGATTGCATCTTCCTCACGATAGTCCTTAACCTTGTTCATCACAAGGAGGAATCTGGCCCAATAATGATGTACTGTTTCATGGGGCTCTTGCCTGATGTGGGAAAGATCGTTTACGTCTGGGTGGGTGGGTGGATTTGAGTCCGGACCCCTACCCGATGTGAGACCCAGGGGCCGAGGGGTTTCCGATCTTGGAAGTTCAGATTCCGGTATGTTGCCCGATGAGTCTGGCCCACTGCCTGACTCTAGGTTCAGGGTTTGGGTGATGTCCTCCCGTGAATGGGTATCCGGCTCAGAGAGCTCAGGTATTCGGACATAGTTAGTCCTCAAGATAGAGGAAGAGTCGCCGCATTGTTCCTCCACAACCGCAACATGATGGGTGACCGGTGGAGAGTTAATCTCCCTTCGATCGCGTTTAAGCCCAATCCGATCATAGTCCGTAGCGACTCCCAAGGCGGCGATGCGATCCAAGAGTTCGTTTAGGGAGGAGAGCTCCATTGGATCCATCTTCTCGGCGAATTCCGAGCCGACGTGGAGGCTGTTTTCAATGACCCGAGAAGACATCGTTGGTGCAGCAGCCGAATAGGCGGTCATGACAAAATTGCCTAGACGGAGAGTTTGGCCGACAGACAGGGCTCCCCCGACGGTAATGTTGTTTTTAACAACGAGATGAGACATCCTTCCTTATTGCGACGTCATAGAGGAACTCTCAGTGAAAGCACCAATGTCGGTGTCAAAGCCGGCGGATCTCGGGTAGGGGGTCCCGAACTGTGTGTCTAAGGCGGATGGTAACAGGAGGAAGGGGACACGATGTTTTACCAAGGTACGGGCCCTCTTGATGGAGGTAAAACCCTACGTCCTGCTTGATTTATTCTTGATGATATGAGTATTGCAAGAGTTGATCTACCACGAGATCGGAGAGGCTAAACCCTAGAAGCTAGCCTATGGTATGATTGTATGTTATCCTACGGACTAAAACCCTCCGGTTTATATAGACACCGGAGGGAGCTAGGTTTACACAAGGTCGGTTACAAAGGAGGAGATATCCATATCCGTACTGCCTAGCTTGCCTTCCACGCCAAGTAGAGTCCTATCCGGACACAGGACGAAGTCTTCAATCTTGTATCTTCATAGTCCAACAGTCCGGCCAAAGGATATAGTCCGGCTGTACGGAGACCCCCTAATCCAGGACTCCCTCACCCACCTTTCCTAGCAAACCGTTGTTTGGCTATTGTTACCGCTTTGCTCAGCCCCTCTTAAAGCGTTGCTAGTTGTAGGTGAAGATGAAGTTTGTTCCTTGTTGGAACATGGTTTTTGTTGGGATATCATTATTATATATTGTTTACTTTAATGCATCTATATACTTGGTAAAGGGTGGAAGGCCCGGCCTTATGCCTGGCGTTTTGGTCCACTCT
Source organism: Triticum urartu (assembly GCF_003073215.2). Classification (NCBI taxonomy): domain Eukaryota; kingdom Viridiplantae; phylum Streptophyta; class Magnoliopsida; order Poales; family Poaceae; genus Triticum; species Triticum urartu. The sequence goes on along the minus strand of NC_053022.1, from coordinate 382,364,790 downwards.
TGCCGCCCTAGTTTCTGTCATACCGGTGTTATGTTCCTTGATTTTGCGTTCCTTACGCGGTTGGGTGTTATGGGAACCCCTTGACAGTTCGCTTTGAATAAAACTCCTCCTGCAAGGCCCATCTTGGTTTTACCATTTGCCTACCTACCACCATATACTGGGTTCTGCAGACTCAAGGGTCATCTTTATTTTAAGCCCCCCGGGCCAGTGCTCCTCTGAGTGTTGGTCCGAACTAGAGTCCTTTGCAGCGCCACCTCGGGGAAACTCAAGGTTTTGTTTTAGTTGTACGGAGTGCTCATCCAGTGTGCCCTGAGAACGAGATATGTGCGAATCCTATCGGGATTTGTCGGCACATCGGGCGGCTTTGCTGGTCTTGTTTTACCATTGTCAAAATGTCTTGTAACCGGGATTCCGAGACTAATCGGGTCTTCCCGGGAGAAGGAATATCCTTCATTGACCATGAGAGCTTGTGATGGGCTAAGTTGGGACACCCCTGGAGGGTTTTGAACTTTCGAAAGCCGTGCCCGTGGTTATGGGCAGATGGGAATTTGTTAATGACGGTTGTAGAAAACTTGACACTTAACTTAATTAAAATGAATCAACCGTGTGTGTAGCCGTGATGGTCTCTTTCCGGCGGAGTCCGGGAAGTGAACACGATTCTTGTGTTATGCTTGAACGTAAGTAGTTTCAGGATCACTTCTTGATCACTTCTAGTTCACGACCGCCGCGTTGCTTCTCTTCTCGCTCTCATTTGCGTATGTTATCCACAATATATGCTTAGTGCTTGCTGCAGCTCCACCTCACTACCCTTTCATACCCATAAGCTTAAATAGACTTGATCTCGCAGGTGTGAGATTGCTGAGTCCTCATGACTCACAGATACTTCCAAACAGTTGCAGGTGCCGATGATACCAGTGCAGGTGACGCAACCCAGCTCAAGTGGGAGCTCGATGAAGATCTTAGTCGTTGTTTTGTTTTGTTTCCTTTCGATCGGTAGTGGAGCCCAGTTGGGACGATCGGGGATCTAGCATTTGGGGTGGTCTTTCTTTATTTTGGTTCCGTAGTCGGACCTTGATTGTATTCTTGGATGATGTATGATATATTTATGTATTGTTTGAAGTGGCGATTGTAAGCCAACTCTTTATCCCTTCCTTATTCAGTACATGGGATGTGTAAAGATTACCCCTCTTGCGACATGCCTACTATGCGGTTATGCCCCTAAGTCGTGCTCCGACACATGGGAGATATAGCCGCATCATGGGTGTTTCAATAGCACTCTCCAAATAAAAATGGCAGCAATTCTCGTGAGCGCTAAAGTTTCTATTTTTTACAGCAAGATCAAAAGACTTTCCCCAAGTCTTCCCAATGGTTCTATTTGGCACAAACACTAATTAAACACAAAAAACCACATCTAAACAAAGGCTATATGAATTATTTATTACTAAACAGAAGCAAAAGGCAAGGGATAAAAATAAAATTGGGTTGCCTCCCAACAAGCGCTATCGTTTAACGCCCCTAGCTAGGCATAAAAGCAAGGATAGATCTAGGTATTGCCATCTTTGGTATGCAATCCATAAGTGGCTCTCATAATAGATTCATAAGGTAATTTTATTTTGTTTCTAGGGAAGTGTTCCATGCCTTTCCTTAATGGAAATTGGAATTTAATATTCCCTTCCTTCATATCAATAATTGCACCAATCATTCTAAGGAAAGGTCTACCAAGAATAATAGGACATGAATGATTGCAATCTATATCAAGAACAATAAAATCTACGGGCACACAGTTCCTATTTGCAACAATAAGAACATCATTAATTCTTCCCATAGGTTTCTTAATAGTGGAATCCGCAAGGTGAAAGTTTAGAGAGAAATCATCAAATTCACGGAATCCTAGTGAGGGAGTCCTGGATTAGGGGGTCTCCGGACAGCCGGACTATATCCTTTGGCTGGACTGCTGGACTATGAAGATACAAGATTGAAGACTTCGTCTCGTGTCCGGACGGGACTCTACTTGGCATGGAAGGCAAGCTAGGAAATACGGATATGTATATCTCCTCCTTTGTAACCGACCTTGGGTAACCCTAGCCCCCTCCGGTGTCTATATAAACCGGAGGGTTTAGTCCGTAGGACAACATACAATCATACCATAGGCTAGCTTCTAGGGTTTAGCCTCTCCGATCTCGTGGTAGATCAACTCTTGCAATACTCATATCATCAAGAATAAATCAAGCAGGACGTAGGGTTTTACCTCCATCAAGAGGGCCCGTACCTTGGTAAAACATCGTGTCCCCTTCCTCCTGTTACCATCCGCCTTAGACACACAGTTCGGGACCCCCTACCCGAGATCCGCCGGTTTTGACACCGACATTGGTGCTTTCATTGAGAGTTCCTCTGTGTCATCGCCGTCAGGCTTGATGGCTCCAACGATCATCGATAGCGATGCAGTCCAGGGTGAGACTTTTCTCCTTGGATAGATCTTTGTGTTCGGTGGCTTCGCACTGCAGGCCAACTTGCTTGGCCATCTGGAGCAGATCGAAAGTTACGCCCCTGGCCACCAGGTCAGGTTTGGAAGCTCAAACTACACGGACGATATCCGCGGAGACTTGATCTTCGACCGATTCGAGCCCCTGCCTTGTGCCTCACACAGTCACGATGAGTACGATTTAGCTCTACCATCGGACAGTGTTCAGGAGGTCACACCGGCAGCCGCTCCGACCCTCAATTTGGAGCCAGTTGCGCCATCCATGGACGGGTGGATGGACCCCGCCATGGAGGCCTTATCCTCAGCGGTGATCGAGCCGAACATCGACCTTACCCTGCATGAGAGCCGTGTTGTCAAACTGCCGGATCCTTCTCCGGCCACGGACTCCGAACCGCCTGTGCCCGTTCCTAGCGAACCCGATTGGGGGCCAATCATGGAGTTTGCCTCCGCGGATATTTTTCAGCACTCGCCCTTTGGCGACATACTGAACTCATTAAGGCCTTTCTCCTTGTCAGGAGGATCCTGGCTGAACTATGTTCGGCAGGATTGGGATGCGTATGACGAAGAAATTCGGTGCCCACCCACCACCCACTTAGTAGTCACTTTCGACGACTTAACCGACATGCTCGACTTTGACTCCGAAGACATTGACGGTATGGACGACGATGCGGGAGACGAAGAGGAACCACTGACCACAGGGCGCTGGACATGCACCTCATGATACGATATATACATGGTGGACACACCCAAAGAAGGCAATGGCAACGAGACAGCGGAGGATGACCCCTCCAAGAAGCAACCCAAGCGCCGACGTCAGCGGCACCACTCTAAGTCCCGCCAAAGCAAAAGTGGTGATACCAGCACATGAGATAATAGCACTCCGGATAGTGCCGAAGATGGCAATAATCCCCTCCAGCACGATTTAGGGCAGGAGGATGGAGAGGCCAGCCCTCCAGAGAGAGCGGCAGATGAGGAGGATGATAATTACGTGCCTCCCTCCAAAGACGAGGCAAGCCTCGACGATGACGAATTCGTCGTGCCAGAGGATCCCGTCGAACAAGAGCGCTTCAAGTGCCGGATTGTAGCCACGGCAAATAGCCTTAAGAAGAAGCAGCACCAGCATCAAGCTGATCAAGATCTGCTAGCTGACAGATGGATTGATGTCCTGGCGGCCGAGGAATATAAACTCGAACGCCCCTCCAAGAGTTACCAAAAATGCAGGTTGCTACCCTGACTGGAGGAAGAAGCGTATGACGCGGCTGACCGGCCACCTCGTGGCCGCGACAGAGAGGCATTCCAGCCAAAAGATGCGCCTACACCCCGACGCCATTCAAATAAAAAGACATGGGGAAATACGCTAGACCTGCGAGGCGTATTGGAGGACAAAGAAAAACATGCAAGATCGATCTACGGATCACGAGGGCGCGCCACTACGTGAGACGATAATCATCACGCCGGATACAGCAAAAGTAAATCCGGCCGGGCCGAGCACAGCGGGTAAGACTCATTGGAGCAGCGTCGCGATATAGCCCAGTACAGAGGCGCCGCACACTCCTTATGCTTCATAGATGAAGTAATGGATCATCAAATCCCAGAGGGTTTCAAACCCGTAAATATAGAATCATACGACGGCACAACAGATCTTGCGGTATGGATCGAGGATTTCCTCCTGCATATCCACATGGCACGTGGTGATGATCTGCACGCCATTAAATACCTCCCACTCAAACTCAAAGGACCAGCTCGGCATTGGCTCAATAGCTTGCCAGCAGAGTCCATTGGCTATTGGGAAGATCTGGAAGCCGCATTCCTCGACAACTTTTAGGGCACTTATGTGCGACCACAAGATGCCGATGACTTGAGCCACATAATTCAGCAGCTAGAGGAATCGGCCGGGCAATTATGGACACGGTTCCTAACAAAGAAAAATCAAATCGTCGACTGTCCGGATGCAGAGGCCCTAGCAGCCTTCAAACACAACATCCGTGATGAGTGACTAGCCCGGCACCTTGGTCACGAAAAGCCGAAATCTATGGCAGCCCTCACGACACTCATGACCCGCTTTTGTGCGGGAGAAGACAGCTGGCTGGCTCGCAGTAATAACATATCAAAGAACCATGGTACTTCGGATACCAAGGACGGCAATAGCAGGTCACGTCGCAACAAACATAAGCGCCGCATTAACAGCGAAAACACCGGAGATATGGCAGTCAATGCCGGATTCAAAGGCTCTAAACACGGTCAGCGAAAAAAGGCATTCAAAAGAAGCACTCCGGGCCCGTCAAGTTTGGACCATATACTTGATCGCTCGTGTCAAATACACGGCACCCCCGACAAGCCAGCCAACCACACCAACAGGGATTGTTGGGTGTTCAAGCAGGCTAGCAAGTTAATTGCCGAAAACAAAGATAAAGGGCCACATAGCAATGACGAGGAGGAGCCCCGGCAGCCGAATACCGGAGGACAGAAGAGTTTCCCCCCACAAGTGCGGACGGTGAACATGATATATGCAACCCACATCCCCAAGAGGGAGCGGAAACATGCCCTCAGGGATGTATATGCGTTGGAGCCAGTCGCCCCAAAGTTCAACCCATGGTCCTCCTGTCCGATCACCTTCGATCGCAGGGACCACCCCACTAATATCCATCATGGTGGATTTGCCGCACTGGTCCTAGACCCAATCATTGACGGATTTCACCTCACTCGATTCCTTATGGATGGCGGCAACAGCCTGAACCTGTTTTATCAGGACACAGTGCGCAAAATGGGTATAGACCCCTCAAGGATCAAACCCACAAAAACGACCTTTAAAGGCGTCATACTAGGTGTAGAGGACCATTGCACAGGCTCAGTCACACTAGAAGTGGTCTTCGGATCCCCTGATAACTTCCGAAGCGAAGAGTTAATCTTTGATATAGTCCCGTTTCGCAGTGGTTATCATGCACTGCTCGGGCAAACCGCATTTGCGAGATTCAATGGGGTACCGCATTATGCATACCTCAAGCTCAAGATGCCAGGACCTCGGGGGGTCATTACAGTTAATGGAAACACAGAGTGCTCTCTCCGAACGGAGGAGCACACTGCGGCCCTCGCAGCGGAAGCGCAAAGTAGCCTCTTAAGGCAATCCACTAGTTCGGCGTTTAAGGACCCGGACAACTTCAAGCGCGCCCGGAGTAGTCGGCAATAGGGCCGCCTGGCACGTCCCGAGCTCGCATAGCAATGTGGCCCCCACCCCGGCCCAAGCCAAACGGCGAAACTCGTGCCGCGCGTACATAATTATGCATTAAAAATACCATGGGCACAGGTAGGGAGGGGCACGATTATGGCACGCCCCAAGACGCGGATTAAACCGCACTAGGGGCTTCTTGCTTTGTTATTTTTCTCTCTTTCCGGACATTAATATCTGGAAACCCTGTCCGGCAGCATGATTGCCGAACACATGATGCAGCAACCAAGGAGGCAGAAAGCTACATCACACCACAGAACTCCCAGGTGGATTACGATAACGAGTGAAATACTTGCTTTAATATTATTCCTCATCTTGCCCTTGGAGGGGACATAGTCCTACTTTTTGCTTATCGCACTACCTGTATCATTCTACTTTAACGCACCTTTTTGAATAAACAATGGATAGCTTCAGTCTGTTTTTGCATTTTTCTTTTATATATGTGTTCATTAATGACACCTTGCAACCGTACACTTTGGTACGGCCAATACACCAGGGGCTTAAGTACCCCACAATATGGTGTGAGAAGTCCGAACACTTTCACAAGTGCGGCACCCCGAACTTATAGCATTATATGCATCAGCTTCAAATCATGTCTTTGGTCAATAGTTGGGTTTGCCCGGCTCCCATGTTTTGGTACCTTACATTCCGCTATATCGGCTAAGGTAGCACTGGGAGAACTACTGCGATTGTGCCCCGGTTCTGCTGGGCTAAGCACCTCAGCAGAGAAAGCTAAAACTGACTGTCATGATAAGGCGAGAGACTGGTCGCTGTTCGAGAGGTTTTCGAGTCCTTAAAGACTTATGCCGCTTAGAGCGAGGAGTCGGCCCTGTCCGGCTTAAGGCGTGTATCGCGCTCCGAGTTCGGCCTTCCGAATACTAGGGGCTTCGCCGAAATTTAAAATTATAGAATTCTATGGCTAAGTGAGAGTGATAACGCATTATAGTCCGATTGCCTTGTTCGTTGTGCTGAGCACCTCCCTCGAAGGACCCAACAATGGGAACAAGAGTGCTCAGGTTTATCCCGAACACCCCAGGACTCGTGGCGTGGGGCAGAAGCCGACGACTAGCCATCTCTCAGATTTGATAAACAGCCGAACAAAAGGTAATATTTTAAATTCAAACAAGCGTTGCATAGCGCATATGAACAAGTTTTCATACTACAGGATTACACGAGCAAATTTACTCGAATATTATATCTTTCGTACACTCGTTCGCTACGAGACGAGCACCCTTCAGGACACCCTCATAGTACATCTCAGGGTGGCGATGCTCCTTGCCCTCCGGCGGCCCTTTGTTAATCAGCTTCATGGCGTCCAGCTTGGCCCATTGCACCTTCACACAGGCGAAAGCCTGGCGTGCACCTTCGATGCAGACGGACCGCTTGATGACTTCCAGCCGTGGGCAGGCATCCACAAGCCGCCTCACCAGGCCGAAGTAGCTGTTGGGAAGGGCATCGCCAGGCCACATCCGGACTATCAAGCCCTTCATGGCCTGTTCGGCCGCCTTGTGTAGCTCGACCAGCTGCTTTAGCTGCTCGCTCATAGGTACTGGGTGTTCGGTCCCAGTATACTGGGCCCAGAACAACTTCTCCGTCGAGCTTCCCTCCTCGGCCCAGTAAAATTTTGCGCCATCCGACACGCTGTGGGGCAAATCTGCGAATGCTCCTAGAGAGCTCCGGATTCGGGTAAGTAACAAGTAATTCACTTTGACATGCTTACTTTGCATATAGAATGCAATACCCGCCGCTATCTTCTTCATCGCATCAATCTCCTGGAGGGCCCTTTGGGCTTCGGCCTTGGCACTCTTTGTGCTCTCGAGGGCCGCGACAAGCTCAGACTCTCACGTCTTCAAGTCAAGCTCCAACGCCTTGTGCTTCGTCACGAGAACGTGGAGCTCTTGCTGCACCTCGCCCACCCGAGCCTCATGCCTTTTCCCGAGCTCTTGCTTCGTCACGAGAACGTGGAGCTCTCGGTGCGCTCCTTGGCCGCTCTGTTTTCGGCCTCGGATAGCGCTTGCTTCAGGGTCGCCACCTCAGTCGTGGCCCCTGGCAAATTTACGATGGTGCTGTCATTTTGCAATCGCATTCTCTTTATACATATCCATAGACTAGGTACTACTTACCTTTGTTCTCCTCGAGCTGCCTCTTGGCAAGGCCGAGCTCGTCCTTGGACCCTTTAAGGTCCTGCTTCAGTGTGGCGACCTCCGTAGTTAGTGCGCTAGAGTCCAGCAGCGAAGCCTGCATACGCATATTGACATACTTATATTAGACTCCTGCGATATTGTTTGATCCTCCGTTCGGCTTTTCTTTGTGAACACCGAACAGAGCATCAGGGGCTACTGTCTATGCGGTAATATTTCTCCTATATTGCAAAAACTTACCTCAAAGCCTATTAGAAGGCTGGCACAGGCTTCAGTCAGTCTGCTCTTGGCAGACTGAACCTTCTGGATCACTGCACTCATAATAGTGCGGTGCTCTTCGTTGATGGAAGCGCTGCGAAGCGCTCCCAGCAGATTGTCCGGTGCCTCTGGATGGAAAGAGGTCACCGGCACAGGCGTCTTGCCCCTTTTGGAAGGAGGCAGCCTGCCCGAGTCTGGAACCACTGGGGGTTCCGGCGCGGTGTTCGGCTGAGGGCCGAACTCGGAGCCCTCGGGAGCCTTGCTCCCTCTGCTTCCGGAGTCCGGAAGGTCGCCTTGAGGCTCCTCCAGGACTGTCTCCCCTCGACCCAGTGCCTCTTGAGACAATACCTACGCGTTGTCCGTAGGGCAAGGGGAGGTGGCGGTCGGAAGTGGATCGCTATCCATATCCGACGAGCCCATGGAGCCGTCCGACGATACGTCGATACGGGCTCATGGCGGTCTGCATAGTCATAATTCAGCGTTAGGAGAGGCAGTGTGACAAAGGTATGCTATGAGTTGCTCTGGCATCCGAATACTTACGACTTCGCCAGGGGCTTGTCCCTGAGCAGCCACTCGTCTTCGCCTTCGGCGGCGGTGGTGGAGTAGTCCAGAAGGAGAGTCCTTCCCTTCTTGGACCCTTCGGCCTCCCCAGTTGGGGCGGCCTTCCTTTTCTTGTCTCCCCCGGCTGGAGGGGGAGCATCTTCATATTCCTCCTCGTCTTCGGGGGAGGAGTGCATCGCGGAGTTATCGGATGATGAGTCCGATACCACCTGGCGCCGGGAACTCTTTCGGGTTCCCTTGGCCTTCTTGGTCTTCTCCGGCACCTTGTAAGGAGCCGGAGTCAGCATCTTCGTTAGGAGAGCGTCTGCTGGGCCTTCGGGCAAAGGAGCCGGGCAGTCGATCTGTCCAGCCGTCTCCTGCTTGTCCTGTCAAAGGTACGAGAGCTTAGATCCCGCATAGAGTCAAACTATGAAAAACGAGCATCCTGTAAGAGGTAAAACAGCTTACCGCGCTGGCTTGGCACTTCGCGAAGAATCCGCGATCCTCGGTAATGGGAGGGGGAACCTCGGCACCCTTGAATAGAACCTTCTAGGCATCCTCGTGTGTTTTGTCAAAGAGCCTGTTCAGAGTTTGGTGCTGGGCCGGGTCAAACTTCCACAAGTTGAAAGCCCGTTGTTGACACGGGAGGATCCGGCGGATGAGCATGACCTGGACTACGTTGACGAGTTTGAGCTTCTTGCTCACCATGTTTTCGATACATGTTTGGAGTCCGGTCAGCTCTCCCGAACTACCCCAGGATAGGCCCTTCTCTTGCCAGGAGATGAGCCGCATGGGGATGCCAGATCGGAACTTGGGGGCCGCTTCCCATTTAGGGTCACGCGGCTCGGTGATGTAGAACCACCCCGGTTGCCACCCCTTTATGGTCTCCACGAAGGAGCCCTCAAGCCATGTGAAGTTGGGCATCTTTCCCACCATGGCGCCTCCGCACTGCGCCTGGCGGCCGCTCACTACCTTCGGCTTGACATTGAAGGTCTTCAGCCATAAGCCGAAGTGGGGCTTGATGCGGAGGAAGGCCTCGCACACGACGATAAACGCCGAGATGTTGAGGATGAAGTTCGGGGCCAGATCATGGAAATCCAGGCCGTAGTAGAACATGAGCCCCCGGGCCAATGGGTGGAGAGGGAATCCTAGTCCGCGGAGGAAATGGATAAGGAACACTACCCTCTCATGGGGCCTGGGGGTGGGGATGAGCTGCCCCTCATCTGGGAGCCGGTGCGCGATGTCGTCGGGCAGGTATCCGGCTCTCCTCAGCTTCTTGATGTGTCCCTCCGTGACAGAGGAGACCATCCACCTGCCTCCCGCTCCAGACATGGTTGGAGAAGGTTGAGGTGGGAAATGCGGACTTGGGCGCTGGAGCTCGAGTGTGCGAAAATGGATGAGCAGTGGAGGAAGAAGGCGTGGATGAAAAGGTGAATCCTTATCCCTTTATATGGGCGGCCGAAACTATGCGCCCCCACTAGCCTGGTAAAACTCTCTTATCCCCCAAGCGCCGTAATCGATGGCGCTGTTGGGTTACCCACACCCGTATTGATGAGAATCCTGTGATAAGGGGAACACGATCTCTGCTTTGACAAGACGTGTCAAGAAACTGCCTCGCGCTATGTGCGGGGCTACTTAAAGAAAAACGATTCGAATAATCGCTGAGCCATGGCATGATGTCATGTTGCCTAAACGTGTCAGCAGATTAGATTTGTGGAAATATTATTCTCTCTACGGTGGTATGTGGAACTTATTTTGCAGGGACAGACACTATCCTTTATTTGAACTCTTTTGTGGTATATCCGGAGGAGGAACCCGCCTTGCAATGCCGAAGACAACACTACGTGCCGGACTCGTCGTCATTGAAGCCTGGTTCAGGGGCTACTGAGGGAGTCCTGGATTAGGGGGTCTCCGGACAGCCGGACTATATCCTTTGGTCGGACTGTTGGACTATGAAGATACAAGATTGAAGACTTCGTCTCGTGTCCAGATGGGACTCTACTTGGCGTGGAAGGCAAGCTAGGCAATACGGATATGTATATCTCCTTTGTAACCGACCTTGGGTAACCCTATCCCCCTCTGGTGTCTATATAAACCGGAGGGTTTAGTCCGTAGGACAACATACAATCATACCATAGGCTAGCTTCTAGGGTTTAGCCTCTCCGATCTCGTGGTAGATCAACTCTTGTAATACCCATATCATCAATAATAAATCAAGCAGGACGTAGGGTTTTACCTCATCAAGAGGGCCCGAACCTGGGTAAAACATCGTGTCCCCTGCCTCCTGTTACCATCCGCCTTAGACGCACAGTTCGGGACCCCCTACCCGAGATCCGCCAGTTTTGACACCGACACCTAGCAAATCACATAAAGTTTTCGGAATCGTGGAAACACTAGCACCCAAATCACACAAAGCATAGCATTCATGATCTTTAATTCTAATTTTAATAGTAGGTTCCCACTCATCATAAAGTTTTCTAGGGATAGAAACTTCCAACTCAAGTTTTTCTTCATAAGATTGCATCAAGGCATCAATGATATGTTTAGTAAAAGCTTTATTTTGACTATAAGCATGAGGAGAATTTAGCACGGATTGCAACAAGGAAATACAATCTATCAAAGGGCAATTATCATAATTAAATTCCTTGAAATCCAAGATAGTGGGTTCATGGATATCTAAAGTTTTAACTTCTTAAATCCCACTTTTATCAATTTTAGCATCAAGATCTAAAAACTCTAAATTTTTGGAATGCCTTCTAGGTAAAGGTAACTCATCTCCAGTCCCATCATTATCAAGATTCATATTGCAAAACAAAGATTTAATAGGAGACACATCAATAACTTTTAGATCTTCATCTTTATTTTCATAGAAATTTTCCGGCTTAGCGGCCATCTTATTAACTAAGGTGGCCTGCTTATCCGAAACCTCAGCAATTAATTTTTCGAGATGAGCAATCTGAGATTTCAAACCATAAAATCCTTTAGACATATCATCGAGCTCTTTATTCATATAACCCATAAAGCTTTTTTGTTCCTTAAACTCGTTCCTAAGGAAATTATTATGCTCAAATTGTAAAGTCATAAAACTCCTGACGTTGCTTTCGATCTCTTCTAACCTTTTAAGGTGATGATCACTAAATATAGGTAGAGCCATCGTGACAAGCAAGCAACCCAACACACAAACAAACAAGAAGCGGGCGAAAAAGAGGCAAACGGAAAAAGAGAGGGCGAATAAAACGGCAAGGGTGAAGTGGGGGAGAGGCAAACGAGAGGCAAATGGCAAATAATGTAATGCGAGGGATAAGAGTTTGTGATGGGTACTTGGTATGTCTTGACTTGTGCGTAGACTCCTCGGCAACGGCGCCAGAAATGGCTCATTGTCGGGAGTCAAATCTTGACTTGACTTGGCGCGAATCTCCCCGGCAACGGCGCCAGAAATCCTCCTTGCTACCTCTTGAGCACTGCGTTGGTTTTCCCTTGAAGAGGAAAGGGTGATGCAGTAAAGTAGCGTAAGTATTTCCCTCAGTTTTTGAGAACCAAGGTATCAATCCAGTAGAAGATCACACTTGAGTCCCACGCACCTACAAAAACAAATAAGAACCTCGCAACCAACGCGATAAAGGGGTTGTTAATCCCTTCACGGTCGCTTACGAGAGTGAGATCTAATAGATATGATAAGATAATATTTTTGATATTTTTATGATAAAGAGAAATAAAGGTGAAAAGTAAAATAAATGGCAATAAAAATAACTAAGTGTTGGAAGATTAATATGATGGAAGATAGACCCGGGGGCCATAGGTTTCACTAGTGGCTTCTCTCAAAAGCATAAGTATTACGGTGGGTAAACAAATTACTGCCGAGCAATTAATAGAATTGAGCATGGTTATGAGAATATCTAGGTATGATCATGTATTTAGGCATCACGTCCGTGACAAGTAGACCGAAACAATTCTGCATCTACTACTGTTACTCCACACATCGACCGCTATCCAGCATGCATCCAGAGTATTAAGTTCATAAGAACAGAGTAATAATGCCTTAAGTAAGATGACATGATGTAGAGAGATAAACTCATGCAATATGATATAAACCCCATCTTTTTATCCTTGATGGCAACCATACAATACGTGCCTTGCTACCCCTGCTGTCACTGGGAAAGGATACCGCAAGATTGAACCCAAATCTAAGCACTTCTCTCATTGCAAGAAAGATCAATCTAGTAGGCCAAACCAAACTGATAATTCGAAGAGACTTGCAAAGATAACCAATCATACATAAAAGAATTCAAAAGAGATTCAAATATTGTTCATAGATAAACTTGATCATAAACCTACAATTCATTGGATCTCGACAAACACACCGCAAAAGAAGATTACATCAAATAGGTCTCCAACAAGATCAAGGAGAACTTTGTATTGAGATCCAAAGAGAGAGAAGAAGCCATCTAGCTAATAACTACGGACCCAAAGGTATGAAGTAAACTACTCACACATCATCGGAGAGGCTATAGTGTTGATGTAGAAGCCCTCCGTGATCAATGCCCCCTCCGGTGGAGCACCGGAAAAGGCCCCAAGATGGGATCTCACGGGTACAGAAGGTTGCGGCGGTGAAATAGGGTTTTGGCTCCGTATCTGATGTTTCCAGGGTATATGGGTATATCTAGGAGGAAGAAGTACACCGGTGGAGCAACGAGGAGCCCACAAGGGTGGAGGGCGCGCCTAGGGGAGGTGGGCGCGCCCCCTTGCCTCGTGCCTTCCTCGTTGATTGCTTTACATAGACTCCAAGTCCTCTGGATCACGTTTGTTCCAAAAATCACGTTCCCGAAGGTTTCATTCCGTTTGGACTCCATTTGATATCCTTTTCCTTCGAAACATTTAAATAGGCAAAAAATAGCAATTTGGGCTTGGCCTCCGGTTAATAGGTTAGTCCCAAAAATAATATAAAAGTATATAATAAAGCCCATTAAACATCCAAAAATGAATATAATATAGCATGGAATAATCAAAAATTATAGATACGTTGGAGACGTATCAATAGCTTGCTCAGTACCATATTGCAGTATGCATAATTACAAAAGTATTCGAAAGCCAAGTGCTTACCGGAGTATCCGAACGATTGTAGTTAAGGCCGGCGTCCTCGGTAGTGTCCAGCCAATGTTTCCGCTTCCCGAAGAATAACTTCCACATCCCTTCGTGTGTGGTGCAAAAAGGTGTTGGACGGTTCGTGGACCTTCTGGATTGAACTCCCAAATGCGGCGAGACCTGCGCTGGCAGGGCAGGATTCGGCGAACTAACATCACTTGGATCACACCGACAAGATCGATGCCTCTATCGAGGAGGGTTCAGATGCGGCTCTATAAAGTCTGCACTTCATCAACCGATCCCCAATCCAGCCCCTTGTTGACCCATGATGCAAGCTGTGACGGTGGGCCAGGGCGGAAGGTGGGTGCAGCAACCCACTTAGTACTGCAGGGATCTGTAATGTAAAACCACTCCTGTTGCCAGTAGTTGGAAGTCCTGGTAGAAGAACCTTTTGGCCTGGGAGTGTTGGCGTGTTGGCTGATTGTAGCTCCACCGCACTCTGCGTGTTCCCCGTCGACTATCTTCGGTTTCACACTAAAGGTCTTGAGCCATAAGCCGAAGTGTGGGGGGATTCGAAGGAAGGCCTCGCATGTAATGATAAACGCTGAGACATGGAGAATCGAGTCCGGGGGAAGACCGTGAAAATCTAGTCCGTAATAAAACATTAGCCCCCGGAGGAAGGGGTGAAGAGCAAACCCTAACCCCCGGAGGAAGTGGGGGATGAACACAACCCTCTTGCTGGATCTGGGGGTCGGAATAACTTGTCCTTGAGTAGGAAGCCGGTGGTGGATCTCTGCGGTCATATATCTGGCTGCCCGAAGCTTTGCGATATCCTCCTCTATAACGGAGGAAGCCACCCATCAGCCTTGGGAGCTGGATCCGGACATGATGGGAAGGCTGAAAGCAATGGAGTCGAACCCTGGGTGCTAGAACTCGGCTGAGGAGAAGTTTGGCATAAAAAAGACGGCCCTTGGTTCCTTTAAAAAGGCCTCCGATATTGAACGCCTCCTCCTAAGCCTAAGAACCTGCCTATTCCTAAGGAATCTTTCTCGCAGGACGGTTGGGTTACCCACGCTCGTATTGATGAAAATCCTGCAATAAGGGGGTATGATCTCTGCATCGACAAGGCATGTCAGCAAAAACCACGCCCCCAAAACATGGAACGGCGGGACAGGAAACGGTTCGAAATAAAGGCCAGGAGGGCGTGACGTCACATTACTAAAGTTGTCAGCACATCAGATTCATGAAAGTGTTATACTCTCTACGGCTGTGTGTTGTAGATCGGGACACGTTTGTTTCATTTGAAGACTATATTTTGGAGTTCGGAAGGAGGAACCCGCCTTGCAATGCCAAAGACAACACTACGCGCCAAATACATTGTCATTGAAGCCAGGTTCAGGGGCTACTGAGGGAGTCCTGGACTAAGAGGTCCTCGGGCGTCTGTCCTGTTAACCATGGGCCGGACTGATGGGCTATGAAGATGCAAAGACCGAAGACTATACCCGTGTCTGGATGGGACTCTCCTTGGCATGGAGGGCTAGCTTGGCGATTAACTATGAAGATTCCATCTTATGTAGCTGACTCTATGTAACCCTAGATCCCCCCGGTGTCTATATAAACTGGAGGGTGTAGTCCAGAAAGGATATACTTAATACCGTAGTCATACAGGCTAGACTTCTTGGGTTTCGCCATTACGATCTCGTGGTAGATCAACTCTTGTAATACTCATATTCATCAAGATCAATCAAGCAGGAAGTAGGGTATTACCTCCATAGAGAGGGCCCGAACCTGGGTCAACATAATGTCCCCTGTCTCCTGTTACCATCAACCTTAGATGCACAGTTCGGGACCCCCTACCCGAGATCCACCGGTTTTGACACCGACAGGCCTCGGCACCAAGGATTTCATCGTGCTTGAGGAACCTCGTGAGCAGGAGCGCCTTAAGCGCCAACTAATAGCCACTGCAAGGAGCCTGAAAAAGAAGCAGCGGCAACATCAAGCTGACCAAGATATGCTCAATGATAGATGGACCGAAGTCCTAGCCGCCGAAGAATACGTCCTTAGTGGACCAGCCAAAAGCTACCCGAAGCATAGATTGCCACCCCAGGGCGATGATAAAGCACTGGGCCCAGGTAAAGCGGAAACTCAAGCCGAACACCAGACCGCCCCACCTCACTGTAAAATCAAGAACAAAACAGCTCGGGGTTATACATACGACCATCAACAAGACTTGCGTAGTAAAGCAGGACACTCAAGAGCGATCTATGGATCGCAAGGACACACCTCGACATGGGATGACGACCACCTATTCGGATGTGACAAACCTAGCCACGCCCGTGCTGAAAACCACAAATGGACTCTGTCAGAGGTACGCTGTAGTGTGGCCCAACATAGAGGCACTGCACATCCTCTTTCCTTCACAAATGAGGTAATGGAGCATGAATTCCCAGACGGGTTCAAACCCATGAATATCGAATCATTCGATGGAACAACAGATCCCGCGGTATGGATCGAGGACTTCCTCCTCCATATCCACATGGCCCGCCGATACGACCTTCATGGCATCAAATACCTAACCTACCACTAAAACTCAAAGGACCAGCTCGATACTGGTTAAACAGTATGCCAGAAAATTCTATCGGCAGCTGTGAGGATTTGGAGGATGCCTTTCGCGATAACTTCCAAGGAACATATGTCCGGCCACCAGATGCCGATGACTTAAGTAACATTGTCCAGCAGCCCGAAGTGTCAGCCAGGAAGCTCTGGACCAGGTTCCTAGTTAAAAAGAACCAAATCGTCGACTGTCCGGACGCGGAGGCCCTTGCGGCCTTTAAACATAGCGTCCAGGATGAATGGCTTGCACGCCACCTCGGTCAAGAAGGACCTAGATCCATGACAGCCCTCACCGCTCTAATGACCCGCTTTTGCGCGGGAGAAGACAGCCAACTCGCTCTTAGAAGCAATAGTGCCAGTGACTCGGGCACTTCCGAAATCCGAGACGGCAATGGCAAGCCACGATGAAACATACACAACAGTCGCAACGATAATGAAAGATCACACGACATAGCGGTCAACGCCAGATTTAGCAATCCCAAGCCCGGTCAACGGAAAAAGCCATTCAAGGCAAACAGAGATGGACCATCCAACCTAGACAGCGGCCCTTCCAGATTCATGGCCACCCCAATAAACCAGCTAATCACACCAACAGAAGCTGTTGGGTCCTCAAACAGGTCGGCAAGCTCAACGCCGGACACAATGGAAATGGGCCACCAGGCAATAGGGATAGCAGAGTGGCTCACCAGCTAAATGCTGAAGGTCGGAAGCAATTTCCCCCCGAAGATCGATCAAATCCGGAACAAAAATAGCAGTTCGGCTTCCGCTGCCCATCTCATATACCCGTTAAAACTATACCGCGCATACATAATTACGCACTCCAGATACCATGGTCATGGATGGAAGCATAATACGGACAAGTCTGCAGGCACTCCGGTTAAATTTTTTAACCGCTTTCCTCTTTTCTTTTGTTTCATTATCTCCTAAAAGCAGGTGGCGCAAAGGGGAAACACCTACGACCAACCCCATAGGAGTTCGGATCCATACACTCACCTACGAGGCTACTTCCTTCAAGGATTCCCCTCGCCAAGGACAGGCGGCGCAGACGTGCAACAGGAGGTCCAAAATAACTTTTTGTAGACCACACTCTCTTTTCTAGCCTATAACATGCCTTTTTCCTCTGCCTTCGACCCAGGGCATATCAAATGGCCGGGGTCGTGGCCTTTACGTATATCAAGTAACCATTGGCATATCACTCAGGTCACAGTTCAAATTATCCGAATTAAATCACTCGCGTCTTTTCGCAAAATGAATACGCCTCCTATCGTTGTTTCACAGATATACCCCGGCTTAACTTGCCAGGGGCTCGGTACGGGAACAAATGAGTTGCCAACAAAGTCCGAACAGCTTTTACAGCGTACTTCGGCGTCGCGAGTTTGGCCTTATATGCATCAGCTCCGAATCATGTCTTGGGTCAATAGTTGGGTTGCCCGGCTCCTGTGCTTGCACTACAAAAAAATACACTTCCGTGATGATACGTGTTTGTCATAGTAGGTCGCGTTTTTTGTCATGCATGTACATCCATGACGATTTTATGACAGAATCAAGATAGTCATACCTGTGTTGTCATAGAAGTGTTCCATGACATTACCAAAATTATCATCACGGAAGTGTCCACTTCCATGACAATAAATCGCGTCTCACAGAAGTGCTTTCATCAAGGGTGACCGACACGTGGCATCCACCGTTGGCCGCAGGAAACATGTGTTGCCTCACCGTTGGGACAGATGTCATCCACTCATTGGACAGGAGGCACCTATGATAGGTCGACACGTGGCACAGCCCAACAGTGGCCCATTCTGGTGAAAAAGGCCGGCCCAGTAAAAATTAGCAGGCCGGCCCATATAAGGCCTACTTGTGTCAGGTCCATTTAAGCCCACGACCCATACGAGATGTGCCAATTCGGCCCGTCAACGGCCCGTTAAATGTTTGACACCATTGCAGCCCATCGTCAGTTCGAGCTCGTTAACAGCCTGCTATATATTTGGGCTCAATATCGGCCCGATGAGATTTCGGCCTGTTAACGGCCCATTTAATGGATGGGCCAATTTTCACGATGTACATCTTTTGGCCTTTTAGCGACCCATTTAAATGTTGGGGTAATTTCCGGCCCGGTGTGTCTTTCATCCTGTTGACGGCCCATAAATCTGACGGCCCATTTGTAGTCGGACCTGAGTTTCGGCCTTTTAGCGGCCCATTTAAGTGTTGGGCCAATTTCTGGCCCGGTGTCACTTTCAGCCTATTGACGGTCCATAAATCAGTTGGGCCATTTGTAGTCGGACCTGAGTTTTGGCCTTTTAGCGACCCATTTAAGTGTTGGGCCAATTCCAGGCCCTGTGTGCCTTTCGGCCTGTTAACGGACCATAAATGAGTTGGGCCATTTGTAGTCGGACCTTAGTTTTGGCCTTTTAATGGCCCATGCCCTTCATGGTCCAATACCAGCCCGGGTTCTCTTTCGGCCTACTAAAGGCCCACAACACAGTTGGGCCGTTTACAATACGACCTGACTTTCAGCCTCTTAGCGGCCCATGCTCTTCATGGTCCAGTACAAGCCCGCTGTCTCTTTCGGCCTGCTAAAGGCCTACAGTATAGTTGGGCCATATGTATCCCAAACTTAGTAACGGCCTATTAACGACCCGTGAAATAAATTGGGGCCACCTGTTTCCCGCTTTGATGTTGGCCTGTTAACGACCCGGGAGGTAAGAGGGCCGACCATTAACTTTCGGCCTAGTAACGCCCCATTAACATAATGGATCCACTAAAGTTCATTCATGTCTTTAGGCCAAATTAGATAATTTGAGCCCATTATGACGAGCAATTATGCACAGGACCAAAACCGATCAAGCAAAGGTATGGCATATAGGGAATAACGTTGCACATCCAGCATATATTACAGGAAATTACATCTCTGGGCAATCAAAGATTGATGCCAGTGCAAATAAATGAGCAGAACCTAACCATCTACAACGTCACAATCTGCAACCTCATCACAGATGACACCCATAAGCATGTGGGCAAGTTCTTGCTGCTTTGCTACACTGTCTCTGAAAACATTGATCAGTTGTTGTGTCGCACGACTCTGCACCTTTGATTCATCCACCATTTCCATCATTGCTTCAGCCATTAATTGGTTCACAAACATACATTTATTCCGTTGCATTCGAGACAGAGGATACTGAACAGATTCAGATGGCGATTTTGGCAGGCTTGTATTATTGATAGTGGAGAGTGTCTCAACCACTGTATCATAACATAAATTAGGACGGGAACCAAACAGATTAATCATGAGTTATTGCCATATTACCTAGCCTAGATTTACTGGAAAGAAACAATGGTGTTGCCTTGCTGTTTTCAGAGTTTGTCTTCTTATCTTCAGCAGCCTGCACAAAATTAACACACTAGCATTGCTATCATTGGCCAAGTCAGATAATAGGAAAGCAACATTGACACAACGAACGTTTGGGCAACTAGCCTACACCAAATTAACACAATATGGCACAGCTATCATCAGCCAGGTAAGGTAATACGAAAGCAACATTGACACAATGAATGAATGGGAAACCAGAGAAGCACTACAATTCAGTAATGTGCGTGATATGAGATAGTACATTCATGCAGCTCAGTATGCAAAACTACCAGGCAGTTTTCCTTACAAAAATCAACATTGGCGCCTTTAACATTTTGCTACAACTAATTTTAGATCAGATAAAGGTTAGATTCACACTGATTAACAAAATACATGTTGATGTAAAAATATAGTGATATACAACAGGTACTTACATCAGCATTGGAGCACAGAGAATTCCTGCAAGATATTTTCCTCGAATATGATCCCAATGGAGGAAGTCTTGTATCATTTAACCTTATTTTCTAAAAGAGAGATGGGTAAGAAACATGTACAAAATATGATCAGAATGCTATAAAATTTCATGATGTGAGGATACGCACACGGTTCTTAGAATGGAGTTGACATTCTTTTGCTGGACTGGAGCGGACTAGTTCTTTGGCCACTGGAATCTGCTTATTATCAGTGGGAGTTGGGTTTCTCTGTGCTGGAGCAGTATCTATGAAAAATGGAGTTGGTTTATTATCTCCTGGCATTTGGATCTTCTGCAAAGACCTAGTTTGTAACCCTTCAGATTCTAACATAGTCGTCTTCCCCTTGCATGCCTTATATAGAAGAATGGTGATTCAGTTATAAAACATGCTACAACAGAGATGGAATAGGTACTGAAGAATAGAAAGGCATGCCATATTCACATGTATTACCTCCATTCGGAAATAAATGGATGGGTCTAGGCGTATTTCAGTTCTAGATACATCCAGTTTTATCCATTTCTGCGACATTTAATCCGGACGGAGGGAGTATGATGTAAGAGCTAGGGATACGACAGGACAACACAGTAAAAAAACACTGAAAAACCCACTGCAGAACCAAAGTATTCAAACCCGCTGATATGAGATAGTACACTCATGCAGCTCAGGATACAAAACTACCAGGCAGTTTTCCTTGCAAAAATCAACATTGTGGCCTTTAATCATACATTTTGCTACAACTAAATTTAGATCAGATAAAGGTTGGATTCACGGAGATTAACAAAATACATGCTGATGTAAAACTATAGTGATATACAACAGGTACTTACATCTACATTGGAGCACAAAGAATTCCTGCAAGAATCTTTCCTCATAAACGATACCATTGCAGAAATTCTTCTATCTGTTAAGCTTATTTTCTAAAAGAGAGATGGGTAAGAAACATGTAGAAAATATGATCAGCATGCTATAAAATTTCATGATGCTAGGATACGCACACGCTTCTTAGAATTGAGTTGACATATTTTTGCTGGACTGGAGCGGACTAGTTCTTTGGCCATTGGAATCTGCTTATTATCAGTAGGAGTTGGGTTTCTCTATGCTGGAGCAGTATCTATAAAAAATGAGTTGGTTTATTATCTCCTGGCGTTTGGATCTTTTGCAAAGGCCTTGTTTGTAACCCTTCAGATTCTAACATAGTCGTATCCCCCTTGCATGCCTTGTATAGAATAATGGTGCTTTAATTATAAAACATGCAACAGCAGAGAGATGGAATAGGTACTGAAGAATAGAAAGGCATGACATATTGACAAGTATTCCCTCCATCCAGAAAAAAATGGATGGGTCTAGGCGTATTTCAGTTCTAGATACATCCCTTTTTATCCATTTCGGCAACATGTAATCCGGACGAAGGGAGTATGGTGTAAGAGCTAGGGATACGATAGGACAACACAACAAAAAAACACTAGTTGAATGTAAAACTGTATGCTAGCGGAATACGTACAGAAATAACTAAGGCAACATACACGTGTATGATTGGGAAAATAAGATGCCATTGCAACAGAGCACTAGAACAACACTTCAATGTAAAAAAACATGGTATGGTAGACACATGAAGTACATACTAATGAATAACAATGCATAAGATATTCAGAAGCATGATGTCCAAATTAAGCAGATGGCATTGCGATAGAGTAGAATGACAATACTTGAATTTGAAAACATATTATCATGAATGGAATAGGTACTGAAAAACAGGAAGGCATGACATATTTACATGCATGATCAGCATGCTAAGCACATGGCATTGCAACAGAGTAGATACACTCCAGGACATTATATGCATGTTGTACCCATATCACAGGCCAAGTTAGAGAAAGGACCTTCTGGAGTGAAGAGGATTCATCATCTTTCTGCAAGTCTTCTGAAGAACTGCCTTTACATGTTCCATCATATTGGGTATCATTGACATCAAGTTAATTGGCCTTTACATTGCTCCGTGAGGTTCTTGTGGATATATCAGTGTGTGCAATTATATCTGACATGCATGGAAGACAACTAGTAGTTAGATTATGTAATGAGTGCCTGTAGGAGACGACATAAATAGTAGGACTAGGGTTAACTAGCAGCAACAGGTCTCATAAACTAAAGGGACAACACAGATGAAAGCTACATAGTATGTATCGTTTGTACTCGAGATTAACTAGATGGCACACAAAAGTATTAAAGAACAACATAGGTAATACTAGAAGTGGTATAATACTATAATCACCAGCCTATGGGATAGCATTGGCTGATGAATGATAACTATGGAATAGCTTTACCTAAAGAACAAGTATCTTAGCTGAACTATGGAACAGCGTTAACTCCTGAACAAGACCCGTAAGAGATCAGCATTAATATACAGTGAAATGTGATGATCTATTTTCCATGCTTAGATGAATAACAAAGCCATAAATGCTGCACACAAGTAAGATGAGGGTACAAACTATCTGGCTGCCATCCATAGGAGTGAGCATCATGTGCTGACTTGTCGATGGCCCTGCAGTTGTTGTGGATGTCCATGTCAGGCACGCACATTCGATGCAGGGAACTGTTGAGTGGGGACTATAGCTCCCTTCTGGTGTATGCTTCCCTTGTTGGAGCAGCTGCGGTGAGTCGGAAGACGGAGTGTCTGAAGATGCAGATAACACATAATGTTAAGAATGACATATCTCTTTAATCTGAAGAAATACACTAAGAGATCAACAGCAAGGTACGAGAGTGGTCACACGTCTGTTGACTGAAGACTAAATTGGGGTCACACGATTTTATTTTATTTTGGTACTGTACGATCTACGCCGGATGGCTGGCCGTCTTGTGCCTCCCGACTGACACTGTTCGGAATCTTCCCCGAAGAGCCAGTGACCAACGGCAGAGCAGCCTGCCTCCGCCGTCCGTGGCCCCGACCAAAACCCCGCTCCCCGCCCCACCGCACTGCCTTGGTTGCGCCGCCCCCGGGCCAATCCACAAAGACTCCCCGTCATCCAGATCCGGCGGCGGCAGTACCTTCAACCCACGCAACTCTAAAAGATAGCCATCTAAGTGCTGCTTCCGCGGCGAACTTGCGGCCCCACACCCTTACGTTAGACACCAGCCAACCAGCAGCCTAGGAGCTCCGCCGCCTCGAGGGGTGCTGCTTCCCATTGGGAATCGATTGGCCCAGAATAAAAATTCAGACAACTGACGCCTAAATAAAGTGATTTGAGATGAGGGTGCGACCTATCTGGCGGCATGGTGAAGTAGGCAGGTCCAGCTGCCGAGTTGGTGAGGCCGGCGCGGTTGCGGTGGCAACTGGCGGCAGGGAAAGAGCGATGTCGCGACGGTCGACGGCTACGCGGAAGCAGCGCCAGGACTCTGGACGGATCCGAAGTTGGAGCCGCTATGGCGCCGTGAACAACGGCGGGGGTGAATCGGCTCCGGTACGGTTCACGCGGCCGTCGTCGAGGCAGCACCAGCAGCACAGAGTAAGAGGTACACGTCCCAGTGCACGACGGCAAATGGATAGCGTCTCCAGCATTAGGGAGGAGGGCGGCTGTGAAATTGGTGCGGTGGGGGCCGCCATGGAGGTGGGGCTGAGGTTTCGCGTCTCGGGAGAAGGGAGCTTCCCGGGGAGAAGGTGATTTAGCGACCACAAGGTATGGATGGGGGCGGGCGGGGGGGGGGGGGGTTGAATCATGTCTTACGGACGCATTTGTCTGAAATGTGAGGGGGAGTTACAGTTCTACCCTTGCCTATAGGCTTCTCGACTTGGGTCTGTGTACTGAGGGTCGTTGATAGTAGAGTAACTTTGCTTCTCCCCAAATAGTGGGCGGGAGCGATTTCGGCCGAGGAGGGCGTGTTTTGAACTATAGTGGGCGCGAGCGATTTCGGGCAAGGAGAGCGTGTTTTGAAATAGTGGGCGCGAGCTATTTCGGGCGAGGAGAGTGTGTTTTGCCGACCATGGTTTATGAATTATTCAGCACATGTCATTTCGGCCGAGGAGAAGGCGCGCTTGGATGAAGTTACGAACCTACCCTCGATGTACAACGGGCCAATTGATGCATGTCCCACATAGGATGGTAATTTCGCGTCTCCCATTTATTTGCTCAGGCGAATTCCACCGAGCAGAGAGGATGTTTAATAGTTCGTTCAAATTTTGAGAGAACGAGCATCCACGTCTACCTTACCAAGTTGATTCGGATCAAATTTTGAAATGTTAGCTTGCCACTTCTTTTTTAGATGGAGAGATGATGCTCGGGAGTAATGTGTTTTTACATGCTCGTTGCTAGCGATTTACTATATGACAAATAGTTGACCCACTCAAAAACGCGAATCAAACCCAAAATGAAATATCTCGATTCAATGAAATAGCTCGTTCAGTAGGTCAAAATAGTGAACTAAATCCAAAATTGAACACCTCAATCGAGTAGCATGTTGTACAGTATTATAGTACTCCATGAACATGTTGAAAGTCAAATTAATGAACTTGTTTGATATACGCATATATCCGTTCATGTGTGGATTGCAGACAACATGTTCTCCAATTTAAATATTTGAATGCAAGTTTATATCGAAACATGGTTTATATCAGTCTTTGATGCATAAAACGCGACCTCCCCCTCTCCCGGACTCCTGTTCTCTCTCTCTCTCTCTCTCTCTCTCTCTCTCTCTCTCTCCGACAATCTTCAATTCTGTCGCACGCATCCGACACAAAAACCTTGTTGGTCCCTCTCCCTTTCTCTCCATCTCTCTCTCTCTCTTTGTGTGTGTGGGGGGGGGGTCTTTCTAGTTCGCATGCATATATACACCATCTATAGGTCTCTCTCGCACACTATGTATGATACTCTAGCTAGTCCAAGCTAGATATCTTGGGTGCACTCATCGTACGCACACAAATTCCTTGCCTCTTTGCCCGTAACTCTCTCACGCACCACTATGTCGTCTCGGAGCTCTTCCCCCCCTCTCTCAAACTCTCCATCCACCTGGGTCACACATACACATGCATATCTCACTCGCACTTGATAGGCCCATCTAAAACTCTATCTCCCCCCCTCGTTCTCTCTCCATCTCACATGCGCACACACACAATCTCATGCCCAGCTAGCCAGGTATCATGGTCTCTTACTCAATTGTAGGCACACGCAGTCCCCCTATATGTATATGACTAGCTAATCTTAGTCTCCATCACAAACATGTGCATGGTCTATCTCGATTTCTCTTGGGGCATCTTTCTATCGCGCACGCACTCCCTCGATCTCCCACCCATATAGTCCCCTCACGATCTCGACGGGATCTCTCTATCACAAACACACCCTCTCTCCCTCCCCATGCGTCCATGCCATCCATGTGTCCCTCTCGACCTTTGTTCCTTGTTGGCCAGACCTCTATTGGACATGTGCTACAGGGGTGCCTCTCTCCATTGCAAACAATCACACACTAGCTATCTTCGTGTATCTCCTCGCCTCGCTTTTCCATCTCGGAGATGCATGCATGATATGTTCGCATAAGAAACGAAAAACACACACTGTCTCTAATTTATCGTTTGTTGTCACTTTCTCTTTCACACACATACTCTTTTTGTACACTTACTCATTCTCCTTCACACGCACTTGATCTGTCTCGACCGAGGGACTCTCCTCGGTCCATAGCATATAGATTTATTGAAAAGTCAAACATCACAAAGTTTGACCATGTACGTGGAGAAAAAGAATTACATCTAGTACGGCAAACATATACCATTAGATTCACCATGAGATGTAGTTTTGTGTGATGTATCTTTGGTATTGTAGATATAAATAACATTTGCGTAAACCTGATCAAAGTTTCCAAAGTTTGACTTCTAAAAAATTTACATGCACTGCATTGTCGAGCAGATGGAATATCTCTTTCCCTCTCTCAGCTATCTGACACACCACTCAGCCTTATCAGGGCTCCTCAATCTCTCTCAAACTATATTGGTCAGTTTGGTTCGTGACCTGACCCTCATGCCTTGATGGCCGGTACTGCCTGGTGTGGACGTGAGATGTAAAATATTTCTGCCTGGCCAGGCTTGTGTGGTGCTGAAGCGTTTGGTTCATGCCTGGGCCAGGCAAAGCATCAACGTCCCATCAATCAATCCATGCATCAATTATTTAATGCTAATATCCATCCATGTTGCCATTAGCCTCGTGGCCACACGACCAGACGTTCGAAATCGGTCGCCTGGGCCAGGCTACTTGCAGTGTTTGGAGTTCAGCCAGGCTAATTAAAGTGCAAGGGAACCCAGGCCAGGCGGGCTTTATTTTTCATAGGGTAGCAACCAAACAAGCGTGCATGAAATCCAGCCACAACCCCAGGCCAGGCAAAAGATGCTCAGGACGCAAGCCAAACTGGCCTTATATCTCCCTGGTTCACACATACACATGTCTCGCTCGCTCTATACATATAGACCCATCCAACACTCTCCGCCCTTGTTCTCTCTCCATCTGACACGCACCCCCCTAAGTACCATAATCCCTCACTCCATCATAGGCGCAAGCACTCCCCCCTCCTAAGTATGATTATCTCTTACTAGCCATCAGGAACACACGTATTGTCTCCTTCCATCCATACGTCTATCTCGATATCTCTCGGGGCATCTTATATCGCGCACACACCTTGTCACTCGATCTCCCACCCATGTAGTCCCATCACAATCTCCAGGGGATCTCTCTATGAAAAACATACACTCTCTCCTCCCCATGTCTGTATTTTCTCTGTACGTCTCTCTCGACCTCTCTCCCTTGTTTGTCAGACCCCTCTTGGCCACGTGCTAGGGGTCTTGCTCTCTCGATTCCAAACAACCACACACTATCTCCTCACCTTGCCTCCATTGTCGAAGATGCATGTGTGATACGTTTGCATAAGACACGCACGCTTTTTCTCTACTTTTATCGTGTGTTGTCCATGTCTCTTTCACACACGCACACACACTTTTTTCACTCTCTCTCTCTCTCTCTAGTTAGGGACTCTGTCACGTCCATAAGCATATGGATGTTTTGAAAAGTCAAACCTCAGAAAAGTTTGACCAGGTATATGTGGAGAAAAACATTTACATCTGGAATGATCATTAGATTCATCACAACATGTACTTACTTCATAATATCATTTATCTTTGGTATTGTAGATATAAGTAATTTCCTTATAAACTTGGTCAAAGTTTCAAAAGTTTGACTTAAAAAATGTTGGAACTACATTATCGAACGGAGGGAGTAGCTCTTTCTCTCTCTGCTATCTCTCATGGGCCTCCCATCTCACTCGAACTCTCTATACCGACGGATTATACGATCACTATGTCAGCGTATAGCTCCGTACATTGTTTAGTTGACCGGTCAACCAATCCACATGCAGCCTTGTCAGCTTGTGTTCTATATCTTCGTGTGCTGGCCCATGTGGCAGTGGGTGAAAATAAGTAAAGTAGAGGCCCATCTGACACGCAGTGAAGTAAACAAAGTTGAAACCACTCGGGGTAGCACCCCACACGCTAGTAAATTGGGGACAAACTTCTTGCGTGCAAAAGACGCACTCGTGCACAATTCACCACTGCACGGCGGCATGCACAGAAGGACGCACTCGCGCACACCCAGCACACAACACGCACAAGCACACGTGTACACCGGTGTCGCCGCCGGTTGAGATGGACAGCGAGGCAGCCAACAAGCGGAGGCGGCTCGAGCCAAAACCGCATCCGGTGAGCCTGGACTTCATCAGCAGCCTCCCCGACGACATGCTGCTCGTCATCATCGGCCTCCTCCCCACCAAATCTGCCGTGCGGACCGCCTTGCTCTCCCGACGGTGGCGCCCCCTCTGGCGTTGCGTCCCCCTCAACCTCACCATCGACAACTGCCTCTGCGACGGGGATTGCAGACTCATGGCCGTAGTCTCCAAGATCCTTTCATCGCACCCAGGGCCAGCCAGACGCCTTGACATCCGCATGTTCAGTACCAACTGCAAGGTCCAACCCAAGTTCGACGAGTGGTTCTTATCCCCCGCCCTAGATCAGCTCGAGGAGCTCAGCTTTGAAGCCGGACGATGTCGCTCTCTGCCGCCGTCCGCGCTCCGCCTCACGCCAACGCTGTGCCGCGCCAGCTTCAGCTCCTGCTATCGACTCAAAAACTTATTTTCCCATTAGTGACTTGTCAGGGCGGTGGATTTTAGTTTGTACGATAATGCTGCATCCACCTAAAGTAACGAAAGTTCTTACGTAAACTTCCTAGTAATTCCCTCTTCGTAGGTGCAGCATTACTCCTAAAATTTGTAATATCAGTTTGAAACTTGTAATATTGTCGTGTCCTATTCCTGCATTTTCAAAATCCTGCGAATCAAATAGGTCCTGAGTTGGTGATGATGTTGTGCATCCCATCTTTCACCAATAGCCGTCGGATCTAGATCTGACGCATACAAACCAAGCTTCTCCATTTTTGCAAAAAGATGCCCGCACTTGTTCCCTATTTATAAACAACTCCTTGTCTCTCACAATTAGCCTTATCTCCTCCCCACCACATCTAGAAGACCGTGGAAAAATTTGGCGCGATGGCCGCTGCCGGAGCCGTCCACCCCCAATCTTGGTGTTCTGTGCAATGCACGGGCATCTACGCATGGGAAATTGTCGAACAGGGCTAGTTGTAAGCAGGCTAGCTCTACAGACATGATGATAGTGACTGCAGACGGTGAGGCTAACTATGGTATGCCGAACACGGCGCCTATACTCAGGTGTCATCTCCGGCGCAGGGTCTTGTTACTTCACTATGAGGAGCAGCACGTAATAATTTGACCAACGGGTAGTACAGTGCTAGTACTCCTACTACTACATTGGTAGTACCACTACTAGTACTAGTAGCACCACCGTCTAGATTTAGGAGTACTACCACGTCCATCTGGATTTTAGTATTTGACTAGCAATATCTAGTAATGCATGTCACAAAAAATGTACTACTCCCTCTGTAAATAAATACATGGTGTTTTATTCCTATCGGCGAGAGAAGTTAATGTTTTTTTGCTAACTAGAGTACTAATAGGATTACATGCAATGAACTAAACACTGCATGTCATGTTTGGTAGTCTCAAGTCATTGAAAGCATGCACGGCCCACATCTCTCATTGGTTGATATGTCATGAAATAAGAAACAAGGAGGGAGTTAATGCACCATGCCTAAGTATTTTGGAATTATTTGGTTTTCGTAAGGTGACTTACACAACATTTTTGTTTACATGCATTAACATTTTATTAGTTAAATCAAAGGTCAAAACTTGGCGCAAAATGCAAAGGGGACCAATAAACCAGTAAACATCAAACTTCTCTCGTTTGCCCCCAACTAGAGGTCCGGTGAGATGACTATACTGCACCGGCACGGAGGGGGACGCAGCTTCATTGACTTACGACAACTGCCTTTGGGTGAATGACATGTGGGCCCAGGGGGTGGCTGGCCCACCTATCATACAGCCAAAGGTAGGTGCAGTAGAGGGCCGAGGAGTAGTATGAAATCCTACGCACCTACGCACGCTAACCAATGGCAAGAGTGATCACTCGAATCGCAAGATCGGTTGACTAGAAGCTAAGCTAGACCCAAGGAGGCGATGAGCGTGAGCATCAGCCGGCTGTGCCAGATGGTCCATGACACCGGCCTGCGGACTGGCACCGAGGAACGTCTCCAGGTAGTATTGCTTGAGGCCGCCAGGGCGGGGGGGCGCTTGGACAACAGCTTTGTTACCTTGTTCGACGAGGTCCTCGTTGGTTTCCTCGACAAGTTCATCGTCGTCAAGAAGCTTGCGGACGACTTTGACGTAAGCCTCTAGCCGACGCGCCTAGGCTCTACGATGCCCACCACCCTCAATGGCCACTATGGTGACAACTGAAGGAAATATGCCCTAGAGGCAATAATAAAGTTATTATTTATTTCCTTATATCATGGTAAATTTTTATTATTCATGCTAGATGTGTATTAACCAGAAACATAATACATGTGTGAATACATAGACAAACAGTATGTCACTAGTATGCCTCTACTTGACTAGCTCGTTAAATCAAAGATGGTTAAGTTTCCTAGCCATAGACATGAGTTGTCATTTGATTAACGAGGTCACATCATTAGAGAATGATGTGATTGACTTGACCCATTCCGTTAGCATAGCACTTGATCTTTTAGTTTGTTGCTATTGCTTTCTTCATGTCTTATACATGTTCCTATGACTATGAGATTATGCAACTCCCGTTTACCGGAGGAACACTTTGTGTGCTACCAAACGTCACAACGTAACTGGGTGATTATAAAGGTGCTCTACAGGTGCCTCCAAAGGTACTTGTTGGGTTGGCGTATTTCGAGATTAGGATTTGTCACTCTGATTGTCGGAGAGGTATCTCTGGGCCCACTCGGTAATGCACATCACTATAAGCCTTGCAAGCATTGCAACTAATGAGTTAGTTGCGGGATGATGTGTTACGGAATGAGTAAAGAGACTTGCCGGTAACGAGATTGAACTAGGTATTGAGATACCGACGATCTAATCTCGGGCAAGTAACATACCGATGACAAAGGGAACAACGTATGTTGTTATGCGGTTTGACCGATAAAGATCTTCGTAGAATATGTAGGAGCCAATATGAGCATCCAGCTTCCGCTATTTGTTATTGACAGGAGATGTGTCTCGGTCATGTCTACATAGTTCTCGAACCCATAGGGTCTGCACGCTTAAAGTTCGATGATGGTTATATTATGAGTTTATGTGTTTTGATGTACCGAAGGAGTTCGAAGTCCCGGATGAGATCAGGGACATGACGAGGAGTCTCGAAATGGTCGAGACGTAAAGATCGATATATTGGACGACTATATTTGGACATCGGAAAGGTTCCGAGTGACTCGGGTATTTTCGGGAGTACCGGGGAGTTACGGGAATTCGTATTGGGCCTTAATGGGCCATACGGGAAAGGAGAGAAAGGCCTCAAAGGGTGGCCGCACCCCTCCCCATGGGCTGGTCCGAATTGGACTAGGGGGCGCCCCTTTCCTTCCTTCTCCTTTTCCCTTCCCTTTCCTTCCCTCCTACTCCTACTACTTGGAAAGGCTCCTAGTTCTGCTAGGAAAGGGGGAATCCTACTCCCGGTGGGAGTAGGACTCCCCTAGGGCACGCCATAGAGAGGGTCGGCCCTCCCCTCCTCCACTCCTTTATATACGGAAGTAGGGGGCACCCCAAAGACACAACAATTGATCTCTTGATCTCTTAGCCGTGTGCGGTGCCCCCCTCCACCATAATCCACCTCGGTCATATCATAGCGGTGCTTAGGCGAAGCCCTGCGTCGGTAGAAATCATCATCGTCACCACGCCGCCGTGCTGATGGAACTCTCCCTCAAAGCTCGGCTGGATCGGAGTTCGAGGGACGTCATCGAGTTGAACGTGTGCAGAACTCGAAGGTGCCGTGCGTTCAGTACTTGATCGGTCGGATTGTGAAGACGTATGACTACATCAACCGCGTTGTGCCAATGCTTCCGCTTTCAGTCTACGAGGGTACGTAGACAACACTCTACCCTCTCATTGTTATGCATCACCATGATCTTGCGTGTGCGTAGGAATTTTTTGAAATTACTACGTTCCCCAACAGTGGCATCCGAGCCTGGTTTTATGCGTTGATGTAATATGCACGAGTAGAACACAAGTGAGTTGTGGGCGATATAAGTCATACTTCTTACTAGCATGTCACACTTTGGTTCGGCGGTATTGTTGGATGAAGCGGCCCGGATCGACATTACGCGTACGCTTACGCGAGACTGGTTTTACCGCCGTGCTATGCACACAGGTGACTAGCGGGTGTCAGTTTCTCCAACTTTAGTTGAACCGAGTGTGGCTATGCCCGGTCCTTGAGAATGTTAAAACAACACCAACTTGACAAACTATCATTGTGGTTTTGATGCGTAGGTAAGAACAGTTCTTGCTAAGCCCGTAGCAGCCACGTAAAACTTGCAACAACAAAGTAGAGGACGTCTAACTTGTTTTTGCAGGGCATGTTGTGATGTGATATGGTCAAGACGTGATGAGATATAAGTTGTTGTATAAGATGATCATGTTTTGTTGAAGTTATCGGCAACTGGCAGAAGCCTTATGGTTGTCTCTTTATTGCATAAGATGCAAGCGCCAAATAATTGCTTTACAATTATCGCTATGCGATAGCAATAGTTGCAAGAGCAATAGTTGGAGAGACGAGCATGTGACGACACATTGATATAGATCAAGATGATGGAGATCATGGTGTCATGTCGGTGACGATGGAAATCATGACGATATTTTGGAGATGGAGATCGAAGGCACAAGATGATGATGGCCATATCATGTCACATATTTTGATTGCATGTGATGTTTATCTTTTATGCATCTTATCTTGCTTTAATTGACGGTAGCATTATAAGATGATCTCTCACTAAATTTCAAGATAAAAGTGTTCTCCCTGAGTATGCACCGTTGCCAAAGTTCGTCGTGGCCAGACACCACGTGATGATTGGGTGTGATAAGCTCTACGTCCATCTACAACAGGTGCAAGCCAGTTTTGCACACGCAGAATACTCAGGTTAAACTTGACGAGCCTAGCATATGCAGATATGGCCTCAGAATACTGAGACCGAAAGGTCGAGCGTGAATCATATAGTAGATATGATCAACATAGTGATGTTCACCATTGAAAACTACTCCATTTCACGTGATGATCGGTTATGGTTTAGTTGATTTGGATCACGTGATCACTTAGAAGATTAGAGGGATGTCTTTCTAAGTGGGAGTTCTTAAGTAATATGATTAATTGAACTTAAATTTATCATGAACTTAGTCCTGGTAGTATTAGCATATCTATGTTGTAGATCAATAACTCGCGTTTAGCTCCCCTGTTTTATTTTTGATATGTTCCTAGAGAAAACTAAGTTGAAAGATGTTAGTAGCAATGATGCGGATTGGATCCGTGATCTGAGGTTTATCCTCATTGCTGCACAGAAGAATTATGTCCTTAATGCACCGCTAGGTGACAGACCTATTGCAGGAGCAGATGCAGACGTCATGAACGTTTTGCTAGCTCAATATGATGACTACTTGATAGTTTAGTGCACCATGCTTAACATCTTAGAATCGGGACTTCAAAGATGTTTTGAACATCATGGATCATATGGATGTTTCAGGAGTTGAAGTTAATATTTCAAGCAAATACCCGAGTTGAGAGATATGAAGTCTCCAACAAGTTCTATAGCTAAAAGATAGAGGAGAATAGCTCAAGCAGTGAGCATGTGTTCAGATTGTCTGGGTACTACAATCGCTTGAATCAAGTGGGAGTTAATCTTCCAGATAAAATAGTGATTGACAGAATTCTCTAGTCACCATCACCAAGTTAGTAGAACTTCATGATGAACTATAGTACGCAAGGGATGATGAAAACGATTCCCAAGCTTTTCATCATGATGAAATCGATGAAGGTAGAAATCAAGAAAGAGCATCAAGTGTTGATGATTAACCAGACCACTAGTTTCAAGAAAAGGGCAAAGGGAAAGAAAGGGAACTTCAAGAAGAACAGCAAGCAAGTTGCTGCTCAAGTGAAGAAGCCCAAGTCTGGTCGTAAGCCTGAGACTAAGTGCTTCTACTGCAAAGGGACTGGTCACTGGAAGCGGAACTGCCCCAAGTATTTGGCGGATAAGAAGGATGACAAAGTGAACAAAGGTATATTTGATATACAGATTATTGATGTGTATTTTACTAGTGTTCGTAGCAACCCCTCGGTATTTGATACTGGTTCAGTTGCTAAGAGTAGTAACTCGAAACGGGAGTTGCAGAATGAACAGAGACTAGTTAAGGGTGAAGTGACGATGTGTGTTGGAAGTGGTTCCAAGATTGATATGATCATCATCGCACATTCCCTATACTTTCGGGATTAGTGTTGGACCTAAATAAGTGTTATTTGGTGTTTGCGTTGAGCATGAATGTGATTTGATCATGTTTATTGCAATACGGTTATTCATTTAAGTAAGAGAATAAATTGTTGTTCTATTTACATGAATAAAACCTTCTATGGTCATACACCCAATGAAAATGGTTTGTTGGATCTCGATCATGGTGATACACATTCTCATAATATTGAAGCCAAAAGATGCAAAGTTAATAATGATAGTGCAACTTATTTGTGGCACTGTCGTTTAGGTCATATTGGTGTAAAGCGCATGAAGAAAATCCATGCTGATGGGCTTTTGGAATCACTTGATTATGAATCAGTTGATGCTTGCGAACCGTGCCTCATGGGCAATATGACTAAGACTCCGTTCTCCGGAACAATGGAGCAAGCAACTGACTTATTGGAAATAATACATACTGATGTATGCAGAACGATGAATGTTGAGGCTCGCGGCGGGTATCATTATTTTCTGACCTTCACAGATGATTTGAGCAGATATGGGTATATCTACTTGATGAAACATAAGTTTCAAACATTTGAAAAGTTCAAAAAAACTTTAGAGTGAAGTGGAAAATCATCGTGACAAGAATACGATCTGTTCGCAGAGATAAATATTTGAGTTACAAGTTTGGTCTTCAATTAAAACAATGTGGAATAGTTTCACAAAATCGTGCCACCTGGAACACCAAAGCATAATGGTGTGTCTGAATGTCATAATGTAGGATCTAGAAGTAGATGTGTCTAGAGGGGGGGTGATTAGACACTTAGTGCTAAAGTTGCAATTTTTTAGGCCTTTTTGGTTTGAGTGGAGTTTTAGGCACAATTTCAACATACACAATACATATCAAGCAAGCATGCAAAGAGTATATGAGCAGCGGAATGTAAAGCATGCAACTTGCAAGAATGTAAGGGAAAGGGTTTGGAGAATTCAAACGCAATTGGAGACACGGATGTTTTTCCCGTGGTTCGGATAGGTGGTGCTATCCTACATACACGTTGATGGAGACTTCAACCCACGAAGGGTAATGGTTGCGCGAGTCCACGGAGGGCTCCACCCACGAAGGGTAACGGTTGCGCGAGTCCACGGAGGGCTCCACCCACGAAGGTTCCACGAAGAAGCAACCACCCATGAAGGGTCCACGAAGAAGCAACCTTGTCTATCCCACCATGGCCATCGCCCACGAAGGACTTGCCTCACTAGCAGTAGATCTTCACGAAGTAGGCGATCTCCTTGCCCTTACAAACTCCTTGGTTCAACTCCACAATCTTGTCGGAGGCTCCCAAGTAACACCTAGCCAATCTAGGAGACACCACTCTCCAAGAACTAATAAATGGTGTGTAGGTAATGAACTCCTTGCTCTTGTGCTTCAAATGATAGTCTCCCCAACACTCAACTCTCTCTCATAGGATTTGGATTTTGTGGAAAGAAAATTTGAGTGGAAAGCAACTTGGGGAAGGCTAGAGATCAAGATTCATATGGTAGGAATGGAATATCTTGGTCTCAACACATGAGTAGGTGGTTCTCTCTCAGAACATATGAGTTGGAATTTTGTATGTGTTCTGATGGCTCTCTCCCGAATGAAGAGGAGGTGGAGGGGTATATATAGCCTCCACACAAAATCCAACCGTTACACACAGTTTTCCAATCTCGGTGGGACCGAATCAACAAACTTGGTCGGACCAAAAAGGTAAACCTAGTGACCGTTAGAGATTTTCGGTAGGACTGACATGCAACTCGGTAGGACCGATATGGTTAGGGTTTGGGCATAACGTAATCTCGGTGAGACCGATTACACAAACTCGGTGAGACCGAGTTTGGTAATAAGCTAACCAGAGAGTTGGTCAGGTAAACTCGGTGGGACCGATTTGCTCTTTCGGTGAGACCGAAAAGTTACAAAAAGGAAACGTAGAGTTTACATTGCAATCTCGGTGGGACCGATTCGCTCTTTCGGTGAGACCGAAAAGTTACGAAAGGGAAACAAAGAGTTTGCAATCCCATCTCGGTGAGACGGAGATCCCTATCGCTAGAACCGAATTGCTAGGGTTTGGCAGTGGCTTATGACAAGTGAAACTCGGTGGCGCCGGATAGAAAGAATCGGTAGGACCGAGTTTGGCTTAGGGTTTAGGTCATATGTGGAAGTGGGAAAGTAGCTGAGGATTTTGGAGCATATCATTAAGCACATGAAGCAAGAGGCTCATTAAGCAACACCTCATCCCTCCTTGATAGTATTGGCTTTTCCTATGGACTCAATGTGATCTTGGATCACTAAAATGTAAAATGAAGAGTCTTGAGCTTTAAGCTTTAGCCAATCCTTTGTCCTTAGCATCTTGAAGGAGTTCCCACAACCTTTAGTCCATGCCACTCCATTGTTGAACTTATCTGAAACATACTAGATAGAAACATTAGTCCAACAAGAGATATGTTGTCATCAATTATCAAAACCACCTAGGGAGCACTTGTGCTTTCACATAACAGTACTATTATTGAATATAGTGCAATCTATGATGTTTCTTACCGATTAACCACTATAGTTTTGAGGTTATGCATTAGAGACAGCTACATTCACGTTAAATAGGGCACCATCTAAATCCGTTGAGATGACACCGTATGATATATGGTTTGGCAAGAAACCTAAGCTGTCGTTTCTTAAAGTTTGAGGTTGCAATGCTTATGTGAAAAAGTTTCTACCTGATAAGCTCAAACCCAAATCGAAGAAGTGCGTCTTCATAGGATACCCAAAAGAAAATGTTGGGTACACCTTCTATCACAGATCTGAAGGCAAGATATTCATTGCTGAGAATGGATCCTTTCTAGAGAAGGAGTTTCTCTCGAAAGAAGTGAGTGGGAGGAAAGTAGAACTTGATGAGGTAACTGTACCTGCTCACTTATTGGAAAGTAGTTCATCATAGAAATTTGTTCCTGTGACTATTACACCAATTAGTGAGGAAGCTAATGATGATGATCATGTAACTACAGATCAAGTTACTACCGAACCTCGTAGGTAAACCAGAGTGAGATCCGCACCAGAGTGGTACGGTAATCCTGTTCTGGAGGTCATGTTACTTGACCATGATGAGCCTACGAACTATGAGGAAGCGATGATGAGCCCAGATTCCGTGAAATGGCTTGAGGCCATGAAATCTGAGATGAGATCCATGTATGAGAACAAAGTATGGACTTTGATTGACTTGCCCAATGATCAGCGAGCCATTGAGATTAAATGGATCTTCAAGAGGAAGACGGACGCTGATAGTAGTGTTACTATCTACAAAGCTAGAATTGTCGCAAAAAGGTTTTCGACAAGTTCAAGGTGTTGACTACGATGAGAGTTTCTCACTCTTATCTATGCTTAAGTCTGTCCGAATCATGTTAGCAATTGCCATATTTTATGAAATCTGGCAAATGGATAAACAAAACTGCATTCTTTAATGGATTTATTAAAGAAGAGTTGTATATGATGCAACCAGAAGGTTTTGTCAATACTAAAGGTACTAACAAAATATGCAAGCTCTAGCGATCCATCTATGGACTGGTGCAAGCATCTTGGAGTTGGAATATACGCTTTGATAAGTTGATCAAAGCATATAGTTTTATACAGACTTGCGGTCAAGCCTGTATTTACAAGAAAGTGAGTGGGAGCACTACAACATTTCTGATAAGTATATGTGAATGACATATTGTTGATCGGAGATAATGTAGAATTATTCTAGAAAGCATAAAGGAATGTTTCAAAGAAAGACCTCGGTGAAGCTGCTTACATATTGAGCATCAAGATCTATAGAGATAGATCAAGACGCTTGATAAGTTTTTCAATGAGTACATACCTTGACAAGATTTTGAAGTAGTTCAAAATGGAACAATCAAAGAAAGAGTTCTTGCCTATGTTACAAGGTGTGAAACTGAGTAAGACTCAAAACCCGACCACGGCAGAAGATAGAGAGAGAATGAAAGTCATTCCCTATGCCTCAGCCATAGGTTCTATAAAGTATGCCATGCTGTGTACCAGACCTATTGTATACCCTGCCCTGTGTTTGGCAAGGGAGTACAATAGTGATCTAGGAGTAGATCACTGGACATTGGTCAAAATTATCCTTAGTGGAATAAGGATATGTTTCTCGATTATGGAGGTGACAAAAGGTTCGTCGTAAAGGGTTACGTCGATGCAAGTTTTGACACTGATCCAGATGACTCAAAGTCTCAATCTGGATACATATTGAAAGTGGGAGAAATTAGCTAGAGTAGCTCCGTGCAGAGCATTGTTGACATAGAAATTTGCAAAATACATACGGATCTGAATGTGGCAGACCCATTGACTAAACTTCCCTCACAAGCAAAACATGATCACACCTTAGTACTCTTTGGGTATTAATCACATTGCGATGTGAACTAGATTATTGACTCTAGAAAACCCTTTGGGTGTTGGTCACATGACGATGTGAACTATGGGTGTTAATCACATGGTGATGTGAACTATTGATGTTAAATCACATGGCGATGTGAACTAGATTATTGACTCTAGTGCAAGTGGGAGACTGAAGGAAATATGCCCTAGAGGCAATAATAAAGTTATTATTTATTTCCTTATATCATGGTAAATGTTTATTATTCATGCTAGAATTGTATTAACCGGAAACACAATACATGTGTGAATACATAGACAAACAATATGTCACTAGTATGCCTCTACTTGACTAGCTCGTTAAATCAAAGATGGTTAAGTTTCCTAGCCATAGACATGAGTTGTAATTTGATTAACGGGGTCACATCATTAGAGAATGATGTGATTGACTTGACCCATTCTGTTAGCATAGCACTTGATCGTTTAGTTTGTTGCTATTGCTTTCTTCATGTCTTATACATGTTCCTATGACTATGAGATTATGCAACTCCCGCTTATCGGAGGAACACTATGTGTGCTACCAAACGTCACAATGTAACTGGGTGATTATAAAGGTGCTCTACAGGTGTCTCTGAAGGTACTTGTTGGGTTGGCGTATTTCGAGATTAGGATTTGTCACTCCGATTGTCGCAGAGGTATCTCTGGGCCCACTCGGTAATGCACATCACTATAAGCCTTGCAAGCATTGCAACTAATGAGTTAGTTGCGGGATGATGTGTTACGAAACAAGTAAAGAGACTTGCCGGTAACGAGATTGAACTAGGTATTGAAATATCGACGATCGAATCTCGGGCAAGTAACATACCGATGACAAAGGGAACAACGTATGTTGTTATGCGGTTTGACCGATAAAGATCTTCATAGAATATATAGGAGCCAATATGAGCATCCAGGTTCCGCTATTGGTTATTGACCGGAGACGTGTCTCGGTCATGTCTACATAGTTCTCGAACCCGTAGGGTCCGCACGCTTAAAGTTCGATAACAGTTATATTATGAGTTTATGTGTTTTGATGTACCGAAGGAGTTCGGAGTCCCGGATGAGATTGGGGACATGACGAGGAGTCTCAAAATGGTCGAGACATAAAGATCGATATATTGGACAAATATATTCGAACATCAGAAAGGTTCCAAGTGACTCGGGTATTTTCGGGAGTACTAGGGAGTTACGAGAATTCGTATTGGGCCTTAATGGGCCATACGGGAAAGGAGAGAAAGGCCTCAAAGGGTGGCCGCACCCCTCCCCATGGGCTGGTCCGAATTGGACTAGGGAGGGGGACGCCCCTTTCCTTCCTTCTCCTTTTCCCTTCCCTTTCCTTCCCTCCTACTCCTACTACTTGGAAGGGCTCCTAGTTCTACTAGGAAAGGGGGAATCCTACTCCCGGTGGGAGTAGGACTCCCCTAGGGCACGCCATAGAGAGGGTCGGCCCTCCCCTCCTCCACTCCTTTATATACGGGGGCAGGGGGCACCCCAAAGACACAACAATTGATCTCTTGATCTCTTAGCCGTGTGCGGTGCCCCCCTCCACCATAATCCACCTCGGTCATATCGTAGCGGTGCTTAGGCGAAGCCCTGCGTCGGTAGAACATCATCATCGTCACCACGCCGTCGTGCTGACGGAAATCTCCCTCAAAGCTCGACTGGATCGGAGTTCGAGGGACGTTATTGAGTTGAACGTGTGCAGAACTCGGAGGTGCCGTGCGTTCGGTACTTGATTGGTTGGATCGTGAAGACATACGACTACATCAACCGCGTTGTGCCAACGCTTCCGCTTTTGGTCTACGAGGGTACGTAGACAACACTCTCCCCTCTCGTTGCTATGCATCACCATGATCTTGCGTGTGCGTAGGAAAATTGTTGGAATTACTATGTTCCCCAACAACAACCTCTTCGACGCACTGGTGGCCCTGCGACTGCCCGTCGTCGTGCTGGAGAATTTCCACCTCGAGGTCGCGCTCGCCGCGCAGCGCCTGGCGCAGCAAGACACCATCGACATAATCACCCACGTCTACGCGCAAATCATCCACAAGGACTACTATATGCAAGAGGAGGACGATAGGACGCTGGCCTTCTTGGACCGCAGGGCAACCTTGGACGGCACTGTTCAGAAGCGCGTTGAGCTCTCCGCTAACGCCACTG
Organism: Triticum urartu; assembly: GCF_003073215.2. Lineage (NCBI taxonomy): Eukaryota > Viridiplantae > Streptophyta > Magnoliopsida > Poales > Poaceae > Triticum > Triticum urartu. Next base: position 382,324,142 of record NC_053022.1, on the reverse strand, counting down.
CTCCTCACACGTCGGTTGGTGACCCGGCGTACTAGGGCGTGAGGATGTCGTTGATGGATCCGTATGTATTTTTATCTTTCCGTCAAATCCATGTAGTAGTATATGATACTACAGTAATTATCTTACCTTTGCATCAACTTCATAATTTTCGTACGTACTCCATGCATGAACGGCGCCAGAACCAAACTTCTCATTACTCTAGGCAAAATCGTTATTTTCTATCTATCGATCGCACCATGGAGCAGAACCAAATTTCACAAGTTATGAGTTCAAAAGGAAAAGCCCGCCATGTTCGCGTCGCACCCCCACATGGTTGGTCTGGCACGCCGCTCAAGCGGGAATGCGTGTGGTGTTGCATTTTCACTTACAAGTGGGACCGCAGTTGAGAAAACCGACTATTGGCAAACACCCACACCACCCACCGCGCGATGGCTGAGAAAACAGGAGGGAGAAGAGATGGCTGTAGCACGGACTCCAAGAAAATTGGTGTCGGATGAGACTCGTGTGGGTGGCGTGTGCCGTACTGCTAGACATGAATGTTAGTTATGGCCCATGCCACCCCACTATATCGAGCCTATATCGAGGTACGTAGAACAAATTTCCTGCAGTCCATGCTCAGCCCTCCTCTATCTCTCTTCTCAGCCAGCCATCGTACGCGCAGAGCCCATCGTCTGTTTGCTCACATGCGGCCCCACATGTCAGTGAAAACGCAAGAGGACCCACTGAACCTGCACATCTTTCACCTCGACGTGCTGGTGATCAAAAACAAATCCAATAAAGATCTTCGATGGCCGCTTTTGGAGTTACTCAAGAGTAGTAAGATTCTATTTACAGTTTAACCCAAGATGCACATCTCGTGGCTTCAACTACCACTCTATTTTCTTTCATGACACGACCTGGATGCTGGATGTCCCACGTGTCGGCAAAAGGAGGAAGAACCCGACCAAATCTTTGGTTGTGCTCTCGGTTAGACTAATTGTGCTAACTTAAAAAATTTATTGTGTACTCCCTCCGTTCCAAAATAGTTGACTTCCATTTGTCCAAAAATGGATGTACCTATATACTAAAACATGTCTAGATACACATATATCTTGACAAATAGAAGGCATGTATTGTGCAACGGAGGGAGTAGAATGGATGCAAGTTTTTGTATTGGGAAGAAGAGTACATCCATATATTGATAGAGCGCAATTTAGTAGATGTTCTATCACTTTTAGCTAGCACAGAGGCTAGAGATGAGATTACTGCACTTGTTGATACTCCTACTAGAATAGAGGCTAGACATGAGACTAGATGCGAGGAAGCAATGTCTACTTCTTTACACTCGAAGAAGAAAGAAGCACGCAAGATCGAGCCTCCGCAGATCAACAATGAATGCACCGAGAAGGCACTAATCCAACTTACAGGAGTAGTAGAATATATTCTTGTGGTTCTTGTTTTCTTTGGTCTTGCTTTTCTAGTCAAAATTATCGTTGGAGTTCGTGCAAAACGGAGGTCCGTTTGGGGTCGTGCGTTGGAGTTGGCCTTACAAGTGGGACCGCAGTTAAGGAAACCGACTATCGGCAAACCCCCACCTCACCCGCCGTGCGATGGCTGAAGTTAGAGAAACGACGAGGTTGAAGAGATTGCTCTAGCACGGACTCCAAGAAATAATTTGGTGTCAGATGGATGTCGTCGTGGTGGCGTGTGTCGTACTCCTGGACGTGCATGCTTGTTCTGGCCCATGCCACCCTACTACTCCTACTACTTACTCCTACTATATAGTAGTACTAGTATCGAGGATTCGAGGTGCTGGTTACGTACAGCGAACACATTAACATATGGCTACAGTAAAAACACCCGCCCGACGTGCGAAGCATGTGAAGCTAGTACAAATAGTGTACTACTATTGTTGATTGGCCTCATCCGATAACCTGTTGCAATGCACGTACAATTATGTATTCAGAAAATATTTTTTGCCTTGTCGCACCACTCACTCGGAGAAGCGACTCGAAAGCCATTCATAAATTTAGTAAGTTTTTCACACGCATATCATTTTATTACATACAACAGGTCATCAACCCACATCGACAACGAGGATACATTATAAATACTAAAGTTTTCACCACACAACAAATAACAAGCAATGAAATGAACTTCAACTCAACCATTCCTCGGTGTTGGAAACGATTGCTTTGAACCACAAGTGATTCTCTGGGATGAGCCATCGATTGTCGATCTGGAAACCAACGCAGGACTAATCATCCAGGCTGAAGCGGCCTACTATATCAGTACCAGGGTAGGGAACCACCCAAATGTCCGAGGTATAGACACAGTTGCTTCTCATAAATGGTACTAGTAATGTTGTGTCAACAGCAGTTGGATCGCCTTTCACCATCATCGGATAGTTTTGTCCAAGGAAGAGCGAGTTTTCTCCAAGACTATCAATTCTGTACCAGGGAGAAGGAGTTGGCGCTAGCACACTAGTATCCATCCCGAATACCATGCAAAGGGTGTTGGAATAGGTCCGAAGAGTGCGACCATGGGAGACTACACCTGCTTCCTTAGCAGTAACATCATCGGAATTAGTTGCCAGACGCCACAGAGTATATGGGCGGTGCTCGTCCTCATGCTCGTGATCATCACCATCGTCATCTCCCCCTTGGTTATAAAAATTTTCAAGTATAGGTGGTGGGATGTTCATAGGACCTTGGAAACACAAGAAGAAGGTTAATTAGTAAAGGGAAACTTGCTAACCCGCATGCATGTGGATGAAACAATTATAATTACGGTGGAAGACAAACGTACCGAAACTATGAGGATCCCATGCAAAAACAGTGCCACGAGTGGTGGCGGCAAACACAAGGCCCTCGTATTGAATTGCATCATAGTACTCATCCGTGTATAGAAACTGATTTTTGAGCAATATCCATCGAGTCAAACCACTAAGGACGGCAACAAGCTTGTCGAAGATAGCAACAAATTGATAGTTGTTGTAATTCCAAGAGCGGTTGGGAACTCGACAAATTGCTATCTTCCATAGAAGACAGTCACCATGATCGTATTTGAACGTGCATACAATACCAGTGTGCTCAACCTCTGGGCAGTCTGCTGAGATTTTTGGAAGTGGAACCTGGTCACGAGTGTACACATTCACAAGTTCCCACTCGCAGTTGGACCCAATGTAAACAATCCAATCTCCATTTGCGCCCGCCCAAGCCTTGCCCTAAAGCGATGGCATCTTAACATCATATGTATCATTATCAAGCGGCATCAACTGGCACAGGGCGAGGCCTTCGTCATGCCGGCGCCAGTCATCAGGGTCACGGTGAAGAAGATAGGGGATATCAAACCGCTCCTTGACTCTTGGGTTCTTTGTAATGATGTTATTAGTTGAGTCGAGAATGGGCTTGAACGTACCTGCCATGATAGCCGAGGTGATGACGTCGCACCGATCAATGAGTTCCTCCACCACGTCATCTTTCAGATCGGGGAAAGAATAATGGGGTCGTTTTCGGCCTGTTCCCTCCATGGAGAAGACGGCCGAACAATGGCAGAAGAAAGGGTGAAGGGCTGAAGGAAAATGGAGGAGGGAGAGGAAGAGCGTGCGACAGCAGTTCCAAATCGAGAGGGAAAGGCGAAGAGTCGGTGGACGGTTGCGAGTTTGCCACGGTTCACGAAGAGGCGCCCTGCCTACACATCCGTTCGGAAATACTCCTTCTACTCTGTCACGCCCTCGATGCGGCTATATCTCCCATGTGTCGAAGCACGACTTAGAGGCATAACCGCATTGAAAGCAATGTCGCAAGTGAGGTAATCTTCACACAACCCATGTAATACATAAGGGAAAGAGATACATAGTTGGCTTACAATCGCCACTTCACACAATACATGAATAAAGCATTACATCATCCAAATACACTGAAGGTCTGACTACGGAACCAAAATAAAAGAAGACTACCCCAAAAGCTACACAGATCTCCGATCGTTCCGACTGGGCTCCACTACTGATCAACTGGAAACAGAACAACATAAAGGACAAGATCTTCATCGAGCTCCTCCTTGAGCTTGGTTGCGTCACCTGCTCGGTAACATCGGCACCTGCAAACTGGTTTTGGAAGTATCTGTGAGTCACGGGGACTCAGCAATCTCACACCTTCGTGATCAAGCCTATTTAAGCTTATAGGTAAGGTAAAAGGTATGAGGTGGAGCTGCAGCAAGCGACTAGCATATATGGTGGCTAACATACGCAAGTAAGAGCGAGAAGAGAAGGCAAAAGCATGGTCGAACAACTATGATCAAGAAGTGATCCTAGAACAACCTACGTCAAGCATTACTCCAACACTGTGTTCACTTCCCGGACCCCGCTGAGAAGAGACCATCACAGTAACACACGCGGTTGATGTATTTTAATTAAGGTCAACTTCAGGTTTTCTACAACCGGACATTAACAAATTCCCATCTGCCCATAATCGCGGGCACCGCTTTCAAAAGATCAAATCCCTGCAGGATTGTCCCAACTTAGCCCATCACAAGCTCTCACGGTCAACGAAGGATATTCCTTCTAGCGGGAAGACCCGATCAGGCTCGGAATCCCGGTTACAAGACATTTCGACAATGGTAAAACAAGACCAGCAAAGCCACCCGAATGTGCCGACAAATCCCGATAGGAGCTGCACATATCTCTTTGTCAGGACAGACCGGATTGTCCAAGGTTCCGGTAGGCCAGCCCAGAGTTGCCCCTGGTGGCCACTGGCAGCTGACAGGTTGGACCAACACTCTGAGGAGCACTGGCCCGGGGGTTTAATAAACATGACCCTTGAGCCGGCCAACTCAAGGGAAAGAAAAGGCTAGGTGGCAAATGGTAAAACCAATGTTGGGCCTTGCTGGAGGAGTTTTATTCAAGGCGAACTGTCAAGGGGTTCCCATTATAACCCAACCGCGTAAGGAACGCAAAATCCGGGAACATAACACCGATATGACGGAAACTAGGGCGGCAAGAGTGGAACAAAACACCAGGCATAAGGCCGAGCCTTCCACCCTTTACCAAGTATATAGATGCATTAATTAAATAAGAGATATTGTGATATCCCAACAAGTAAACATGTTACAACAAGGAACAACATCTCCATGTTCCAACATGGAACAAACTTCAATCTTCACCAATTATGCGCAGGGGCAACCGGAAGATGGGCTTCCTCACATTTGGCCTAGCAAAGGCAAGGGGGGTGCTGGGCCGATGGATCTGGCAGCCTAGCTTGACCAGGAGAGGGTCAATGCGCAACGACCCGCGTACGGCAGCGGTCGTCTCGTCTCATCCCGCACGAAGCAGAGGTACGGCGAGGCAGGTCTTAAGCGGCCGGAGGCCGGAAACGGCAGCGCGGCGACGGGATCCTGCAATCCACGGGAGAGAGAGCCATGAGAGGAGGAGGAGAAACAAAATGGGGAGAAGGAAGGAGAGGGAAGCCAGGCACTGGCCTGGATCGGGGCGACGCTGCGAGGGCCAACGACGAGGACAGCGGGGCGGAGCAGTGGCTTGCAGGGGCTCCGGGCAGGTGAAGCCCCTCCCTCTCGAGGGGCTGCGGTGGCTGCCACAGGCCGAGGAGGCCAAGGGGAGCCCCTCGCTCGGGCGTCGGGCAAGCACGGGGATGGAGGTGAGGGGGCCGGCCTGGAGCTGCTTCTGCGGTGACGCTCGACGGGGAGGAAGACAGGGAGCGGCGCGAGGAGGGACTTGGCACGGGATGCGGCTTGGAGCAGATCGGGCGCGAGCAAGGAAGGGGAGGCATCTCCCATCGATGTTCATGGCGGTAGTCCTCGATTCCTGATCCTGACGAAGAGAAGCAGAGGCGGGCTCCAATCCATGGCGGGGACGGTTGGCGTCGGGCAGAGGAGGCACCCGAGGCCTTGAGCGAGGTGACGAGGAGAAAACTGCGCCGGGAGGCTCCTGTCGCTGGTGGCAGGGAAAATCGAGGAGGAGGTGGAGGCTCTGGTTGGTTCATTGGTGAAATCGAGGAAGGAAAAGAGGCGGCGACTGGGTGGCGCTGAGATTGAGGAGAAAGTGGGCGGCGGTGCTAGGGTAGGATCCCTAGAAATTAGGGGTTTGGTCTCGGTTTAGACTAGTATATATAGCGGGTAGGTTAGGCTAGGGGCTATCTCGTACCTCCGATCGCAATCGGACGATCGCGAATAAAATATCTTAGAAAGACCAATTAACAAAACAGAGACGTTTTGTAGATGTTTGGGGATGATCCGGACACAACGGTGATGACTGCCCGAGTCGGGTCCGGGACAGTTTTCGGATGCGCACGTGAGGGGTTCGATGCACTGTGCAGAGAGGGTTTCGGGGCCTGGCAGTTGTCAACGAACTGTGCAGAAAGCTTTGGGATGAGAGAAGAGGAGAGAGAGAGACCCGGCGACTGTTTCCGGAGACCGAAAACGTCCGACGTTAGACCGGTTATATTGCCGCTATAGTTATCCGTTGGGGCGTCAAACGGACTCCGAATGCGATGAAACTTGGCAGGCGGCCTACTAACAACAAAACAACACCGCACGCCAACTTTCATCCCATTCCGAGAACATTTTCCGGCCACTTCTAAAATAATATTCAGACGTGCCGCGGGCGCGTGCAAGTGTGTCTGGACTCAGAACGGACAACGGACGGAACTGGGGAACCCGGCGGATGCAAGTTTTGGAAACATGATGATGCAATGCACATGATGACATGATGAAATGCAACATGCAGGCAAATGACATGGCAACGCCGGCGAATAACTGGAAGACACCTGGTGCATCGGACTCGGGGCGTTACAACACTCCACCACTACGAGAGGATCTCGTCCCGAGATCTAGAATGGCACCGGGGGGAAAACAGAAGAGAAGGAGAAGAGGTAAAACTAAGGTTGCTTCTTTTACAAACAAGTGAAACCAAAGAACCTTGAAAGGTTTAACAAATTGAAAGAAAGAATACAACGAAGATGAACAAAGTCGAAAACACTCCGTTAGAAAAGAGGGACAAGGAACATTGCAAAAAAACCATGAGGTTGAAGGGCAATATATATATTGAAAACCACTCCAGTTAAGTCAAGATAGAGAAGGATTAAGAATGATATAATTTGGACAGCACTCCGACTGAAAATGGAAGGAATTAACAAGAACTTGACAAGATGAGAGGATACTTGATGAAATCAACAACACACTACCTCCGGAACTATTGAAAGAATGGCACAATGGGTAAGAACGATTTCAGACAGCACTCCGGTTGAGAAGGGATGGACAACTTGATAAGATGAGAGAACTTGAATGAAGGACACGACACTCCAGTTAAATGGATAAGCACGAAAATAACATGATCTTTGACCAAATGAGATGATGGGTGAAAAGAACAACATCACAAAGCTTCCGGAACAAAAGAATAGAAGCTAGATTGTTGGGATAAAGGGACGGAGAAGAAAATGACAATTTCTGCCACAAATGAGCTTGAAGAAGCAACTTTAGGAGAAGGGTCGAATGGAGTTGTTGGAAAAACCAACAACGAAAAGAGCAAGGTTGTAGTGGGCTTATGGAAAACATCTCAAAACTATGAGGTGAAATTCTGCCACTAACGGAACCGATAGATTGGATTGATATCAACAAGGAGATGAGAAACTTAATTCACCAGGAGGATAAATGAAGAACTTGGATCATTTATAAGCACCACAAATAGCAACAATCCTTAGGGAAGGCTTTAGGTGAAACATGATGCTAGATAACTCCAACGAATAGATTGGTGGATTTTAAATATTTCATTCTTAACCACAAGTTAATCATGAAACATGAACTCAAGTTATCAAGAATGACATAATACCACCTCCAATGATACAGAAGAAAGAATTGCACTCCGGATTACAAGATGAAGAATGCTTGAGCTCCTCTGAAAAGAATCTTGATGAATGCTTTGAGAAGGAAATAAATCCTTGATGAACCGCCATGTAGAACATCCATGAAGATCTCCAGTAACAAAAGAATGATCAAACGGAAGGAAAAGAGAAGTTGAAAACACAATGTGAATCCTTGTAATGATTAGATGGATCTTTGCGACGATATAATTGAGAGAGCCTGGAACTCCGGGAAAGAAAAGATGAAACAACTGAAACCGAGAATTTGATGAGCCTCCGGAATAGGGAATTGTGTTCACTCAATGAAACAAGAATAAGAATTACATTATGCTTATCCTTCACCAATTAAATTGATGGCAAGCAACGGATTGGCATACTACTTATTCTCGTAGAAAGAATTAAGATAGATATAGTGTCAACTTGGGAAGGTCTTCAACGAACCACCGGTAGGATTGGAACAATGAATGAATTAATATGATAACCATGGAAGAGAATCTTGAACGAACCACCATAAGAATTGAAAATGAACGAATAAAAGATGAAGAACCACCGGGAAGAATTAGAGAATGAAAGAAGATACTTGAGGGAAATTTAGATCCATGAGAACGAAGAGATCACGAGCTGATTAGAGGATATTCGAATGAAGCACCGGTAAGATTTGGAGAATGAGAGCTGAAAGCTGAGAATGAATAAATTTTGAGATGATGGGCTCCAGAGAAACAAACTGAAAAGAATCTTGAATTACTCCGGATGGGTGAAAAGAATTATCACAATCGAATACAATTATGAGAGGATGGCAACAAGCTGGAATCACGAATCTTGAAGAGAATGGAGCAATATATGGAGGAAAAAGTCTTCTTTGGTCTTCAGAATCTGAGAATGACAACGAGAAACACAACCAAGAATTGTTGAGACACTCCAGGATAATGAAAAGCGAAGGGGTTAAGCCAAACGATGAAAAGGATTTAACCGATCTTGGAGAAAGGCATTTGACTGATGATAAATCATTCTTACGTCAAACTTCGAAAAGAAATGTGAGGATAGCTCCGGGAAAATAAGAAGAGTCAGGTAAGATCCTGGGAAAATACCTGTGGGTTAGGGCCCACTGAAAAGAAACACCATTTAATGATTACTAGAAAGGGAGATTACACCCGGTTGATTTGAAATGGCTTGAATGAGATAACAAAATCAAAATAAGTTGAACGGATCTTGAATTACGAGACGAGCCTTCTGAGATATCTTGAACACTCCAGAACAATTGAATAGCGAGAAGTGGATGATTAAGGGGTGCACCGGCATGAGAAGGTATTTGAAACGAGGAAAAAGGATATGACCAACACCAAAGCTTGAATTAGATCCACCGGAGAAGATAACTGAAACAAAGAATGATGAACTTGAGGTTCTGTTAGGATCTTCATGAGAATCACCGGATAAAAACATTGAAGGAAAAGAATGTAGAGCCTTCACATCAATAAGATGGATACTCGATAAAGAAATCCGAGTCCTTGAAGAAACAAGAGTGGGAGGGCGGGAAAACAAAAGTAACTTGGGACGGATGAAACAAACACCGTTGAGAGGAAATGATAATTGATCTTGCTGATGAAATGATCGGATCCACTTGAAGATAAACACGCCAGTTGAAAGGATTGACATGACAATCACGATGATCAAGAAGGATTAGTATTCGCATAGGAGTATAAGAACACTGCTTAGGAAAAGGCATGTAATCCACATTTGACTTCGAAGCAACTCGAATACCACAACTCAAAACAAAAACAAAGGATTGGCTTGCAGAATAAGCTGGAACAAACATATGATAGAGATTTCGTCCGAAGTTTTCGTGGTGGGGCCTACATGGGCTCGATCGTACAACACCATCATGTACAAGGTAGTGCACATGACTTACGAAGCGTCCCCGAGTCGGCATAGCCAAGGACTCTTTAAGACACAACGAGACCACTGTAAAACCAACCGTGAATAGGCGGACCACTAGACGTCGAACCCCAATTTCATATCATACATCTGTCGGAAAGATATCCTAGGAGCTACTTGAATTCCCACTTATAAACTCCCGAAATTTTCTGGTTATGCAATCAGGTGTTGGGGATACAGGGGAAGCATAATATCTCACCCAAAACTAGCAAATCCTACATCCAACTGTATCCATCCTTCAACACATAACCAAGAAACCTTCGGAAATCGTTTACCTCAACCTTCGAAAAGCATCCGTTATACGAGTTATGGCAATACTCCCGAACTCCCGCCCCAGTACTGGGTGGTGTCGAGGTTATCTCACCAACAACTGCATAAAAGAGATTTTCGATGTCGGCGAAACAAAACTCAGGTATTCCAGAACTGCAACGATAAAATTGTGACGACAACACCTCGGAGCTCAACTCCCCGGGACACTGCCACAACCCCCAAATGCCAGGAGGCACCAAGAACAATGTTCTTGTCACAAAACCATCAGAACGATTCCAAGATACCCGTGTGATCCTAAATTTTTTTTAGTGAAATTTGAGAAGAGAAGAGTCAAAACTCTATGTCAGGATGCCTCACCAGAGCGACGAAGGGACTAAGGATTAAAAAGAATTCCTAACTCTCCGATATATATAATCCTAAATGACTCAAAAAATTTTTCTAGACTCAACAACGCCAATGATTCGATCAAGCAGGGGGCAACTAAGGTCGGGGAAGGCTCTGATACCAACTTGTCACGCCCTCGATGCGGCTATATCTCCCACGTGTCAAAGCACGACTTAGAGGCATAACCGCATTGAAAGCAATGTCACAAGTGAGGTAATCTTCACACAACCCATGTAATAAATAAGGGAAAGAGATACATAGTTGGCTTACGATCGCCACTTCACACAATACATGAATAAAGCATTACATCATCCAAATACACTCAAGGTCTGACTACGGAACCAAAATAAAAGAAGACTACACCAAAAGCTACACAGATCCCCGATCGTTCCGACTGGGCTCCACTACTGATCAACTGGAAACGGAACAACATAAAGGACAAGATCTTCATCGAGCTCCTCCTTGAGCTTGGTTGCGTCACCTGCTCGGTAACATCGGCACTTGCAAACTGGTTTTGGAAGTATCTATGAGTCACAGGGACTCAGCAATCTCACACCTTCGCGATCAAGACTATTTAAGCTTATAGGTAAGGTAAAAGGTATGAGGTGGAGCTGCAGCAAGCGACTAGCATATATGGTGGCTAACATATGCAAATGAGAGCGAGAAGAGAAGGCAAAAGCACGTCGAACAACTATGATCAAGAAGTGATCCTAGAACAACCTACGTCAAGCATTACTCCAACACCGTGTTCACTTCCCAGACCCCGCCGAGAAGAGACCATCACGGTAACACACGCGGTTGATATATTTTAATTAAGGTCAACTTCAGGTTCTCTACAACCGGACATTAACAAATTCCCATCTGCCCATAACCGTGGGCACCGCTTTCAAAAGTTCCAATCCCTGCAGGGGTGTCCCAACTTAGCCCATCACAAGCTCTCACGGTCAACGAAGGATATTCCTTCTAGCGGGAAGACCCGATCAGGCTCGGAATCCCGGTTACAAGACATTTCGACAATGGTAAAACAAGACCAGCAAAGCCACCCGAATGTGCCGACAAATCTCGATAGGAGCTGCACATATCTCTTTCTCAGGGCACACCGGATTGTCCAAGGTTCCGGTAGGCCAGCCCAGAGTTGCCCCTGGTGGCCACCGGCAGCTGACAGGTTGGACCAACACTCAGAGGAGCACTGGACCGGGGGTTTAATAAAGATGACCCTTGAGCCGGCCGACTCAAGGGAAAGAAAAGGCTAGGTGGCAAATGGTAAAACCAATGTTGGACCTTGCTGGAGGAGTTTTATTCAAGGCGAACTGTCAAGGGGTTCCCATTATAACCCCACCGCGTAAGGAACGCAAAATCCAGGAACATAACACCGATATGACGGAAACTAGGGCGACAAGAGTGGAACAAAACACCAGGCATAACGCCAACAAGTATATAGATGCATTAATTAAATAAGAGATATTGTGATATCCCAACAAGTAAACATGTTCCAACAAGGAACAACATCTCCATGTTCCAACACGGAACAAACTTCAATCTTCACCTGCAACTAACAACGCTATAAGAGGGCTAAGCAAAGCGGTAACATAGCCAAACAACGGTTTTCTAGGATAAGGTGGGTTAGAGGCTTGGCTTAACAATATGGGAGGAATGATAGGCAAGTGGTAGGTATCGCAGCATAGGCATAGCAAAAGAGCGAGCATCTAGCAAGCAAAGATAGAAGTGATTTCGAGGGTATGGTCATCTTGCCTGAGATCGCGCAAGGAAGAAGAACGAGTCCATGAAGAAGACAAACGGACGTAGCCAACGGATCCTCACAAACACGATGTTACCGGATTACCGAGAAGGAGTACACCGGAAAGAAAAACAAACAACATAGTAAACAACCACCACATAACATGGCATGATGCACAATCAAGTATGATGCATGTCCGGTTTAAAGAGGCATGGCATGGCAAAGTGCACAAGTAATTCTACAAATTAAGTGGGGCTTAATATGCAACTCCGTTGCATATTGACGAAACACCACGTGACTTATTTAGTTCGATCTTGTTTATGTACTCAACAATATTAAATGTTGTTAAAACATGGCAAGACGGTGAAGCAAAGTAAAACTACCTATCTAGTCAAGTTTAAATGAGGTCGGAACAACAAAACAACAAGTCCGGAAACTCCTCATGTGCATATTTTAGGTTTGGTACTGTTCTGCCCTAAACACAATTTTAGGGTTATTAAACATGCAAAGTGAGTACACCATGTTAAACTAGGCATTTTTCTACCCCATTTACATATAAAGTTTAATTAAAATGGAGCTACGGTTATTTAGTTATGAATTAAAGCATTTTAACATGGCATAGGAGCAAATTTAAGCAAACAACATTTTAAGCATTTTAAACATGGATGAAAATGACATATTATGAAACTAGACAAAATTCTAAGCAACTTCCATATTAAGTTTGTTTTAATCCAATACACGGTTTGTGGAATTATTAAATGCATGATCCACAAGAGCTTTTCTGTAAAACTGTTTTACACTGGATAATTGGACAAAATCGCAGCCAGGAAAAAAATACTATGGGCCGAATCTGACTAGGCTAACTATGCGCAGGGGCAACCGGAAGATGGGCTTCCTCACATTGGGCCTGGCAAAGGCAAGGGGGGTGCTGGGCCGATGGATCTGGCAGCCCAGCTCGACCTGGAGTGGGTCAACGCGCAACGACCCGCGTACGGCAGCGGTCGTCTTGTCTCATCCCGCACGAAGCAGAGGTACGGCTAGGCGGGTCTTGAGCGGCCGGAGGCAGGAAACGGCAGCGGGGCGATGGGATCCTGCAATCCACGGGAGAGAGAGCCATGAGAGGAGGAGGATAAACAAAACGGGGAGAAGGAAGGAGTGGGAAGCCAGGCACTGGCCTGGATCGGGGCGACACTGTGAGGGCCAACGATGAGGACAGCGGGGCGGAGCAGTGGCTTGCGGGGGCTCCGGGCAGCCGAAGCCCCTCTCGCTCGAGGGGCTGCGGTGGCTGCCGCAGGCCGAGGAGGCCAAGGGGAGCCCCTCGCTCGGGCGTCGGGCGAGCACGGGGATGGAGGTGAGGGGGCCGGCCTGGAGCTGCTTCTGCGGTGGCGCTCGACGGGGAGGAAGACAGGGAGCGGCGCGAGGAGGGACTTGGCACGTGATGCGGCTTGGAGCAGATCGGGCGCGAGCAAGGAAGGGGAGGCATCTCCCATCGATGGTCATGGCGGCAGTCCTCGATTCCTGATCCTGACGAAGAGAAGCAGAGGCGGGCTCCAATCCATGGCGGGGGCGGTTGGCGTCGGGCAGAGGAGGCACCCGAGGCCTTGAGCGAGGCGACGGGGAGAAAACTGTGCTGGGAGGCTCCTGTCGCTGGTGGCAGGGAAAATCGAGGAGGAGGTGGAGGCTCTAGTTGGTTCGCTGGTGAAATCGAGGAAGGAAAAGAGGCGGCGACTGGGTGGCGCTGAGATTGAGGAGAAAGTGGGCGGCGGCGCTAGGGTAGGATCCCTAGAAATTAGGGGTTTGGTCTCGATTAAGACTACTATATATAGCGGGTAGGTTAGGCTAGGCGCTATCTCGTACCTCCGATCGCAATCGGACGATCGCGAATAAAATATGTTAGAAAGACCAATTAACAAAACGGAGACGTTTTGTAGATGTTTGGGGATGATCGGGACACAACGGTGACGACTGCCCAGGTCGGGTCCGGGACAGTTTTCGGACGCGCACGTGAGGGGTTCGATGCACTATGCAAAGAGGGTTTCGGGGCCTGGAGGTTGTCAGCGAACTGTGCAGAAAGCTTTGGGCTGAGAGAAGAGGAGAGAGAGAGACGCGGCAACTGTTTCCGGAGACCGAAAACGTCCGACGTTAGATCGGCTATATTGCCACTATAGTTATCCGTTGGGGCGTCAAACGGACTCCGAAGGCGATGAAACTTGGCAGGCGGCCTACTAACAACAAAACAACACCGCACGCCAAATTTCATCCCATTCCGAGAACATTGTCCGGCCACTTCTAAAATAATATTCGAACGTGCCGCGGGCGCGTGCAAGTGTGTCTGGACTCAGAACGGACAACGGACGGAACTGGGGAACGCGGACGGATGCAAGTTTTGAAAACATGATGATGAAATGCACATGATGACATGATGAAATGCAACACGCAGGCAAATGACATGGCAACGCCGGCGAATAACTGGAAGACACCTGGCGCATCGGACTCGGGGCGTTACATACTCGCCGTCGTCTCATTGATATGTTGGAACGGGACCACATGTCCCGAGGTGCCGCATTAGTTATCGACCTTTATTTTTTTAATGGCGTGCCAATCAGTTTTGAAGCACGACTAACTGGTACTGTACACAGAGGAAATATAAACTACTCTACCACTACTCCACCTCCAGTATTATTAGTATAAAAAAGATATATAGGCCGGAGCTTGAGCGCTTTCTTGCTAAGGGCTGCCCACTTGCTTCTCACTCTACCACCCTCTCTCCAGATCTAAAAAAGACGGCCCCTCTCTCCCTCCTCACCGGTGGTCACAGATCTGCCGGGGAAGAAAAGGACGTGCAGCGTTGACGCACTCGTCGTCGGCGAGCGAGGTCATGCACTGACGACAAGGTCGTCCTCTCAGACCTAGCGCCCGCGCGGGATGGCCTCCGTCCCCAAGCTCGCTGCCGTAGTGTGTGCGGAGGACGACGACCATGAGCGAAGCCACTTCCCGCCGACCCTCAGGTATTGTAACACCCCGGATGTAATTTACCTTATATGTACTCCAACTCTTGCCGTTTCCGGTGCTAAGTTATTTTATTTCCTCGGGTATGGGTTTTTGTCTCCATGTGTTGTTGTCATTGTCATGCATCTCATATCATGTCATCATGTGCATTGCATTTGCATACGTGTTCGTCTCATGCATCCGAGCATTTTCCCCGTTGTCCGTTTTGCATTCCGGCGCTCCTATCTCCTCCGGTGGTCCTTTCTACCTTCTTTTCGTGTGTGGGGGTTAAAAATTTCCGGATTGGACCGAGACTTGCCAAGCGGCCTTGGTTTACTACCGGTAGACCGCCTGTCAAGTTTCGTACCATTTGGACTTCGTTTGATACTCCAACGGTTAACCGAGGTACCGAAAAGGCCTCGTGTGTGTTGCAGCCCAACACCCCTCCAATTTGGCCCAAAACCCACAAAAACCCTCTCCATCATCTAGAGCGTTCGATCACGATCGCGTGGCCGAAGACCGCACCTCATTTGGACTCTCCTAGCTCCTCCTATGTCTATAAATAGCCCCTCCTCCGAAATTCACGGTTCTTCTCCCCCGAAACCCTAGATCCGCTCCTCCGCGCAACCGGACGTGTCCGGCCCGCGCCGGACAGCGTCCGCCCGCCGCCTCCGGCCAATCAGGAAGCGCCAAGTGGCGCCGCGCCCACTTCCCCGCTGCCAGCCCGCCGGGCCCAAGGCCGGCCCCCGCGGCCCGGGTCTTCCCCCCCTCGCCTCCGCAGCGCTCGCGCCGCCCGCCGCCTCCAGCTCCGGCGAGGAGCCCGCGCCGGCCACCGTCGCCATCGCCGGTGACCCGCCGCGCCCCGACGCCCCTCGTCGCCAGTGCCGACCCCGCTCACCGCCGTTCCACGTCCGGCGCCGACTGGCCTCGCCCTCGCCTCCCCCTCGCCCGGATCCGGCCACCCCAGCTTCTCCGGCGGCCGCGCGCAGCTTCTCCGGCGAGCTATAGGAAATCCGGCGATCCTTGATTTCCGCACCCAGCCAGATCCAGATCTGGGATATTTCTCTCGGTTGACTTTCCTCCCGAAACCCTAATTATATTGTGTTTTTCATCATGCTATATCTCCGCATCTGTAGCTCCGTTTTGGGCGTGTAGCATATCAAAATGTTCGTCTCAGAGAGAACATCATTTCATCTCATTGCATCATTTTCATTTGAGCTCAACTTGATGCCTGAAATGCTGTTGGAAGAGAGCTATTTGAGATAATTGTCAGATCTGCTGCACCAAATAGCTATTGTCATTTTTGCCATGATTAATGTGTGCATGATATGCTCCTGAGCTCTACATGTGTTTTGTTATATGCCATGCCATCTTTACAGAGGTGCTATCCATGTATTTTTGTGATATATGTGGTGACTAGCACAAGCTTGCAAAGTAGTGCATTCATTAATGCTGATTTCAGGGACTTAGGATTTCACTAAGTCCTTGATCTGTTTTTATCAATATGTCATATGTTCATGTTGTTTCCTAGTGATCCGTGCCTCTTTTGAGGATGATCAGTAAGGATGTTTTGTTAATCTTGTGGTTCTCTATCCATCCATGTCCTTGTTTGCAATTATGGAGCACCCTAGCTTGAGTCAATCGAGCTCTACGTTTGCTATTTCGTGAATCCTGGCAGATTGTCTACTTGTTAGCGATTTTGCCGAGGATGTTGTTGTTGAGCCGTGCATCCTATGTTGTTGTTCTTTCCATGTATAGATTATATAATATGTATTCTTGATGGATGAATGCTTAGATTGTCATGCCTTGCTCTGTAGTGAGTGCATCGAGCTCGTAAACATGCCTACTCGTTAACAGATTTGCATGTTCCAGTTTTTCTCTAAGTCTGAGATCTGTTTATGTTTTTGCCATGTTCACATGCTTGCAATTGTATTTTCTGATCTCATTTGGCCCAAGGTCACTAAGGGACTTTTGTTAAGCTCTGTGAGTAGCTCCACGACATGCCTTACTTTGCCATGTTTAGTTCTTGTAGCATATAGTTTTCATGCTCCAAAGTGTGCTACCTGATCTGAAATTCCAGACTAGTGTTAATTTCACAAAGTCTGAAACATGTTTATCGTTTGCGTGTTTGCCATGCTTGTTTGAACTTGTTAATGGATGAATTGGCCGTATCTCAGTGTTCATCTTTTGTCAAGCATTATGAGTGGATCCCTGCCATGTGTTTTGTTTCCATGTTTGGGTGCTGTAGCATAATTAACTTGATGCATTTAGATGGCTACTTGCTGTTTATCGCAGACCGGTGCCATATTTGTTTTGCTTGCCATTTCCAAACCGTGCATCCGATTCCGGTGTTCTTTATATCGATTTCAACCAAAATCACCTCACCTTTCCAGTGGCACACTTGAATTTCCAGGTTGAGGCCAGTTTCAATCATTCCTTGTTAAATCTTGCATATGCATCACATATCGCATCCCGCATAGCATACCACGTTTGCATCTTGTTGTTTGAGCTCTGCACGTGGTTGATTGTGTTCCTTTTTCTTGTTTGTCTTGTTTGGGTAGAGCCGGGAGACAAGTTCGCTAATGAGGAGCCCGTTGAGTTTGCTTTCAAGGATCGAGTCAACTCTGACAACTTTGCAGGCAAGATGATCATACCCTCGAAATCACTTCTATCTTTGCTTTGCTAGATGCTCACTCTTTGCTATGCCTATGCTACGATGCCTACCACTTGCTTATCATGCCTCTCAATTGCCATGTCAAACCTCTAACCCACCATGTCCTAGCAAACCGTTGATTGGCTATGTTACCGCTTTGCTCAGCCCCTCTTATAGCATTGCTAGTTGCAGGTGAAGATTGGAGATCGTTCCTTGTTGGAACATTATTTTCTTTTTAGGATATCACTATATTATCTTGTTATCTTAATGCATCTATATACTTGGTAAAGGGTGGAAGGCTCGGCCTTTTTCCTAGTGTTTTGTTCCACTCTTGCCGCCCTAGTTTCTGTCATATCGGTGTTATGTTCCCGGATTTTGCATTCCTTACGCGGTTGGGTGATAATGGGAACCCCTTGACAGTTCACCTTGAATAAAACTCCTCCAGCAATGCCCAACCTTGGTTTTACCATTTGTCACCTAGCCTCTTTTTTTCCCTTGGGTTTCCGGAGCCCGAGGGTCATCTTATTTTAAACCCCCCCTCGGGCCAGTGCTCCTCTGAGTGTTGGTCCAAACTAGAGTCCTGTGCAGCGCCCCCTCGGAGAAACTCGAGGTTTGGTTTTAGTTGTATGGAGAGCTCATCTGAGTGTGCCCTGAGAACGAGATATGTGCAGCTCCTATCAGGATTTGTCGGCACATTCGGGCGGTGTTGCTGGATTTGTTTTAACTTGTCGAAGTTGTCTTGTAGAACCGGGATACCGAGTCTGATCGGAATGTCTCGGGAGAAGGCATATCCTTCGTTGACCGTGAGAGCTTGTCATGGGCTAAGTTGGGACTCCCCTGCAGGGATTTGAACTTTTGAAAGCCATGCCCGTGGTTATGGGCAGATGGGAATTTGTTAATGTCCGGTTGTAGATAACTTGAACCTTAACTTAATTAAAATGAATCAGCTGCGTGTGTAACCGTGATGGTCTCTTCTCGGCGGAGTCCGGGAAGTGAACACGGTGTTGGAGTAATGCTTGTCGTAGGTTGTTCTATAGTTCTTCGTTCGTGCTTTGCCTTCTCTTCTCGCTCTCTTTTGCGAATAGGTTAGCCACCATATATGCTAGTCGCTTGCTGTAGCTCCACATATTACCTTGCCTTACCTATAAGCTTAAATAGTCTTGATCGCGAGGGTGCGAGATTGCTGAGTCCCCGTGGCTCACAGATTACTTCCAAACCAGATGCAGGGACCGATGACTCCGTTCCAGATGATGCGCTTGAGCTCAAGTGGGAGTTCGACGAAGACTCACACCGTTACTATGTGTCTTTCCCTGATGATCAGTAGTGGTGCCCAGTTGGGGCGATCGGGACCGTGTCGCATGTTGAGGTTGATCTTTTATTTTGGAACCGTAGTCGGACCATGAGTGTATTGGATGATTGTAATGCTATTTATGTACTTTGTGTGACGTGGCGAGTGTAAGCCAACTATGTACCTTTCCCCTTATTATCTATTTACATGGGTTGTTGTGAAGATTACCTTACTTGCGACATTGCTCTCAATGCGGTTATGCCTCTAAGTCGTGCTTCGACACGTAGGAGATATAGCCGCATCGAGGGCGTTACAAGTTGGTAATCAGAGCCTTCCCCGACCTTAGGAGCCCCATTGCTTGATCGAATTAGAGGACGAGTTGAGTCTAGAAAAATGTTTTGAGTCATTAGGAATTATATATCGGAGAGTTTAGGAATTCTTTTTACTCCCCAGTCCCCTCATCGCTCTGGTAAGGCATCCTAACATAGAGTTTTGACTCTTCTCTTCTCAAATTTCACTAAAAAAATTTAGAATCACGCGGGTATCTTGGAATCGTTCCGATGGATTTGTGACGAGAACATTGTTCTTGGTGCCTCCTGTCATTTAGGGGTTGTGGCAGTGTCCCGGGGAGTTGAGATCCGAGGTGTTGTTGTCACAATTTTATCGTTGCAGTTCTGGAATACCTTAGTTTAGTTCCCCGACATCGAAAATCTCTTTTATGCAGTTGTTGGTGAGATAACCTCGACGCCACCCAGTACTGGGGCGGGAGTTCGGGAGTATTGCCATAACTTGTATAACGGATGCTTTTCAAAGGTTAAGGTAGACGATTTCCGAAGTTTTTTCTCGGTTATGTGTTGAAGGATGGATACAGCTGGATGTAGGATTTGCTAGATTTGGGTGAGATATTATGCCTCCCCTGTATCCCCAACACCTGATTGCATAACCGGAAAGGTTCAGGAGTTTCTTAGGTGGGAATTCTTGTAGCTCTAGTTCTTCTTCCATGGATATTTGGTTTGAGATTGGGTGATCCTTACCGAGTATTCGTTCT
This sequence comes from Triticum urartu, assembly GCF_003073215.2. NCBI lineage: Eukaryota > Viridiplantae > Streptophyta > Magnoliopsida > Poales > Poaceae > Triticum > Triticum urartu. Next base: position 382,303,988 of record NC_053022.1, on the reverse strand, counting down.
TGCTCTGTACCTTGTTGACTTTATTCCTCTACCTAAATTCTAAGTGGCTTCTCAATTTATGGATATATGACCATTTCAATTGGAATGCATTCGTTCATTTTGTTCAGATGTGAAGACTATATGTTGCAATTTCAACCCGTTTGGTTCAGCTTCTATATTTGTCTGTCAATGTGCTAATGGATGTCAACCTCTTCAGGATGGCTCCTCCAACGCGCATGACTCTGAATCCTGATCCGCCACCACCACCCCCTCCTCCGGAGGCATGGCAAGCTGTGATGGCTGCTACCAATGCAAACACGCAGTTGATCATGCAAATTCTTCAAGAGCGCAACCAAGCGAATCAAGGCAACCAAGGCAACAATCAGAATCACTTTGCTACACTCAACCAGTTCCTTGCTAACCAGCCAAAGAGTTTTAGCAATTGTGTTGAGGCAACTGACGCTGATGATTGGCTCGTGGACTTGTGCAAGCATTTCGAGTGCAGTAACGTCAGGCCTGAGGACTTTGTCAAGTTCGCTTACTTCCAACTCAAAGACCAAGCTGCAGAATGGTTTCAGCAGTACAAAGATTCCAGAGGAGGCCGTGAGATTACCTGGGATGAATTCCGTCAAGACTTCAAAGCTCATCATATTCCTCAGAGCGTGGTTGAAAGCAAGCGTGAGGAATTCCGCAACCTGAAGCAAGGCTCTATGTCTGTCTATGACTACAACAAGATGTTTCAGAAGCTCGCCCGCTTTGCTCAACAGGACGTCCCTAACGAGAAGAGCATGATATATCAGTTCAGGGGTGGTCTCGGAGAAGAAATCCAGCTAGCTCTTGTCCTCTTTGAGCCCAGGAGGTACGATGAGTTTTACAACATGGCATTGAAGCAAGAGGCTGCTCAACTGAAGTGTGATGCTTCCAAGAAGCGATTCAGAGATGCTACTCCTTCTTCCTCTACTCAAGTGGCTAAGCAGCAGAAGTATTGGCTTCCTCCTCCTCCGTTCTGTCAGCCGTATCAACAGAATAGCAAAGGTGGCAGTGGTTCTTCCCACCCACCCAACCCTGGCTTTCAGAACAAGACTTCGTCTCAAGCTCCAAGATCGAGTGCTCCGTATCACCGTCCGCTTTCAGAGGTCACGTGCAACAAGTGCCAACAGAAGGGTCACTATGCCAACAAATGCTTCAATCAGAGGCGTCTCCCTCCTCCTCCTGTGAGATCGGCAAGTACAGCTGTGGTCAAGCATAACCCCAAGTACGCCAAGGTCAACATGGTGAATGCAGCTCAGGCAGAGGACTCGTCAGATGTCATCATGGGTAACCTTCCTGTTAACGATATTCCTGCAAAAGTTCTTTTTGACACGGGTGCATCGCATTGTTTCATTTCCAAACCTTTTGCATCAAAGTATGATTGCAATTATCAGTATCTGCAAAATTCTTTGCAAATCCTGTCACCGGGCAAGCAAATGACAGCTAATTTCTGCGTCCCGGATATTTCTATCACGTTGGGCGACTACAAATTTCTAGCTTCTCCTATTGTTCTGGGCGACTCAGATATTGATCTTATTCTCGGAATGGATTGGCTTTCTAAGCACAAGGCGCGTCTTGATTGTGCTGCCAGGCAGATTCAATTGACTCATTCGTATGAGGATGTAATTGTCTTTGCCGCTCGGGATGATACCATCCGTCTATTTTCTCTCAACGAGAAGGGTGAACTGGATGCTATCTCTCAAATTCCAGTCGTTTGCGAATATCAAGACGTCTTTCCAGAAGAGCTTCGAGGAATGCCTCCGCACCGGCCAGTTGAATTCGTCATCGATCTTGAGCCTGGCACGGAACCGGTTTGCAAGCGTCCTTACAAGCTCGGACCTGAAGAGTTGAAGGAGTTGAAGAAGCAACTCGATATTCAAGAGCGAATGGGTCTCATCCGACCTAGTTCTTCTCCGTGGGGTTGTGGAGTTCTTTTTGTAAAGAAGAAGGATGGAACGGACCGACTTTGTGTTGACTACCGTCCATTGAACAAGAAGACTATCAAGAACAAGTACTGAAAGTGCGTTATATCAACTAGAGGGGGGGTGAATAGGCGATTTTTATGAATTTCTTCAAAACGTGGGAGTTATGAAGACAAATGATAGAAATAAACCTAATACCCTGCAGCGGAAGGTAGACTACACTAGGCAAGCCATAGTCAAGTATTCAATAGAGTGAAAGCACAATGACTAATAGCAGCAATGTAGTAAGGATCAGGTAGGAAGATATTGTGAAGCCAGACAGAACACACAGTCACTTAGTGAAGACAAAAGATAGTGCAAACATACAATGACTTCACAAGGAGTAACAGTAAGTAAAGGGAAGGGAAGATGAAACCAGTGACTCGTTGAAGACAATGATTTGTTGGACCAGTTCCAGTTGCTGTGACAACTGTACGTCTGGTTAGGGCGGCTAGGTATTTAAACCTTAGGACACACAGTCCCGGACACCCAGTCCTAAACACGCAGCTCAGGACACCAGTCCTCACCGTATTCCCCTTGAGCTAAGGTCACACAGACCTCGCCCAATCGCTCTGGTAAGTCTTCAAGGTAGACTCCCAAACCTTCACAGACTTTGTTCACTGGCAATCCACAATGTCTCTTGGATGCTCAGAACGCGACGCCTAACCGGCTGGAGGATGCACAGTCCTCAAGTGTAATAAGTCTTCAGATCACACAGACAAGAAGACTTAAGTGATGCCCAATTCTCTTTGGCTCTGGGTGGTTAGGGCTTTATCCTCGCAAGGAATTCTCTCTCAAAGGCTTCGAGGTGGGTTGCTCTCAAACGACAAAAGCCGTACTCTCAATCTGAGCAACCAACCATTTATGGTTGTGGGGGGTGGGCTATTTATAGCCACTTGGCAACCCGACCTGATTTGTCCGAAATGACCCTGGGTCACTAAGGAACTGACACGTGTTCCAACGGTCAGATTTCAAACTCACACGGCAACTTTACTTGGGCTACAAGCAAAGCTGACTTGTCCGACTCTGGACAAGATTCGCTCTCATAGTCTTCACTCGAAGACATAGGTTTTTGGTTAGGCATCACTTCAGTCATTCTGACTGGTTCTCTTGGACCCCACTTAACAGTACGGTGGTTCCTATGACTCAACACAAAAGAAAAAGAACTACGAAAGATCTAAGTCTTCGAGATCCATAGGCTTCATGTGATGTCTTCTCTTGTCATAGTCTTCAATGTGAATATCTTCATATACCACCTTTGACTTCAATGTCTTCATACATTTTTAGGGGTCATCTCTGGTAGGAAAACCGAATCAATGAGGGACTTCTACCTGTGTTATCCTGCAATTCTCACAAACACATTAGTCCCTCAACTAGGTTTGTCGTCAATACTCCAAAACCAACTAGGGGTGGCACTAGATGCACTTACAATCTCCCCCTTTTTGGTGATTGATGACAAACTATTTGAAGTTTTCAATGGGGAATATAATCTGTGAAATTGTAAAGGATAAGGAATTGTCTTCATAAGTTGCAAGGGCTCCCCCTGAAGATGTGCATATAAGTAATTTGCTTTTGGAATGCAAATGCACATGGCAGGTTGTACTTGTGGAGATCCACTTCAACTTATGATGACAATCCACTATGCATGTGAAAGTATATGAAGATAATGACAATGCATAATGGACAATGGACGTCTGCAGAATGATCTAAGTGCGGAATTTATCGTCGCACATGCGAATTTATCATCGCAAAACAAAGTGGCAGATAAGTAGCAGACGACCATCGAGTTTAAGTGTTACAACTCAAAGAACCAAATATAGCAAAACAAGAGTTGTAAGCACGAAGCAAAATATAAAGCACCCGCCCATATGGACCCGCTTGAAGACTATCAACCTCATATGCTTCTCCCCCTTTTGTCAGTAAGGACCAAAAAGGTTTGAAGACATAGAGCATCTACTCGTTCCCATGCGGAGTAGGTGAAGTAGCAGGGTCGTTGGTGGCGTTTGGCGGTGCTGAAGAGCTTGGAGCAGAGTTGACTCGTGCTGAAGGAGGTGGTGGTGAAGTAGCATCATCTTCATCCTCGATAACTCTGGCAGTCACTGTTGCAGCAGATGAAGAGAACTCAGAGTCTTCAAGGGATGGAGTTCCTCGCAGCACAGCCCTTCGAGGAGGTGTGGAATCAAACTTGAATCGCTCAGTGAAGCCATCCTCTTGAAGATCAGCTTCAGAACACATCATCGTGAGCCCTTTCCATGTGCGGCGACAGGTTTCATGGGCAACGAAAGCATTCTTGGTGGCAAGATTGCGAATGCGATTAACATCCACCAAGAGGCTTTTCATCTGACGCTTCAGCCAGTCATGATGCCTATCCTGTTTCTGATGAAGAGCCACAAGAAGCTCTCGGTCGTTGAGAACACGAGTGCTTCTTGGGTCTTGGAGCAGTTGTACTATCAGTGGCTTCAGTAGAGGCAGGGTGTGGTGCACGTGTAGTGCCAGCCAAAGGATACACCCGAGTGACTGCTTCAACTCCTTCAATGTTCTATGAGAAACTCTGATGCTCTACATTTTGAAGACTTAGAGGTTCCTTTGCAGGCTCAGGATAGATGACTTCAGTAGAGGTATCCACATCAGGCAGAAAAATCCTATGATTACGAGCAGATGGCTGATATGAGATATCGGAGTGAAGTTTAATTAGTCGCATTACCCATGGGGCGTAGAATTTCAAGCCAAACAGATCAGAGCCCGATGCAGCAAGTTGGCGGATGAATAAGTCCTGTGCATTGAAGCATTTTCCATGAAGAATATAGAAGACCAAAGTCTTCATTGCACCCTCAAGCTTGGCATTTGGAGAGTTCCCTTTGATGGGCCAGAGAGTTCGCCTGATGATGTGATAGATGGTTCTTGGCAGATACTCAAGGTCTTCAACGAAGAACTCTGTTGGATAAGCAGCATCTTGGGGCAATGGCTTCATCATGCTGAGCATCTGACTCATATCAGGTTCCGGCCTTTTAAAGATGCTCTCAATAGCTTCACTATGCAGCTGACAGCCATGCTCATAGAGATCGCCAGAAGTGGGCAAACCAGTGAGCTCAATGATGTCAAATGCATTGGCTTCGTGATGAACGTTTCCGGTCATCCACTCCAGGACCCAAGTCTTTGGATCTCTGCTGTACCCGCGGATGTGAAGTGTGGCATAGAATTGGAGCAGCAGCTCTTCATTCCAATGCTCTTGGTCAGTAACGAACGGCAGCAGTCCAACTTCCTTGAAGCAATCCAAAGCTTCTTCCAGACAGGGCAGACCAGCTATCGAAGATGCGACCTTGGTTGTAAAGAATGCATGAGTAATAGCTTCGCTGAGGATAGCTCCAGAACCGATCAGATGATATCCTTTCCCTTGAGTAGGGGTTCCTGGAGCTATCGAAGAATGTGTTGTCTGCCCTGAAGCCATTGATATTGAAAGAGCCAGGTGCTGATGCAGGACCTGGGAACCTTGGCAATCTTGGGATTGGCTTCTGTACCTGAGGCCTGTGCTCAACATGATAGTCGAACTGGGGACCGGCAGCAGACTCAGGAACAGAAGTGACGGGATCAGTGGCTTCGTTGTCTTCTTCTTCCGTTGGGGAGGGCTCCACATTAGCTTCATTGGTGGTTGTGGCAGCTGCAAGATTTTCAAGCACATTCTCCTTGAGAACTGCTTCTTGGTGGGACAGTGGAGTGGCAACTTGTGGGACTTCATCTTCCGCGGCTGATGCAGCCGGATTGTCTTCAGCAGAGACTTGAGGCCTTGGACCTTTGCGAAGCCTGCGCAACGCAGGCGACGCTTGTGGAGTTGGAGTTGGCTGGGCCTCAAAGTCTTCTTCCTCTTGTGGGCGATCCGCCCATGAAGCATCCTGTGCAATTGGCGTCAGTGGATGACCAATGCTGATGAGTTCGCTGTTCTGAGGAAGGACTGCACCATCTTCTACATGGTCATGTTGACCAATGTCTTCAGCAGCGATGGGATCAGCTGCTGGAAAGTCTTCAGCTTCATGAGCCTCTTTGGAAGCAGGCTCATGGATAGTCAGTTGGCGTTCAGCTTCAGGATAGACCATAGAAATGGGTTCAACTATCAAGGGCTCTGTGGGAGCAACCCGATCTTTCTTGGTCTTCCTCTTCTTCTTGGAGGGGGCAGTTGGAGAGGCTTCAGAGTGTTTCCTCTTCCTGGCTTCAGCCTCAGCAGTCCTTGTCTTCTTGAGCTCTGAAGCGGTTGACCGGCTTTTTGGCTTCGAGCCAGTCAGTCTAGTTGGGAAGACAATCAGAACTGCTTCATGCCTTGGTGCGTCAGGTTCAGCCGTAGCAGGCTTCTTCTTCTTCTTTGCGGCCATCCTGGGGTCGATGCCAGGACGCCCAAGGGCCTTGCGCTTCTCAGCCTCATTGTAGGCTTGCACACATCTGTCAGCCAGAGTCTTCATGCGCTCACGCGAACCCCGAGCTTCTGCACGTTTCTTTACAAAGGCTTCCTTGAGCTCGTGCATCATACTCTTGAAGTTCTTCACTTCCTGCACGCTGAGCTTGGCCATATGCTTCTTGAACTGAGCCTTTTCATAGTCAATCTTTTGCTTCAGTTCAACAATGCGCTGGGCAATAGCGAGTTCTGAAGCAATGGTGCCTTGGAAGGCGACACTGAGGCCAATTGGTAGCTGCAGATCTTCAAAGCTGATGTTTGGCGTGTCAAACCACTCGTCAATGAAGTTGTGGATGATGGTCACATCAAAGAGAGGCAGATCATTGAAGATTTCTGCTTCTTCTTTGCTCTTGATGAGTTGCTCAAGACCGTCATCTGCTAGATCTTCATCACTTGACAAATCAATGTCGTCATTGCGCAGAATGGCAGCAGCAGTTAGCTCTTGTCCGGTGTGAGGCAGAGGCATCTTGACCTTCTGGGGCTTGGAGATGCGAGATAAGTCTTCGGACTGCACACTGTCTTCAGGAGGTGCAGTTGCCACTGGCTTCGCCCATGAGATTTTTGGTGAGGGGGCAGGCTTTGAAGCTTTAGGCTTCTTCAGCTTCTTTGTCTTAGGCGCTGCAGGCGCTTCTTCAGATTTAGTGTCAGCTGTAGGCTCATTCACTGCAGTCCCTTGAACCAAGATACGGGTGATGAGGCCTTCAAGGTTGTAGAAGGGACCGATGACATTGGGTTCTGCATCTCGTGTGCCATCTGCCCTTGGTGCTGAGGGACCAGGGTTGAAGTCTAACCCCAAAGTCTTCTTGTTCTGCTTCACTGAGTTCTGGGAAAACTGGAAGTTGCGCTTGAACAGATTGTCATCACGACACCATAGTAGTGACGATGGATGTGCATCAGCAGGCTGTGGCCCACGGACCATGCAGGGATAGAAGCCTTGAGCAATGGCTTCACCTCTGGACCTGGGTAGAAGATTCTTGTATAGGATGTCTTCCCAAGGTCTCTTGATGGCATTTTTCTCAGCATATTCCTGTGTTACAAATCGGTATTTGAACCATTGTTCTGCCCAATATCTTCGAATCCATTGGATTCGGGTCTTGCGCTGATTGTAATCCTCTTCAGGATCTGTCTTGTACAGTTCTGAGAGTTCATCTGGAAGATCTCTGGATGTTTCTCCACGACGCTTTCTGCCACCCTTCCTTGCTGCTTTCTCTGAAGCCATAAACTTTAACTTGAAAGGCTTCAACACGTTCAAAGGCTTCAAAGGTTTTCGCTTGCTGGACCAATAGGAACTGGCTTCGGGAGAATTAATGTGATGCTGTAAGAATTCTGCAAATGAATGCAGACTATGAGAACCAAGGGATTCTCCCACAGACATGTACCTGTGACAGCATTAAGGTGTGAGGGAAGGGGAAGAGGTCATATGCATTCTCAGAAGATTTTGAAGATAAATCAGTTTAGAAGACATTGACCTCATCGTGCGAAGACATTCACTCATAGATAAGGAGTTGGTTCCAGTTTGTACGAATTCACAGATCAGTACAAGTGAGGAATCTAACTACTTTGTGAAGCATAAGTGAATATACTAGGCATATTATGAGATGCAGTATGAGAGAGACCTAACTAGTGTGAATAGAAACTGCTTGTGGTAGAAAGTGACAAATCCATAGGATCAACGGTGTTGTAAAAAGGAAGTTTTATTTACCACACTAAGAACTGCTAGACGAAGTGGAAGATGAGGCTGAGCAGTTTGATCTTCCGTGCCCTAACTTGGCGACGGAGGACACCTACGACGACGGCGGAGAGGACGATGTCCGCGGTCGGCGTGAAGACGGCGACGGAGAGGTTGCGGCAGCGAAGCGCTTCGTCGCCGGCGTCGTCAAGGGCTAGCGGTGGCGCTAGGGTTCGTGCGAGAGTGGAAGAAGAGATAATGACCGCTGTGAAGTGTGTATTTATAGGTACATGGGCGGCACTGCGCTATTACACAGGTGCCCCTGGCGATTCGCATCTGAGGAACACGTGGCCATTATGCAGAATTTTGGGGTTTGTTCCACGTCCCACGCACGCCTTGATTGTCGGGTGGTCGTTCCTACTTCTCCGGGTTTCATGTGGAGGAATGAGCATTGAAAACGGACTTAATGGTTGTCTCTGTATCTTCTGCTGACAAGGACGCAGAGAAGACATTCGACAGTTTCAATAGAATGCATATGATTTGGAGAGATAGAATTTGAGATAGAAAGCATAGAGAGGTTAGGGTCCGATCACATTCACTTAGTTCAAAAGATTCAACACGAAGACATAGCTATAAGTGAATGCTGTAGAGGACAGAACGCTAATATATATATATATATATCTATATAATCAACATAGTGAAGATAATCATGAAGATATGTTGAGATCGAAGCCAAACCAAATGTGAAGACATTGCAAGGTAACGCCATGAGTGAAACACTTCAAAATAGAACATTTGGTGGTGGCGTTACCCACCGTATAGGAAGTATTAGACCCAGACACGACGCACAATTATCGTGGCGCTCCGAAGTCAAATTCCACATTAATGTATTCACACTTAGAATGTATGTCTTCATTGATTGAAGATATACTTTACTTCGTGTGTTGCACATCTAAGTCATCAATATGCATTAGGGTTAGGATGTGTGCCTGATCACAGGACATTTGAGGATTCCAGGATATTTAGCTCACACCGTAACTTGCAAAATCTCTTCTCATCCAAGGGCTTGGTGAAGATATCTGCCAATTGCTCTTCAGTGTTGACGTGTATGATATCAATATCTTCCTTCACAACATGATCTCTGAGAAAGTGATGACGAATTTCAATGTGCTTTGTCTTCGAGTGCTGAACTGGGTTGTTGGCGATCTTGATGGCGCTTTCATTGTCGCAGTAAAGTGGCACTTGCTTCAGATGAATGCCATAGTCCTTGAGTGTTTGCTTCATCCACAGAAGCTGAGCGCAGCAAGATCCAGCAGCAATGTATTCAGATTCAGCAGTGGAGAGAGATACACAGTTCTGCTTCTTTGAAGACCAACATACAAGTGATCGTCCCAGAAAGTGACATGTGCCTGATGTAGACTTGCGATCAACTTTGTCACCAGCATAATCAGCATCCGAGAATCCAACCAGATCAATCTCTGAGCCCTTTGGATACCATAATCCTAGAGTCGGGGTGTGAGCCAAATATTGAAGAATTCGCTTCACAGCTAAGTGATGTGACTCCTTTGGTGCCGCTTGAAATCGAGCACACATGCAAACACTAAGCATAATATCTGGCCTAGATGCACATAGATAAAGTAAAGAACCAATCATGGAGCGGTATACCTTTTGATCGAACTCTTTACCATTGTCGTCGGGACCCAGATGATGTTTGGCTGGCATTGGTGTTGTGAAGCCTTTGCAGTCTTGCATACCAAACTTCTTCAGGAAATCTTTGAGATACTTCTCTTGAGATATGAAGATGCCATTGCGTTGTTGTTGTATTTGAAGTCCGAGGAAGAACTTCAGCTCTCCCATCATAGACATCTGATATTGCTCTTGCATCATATATCCAAACTCTTCACTGTACTTCTGATTGGTGCAGCCGAAGATAATGTCATCCACATATATTTGGCACACAAATAGTTCACCATCATATGTCTTCGTGAAGAGAGTGGGGTCTAGGGAACCAGGTATGAAGCCTTTGCTCTTCAGGAAGTATTTGAGTGTGTCATACCAGGCCCGAGGGGCCTGTTTGAGGCCATACAGTGCCTTGTTGAGCTTGTATACCATGTCCGGATGTTTTGGATCTTCAAAGCCAGGCGGTTGCGCAACATACACTTCTTCTTCAATCTTGCCATTGAGAAAAGCACTCTTCACATCCATTTGATATAGAAGTATGTTATGATGATTTTCATAGGCCAGCAGTATGCGCATGGCTTCAAGTCTAGCCACAGGAGAAAATGTTTCATCGAAGTCAATGCCTTCCACTTGAGTATATCCTTGAGCAACGAGATGAGCTTTGTTTTTGACAACTTGACCATGCTCATCTTGCTTGTTGCGGTATATCCATTTGGTGCCTATTATATTGTGCTTCCGTGGATCAGGACGCTTAACTAGTTCCCGTACATTATTCAGCTCAAACTGTTGAAGCTCTTCTTGCATAGCTTGAATCCATCCAGGTTCCATGAAGGCTTCTACAACTTTCTTGGGTTCTGTTATTGAGACAAATGCAAAGTGCCCACAGAAATTTGCTAGCTGAGTTGCCCTTGAACGAGTGAGTGGACCGGATGCATTGATGCTATCAATCATTCTTTCAATCTGCACTTCATTGGCTACGCGAGGATGCACAGGGCGAAGACTTTGCTCTTGCTGATCATTGTCATTGTTAGAAGGAATGTCTTCAGGCTGAGCATTGTCTTCATGTTGATCAGGTGCTGAGATGATAAGTTCTTCTTCAGGATGAGCTTCAGAATGTATAATTTCTCCAGTTCCCATTAGCTTGATTGATTCACTAGATGGAACTTCATCTAGCACATTTGGCAGTTGCTCTCTTTGTGAACCGTTGGTCTCATCGAACCACACATCCACTGTTTCAACCACTTTGTAATGAAAGAGATTGAAGACTCTGTAGGAGTGTGAATCCTTTCCATATCCAAGCATAAAACCCTCATGTGCTTTTGGTGCAAACTTTGAGGTGTGATGTGGGTCCTTGATCCAGCACCTTGAGCCAAATACTCTGAAGTAACTGACATTTGGCTTCTTGCCAGTAAGGAGCTCATAAGATGTCTTGTTCAGAAGCTTGTGAAGATAAACACGATTGATTGTATGGCATGCAGTATCAATGGCTTCAGGCCAAAATTTTCTTGGGGTCTTGTATTCATCTAGCATCGTTCTGGCCATCTCAATGAGTGTTCTGTTCTTGCGTTCGACGACGCCATTCTGCTATGGCGTGTACGGGGCTGAGAATTCATGTGTGATGCCCAAGGTATCAAGATATGTATCAAGGCCAGTGTTCTTGAATTCAGTGCCATTGTCACTTCTGATGTGCTTTATCTTGGCGCCATAATTGTTCATAGCTCGATTTGCGAAGCGTCTGAAGACATCCTGCACTTCAGTCTTGTAAGGGCCTCTTTGATTCGTAGGATTTTGAAAACATAGGAATAGGAAAAGTGTAGGGTTGGAGTGGCATGCCCATTTGAATCCTGTAGAATTAGCGATGATTGTTTGATGCCACGGGAAAAACAAAGGAATTGTAAAAAGAGGTTTGAGTGGATGTTAAATTTCCTATGAAATGTAGTACAGAAGATTCCATAGGAAAAATTCCTATGGGATCCAATCCTATGAATCAAAGGACCAACATAGGAAAAAATCCTAAGGATTTCAATCCTCCAGAAATCCTATAAAATTCCTTTGAATCAAAGAAGCCCTAAAGGATTATGTGCACCCAAGTGTATCTAGAATAATCATCAACAATAATGAAGCCATAGAGGCAAGCAGTAGTAGTAAGAGTTGAGTAATGAGTGGGACCGAAAAGATCCATGTGAAGCAGTTTGAAGGGTCGAGTAGTGGTCATGAATGTCTTCGAGGCATGTTTGGCCCTCGTCATCTTCCCTACTTCACAGGCACCGCATAAGTGATATTTCTTGAACTTGACGCCTTCGATGCCTATGACATGCTTCTTCTTTGCCAGGGTGTGGAGGTTCCTCATACCAGCATGCCCAAGCCTCCGATGCCAGAGCCAGCATTCTGAAGCTTTTGCTAGAAGACATACGGCAAGCTGTGGTCCTGCTGAGAAATCTACCACGTACAAGTCATCTTTTCGATACCCTTCAAATACTAGAGACTTGTCAGTTTCCGTTAGTACAAGGCAATGATATTTTCCAAATATTACGATCATGTTCAAATCGCAAAGCATTGAGACAGACATTAAGTTGAAGCCAAGGGATTCAACAAGCATGACTTTATCCATGTGTTGATCCCTTGAGATTGAAACTCTACCTAGACCCAATACCTTACTTTTACCAGTGTCAGCAAATGTGATGTGGCTCTTGTCGGATGGACGTAAGGTTGAGTCCATAAGAAGGCTTCTTTTGCCAGTCATGTGATTTGTACATCCACTATCAATAATCCATTCTGAAGATGCTGGTGTCGTACCCTACAGTGCAGTTAGGGGGATAGGCTTCATCAAGAGCATTGTGAAGCAAAAACATTTGTCGAACCAATGGGTTATGAAAGCTTAGATCCAGGTTAGGACTAATAGGGAGAGTAGCAAGCGATTCAGGAACGAAGTACATAGTAAGACCATTCGGGCATTTGATCTTGCACCCTACAAGATGTTTAAGGTCCCCAGCAATGGCGTCAGACGATTTTGGTTTTCTGCTGGAGACCTTTCCCTGCAAAAGAGAGTTAAGCTTTTTTAGCCACCCACATCTTCAAGGGTGGCTGAGAAGCAATAAGTCTAAGTGCAGCATCTGAGAATTTTGGCTTTGGAGCCCTAGCAAACAGTCTTGCAGGCGGACAATAGTACTCATAAGAATAAGCAGAATAGTTCTTGGTCTTATGAACATGGCGGTTTGATGAACCGCTCTCATATTCATATGCCTGAGTATGGTTTCCCTGCAAAACATTTGCGTTAGTGCGACTCAGGTGAGTCCTCTGTCTGTATGAAGCCTTTGGATCGTATGAAGCCTTTGGTCTGAGGTTTGTCTTCTTCACGTGAGGTGTCATGATGACATTCACAGGAAGATTCTCCAGACACCTTTTCGGAACCCAGATCTTCTTCATAGGCGGTCCATTCCTATAGTTAGTACCAATGTACCTGGCAAACACTTCACCATTCTGATTCTTAAACAGTATATAGTTTTCATCAAAGGATTCATCAATGATAATGGGGTTAGCACAAGTGAAGCCAGATAGATTGGATGGGTCTGCTGAAGGTTCCTTTGCAGCAACCCACATGGTTTTGGGGTACTGCTCAGGTTTCCAGTAAGAGCCATCAGCATTCATTTTCCTTACGAACCCAACACCCTCTTTCCTTGGGTTTCGGTTCAGTATCTACTTTTTGAGGACATCACATAGTGTCTGATGCCCTTTAAGACTTTTGTACATCCCTGTTTCAAGAAATGTCTTCAACCTAGCATTCTCATCAGCAATAGCAGTGGTATCCTCAGTAGAGGGGTTAGTTACCACATCAACAGTTGAAGATATTGCAACAGTAGTAGCAGTAGAACATTCAGCAACAGAAGTAGCATTATCACGCTCAATGCATTTAAGACATGGTGGTTCAAATCCTTCCTGAGCGAGACTGATATGTTTGGCACGAAGTGACTCGTTTTCCTTTTGAAGATCTTCATGAACCGCTCTCAATTTCTCAAGATCTTGTTTCCTTTGAATATAATCATAGGAAAGCTTTTCATGAGTTGTTGAGAGAGTTTCATGACGACTTTCAAGTTCCTGATACTTAACGTGAAGATTTTTTATGTCTTCAATTAAGGATTCATATCGAGTCATTTCAGCACCTAACAGATCATCGCTTCTGTCTAACAGTTTTTGAATATGTTCCATAGCTTTCTGTTGTTCAGTTGCAATTTTAGCAAGTGTTTTGTAGCTGGGTTTTGAATCACAATCAGAGTCATCGTCACTAGATGTTTGATAGTGAGTAGTGCGTGTGTTTACCTTGGCACCGCGTGCCATGAAGTAGTAGGTAGAAGCGGAGTAGTCCTTGTCATTTGCATCGGTATCAGTGATGAAGTCATTGTCTTCAGTGTTGAAGATGGACTTGGCAACGTATGCTGTAGCCAGACTTGCGACGCCTGAATCGGACTCCTCCTCTCCACCTCCGCCTCCTCAGAAGCAGACTCCTCCTTTGAATCCATTTCCTTGCCAAAAAATGCACGTGCCTTGCCAGATGAGCTCTTCTTGTGTGATGAAGACATTGAGAAAGACTTAGAAGAAGACTTTGAGTATTTCTTATTCTTCTTGTCGTCAGAGTCATATTCCTTGCTCTTCTTCTTCTTTTTGTTCTCATTGTCCCACTGTGGACACTCAGAAATGAAGTGGCCAAGTTTCTTGCACTTGTGACATGTTTTCTTCCTGTAGTCATGAGCAGAAGCTTCATCATTCCTTGAGCTTGATCGGGAAGACTTTCTGAAGCCTTTCTTCTTGGTGAATTTTTGGAACTTCTTGACAAGCATAGAAAGTTCCCTTCCAATGTCTTCAGGATCATCAGAACTGCTGTCAGATTCTTCTTCAGATGAGGATACAACTTTTGCCTTCAAGGCACGAGTTCTCCCATAGTTTGGACCGTAGATATCTCTTTTCTCAGAAAACTGAAACTCATGTGTATTGAGCCTCTCAAGTATGTCAGACGGATCGAGTGCCTTGAAATCAGGACGTTCTTGAATCATCAGGGCTAGGATGTCAAATGAACTATCAAGTGATCTCAGTAGCGTCTTGACGACTTCATGTTTGGTGATCTCAGTAGCGCCGAGGGCTTGAAGCTCATTTGTGATGTCAGTGAGTCGGTCAAATGTGTGCTGGACATTCTCATTGTCATTTCGCTTGAAGCGGTTGAAGAGGTTGCGAAGGACACTGATTCTCTGATCTCTCTGGGTTGAGATGCCTTTATTAACCTTGGAGAGCCAGTCCCAGACCAGCTTAGATGTCTTCAAAGCACTCACACGGCCATACTGTCCTTTGGTCAGATGACCACAGATGATATTTTTGGCAGTAGAGTCCAGTTGAACGAATTTCTTGACATCAGCAGCAGTGACACCTTCTCTAGCCTTGGGAATGCCGTTCTCGACGACATACCATAGGTCGACGTCAATGGCTTCAAGATGCATGTGCATCTTATTCTTCCAGTAGGGATATTCAGTTCCATCGAAGACGGGGCACGCAGCGGAGACTTTAATTATCCCTGCAGTTGACATAGCTAAAACTCCAGGTGGTTAAACCGAATCACACAGAACAAGGGAGCACCTTGCTCTGATACCAATTGAAAGTGCGTTATATTGACTAGAGGGGGGTGAATAGGTGATTTTTATGAAAGTCTTCAAAACGTGGGAGTTATGAAGACAAATGATAGAAATAAACCTAATACCCTGCAGCGGAAGGTAGACTACACTAGGCAAGACATAGTCAAGTATTCAATAGAGTGAAAGCACAATGACTAATAGCAGCAATGTAGTAAGGATCAGGTAGGAAGATATTATGAAGCCAGACAGAACACACAGTCACTCAGTGAAGACAAAAGATAGTTCAAACATACAATGACTTCACAAGGAGTAACAGTAAGTAAAGGGAAGGGAAGATGAAACCAGTGACTCGTTGAAGATAATGATTTGTTGGATCAGTTCCAGTTGCTGTGACAACTGTACGTCTGGTTAGGGCGGCTAGGTATTTAAACCTTAGGACACACAGTCCCGAACACCCAGTCCTGAACACGCAGCTCAGGACACCCAGTCCTCACCGTATTCCCCTTGAGCTAAGGTCACACAGACCTCACCCAATCGCTCTGGTAAGTCTTCAAGGTAGACTCCCAAACCTTCACAGACTTCGTTCACTGGCAATCCACAATGTCTCTTGGATGCTCAGAACACGACGCCTAACCGGCTGGAGGATGCACAGTCCTCAAGTGTAATAAGTCTTCAGATCACACAGACAAGAAGACTTAAGTGATGCCCAATTCTCTTTGGCTCTGGGTGGTTAGGGCTTTATCCTCGCAAGGAATTCTCTCTCAAAGGCTTCGAGGTGGGTTGCTCTCAAACGACAAAAGCCGTACTCTCAATCTGAGCAGCCAACCATTTATGGTTGTGGGGGGTGGGCTATTTATAGCCACTTGGCAACCCGACCTGATTTGTCCGAAATGACCCTGGGTCACTAAGGAACTGACACGTGTTCCAACGGTCAGATTTCAAACTCACACGGCAACTTTACTTGGGCTACAAGCAAAGCTGACTTGTCCGACTCTGGACAAGATTCGCTCTATAGTCTTCACTCGAAGACATAGGTTTTTCGTTAGGCATCACTTCAGTCATTCTGACTGGTTCTCTTGGACCCCACTTAACAGTACGGTGGTTCGTATGACTCAACACAAAAGAAAAAGAACTACGAAAGATCTAAGTCTTCGAGCTCCATAGGCTTCATGTGATGTCTTCTCTTGTCATAGTCTTCAATGTGAATATCTTCATATACCACCTTTGACTTCAATGTCTTCATACATTTTTAGGGGTCATCTCTGGTAGGAAAACCGAATCAATGAGGGACTTCTACCTGTGTTATCCTACAATTCTCACAAACACATTAGTCCCTCAACTAGGTTTGTCGTCAATACTCCAAAACCAACTAGGGGTGGCACTAGATGCACTTACAAGTACCCACTTCCCAACATCAATGAGATGTTCGAACAACTCAAAGGTGCTCAAGTATTCTCCAAGCTTGATCTCCGTATGGGCTATCACCAGATTCGAATCCGTGAGCAATATATTCCCAAGACGGCTTTCAGAACAAGCTATGGTTCATATGAATACACTGTCATGTCTTTTGGCCTCATCAACGCTCCTCCGACTTTCTTTCGCATGATGAACTTCATCTTCAACGCCTACACAAATGACTTTGTTTTGGTCTATCTCGACAACATTCTGGTCTTTTCAAAGAACAAGGAAGATCATGCCAAGCACTTGCGTTTGGTGCTCGATAAGCTCAGGGAACATCAGTTCTACGCCAAGTTCTCAAAGTGCGAATTTTGGCTCGATGAGGTTCTCTATCTTGGGCATATCATCTCTGCCAAGGGCATAGCGGTGAATCCTGAGAAGGTGTCTGCAATTGTGAATTGGGAACCACCTCAGAACGTGAAGCAACTCCGCAGCTTCCTTGGTCTCGCAAGCTACTATCGAAGGTTCATGGAGAACTTTTCAAAGATCGCGAAGCCTCTTTCAAACCTTCTCCAGAAGCACGTCAAGTATGTTTGGTCTCCGGAATGTGACATCGCTTTCAACACTTTGAAAGAGAAATTGGTCACTGCTCCAGTTCTGACTCCTCCTGATGAATCCAAACCGTTCGAGGTCTTCTGTGATGCCTCTATTCAAGGTCTTGGTGCAGTGTTGATGCAAGAGAAGAAAGTTGTGGCTTATACCTCTCGCCAGTTGAAGCCCACCGAGAAGAACTACCCCACTCATGACCTCGAGTTGGCGGCAGTTGTGCATGCTCTTTTGACTTGGAGACATCTCTTATTGGGAAGAAAAGCGGACATTTTCACTGACCACAAGAGTCTCAAGTACATCTTCACTCAGCCTAATCTCAACCTCAGGCAGACTCGTTGGGTCGAAATGATTCAAGAGTATAATCCGAGTATCGAGTATACTCCAGGAAAGGCCAATGTGATTGCTGACGCTTTGAGCAGGAAGGCTTATTGCAACAGTCTGATTATCAAGCCTTACCAACCCGAGCTTTGTGAAGCTTTCCGCAAACTCAATTTGCAAGTTGTTCCTCAAGGTTTCCTTGCCAACCTTCAAGTCTCTCCTACCTTGGAAGAGTAGATTCGCGGGGCTCAACTTCTTGATGCTATGGTGAAGAAGGTGAAGATTGGGATTGCCAAGAGTCAACCCATGTACAAGTGCTACCGCCTTGATGACAAGGATACTCTCTTCTTCGAGGATCGTATTGTTGTGCCTAAAGGTGACCTTCGTAAAGTTATCATGAACGAGGCTCACAATTCACTCCTCCATCCACCCTGGGAGTACGAAGATGTATCAGGACCTCAAGCAGGCTTATTGGTGGACTCGAATGAAGCGAGAGATTGCTAAGTTCGTGAATGAATGTGATGTCTGCAAAAGAGTGAAGGCAGAACACCAAAGGCCAGCTGGTCTCCTCCAACCTCTTGCCATTCCAGAATGGAAGTTTGACCACATTGAGATGGACTTCGTGACTAGGTTTCCAAAGTCCAAGCATGGCAATGATGCTATATTCGTTGTCATCGACAAACTCACTAAAGTGGCTCACTTTCTGCCTATCAAAGAGTCTATCACTGCAGCTCAATTGGCGGAGCTCTATACCTCTCGGATTGTCTCTCTGCACGGCATTCCACAGGTGATCTCTTCAGACCATGGTAGCATCTTTACCTCCAAGTTTTGGGATTCTTTTCAGAAGGCCATGGGTACCAACATCCGCTTCAGCATAGCTTTCCATCCTCAAACTAGCGGTCAAGTCGAGCGTGTCAACCAGATTCTTGAAGATATGCTCAGGGCTTGCGTTATCTCCTTCGGTATGAAGTGGGAAGATTGTCTTCCATATGCCGAATTCTCCTACAACAACAGTTTTCAAGCAAGTTCGGGCAAGGCCCCATTTGAAATTCTGTATGGCAGGAAGTGCCGTACTCCACTCAACTGGTCTGAAACCGGTGAGCGTCAACTTCTTGGAAATGACTTGATCACAGAGGTAGAGGAAATGTGCAAAGTCATTCAAGATAACCTCAAAGCAGCGCAATCGCGCCAGAAGAGCTACTATGATAGTAAGCATCGTGATTTGGCTTTCGAGATCGGAGACCATGTTTACCTCCGCATCTCTCCAATGAAAGGTACTCGTCGCTTCGGTATCAAAGGGAAGCTTGCCCCTAGATACGTGGGTCCTTTCAAAATCGTCAGCAAGAGAGGCGATCTCGCCTATCAACTCGAGCTTCCTTCAAACTTTGCAAATGTGCACGACATGTTCCATGTCTCTCAGCTCCGCAAGTGCTTCAAGACTCCTGACCGCACCGTCAACTTCGAAGACATTGATCTCCAAGAAGATCTCTCTTATTGTGAGCACCCCGTTGCTATTCTTGAAGAGACTGAACGCAAGACTCGGGTATGGGTTTTTGTCTCCGTGTGTTGTTGTCGTTGTCATGCATCTCATATCATGTCATCATGTGCATTGCATTTTCATACGTGTTCGTCTCATGCATCCGAGCATTTTCCCCGTTGTCCGTTTTGCATTCCGGTGCTCCTATCTCCTCCGGTGGTCCTTTCTACCTTCTTTTCATGTGTGGGGGTTAAACATTTCCGGATTGGACCGAGACTTGCCAAGCGGCCTTGGTTTACTACCGGTAGACCGCCTGTCAAGTTTCGTACCGTTTGGTTCGTTTGATACTCCAACGGTTAACCGAGGGACCAAAAAGGCCTCGTGTGTGTTGCAGCCCAACACCCCTCCAATTTGGCTCAAAACCCACCAAAACCCTCTCCATCATCTAGAGCGTTCGATCACGATCGCGTGGCCGAAAACCGCACCTCATTTGGACTCTCCTAGCTCCTCCTATGTCTATAAATAGCCCCTCCTCCGAAATTCACGGTTCTTCTCCCCCGAAACCCTAGATCCGCTCCTCCGCGCAACCGGACGTGTCCGGCCTATGCCAGACAGCGTCCGCCCGCCGCCTCCGGCCAATCAGGAAGTGCCAAGTGGCGCCGCGCCCACTTCCCCGCCGCCAGCCCGCCGGGCCCAAGGCCGGCCTCCGCGGCCCGGGCCTCCCCCCCGCCTCCGCAGCGCTCGCGCCGCCCGTCGCCTCCAGCTCCGGCGAGGAGCCCGCGCCGGCCACCGTCGCCATCGCCGGCGACCCGCCGTGCCCCGACGCCCCTCGTCGCCGGTGCCGACCTCGCTCGCCGTCATTCCGCGTCCGGCGCCGACCGGCCTCGCCCTCGCCTCCCCCTCGCCCGGATCCGGCCACCCCAGCTTCTCTGGCGACCGTGCGCAGCTTCTCCGGCGAGCTACAGTAAATCCGGTGATCCTCGATTTCCGCGCCCGGCCAGATCCAGATCTGGGATATTTCTCTTGGTTGACTTTCCTCCCGAAACCCTAATTATATTGCGTTTTTCATCATGCTATATCTCCGCATCCGTAGCTCCGTTTTGGGCGTGTAGCATATCAAAATGTTCGTCTCAGAGAGCACACCATTTCATCTCATTGCATCATTTTCATTGGAGCTCATCTCGATGCCTGAAATGCTGTTGGAAGAGAGCTATTTGAGATAATTGTCAGATCTGCTGCACCAAATAGCAATTTGTCATTTTTGCCATGATTAATGTGTGCATGATATGCTCCTGAGCTCTACATGTGTTTTGTTATATGCCATGCCATCTTTACAGAGGTGCTATCCATGAATTTTTGTGATATGTGTGGTGACTAGCACAAGCTTGCAAAGTAGTGCATTCGTTAATGCTGATTTCAGGGACTTAGGATTTCACAAAGTCCTTGATCTGTTTTTCTCAATATGTCATATGTTCATGTTGTTTCCTAGTGATCCGTGCCTCTTTTGAGGATGATCAGTAAGGATGTTTTTTTAATCTTGTGGTGCTCTATCCATCCATGTCCTTGTTTGCAATTATGGAGCAACCTAGCTTGAGTCAATCGAGCTCTACTTTTGCTATTTCGTGAATCCTGGCAGATTGTCTACTTGTTAGCGATTTTGCCGAGGATGTTGTTGTTGATCCGTGCATACTATGTTGTTGTTCTTGCCATGTCTAGCTTATACAATATGTATTCTTGATGGATGAATGCTTAGATTGTCATGCCTTGCTCTGTAGTGAGTGCATCGAGCTCGTAAACATGCCTACTCGTTAACAGATTTGCATGCTCCAGTTTTTCTCTAAGTCTGAGATCTGTTTATGTTTTGCCATGTTCACATGCTTGCAATTGTATTTTCTGATCCCATTTGGCCCAAGGTCACTAAGGGACTTTTGTTAAGATCTGTGAGTAGCTCCATGCAATGCCTTACTTTTCCATGTTTAGTTCATGTAGCATATAGTTTTCATGCTCCAAAGTGTGCTACCTGATCTGAAATTCCTTACTAGTGTTAATTTCACAAAGTCTGAAACCTGTTTATCGTTTGCGTTTTTGCCATGCTTGTTTGAACCTGTTAATGGATGAATTGGCCGTAGCTCAGTGTTAATCTTTTGTCAAGCATTATGAGTGGATCCCTGCCATGTATTTTGTTTCCACGTTTGGGTGTTGTAGCATAATTAACTTGATGCATTTAGATGGCTACTTGCTGTTTATCGCAGACCAGTGCCATATTTGTTTTGCTTGCCATTTCCAAACCATGCATCCGATTCGGTGTTCTTTATATCAATTTCAACTGAAATCACCTCCCCTTTCCAGTGGCACACTTGGATTTCCAGGTTGAGGTCAGGTTCAATCATTCCTTGTTAAATCTTGCATATGCATCACATATCGCATCCCGCATAGCATACCATGTTTGAATCTTGTTGTTTGAGCTCTGCACGTGGTTGATTGTGTTCCTTTTTCTTGTTTGTATTGTTTGGGTAGAGCCAGGAGACGAGTTCGCTAACGAGGAGCCCGTTGAGTTTGCTTTCGAGGATCGACTCAACTCTGACAACTTTGCAGGCAAGATGATCATACCCTCGAAATCACTTCTATCTTTGCTTTGCTAGATGCTCGCTCTTTGCTATGCCTATGCTACGATGCCTACCACTTGCTTATCATGCCTCTCAAATTGCCATGTCAAACCTCTAACCCACCATGTCCTAGCAAACCGTTGATTGGCTATGTTACCGCTTTGCTCAGCCCCTCTTATAGCGTTGCTAGTTGCAGGTGAAGATTGGAGATCGTTCCTTGTTGGAACATTATTTTCTTGTTGGGATATCACTATATTATCTTGTTATCTTAATGCATCTATATACTTGGTAAAGGGTGGAAGGCTCGGCCTTTTGCCTAGTGTTTTGTTCCACTCTTGCCGCCCTAGTTTCCGTCATATCGGTGTTATATTCCCGGATTTTGCGTTCCTTACGCGGTTGGGTGATAATGGGAACCCCTTGAAAGTTCTCCTTGAATAAAACTCCTTCAGCAATGCCCAACCTTGGTTTTACCATTTTCCACCTATCCTCTTTTTTCCCTTGGGTTTCCGGAGCCCAAGGGTCATGTTATTTTAACCCCCCCCCCCCCCCCCCCCCCCCCCCCCCCCCCCCCCCCCCGTGGGCCAGTGCTCCTCTGAGTGTTGGTCCAAACTAGAGTCCTGTGCAGCGCCCCCTCGGGGAAACTCGAGGTTTGGTTTTAGTTGTATGTAGAGCTCATCTGAGTGTGCCCTGAGAACGAGATATGTGCAGCTCCTATCGGGATTTGTCGGCACATTCGGTCAGTGTTGCTGGATTTGTTTTAACTTGTCGAAGTTGTCTTGTAGAACCGGGATACCGAGTCTGATCGGAATGTCTCGGGAGAAGGTATATCCTTTGTTGACCGTGAGAGCTTGTCATGGGCTAAGTTGGGACTCCCCTGTAGGGATTTGAACTTTCGAAAGCCGTGCCCACGGTTATGGGCAGATGGGAATTTGTTAATGTCCGGTTGTATATAACTTGAACCTTAACTTAATTAAAATGAATCAATTGCGTGTGTAACCGTGATGGTCTCTTCTCGGCGGAGTCCGGGAAGTGAACACGGTGTTGGAGTAATGCTTGTCGTAGGTTGTTCTATAGTTCTTCGTTCATGCTTTGCCTTCTCTTCTCGCTCTCTTTTGCGAACAGGTTAGCCACCATATATGCTAGTCGCTTGCTGCAGCTCCACATATTACCTTGCCTTACCTATAAGCTTAAATAGTCTTGATCGCGAGGGTGCGAGATTGCTGAGTCCCCATGGCTCACATATTACTTCCAAACCAGATGCAGGGACCGATGACTCCGTTCCAGATGATGCGCTTGAGCTCAAGTGGGAGTTCGACGAAGACTCACACCGTTACTATGTGTCTTTCCCTGATGATCAGTAGTGGTGCCCAGTTGGGGCGATCGGGACCGTGTCGCATGTTGGGGTTGATCTTTTATTTTGGTACCGTAGTCGGACCATGAGTGTATTGGATGATTGTAATGCTATTTATGTACTTTGTGTGACGTGGCGAGTGTAAGACAACTATGTACCTTTCCCCTTATTATCTATTTACATGGGTTGTTGTGAAGATTACCTTACTTGCGACATTGCTTTCAATGCGGTTATGCCTCTAAGTCGTGCTTCGACACGTAGGAGATATAGCCGCATCGAGGGCGTTACAGGTATGCTACCTCTTTTCGAACCACAACCTTGTTCTATTTCCCCATCTGCCACGTCGTTGCATGTGGATCTTTTTCCACTCCACCATCTTCCCAATTTGCTATCCTCTGCTCTGCTGGCCACGCAGACGAAAACCATATTTTTCACTATTAAAGGAAACCCTACTTCATGCAGACTAATCCATGTATGGGTTGAATAAGGAAAGGAAGGGAGACTGTACTGTCCAAGAGAGTAGGCATCGAACCCGCATCTAGGTTGAAAAGGGGAAAATCAGTAGCTAAGGAACGAGTCTCGTGTCTCTTGGTTGAAGAAGGGTAGAAAGGCATGACAACGCAATAGAGAATGATCAGGTCGATCGGTTTGTTGTCCTCGCATAGGAAAAAGGTGGCCAAAGAGAACAAAAATGGGATGTAATCCACATATGCTGCCTGGATATTTGTTGCTTTGGGCAACCATACCTCCCTCACCACTCTGCGTCCGTGGAGGTACATCGTACTGGTGCGCCCACTGTCCGAATGGGCCTCCCATGCTCTTATTGCCACTTTTTTTTTGCTGTTAGTATAACGCCAGCAGTCAAGTCAAGCAATGCTACTGCTAAAGTGATGCCACATTTAACTAATGCCGCTCTTAGTCTAATGCCACCGATAAATTTAAGCAATGCCATTTAATGTCACTAGATTATTTCAGGGTTAGCTGTTGATTGTGGATGTATTAAATATTTTTCAGCTAAGGCATTCTAATGTTGTTGCACAGCCAGTATACCAACGATGAAACTTTTTACTACCTTTAATTTTTGCATTGTTAATGCTTATAGATTACATACCTCACTTTCATGAGATAAGTTAATTTTTTTGTACAGTGTCACCAAAATGCCAAGGCACTAATGTCATTTTATTTTGGTTAAACTACACAGACAATTATGAAGACAAGAGGAAAGGTCAAGAGTGGGCACCTCCTCCTCCGGCTGTTCTCTTGATTCGTTCGATCAAGTTTTTATGTTTAATCGATTATCAAGATTGGGATAGCAATTTTTAAGGTCCCCCCGAGTTCGAAATGATATTTACCTTGGAGGTACATGGTTTGCGATTTTTTTATACTGTCATTAGTTAATAATGCGAGTTACCTTCAAACTTTTGTATTTGGTTTAATGCTCATGCACAGCTAGTATACCAATGCTGAAACTTGTTACCTTTACATTTTGTATTGTTAATTCTTATAGAAACCTTCCAGTGCTAGATTTTATTGAAATCTGTTCAGTAAAACCACTGTACTGTACCCTGTAATAAACTAACTACTCTACTGTTGCACTAGCCACTGGATTAGTTTATATTTGTAGTATTCGAATGGTGTTGCATTAGCGTATGGACATAAATAAAGTGTGGCAAGCTTTCCCAGATATGTGCTCAAGAAAACTACTACCTGTTTTTCTAAATATTAGATGTTTGGGTACTTTAAAATGAACCGCGAAAACATCTTATATTAAGGAACAAAGGGTGTAGAGTTCACTCAAATTATCCCGGTAAAGCTAGTCACACCTTTGTTAAAATCAATGTTCATTATGTTATCGGAGGAGGTTTGTATGTTTGTCGATAATGCCTGTCGACTACATACCTGACATCATGATGTAATGTTAAGTCATTTCCTTTTGTACAGTGTCACTAAATTGTCAAGGCGGTGATGTCATTTTATTTTAGTAGAACTGCACAAAATTTGCTTAAAAGAAGAGGAAAGGTCAGGAATGGCTCGGTTTTTCAGAAAAAACTATGTATGCCTTCCTGACATCAGCCGCTGTTGCTTTATTTATTCCTTCAAACAGGTGGTTAGAAACAGTCTTGCTACCTTTTCCCATTAAGAAATTGGAATGTTTATATTAGCGAGTCTATGCTTCAACTAGTGCCACTTTTAGAGTAATCACACTTTCAATATCTATGCAAACAGGGATGCTCAATTTTAGTGGAACTGCACAAAAAGTCCAACTGGTTCAACATTAGGAGCATGTTTTTTTCCAAACCTTTATATCCAATTCGTGGCACTATGAGATGTTCATTACGAAGGTACATGGTTTGCTACTATCTTGCTACTATTTTTGTACTGTCATTAGATAGTAATACTAGTGGTTTGCATGTGAATTTATTGGCAGGGTGGACCTACATTGGAGGTGCAGGACAGGATTCAATGATTGGATGCTCAATTTCAGTTGTATCGATTTCACCTCTTCCATCACTGCGAACATGGATATCCTTGGTCTGATGAAGAATAGGCGCTATATTTCTGCTCTGAACCAGCAAATCAATTCGGTATGAAATTGTACAGGGCAAAACATAACTGTATCAGATTGTCCAGTGCAAAACATGACAGATGCTAAGCGGAAGAGACATGTTTAAACCGAAAATACAAGGTGTGGTATATGTTTACTAGCTGCTTGATATTTGTGCAGACAGAGATGTCTGCCCGTTGCTATTTGGCAAACAAACAAAGTGTCTGCAATTTTGGTTGAACTGCACAAGAGAATAGTATAGTCACTGCATGCAGTGCCATTTGAAAATATACACAGAAAGATTGGATAGTCACTTCATGGACTGCAGAAAAGTAGTACTGTTCTATTTATTGGCCAACACTAGGTGCTTCATTGCTTTGGTCTGATTATACAATGGGCATCATTTTGCCTAAGTTAAAGTTTGTATTCTGAAAATAGTCTTGCGGTGTGATCGAGAGAAGACCAAATCATATTGCAGTGGATGTTCCTGCATCATGTGTGGTTCATTCTCATGGTTCCAGCTGTTGGTGAAACCACTTACATTTGCAAGAGGAATTGTAGACTTCACAAACAAATTTGTCTTTCAGTCTGTACTGAATGTTGGCCAAGAGAAGCATACATGTTAGTAGGAAGAACAGATGTTTTTTCTAGATCTTTTATTTTGGAGCTACATGTTTGTATATGATCTGTGAATCATTGAGATGCATTAACATGTTGATCTTATGTATGGGAATCGTACTAGTTAGTTTTAGTTGCGACGCAAGATCCAAAGTGGCTGATCTTTGCTTTTGGAGCTACATATTTGTATGATCTGTGAATCATTGGGATGCATTAACAGTTACTTATTTCTGTTCACTCAGTGTTTACAAGTTACTGATCGATCACTAGCTAGCCTACAAATGCGCTCCTGGCAGTTTTATTTGCGATGCAAGATGCGAAGTGGCAGTTTTTTTGAATAAAAATGCCTACCTCTGAAGAAACTAACAAGCTACACTATCGATCCTACACGGATAAAAATGCCTACCTCTGAAGAAACTGACAAGCTACACTATTGATCCTACACGGATAAATAGCGGATCAAGCACGTACTACCTCCTTTCCGGTTTGCAGGGCTCAATTCAAGAAACGACCTACTCGATCCTACACGAATAAATAGCGGATCACGCACGTACTAGTACCTCCTTTCTAGTTTGCAGGGCTTAATTCAAACCTCTCACCAACCAAGGTACTCCCTCCATCCGGGTTTATTAGTCCCGTGAGCAAAGCAGCAAGACCAAGGCATGGCAATAATTAACGGCATGCAGAAGTTTAAGCCTAATTAATTCCAGCGATTTAAGTGGCTGCATGTGTGCCCTCGGCCGCGACTCGTTGTATGCTGCTTCGCGTACTGCCTGCGAGCGATTCTGAGTGCATGCATGCAGCCGGCCGTAATTAAGGCAGCTAACTGATGCGAAAAAAGATACGCTTTAATTGTTGTGGGATTTTTAAATCCGTGGAATCATTATTGACAAGGAGGGAGATGATTCGAGTGCACTGGTTTGACCGCCATGTCGGCGTGCGACCCAGACGGGACGGGACGACACAGTCATAATTTCAGTTTCTCTAGTTTTCCACGGCAAGCTGGCGAGCTAAGCCATTATGCATTGAATTCCGATGACCGTCGCGCTATCTTCCGCCTATAAGTACTGTTTCCCGGCCTTATCCGGTGCCACCATGACCCAACTCACCATATCCTCATAAGCCCCCACCGGCCTGACGTCGCTCGCCACGTCCGCCATGCCCCCGCCCGTCCGTGGTAGGCGACGCCGGAGGCGGTCACCGCCGAAACTAGTGTTCGGGTTTTCACGGGAAGGCAGACGGAGGGAGGAGGCATTCTATCTGTCTTTAGATGGCAATGCGGAGATCGAGGAGTTGTTGGAGTGAGACCGCATGGCGGAGGAGCAGGAATTGTTGGAGCGCGATCGCCTGGCGGAGGAGCAGTGTATCGCCGATTTGCGCCGCCAGCGGGACATGGAGCAGCAGCGCACCGACGCTCTGAGTCGCGAGTAGAGCGCCCGCAACTGGGCCGACTACGTGGAGGCCGGCGCCCGGCAAATAGCCCTGGAGGCTGTCGGGCACGCACGCGTTCGCGACGCCGATTTTTACTACCAGCTCGTCAAGTGGGTTTCCCGCTTGGAAGCCGAAGCTTCGGTGGACCACGCCGGCATGGAAAGGGCCAACGCGCGCGAGCAACGCGCCCTAACGCACCTCTTGCAAGTCTGAGGCGAGGCGCATGATGCCAGTGCCGGCGTTTAGCGTGTACCACAGATGGCGGCCGACATCGTCTAGTTAGCTAAGAGTAAGTTAGTACTTGTATGCTACTAGAGTATTAGTGGGAGTAGATAGTTAACTTGGCTATGATGGTTGTCAACGTGGAAGTTCAGTACTCTATATGTGGATCAGACCTGTTACTTTGCTCTGAATGTTGAACTTTCCGTTTGAACGTATGGAATGGGCTGTTATTTTTTTAAATGGGTTGTATTTGTCCTCCACGGGTTTAGAGGCTGACTTGTGGGCCTAGCAAGTTGACGCGTACACAATCAGGAGATGATTGTACGTGGAGAGGATGACAGCAGGGACCCGCCAAGGTCATGGCAGTACGCAAGCAAGTGCCTCCTTATTTCAAGCCAATAAAAAATGGCTCCTCCTAGTGGATTTCTGACATCTGGGTCCCATGCCATTGTCAACATAGTCAGTAAACGAGAGAATTGCACAACGATCGGCTGACACCAGGGACCCAGCAGCTCGCCCAGTTATTTTTGTTTTGGGTTAATTTGATAAATGCCACCCCAAATCTGGTGTATCTGAGAAATGCCACTACAATTTCCAAACTTTGAAAAATGCCATTTCATGCCATTTCTAGTGGCATTTTTTGAAGTCTGGAGTGGCGTTTTTCAAAGTTTGCAAACTGCAGTGGCGTTTTTCAAAGTTTGGAAATTGCAGTGGCATTTTTATGAATCTCCATAGTTGGAGTGGCATTTATCTAATTTGTTTTTGAGACGGAAGCAAGGTGTCAACTGGGCTGTGCGGGACACTCTGTCCTGTCTAGACAACCTTTTCTTTTATGTTTACCATAGACCAGCCCAGTAGTTTTTTTTCTTTTTGAAAATGGCAAGCCCAGTTTTTTTGTGATTTGTCAAGTAAGTCGCTTTATCAGGCCTGTTGGGCTGCAAATCTTTCAAGACGAGGAGAGCTTCCTTCGGCTGGCCGAGAAAATGGCCTATCAGTAATGAGAAATGGGTTGTACATTTTTAAAACACATCAAACCGGCAATTAGTTTCAATTATATTTTTTCATTTCGAGATTTTAAATTGCATTGATTTTTATGCGTGGACAATTTATTGGATTTTATATTGATATAAATTTATTTTTAAAATCAGTCTGAATGTGACTCGAAATTTCGGGATTAAAAACAGTTCAGACCGCACCGACATATGCAAAATTTCATATATTTTTTTAACCGTGGCCACAATATGGGATGTAATGCTAACAAAAAGAATATAGGCTCCAAAAAAACCCGTAAGAATTAGCAAATGGTCTGTAAATTATTTGAAATAATGGCAGATGGGTTGTATGATGTTTTCCACAGATTTGAGGCTTTCCACAGATGGCCTGTATACTGTTGGATGTCCATCCAACGGCCGTCGTGCTTCTTCAATATCTGCTCTTCCTGCTCCAGCCGCTCAAACAAGCGCCGGTGGGACTGCCTGCTCCCTCCTCCCCGCGGCCGGCTATGCTGCCGCACAGGCCTCACCACCCCACCGTACTCCCATCGCTGGCCTAGCCATCCCTCTACTCACCCACACCTACTGTTATTCTCCGGCAACGGCAGACGAACCAGTAAACCCTCGTACAGTCGTACTCCCCTCCGCGTGGGAAACAAAAACAACTGCCGAGTCTTCCCTGCCTCCGTGTCGTTCCCTTCCTAGGCCTCGCTGTTGTCCACCGCCCTGGTGCTCTCGGCGTGGCGTGGTCAACGTGGTCAACGACCGACATGCATCTGAAGTGGACTGTACGTGGAGAGGCTGACAACTGGGTCCACGGCCGCACGCAAGGAAATGCCTCCTTATTACGCGCAAAATAATGATTCCTCCACCTGACATCTGGGACCCACCGAAAGGGCCTCTGTATTTTGCAAAAAAAACGTTACCGCCGCTGACAGCTCAGACCCACCAGCTATATCTTCGCACGCAAGGAAGTGCCTCCTTATTACGCACAAAAAAATGAATACTCCCCCGGCTAGCTGGGACACAGTATAGTGGGCCTACTAAGTTGACGGGGACGAAGGGCTTTGTCAACTTAGTCAAAACGCACGATTCTAGCTCGACTGACCGTACGATGTCTATCCAACGGCCGTAGTGCTTCTTCAACCTCTGGTCTTCTTGCTGTCAGCTCGGACCCACCGGAAGTGCCTCCTTATTACGCACAAAAAAATGAATACCCCCCTGCTAGTAGGGGCCCACCTTGGTGGGAGGCTGACTTGTGGGTCTACTAAGTTGACGGGGACGGAGGGCTTTGTCAACTTAGTCAATATAAACGATTCTAGCTCCAGTGACCGTACGATGTCCATCCAATAGCTGTAGTGCTTCTTCAACCTCTGGTCTTCTTGCTCCAGCCGCCCAAAGCAGCGCCGGTCGTGCCGCATGCTCTTGCCTCCCGTGGCCGGATGTGCTGCCGCGGAGGCCTCACCGCCCCCTACTATTCCCACCGCTGGCCAGGCCCTGCAGCGACGGCAGCCTCACACCGCAGCCGAACTAGTGAACCCTCGTACTCCTCTCCGTGTGAGCTTCCACTGCCGCGTCTTCCCCGGCTCCGCGTCGTCCCCTTCCTAGGCCTCGCCGTCGTCCATCGCCCTGGTGCTCTCGGCGCGGCGTGGTCAATGTGGTCAAGGAACGACTTCCATCGGACGTGAACTGTATGTGGAGAGGCTGACAGCTAGGTCCACGGCCACAGCAAGGAAGTGCCTCCTTATTATACGGAAAATAATGATTCCTCCACCTGACAGCTGGGACCCACTGGACGGGCCATTGTATTTCACGAAAAAAGCCTTTCCCCCTGACAGCTGGGACCCACCAGCTACATCTTTGCATGCAAGGAAGTGCGTCCGGGCAAAAAAACGATTCGCCCCCCTGACTGCTGGGACCCACCAGCTACATCTTCGCACGCAAGGAAGTGTGTCCGGGTAAAAAAACGATTCGCCCCCCTGACTGCTGGGACCCACCAGCTACATCTTCGCACGCAAGGAAGTGCCTGACAGTTGGGACCCACCTGGTCGAAGCGTACGTAGCGTTGTCATTCTGGTCGCGAACGTGTACGTACATATATACTGGTGGATGTAGAGGCGTGCACGTGTCGTAGTTGAGGCGCGCACGTGGCATGTACACGTACGTACAGCGGCCAGGGTGCAAGAAATAAAATACGGCCACGTATCTGTACATGCGGATGGGGTCTCGAACGCCTACTCGCGCATACGTACGGCGAGGGCTCGTGTACATGGCTGGGTCGGAACGGAGAAACAACGTAGTCGTCGTGTTCATGGGGAGGCAACGGAATGCGTCGTGTTCATGGGGAGGCAACAGAATGCGTCGTGTTCATGGGGAGGCAACGGAATGCGTCGTGTTCATCGGGAGGCAACGAAATGCGTCGTGTTCATCGGGAGGCAACGGAACGCATTGGAGCCAACCGGCTCGGTCGGAACGGAATGTGTGGTCGTGTTCATCGGGAGGGCTTGGACAAAATAGGCGATGGAAACGAGGCCTGGCGTACCGCAGAACGGAGGAAACGGACCTCCTACGGTCGAAACGGGGGTCCTGTTGATCGGGAGGGGTGTGGCGTACCGCAAAACGGAGGAAACGGACCTCCTACGGTCGAAACGGGGGTCATGTTGATCGGGAGGGGTGTGGCGTACCGCAAAACGGACGAAACAGACCTCCTACGGTCAAAACGGGGGTGTTGTTCATCGGGAGGGGTGTGGCGTACCGCAAAACGGACGAAACGGACTTGTGTTGGAGCACTACGGTCGAAACGGGGGTCCTGTTCATCGGGAGGGGTGTGTCGTACCGCAAAACGGGACTCCACGGGATACTGTTCATCTCCACCGTCGACCTCCTCCAGCCTCCACGGGCTACCGTCGACCTCCTCCAGCCTCCACGAGCTCCTGTTCATCCAGCCTCCACCGCGCGCTACTCCACCTGCTACTGTTCAACCACCCCTCCACCGTCTACTGTTCATCCAGCCCTCCACACCACGGGCTCCTATTCAACCACCCCTCCACAGGCACCCCTCCACCGTCTACTGTTCATCCAGCCCTCCACCACACCACGGGGTCCTGTTCATCCAGAGGCAACGCCATCGCTCACTGTTCATCCAACCCCCCCCCCCCCCCCCCCCCCCCCCCCCCCCCCCCCCCCCCCCCCCCCGCGCGCAACGCTCACTGTTCATCCCAGAGGCAGCATCGATCAGCTTCAGTTAGCAGCAGTAGCGAAGGAATTGCTCGATCGGGTTCAGTTAACAGCCATCGATCGATCGCTCGGGTTCAGTAGCGCGTAGCCTGCAGTGCAATCGCTCGGGTTCAGTTAGAGCCCAACGCCTCGCTCGGGTTTAGTTAGAGACAATGCCTCGCACACACGCGCGTACGTGTACGAGAGAAACATGCATCGCTCGGCCCCGACCTCCCACCGTAACTGGGAACTCCCTGAAATTTTCCTCGCCCTCACTTCTACCACGGTTTTTTCCGTCATGGACGGCCCAAAGAATGTCATGCAGCTGCGTCTCCGGCCCGCCCAGGACGAAAAGCCCATTTTCCGTCATGATTTTTTGTCATAAAAGTAGGAACCCACCACATCTATGATGATACCGGGTTTTGTCACAATTATCATCATAGAAGTGTCATATGTATGACAGAAAAAAAATTCGTTCGGCCCAAAATGTCAGGGATGTGTCTTTTTTTTGTAGTGTTGCTATCCTACGTTCCGCTCTATCAGCTAGGGTAATAAAGGGAGATCTACTGCAATTGTGCTACCGGTTCACCTGGTGACGCACCTCAGTAGAGAAAGCCGAAAACTGACTGTCATGATGCGGCGAGAGCTGGTCAACCACTCGATGACTTATTGGAATCTCTAGCGATCCCTCCGTGTCACACGAAGGACCTCTTTTCCGGTCAATTATGTAAACGCATCGTATGAATAAGCCGCATACATACTTGGGGCTATGTCGTAGACCCACCATAAAACTCCTATGGCTAAGTGAAAGTGTTAACGCCCTATAGTCTGGTTGCCTAGTTCGCTGCATTGACACCTCCTTCACAGACCAAGACGTTGGGTCAAGAGTGATCAAATGCTTTTTCGAACACCCCTGTACTTCCTACAAGGGGGCTGAAGTCGACGACTGGAAAACTTTCAGATTATATTAAAACGGACGCACAGGAGGAACACAAGCTTTTGACCAAAATATACAAATAGATTTACTATAAAATTATCTTGTACAATTCTCATACACCTCACTCGAATACTATGTCTTTCGAGCATTGACCCTCTATCAAACGGGCGGCTACAAGGATGTCTTCAAAATAATGCTCCGATTCGTGGCGGTCCTTGCCCTTGGGTGGACTCTTCACCGCAACGTCGGTGGCCTTCATATTCCCCCAGAACGTCTTGACTCGGGCAAAAGCCATCCGTGCACCCTCGATGCACACCGATCGCTTCACAACGTCGATACGCGGCACTGCATCAACAAGCCGCTGCGCCAAGCCGAAGTAACTGTTCGAAATAGGATCAGTTGTCCATAACCGGATTATGACATTCTTCATGGCAGCACCGGATATCCTATGAAGCTCGGCCCACTGGGACATCTGCTCATTCAGCAACAGGAGGCGCTTCGAGGCGTCGAATTGTGAACAGAAAAGCTTCTCCGCTGCGTACCCGTCTCGCACCTGATAATACTGCGCCGCATCGGATGAACTCTTTGACAAGTCTAAAAACTCGTCCGAAGAACTCCACAATTGGTTAAGCTGAGCATAGTTTGGATCGCAGAACTTAGCTTGTAGCAAAAACGGCTTACCAGCTGCAATCTCCCCAGCTTGCTGGATCTCGTCAAGGGCTGCTCTGGATTCCGACCGCACTTCTCTCGCCTCTCGTAGGGCCTTGTCAATTTTAGCTGTCTTGGCTTCATTCTCCTTTTCAAGGAGTTCACACCGGCTAGCAGCACTTTTTAGCTTGAGCCCCATCGTGGATATCTTCTCCTCGGCTTGACGCCGAGCAGCTCGTTCGGCTTTTAACTCAGTCGATGCCTTCTCGGCAGCCGCATTACTACACCGGGCCTGCTCCTTGGCCCGGGCTAGCTCCACCCGAAGAATTTCAACGGTGGCAGCACCATCTACAGCCAGGCACAACTTTCAGCGTCATGCTTATGTCACAAAAATGTATGTGCAGGGACTACTCTGAATACGTACCTTGCGACTCGTCAAGATGCGTATTGATTAACGTAATGTCATCCCCGGCCACATCAAGCTTTCGTTGCAGCTCAGCAATATCCACGGTCTGGGAAGTAGCCAGGGGGAAGCCGCCTGTCTTCAAAGTTAATCAGATTAGTCCTCGAATTTTTTTTTTGATCCTCCGTTCGCTTCCTATGGGAAGCCAACCGGAGTCTCAGGGCTACTGTCCATACACAGATGTATTTTCTGAATAAAACACAATTGCACATATTGCAGTACAAACCTCGAAGCCTCTCGGCAGGCTCGCTAAGGCCTCATTCAATCCGCTCTTTGCGGATAGGACCTTTTCAACCACCATACCCATCAAGGTACGATGTTCCTCTGAAATGGATGCCTGCCGCAGCATGTTCGTCAAGATATCCGGCACCTCTGGGTCTCCGGAGGCACCGTAGGAGTAGGGTCACCCTTTGAAGGGATCCATTTATTTGTATCCGACTTCATTCTGGATTGTTCGGGGTCTTCATTGTTGTTCCCCGGACCCTGGGCCGCCGAAGTATCACCTTCGTGTAACGTCTTCGTCATCCCTTGCACCACTTGTTGGTCGGGGGAGACCCTCCGCGATGATACCTCAAAGTCGTCTGCCCTATCGGACAGAGAAACCGGTGGCAGCGTCTCACTTTACATCATCTCCGGGAGAAGGTCCCCCGAGGAAGAGGATTTTTGAAGGGGACTGCGCGCTGAGCTGTGAAATATTCCAGGCATCATAAGAAAAGAACGGGATATGTTTAAAACAACCTTGTTCACTTACGATTTGGCTGGAGGTTTGTCCTCGTCATGAGACTGCGCTTCGACGTCCTCTAGGCCCGGGCCGCCCCCAGAGGCATCTTGCCTCACTTAGGAGCCTGCTTCTCCCAATCTTCGGAGGCGGCCCTCTTCTTCTTGGGAGGGAAAGAGATAGTGGCCCCCTTTACTTTTGTATTCGGATGGGGGGATTTTTATTCCTCCGGACACAAAGTCCGAGGTTCCCTGGGAATAGAGGCCATCCTTGGTCCTCTTGTTCTCCACCTCGTCCTCCTTCTCCGGCATCTGGTATGGTGCTGGGGCCAGCATCCTTGTCAGGACAGGATTCGCTAGACCCTCGCACAGAGGGGCCGAACACATAATCAGTTTCGCCTTCTTTATCCAGCCCTGGAAAAAGATAGCTTGCTCAGTACCGTGTTACTATATGCATGACTACAAAGTATTCGTAAGCCAAGTGCTTACCGGGGTATCCGGACGATTACAGTTAAGGCCAGCGTCCTCAGCAGTATCCGGCCAATGTTTCCGCTTCTCGAAAAATAACTTCCACATCCCTTCATGTGTGGCACCGAAGAAGTGTTATAGGGTTCGTGGTCCTTCTGGATTAAACTCCCACATGCGGCGAGGCCTGCGCTGGCAGGGCAAGATCCGGCAAACTAACATCACTTGGATCACACTGATGAGATCAATGTCTCTCTCAGGAGGGTTCAGATGCGGCTCTCTAAGGTCCGCACTTCATCCACTAATCCCCAGTCTAGCCCCTTGTTGACCCACGACGTGAGCTGTAACGGTGGGCCGGGACGGAAGGTGGGGGCAGTTGCCCGTTTAGTACTGCGGGGCTTTGTAATATAAAACCACTCCTGCTGCCAACAATTGGAAGTCTCGGTAAAAGAACCTTTTGGCCAGGGAGTGTTGGCGAGTTGGATGATCGTAGCACCGCCGCACTCCGCCTGTTCCCCGTCGACTACCTTCGGCTTCACACTAAAGGTCTTGAGCCATAAGCCGAAGTGTGGGGGGACTCGAAGGAAGGCCTCACATGTAATGATAAACGCTGAGACATGGAGGGTAGAGTCCGGGGCAAGATCGTGAAAATCTAGTCCGTAATAAAACATTAGCCCTCGGACAAAGGGGTTAAGAGAAAACCCTAATCCCCAGAGGAAGTGGGAGATGAAAACCACACTCTCGCCGTATCTGGGGGTCGGAATGACCTGTCCTTGAGCAGGAAGCCGGTGGTGGATCTCTGCGGTCAGGTATCTGGCCACCCGAAGCTTTACGATATCCTCCTCTATAACGGAGGAAGCCACCCATCAGCCTTGGGAGCTGGATCCGAACATGATGGGAAGGATAAAGCAATGGAGTCGAACCTTGGGTGCTGGAACTCGGGGTTGGGGATGCTGAGGAGAGGTTTGGCATAAAAAAGACGGCCCTTGGTTCCTTTATAAAGGCCTCTGGTATTGAACACCTCCGCCTAAAGCCTAAGAACCTGTCTATTCCTAAGGAATCTTTCTCGCAGGATGGTTGGGTTACCCACGCTCGTATTGATGAAAATCCCACAATAAGGGGGCACGATCCTGCTTTGACAAGACGTGCTAGTAAAAACCACGCCCTGAAACGTGGAACGGCGGGACGGGAAACGGTTCAAAATAAAGGCCGGGAAGGTATGACGTCACATTACTAAAATTGTCAGCAGATCGGATTCATGAAAGTGCTATACTCTCCACGGTTGCGTGTTGTAGATCCGAACATGTTTGTTTCGTCTGAAGACTATTTTTTGGAGTTCGGAAGGAGGAACCCGCCTTGCAATGCCGAAGACAGCACTACGTGTCGGATACATTGTCATTGAAGCCAGGTTCAGGGGCTACTGAGGGAGTCCTGGACTAAGAGGTCCTCAGGCGTCCGTCCTGTTAACCATGGGCCGGACTGATGGGCTGTGAAGATGCAAAGACCGAAGACTATACCTGTGTCCGGATGGGACTCTCCTTGGCCTCGAGGGCAAGCTTGGCGATTAACTATGAAGATTCCATCTTATGTAGCTGACTCTATGTAACCCTAGATCCCCCCGGTGTCTATATAAACCGGAGGGTGTAGTCCAGAAAGGATATACTTAATACCATAGTCATACAGGCTAGACTTCTAGGGTTTAGCCATTACGATCTCGTGGTAGATCAACGCTTGTAATACTCATATTCATCAAGATCAATCAAGCAGGAAGTAGGGTATTACCTCCATAGAGAGGGCCCGAACCTGGGTAAACATCGTGTCCCCTATCTCCTGTTACCATCAACCTTAGACACACAGTTTGGGACCCCCTACTCAAGATCCGCCAGTTTTGACACTGACACAATCCGTGCTAAATTCTCCTCATGCTTATAGTCAAACTAAAGCTTTTACTAAACATATCGTTGATGCTTTGATGCAATCTTATGAAGAAAAACTTGAGTTGGATGTTTCTATCCCTAGAAATATTTATGATGAGTGGGAACCTACAATAAAAATTAAAATTAAAGATCATGAGTGCTATGCTTTGTGTGATTTGGGTGCTAGTGTTTCCACGATCCCAAAAACTTTGTGTGATTTGCTAGGTTTCCGTGAATTTGATGATTGTTCTTTAAACTTGCACCTTGTAGATTCCACCATTAAGAAACCTATGGGAAAGATTAATGATGTTCTTATTGTCGCAAATAGGAATTATGTGCCTGTAGATTTCATTGTTCTTGATATAGATTGCAATCCTTCATGTCCTATTATTCTTGGTAGACCTTTCCTTAGAACGATTGGTGCAATTATTGATATGAAGGAAGGGAATATTAAATTCCAATTTCCATTAAGGAAAGGCATGGAGCACTTCCCTAGAAAGAAAATTAAATTACCTTATGAATCTATTATGAGAGCCACTTATGGATTGCCTACCAAAGATGACAATACCTAGATCTATCCTTGCTTTTATGCCTAGCTAGGGGCGTTAAACGATAGCGCTTGTTGGGAGGCAACCCAATTTTATTTTTATTCCTTGCTTTTTGCTCCTGTTTAGTAATAAATAATTTATATAGCCTCTGTTTTGGTTGTGTTTTTTGTTTTTAATTAGTGTTTTTGCCAAGTAGAACCGTTGGGAAAACTTGGGGAAAGTCTTTTTGATCTTGCTGTAAAAAACAAAAACTTTAGCGCTCACGAGAATTGTTGCCATTTCTTATTGGAGAGTGTTATTTAGTTAATTCTTTTTGAAGATGATTAATAGATAAATTCCTCACGCTCAGAAATTTATTTTAGAATTTTTGGGGTTCCAGAAGTGGTCTAAACCTACAGATTACTACAGACTGTTCTGTTTTTGACAGATTCTGTTTTTCGTGTGTTGTTTGCTTATTTTGATGAATCTATGGCTAGTAATAGAGTTTATGAACCATAGATAAGTTGGAATACAGTAGGTTTAACACCAATATAAATAAATAATTACTTCATTACAGTACCTTGAAGTGGTGGTTTGTTTTCTTTCGCTAACGGAGCTCACGAAGATTTTCTTTTAAGTTTTGTGTTGTGAAGTTTTCAAGTTTTGGGTAAAGATTTGATGGATTATGGAACAAGGAGTGGAAAGAGCCTAATATTTGGGATGCCCAAGGCACCCCAAGGTAAAATCCAAGGACACCAAAAATCCTAAGCTTGGGGATGCCCCGGAAGGCATCCCCTCTTTCGTCTTCGTCTATCGGTAACTTTACTTGGAGCTATATTTTTATTCGCCACATGATATGTGTTTTGCTTGGAGCGTCTTGTATGATTTGAGTCTTTGCTTTTTAGTTTACCACAATCATCCTTGCTGTACACACCTTTTGAGAGAGACACTCATGAATGGGAATTTATTAGAATACTCTATGTGCTTCACTTATATCTTTTGAGCTTTATAGTTTTTGCTCTAGTGCTTCACTTATATCTTTTAGAGCACGGTGGTGGTTTCATTTTATAGAAATAATGATCTCTCGTGCTTCACTTATATTATTTTGAGAGTCCTTTAGAACAACATGGCAATTGCTTTTAGGGATAATAAAAACTATCATATAAGTGCATTGAATACTATGAGAAGTTTGATACTTGATAATTGTTTTGAGATATGGAGATGGTGATATTAGAGTCATGCTAGTTGACTAGTTGTGAATTTGAGAAATACTTGTGTTGAAGTTTGTGATTCCTATAGCATGCACGTATGGTGAACCGTTATGTGATGAAGTCAGAGCATGATTTATTTATTGATTGTCTTCCTTATGAGTGGCGGTCGGGGACGAGCGATGGACTTCTCCTACCAATCTATTCCCCTAGGAGCATTCGCGTAGTACTTTGTTTCGATAACTAATAGATTTTTGCAATAAGTATGTGAGTTCTTTATGACTAATGTTGAGTCCATGGACTATACGCACTCTCACCCTTCCACCATTGCTAGCCACTCTAGTACCGCGCAACTTTCGCCGGTACCATAAACCCACCATATACCTTCCTCAAAACAGCCACCATACCTACCTATTATGGCATTCCCATAGCCATTCCGAGATATATTGCCATGCAACTTTCCACCGTTCCGTTTGTTATGACACACTTCATCATTGCCATATTGCTTGCATGATCATGTAGTTGACATCGTATTTGTGGCAAAGCCACCGTTCATAATTCTTTCATACATGTCACTCATGAATCATTGCACATCCCGGTACACCGCCGGAGGCATTTACGTAGTCATATTTTGTTCTAAGTATTGAGTTTTAATTCTTGAGTTGTAAGTAAAAAGAAGTGTGACGATCATCATTATTAGAGCATTGTCCCATGTGAGGAAAGGATGATGGAGACTATGATTCCCCACAACAAAAAAAAGAGGCCAAAAGAAAAAAAAGAGAAAGAAGGCTCGAATAAAAAAATAAAAAAAATGAGAGAAAAAGAGAGAAGGGACAATGTTACTATCCTTTTATCACACTTGTGCTTCAAAGTAGCACCAAGATCTTCATGATAGAGAGTCTCCTATGTTGTCATTTTCATATACTAGTGGGAATTTTACATTATAGAACTTGGCTTGTATATTCCAATGATGGCTTCCTCAAATTGCCCTAGGTCTTCGTGAGCAAGCAAGTTGGATGCACACCCACATAGTTTCTTTTATTAAGCTTTCACACACTTATAGCTCTAGTGCATCCGTTGCATGGCAATCCCTACTCACTCACATTGATATCTATTAATGGGCATCTCCATAGCCTATTGATATGCCTAGTTGATGTGAGACTATCTTCTCCTTTTTGTCTTCTCCACAACCACCATTCTATTCCACATTTAGTGCTATGTCCATGGCTCACGCTCATATATTGTGTGAAGATTGAAAAGGTTTGAGAACATCAAAAGTATGAAACAATTGCTTGGCTTGTCATCGGGGTTGTGCATGATTTAAATATTTTGTGTGGTGAAGATAGAGCATAGCCGGACTATATGATTTTGTAGGGATAACTTTCTTTGGCCATGTTATTTTGAGAAGACATGATTGCTTAGTTAGTATGCTTGGAGTATTATTATTTTTATGTCAATATTAAATTTTTATCTTGAATCTTTCGGATCTGAACATTCATGCCACAATAAAGAAAAATTACATTGAGAAATATGTTAGGAAGCATTCCACATCAAAATTTATGTTCTTTATCATTTACCTACTCGAGGACGAGCAAGAATTAAGCTTGGGGATGCTTGATACATCTCCAACGTATCTATAATTTTTGATTGCTCCATACTATTATATTATCTATTTTGGATGTTAATGGGCTTATTTTTACACTTTTATATTATTTTTGGGACTAACCTATTAACCGGAGGCCCAACCCAAATTGCTGTTTTTTTGCCTATTTCAATGTTTCGCAGAAAAGGAATATCAAACGAAGTCCAAACGGAATGAAACCTTCGGGAACGTGATTTTCTCAACAAACGTGATCCAGGAGACTTGGAGTGGGCGTCAAGAAACAATCGAGGAGGCCACGGGGCAGGGGCGCCTACCCCTGTGTGACGCACCGAGACCGTTGTGCCAGGTGTCTTCCAGTTATTCGTGTTGTTGCCTTGTCATTCGTTTGCATGTTGCATGTTGCCATGTCACCATATGCATTGCATCATCATGTTTCCAAAACTTGCATCCGTCCGGGTTCCCCTGTTCTCTCCGCTGTCCGTTCTGAGTCCAACCACACTCGCAAGCGCCCGCGGCATGTCCGAAATATTATTTTATAAGTGGCAGGAAAATGTTCTCGGAATGGGTTGAAAGTTGGCGTGTGGTCTTATTTTAGTGTAGGTAGACCACCAGTCAAATTTCATCGCGTTCGGAGTCCGTTTGATGCCCCAATGTATAACTATAGCGGCACCGCTGCCGGTCTAACGTCGGACGTTTTCGGTCTCCAAAAACTGCTGCCGGGCCCTCTCTCTCTCTCTCTCTCTCTCTCTCTCTTTCTCTTCTCTCCTCTCAGCCTCGCCACAGCCCACCTAGTCCATCCACCTACCCCTCTTCACATCCGGAGCCGTCTGATGCGATCACACAGTCCGAAAACCCCTCTTTGCACAGTGCACCGACCCCTCACGTGCGCGTCCGAAACTTCCCCGGACCCGACCTGGGAAGTCGTCACTGTTGTGTCCGGGTCATCCCCAAACATCTACAAAACATCACCGTTTTCTTATTTGGACTCCCTAGCTATTTTATTCGCGATCGTCCGATTGCGATCGGAGGGATGAGTTAGCCCCTAACCTAAATCCAATGCTATAAATAACCAGTCAAACCCTAGCCTATCCTGTCCAATCCACCAATCCTCCTCGTCGCCGCCACTCTCTTCATCGGGATCCAACCCGCAGCCATCCTCTCCCTCCCTCGTTTTCAGCACCACCAACCGGAGCCCGCAACCACGATCCAAATCCTCCCCGACAGTCTCCCTCATTTTGCGCGCTTCACGAATTGGGTCGCCCGAGCTCCTTCGCTATTCATTGCCCAAGCTCCTCTCCGTGCTAGTATCCTCGGAGACCCGATCCTCCCTGTGCGTCTCCACCACGCCTCGTCGTCCAGCGACCGGCACCGCCGCCGGCAACCGAACTAGCAGTAACGTCGCCGCTCCTCCTCCGCAACCTCGAGCTCCCTGCCTCCTCGTGCCTTCCTTCCCTGCTCCCAAAGTCAGCCACGAGCGAGCGCCCGAGCCCCTGTGTCGAGCTCTTCCTCTGCTTGCGCAGCAGCGTCTCATCTTCGTCACCATGCCCCGCTGGACTAGGCCAGTCCCGTCGCCCGTGCCTTCTTCTTTTCTCCCGTGCTCCTACCTCGTCTCACCTCTGTTGCCCTCACTCTGTTTTGGACTAGGGGCCCCGCGCCATGGAGCTCCATGTCCACCGGCTCGCCTCCGCTTCGATCCGGCAAGGAACGGGACCCCGGCGATCTCCCGCGACCGGATCCGGCCACCCCGATGCCCTGTGCCCTCACGCCCCGCTGGACCTCCTTCCTCCGTGCCAAGTCTCACCGGTGCCATGCCTCACCTTCGCCTCGGCAACGCATCAGTTACACCGTTGACCGAGCCACTCGCCCGCGCAAGGCCTGCTCTGCTCCTGCCAGCGACCCGCAGCCCAACCCCGCCTCAAGCGGCGCCGCCTTCACCAGAGATCGTGCCAAGTATAGCGCCGCCTCGCCCCGCGGCGTCTACCTGCTGCCAGCACCCTGCTTCATCATGCTTCGTCCAGGACGGCGCGCCCCGCCTCGCTCGATTCATCCGAGCGTTGACCGCACCTAGGCCCAGCCTCTGCTTGCCCGCGTTAACTCCGTCCTCGACCATGCCAAGGCCTAGCGCACACTCCCCACCCGGCCTCTGCCTTGGCCTGTCCACCGATCTGGGCCTTGGCCCATGGTGAGAGCTCCAGCCCAGTGTGCCCTGTTTCAGCCCAGTGCGTGTTTTTTTCTAGATCTACGAATTTAGCTATTACTCCAGGATTTACAGTTTTGCAGAAAAACCATCTTCGTTCATGCATATAATAACTCAACAACCGTGCATCATATTAAAATGTTTTATATATGTATAATGCTTAGAATTTCATCTAGTTTAATAATTTTCAACTTTCATCCATGTTTAAAATGATGTTTGCTTTATTTTTCTTACATGCCATGCTAAAATGATTTAATTCATAACTAAATAATCATAGCTCCAAACCTAACAAACTTTATATGTAAATGGCGTAGAAAAATGCCTAGTTTAACATGGTGGCTTTACTTTGCATGTTTAAAAACTCTAAAATTGTGTATAGGGAGGAAGAGTACCAAATCCTTAAATATGCACATGAGGATTTTCCGAACTTGTTGCTTGTTGTTCCGGCCTCATTTAAACTTGCCTAGATAGGTAGTTTTATTTTGCTTCACATCTTGCCATGTTAATCAACATTTAATATTGTTGGGTACATAAACGAGATCGAACTAAATAACTTGAATGTGGTGTTCCGTCAATATGCAACTCATTGCATATTGAGCTCCACTTAACTTGTAGTGTTGTTTGTGCACTTTGCCATGCCATGCTTCATTAAATCGGACATGCATCATACTTGGTTGTGCATCATGCCATGTTGATGTGATGGTTGTTTACTATGTTGTTTGCTTCTTTCCGGTGTTGCTTCTTCGGGTTA
Source organism: Triticum urartu (assembly GCF_003073215.2). Classification (NCBI taxonomy): domain Eukaryota; kingdom Viridiplantae; phylum Streptophyta; class Magnoliopsida; order Poales; family Poaceae; genus Triticum; species Triticum urartu. The sequence goes on along the minus strand of NC_053022.1, from coordinate 382,260,392 downwards.
GTTCTGATAACGTCGCGTTTGTGAGGATCCGTTCGACTATGTCCGTTTGTCTTCTTCATGGACTCGTTCTTCTTCCTTGCGGGATCTCAGGCAAGATGACCATACCCTCGAAATCACTTCTATCTTTGCTTGCTAGTTGCTCGCTCTATTGCTATGCCGCGATACCTACCACTTGCTATATCATGCCTCCTATATTGCCATGTCAAGCCTCTAACCCACCTTGTCCTAGCAAACTGTTGTTTGGCTATGTTACCGCTTTGCTCAGCCCCTCTGATACCGTTGTTGGTTGCAGGTGAAGATGAAGTTTGTTCCATGTTGGAACATGGATATTGTTGGTATATCATTATTATATCATGTTTACTTTAATGCATCTATATACTTGGTAAAGGGTGGAAGGCTCGGCCTTATGCCTGGTGTTTTGTTCCACTCTTGCTGCCCTTGTTTCCGTCATACCGGTGTTATGTTCCTTGATTTTGCGTTCCTTACGCGGTTGGGTTATAATGGGAACCCCTTGACAGTTCGCTTTGAATAAAACTCCTCCAGCAAGGCCCAACCTTGGTTTTACCATTTGCCACCTAAGCCTTTTTCCCTTGGGTTCTGCAGACTCAAGGGTCATCTTTATTTTAAACCCCCACGGGCCAGTGCTCCTCTGAGTGTTGGTCCAAACTAGAGCCCCTTGCAGCGCCACCTCGGGGAAACTTGAGGTTTGGTTTTAGTTGTACGGATTGCTTATCCGGTGTGCCCTGAGAACGAGATATGTGCAGCTCCTATCGGGATTTGTTGGCACATTCGGGTGGCTTTGCTGGTCTTGTTTTACCATTGTTGAAATGTCTTGTAACCGGGATTCCGAGTCTGATCAGGTCTTCCTGGGAGAAGGAATATCCTTCGTTGACCGTGAGAGCTTGTGATGGGCTAAGTTGGGACACCCCTGTGGGGTTTGAACTTTTGAAAGCCATGCCCGTGGTTATGGGCAGATGGGAATTTTTTAATATCCGGTTGTAGAAAACTTGACACTTAACTTAATTAAAGTGAATCAATCGCGTGTGTAGCCGTGATGGTCTCTTTTCGGCGGAGTCCGGGAAGAGAACACGGTCTCGTGTTATGCTTGAACGTAAGTAGATTCAGGATCACTTCTTGATCACTTCTAGTTCACGACCGTTGCTTTGCTTCTCTTCTCGCTCTTATTTGCGTAAGTTAGCCACCATATATGCTAGTGCTTGCTGCAGCTCCACCTCACTACCTTCTCCTACCCATAAGCTTAAATAGTCTTGATCTCGTGGGTGTGAGATTGCTAAGTCCTCGTGACTCACAGATACTTCCAAACAGTTGCAGGTGCCGATGCTACCAGTGCAGGTGACGCAACCCAGCTCAAGTGGGAGCTCGACGAAGATCGTGTTCGTTGTGTTGTTTTCATTTCAAGTTGATCAGTAGTGGAGCCCAGTCGGGACGATCGGGGATCTATGCATTTGGGGTTGTCTTTCTTTATTTGGTTCCATAGTCAGACCTTGATTGTATTCTGGATGATGTAATGCTATATTTATGTATTGTGTGAAGTGGCGATTGTAAGCCAACTCTTTATCCCTTTCTTATTCAGTACATCGGATGTGTAAAGATTACCCCTCTTGCGACATGCCTCCTATGCGGTTATGCCTCTAAGTCATGCTCCAACACGTGGGAGATATAGCCGCATCGTGGGTGTTACACCCTGGGCGCGCCCTCCACCAGGGCTCCACCGACCTACTTCTTCCTCCTATATATATCCACGTACCCCGCAAACATCCAGGAGCACCACGAAAACCTAATTCCACCGCCGCAACCTTTTGTACCCAAGAGATCCCATCTTGGGGCCTTTTCCGGAGCTCTGCCGAAGGGGGCATTGATCACGGAGGGCCTCTATCATCAACTCCATGGCCCCTCCGATGATGTGTGAGTAGTTTCAGACCTTCGGGTCCATAGCTAGTAGCTAGATGGCTTCTTCTCTCTCTTTGGATCTCAATACAAAGTTCTCCTCGATTCTCTTGGAGATCTATTCGATGTAATCTTCTTTTGCGGTGTGTTTGTCGAGATCCGATGAATTGTGGGTTTATGATCCACATTATCTATGAATAATATTTGAATCTTCTCTTAAATCTTTTATGTATGATTGGTTTATCTTTGCAAGTCTCTTCAAATTATCAATTTGGTTTGGCCTACTAGATTGATCTTTCTTGCAATGGGAGAAGTGCTTAGCTTTGGGTTCAGTCTTGCGGTTCTCGATCTCAGTGAAAGAAAGGGAAACGACATGTATTGTATTATTTCCATTGAGGATAAAAAAGATGGGGTTTACATCATATTGCATGAGTTCATCCCTCTACATCATGTCATCTTGCTTAAGGCGTTACTCTGTTCTTATGAACTTAATACTCTAGATGCATGCTGGATAGCGGTCGATGTGTGGAGTAATAGTAGTAGATGCAGGCACGAGTCGGTCTACTTGTCACGGACGTGATGCCTATATACATGATCATGCCTAGATATTCTCATAATTATTCTCTTTTCTATCAATTGCTCGACAGTAATTTGTTCACCCATCGTAATACTTATGCTATCTTGAGAGAAGCCACTAGTCAAACCTATGGCCCCCGGATCTATTCTCCATCATACAAGTTTCCTATCTATTTTATTTTGCAATTTGTACTTTCAATCTATATCATAAAAATACCAAAAATATTTATCTTATTATTATCATCTCTATCAGATCTCACTCTTGCAAGTGGTCGTGAAGGGATTGACAACCCCTTTATCGCATTGGTTGCGAGGTTCTTATTTGTTTGTGTAGGTACGAGGTGACTCGCGCGTGGTCTCCTACTGGATTGATACCTTGGTTCTCAAAAACTGAGGGAAATACTTATGCTGCTTTACTTCACCACCCTTTCCTCTTCAAGGGAAAACCAATGTAGTGCTCAAGAGGTAGCAGTGCCCCTGTCCTCCTGGCGCGAGGAAGGGGATGACTGGCAGGGGTCAGTCGGCTGGGCCGGCCTACTGGGCCGCCAGGTGGGCTGCAGGTAAGCACTCTCTTTCTCTCTCTGCTTTTCTAATTTGTTCTCTTTTCTAATTTGTTTTTCTGTTTTTGATTTAGTAATGATACTAAACCATTTTTCAAACTCGTGGAATATTTGTGGGCACCTTTTGAAATATTTACAACAGCCCTCAACTATTTTCAGAATTATTTGAACATTTAAAATAATTATAGCATTTAAATGCCCAAATTGAAATACCTTATGATTTAATCCAAAAATCCATAAATGACCTAGAAAAGTGTTCATCATTTTTGGCAGAGGTTCTAGACCAATTCAACAATCATGAACTTTTCTGAAGAGCATTTTGGGTTCATTGAAAATATTTTTGTTTTGATCCTAGTTGCATTTCATTTGGTGCTAGGGTTTGAACATCCCTATTTCAAGTTTAACTGAAATTTAAACATGATGCAACACCAGATGCTAGCACTAGGCATTACTAGAACTAGGAATGTGACAACACAATAGCCCAAACGGCGGGGTTATGTCCAAGAATATGCATTTTCATCTTATGCTTCCAACTAGCAAAAATAGTACCATCAAAATAAGGACCTCTACCATGGTAATTTCCCTTGCTAGATGCCATACTCTCCTAGGTTGTAAAACCAAGGCTATGATCACCAAAGCTATGGAAATCAAGGCAAATGGAGACCAAAGCTCTGATACCACTTGTAGGATCGAAAGTATGTCTAGAGGGGGGTGATTAGACTACTTGACCAAATAAAAAGCTAGCCTTTTCCCAATTTTATGTCTTGGCAGATTTTAGCAACTTAGCACAAGTCAAGCAATCAACCTACACATGCAAGTCTAAGAGTATAGCAGCGGAATGTAAAACATTTGCATATGAAGGTAAAGGGATGTGTTTGGAGGGAGCAAACGCAATGTAGACACAAATATTTTTGGCGTGGTTCCGATAGGTGGTGCTATCGTACATCCACGTTGATCGAGACTTCAACCCATGAAGGGTAACGGTTGCGCGAGTCCACGGAGGGCTCCTCCCACGAAGGGTCCACGAAGAAGCAACCTTGTCTATCCCACCATGGTCATCGCCCACGAAGGACTTGCCTCACTAGGGTAGATCTTCACGAAGTAGGCGATCTCCTTGCCCGTACAAACTCCTTGGTTCAACTCCACAATCTTGTTGGAGGCTCTGAAGTGACACCTAACCAATCTAGGAGACACCACTCTCCAAAAGGTAATAGATGGTGTGTTGATCATGAACTCCTTGCTCTTGTGCTTCAAATGATAGTCTCCCCAACACTCAACTCTCTCTCACAGATTTGGATTTGGTGGAAAGATGATTTGAGTGGAAAGCAACTTGGGAAGGCTAGAGATCAAGATTCATCATATGGTTGGAATGGAATATCTTGGTCTCAACACATGAGTAGGTGGTTCTCTCTCAGAAAATGAATGCTGGAAGTGTAGGCACGTTCTGATGGCTCTCCTCATAATGAAGGAAGGTGGAGGGGTATATATAGCCTCCACACAAAATCTAACCGTTACACACAATCACCAAACTCGGTGGGACCGAATCAGAAAACTCGGTCAGACCGATTTAGTTCAAAATGTGAACGTTAGGCTTTTTGGTGGGACCGACATGTCAACTCGGTGGGACCGATTTCATTAGGGTTAGGGCATAACGTAATCTCGGTGAGACCGATTACACAAACTCGGTGGGACCGATTTTGGTAATAAGCTAACCAGAGAGTTGGTCAGGCAAACTCGGTGGGACCGAATCGCTCATTTCGGTGAGACCGAAACGTTACGAAAGGGAAACAGAGAGTTTGCATTGCGAACTCGGTGGGACCGATTCGCTCATCTCGGTTGGACCGAAACATTACGAAGGGAAACAGAGAGTTTGCAATCCCATCTCGGTGAGACCGAGATCCCTATCAGTGAGACCGAAGTGACTAGGGTTTCTGGCAGTGGCTATGTCAAGTGAACTCGGTGGCGCCGGATAGAACATTTCGGTGGGGCCGAGTTTGACTTTTGGTTTGGGACATATGTGGATATGAAAAGTGGTTGAGGGTTTTTGGAGCATATCACTAAGCATTTTGAGCAAGTAAGCCATTAAGCAACACCTCATCCCCTTTTAATAGTATTGGCTTTTCCTATGGACTCAATGTGATCTTGGATCACTAAAATGAAAATGTAGAGTCTTGAGCTTGAGCCAATGTGTGTCCTTAGCATTTTGAGGGGTCCACATTCCTAATCCATGCCATGCCAATCATTGAACTTTCTGAAATGATCATCTTGAAATAATATTAGTTCAATGAGCTATATGTTGTTAGTAATTACCAAAACCACCCAGGATAGTTGCACTTTAAGATTTCCATAGGAAGTGGGTGCCACGTGCCAAATAACAGCTACTTAGTCACTTGGGGCTTGACACTGCACCGATCGATGACTTGCATCACTGTGAGGTGGAGCGGTGGAGCCTTGGCGGGGTAGTTTGCCTTAGTCATGCCCAGGAGGCTTGCCGGGATGGTCTTGAGGCTTGCCTTCGAGGCCACCTCAACCTCGCCAGGCTCGCCTGCCCCGCAAGGGAGGCTTTCCCTTAGTGGTGTCTTGCTCATTTAGCTTATCTTGGTCTTCTTGATCTGCCCTTTGATTCCTCAAAGAGCTACCTCTTCAACTCGATCTCGCTTTGGATGTTGCAACCTTGCTCTTTTAGGCATGTGCATGGTTTGGGAAATAGACCCAGGGTTTGTTGCACCGACAAGAGCCCCCGGGCCTGGCCCGAACGCATTGTCGGGCGTCGTCGGGGTAGGCCCTATCCAGTGCACAAGCAAGAGGGTAGCAGTTGCTTGTCCTTTGAGATCTTCTTTGTTTCTTCATTAACCTGGGCCCAGGTCAGTTTTCGGGCCTGGCCCGAACGCATTGCCGGGCGTCGTCGGGGTAGGCCCTATCCAGTGCACAAGCAAGAGGGTAGCAGTTGCTTGTCCTTTGAGATCTTCTTTGTTTCTTCATTAACCTGGGCCCAGGTCAGTTTTCGGTTCTCCCGTGCGTCGCGTAGCACCAATTCTGGTGTGGCCATCCTTGTAATGGCACGTGAATGACTGTAACGCACGGGTGAGTAACTGCCAATTCACTCTTCCCACCATGCCCTTATCCTTGGCCACGTATGTTGCATGCATATAAATGGGGGGGCGAGGGGAAGCGGAAGTGTTCACCCACACACCTTTTCTCCTCATTTCCTTCTTTCTTCTTGCAATGTTGAGAGGGAGAGACCGGGGCCAGGCCCCGGGCTCGAGCTTGGGGTTGATGACGCCGGAAGCTTTTATATGTGCCTGGGAAGTGAGTCAGGTCTGGTGCTGAAAGGGATGTGATGGTCGAGCCACTCACAGCGCAGGAGATGCCAAGCTTTTCCACTATGGGGGCGTGCTTGTCTCGTTTGCTCGGGTCGGCCATCTAGCGGGGAGTGCTAGGCCTTACCATGAGTTGCTGTGGCTTCCTTCCCTGATGCCAGAGCTCCCAGGGCTTCCAACATCTGTCTGGGGTGCATCGCTCGGGTCCTTTGGTAATCCCAGCACTGCCCTCTTTGCTGAAGTCGGGGCGAATATCGAAGACGGCGGCATCTTCCTATCCTCCAAGGTGGGGAGCGATGCTCCTTGCACGTCTCAGACGCCGTCGTCACCCGCAGCTTCTCCGGGGGAGGCAACGGCTCGAGGGGCCGGCATCCTTCTAGAGTAGTGGTGATGAAGAAAGAATGAGGGAAGACGGAGAAGGCGGGTGGCAGGGCGTCAGGTTGGAGTACGATGGCACTGATGCCTTCATCTCGTATTGCCAACCTGCTTCCTCATCTTTCCGCTCTTCCCCACCCTCCGTGGCACCATCATCACCAGCCTTTTGGCTGTCGGGGAGGGGATCGCTCTCTTGGTGCCTTCACCTCCTCCAGCAGAGTTCCAGCTGACCCCCGACGGTTTTTTCCATTGGCGCCCTCACTGGGGCTTCTGACTGGTCCTGGGGTGGTGACCAGGGCACCGCTGTGTTGCTCCTTGTGCCCCTCTCCTTCGCAGCCTCGCCACTCTCGACCTTGTCAGGCTGCGCTCGACAGGTCCTGACGGGGTCGGGTCGGGCATCTACTCAGGCACTCCTTTTGCCCTCTTCCTCTTCCACTGCAGTTCCTAGGAGGAGAGGGACAAGAAAGGGATTATAGGGCACTTATCTTTTTCCAATCTAAAATATGTAGGCATTTGCCAAACTTTAGTATAAATTATGTAATCTTCTTTATCCATGTTTATGTTATGTAAGATCTGTACTTGTTAATCAGCATATTATGAAAAAGACAAGCCTTGCCGGTTACTTGTGCATGTAACATATCCGTGCAGAGGTGAAATGCCTCTATACATTAAAGTAAACAAGTTTTCCCCGACAGGCTATCTGCTACGTCTTGAGCTTGCGTTGGTTTTCCCCAAAGAGGAAGGGATGATGCAGCAGAGTAGCGTAAGTATTTCCCTTAGTTTTTGAGAACCAAGGTATCAATCCAGTAGGAGGCCACGCTCAAGTCCCTCGTACCTGCACAAAATGATAGCTACTCGCAACCAACGCGATTAGGGGTTGTCAAGCCCTTCACGGTCACTTACGAGAGTGAGATCTGATAGATAGAATATTTTTGGTATTTTTGATATAAAGATGCAAGGTAAAAAGTAAAGGCAAAGTAAATAGCAAAACAATATTAAAGTGATGGAGATTGATATGATGAGAATAGACCCGGGGGCCATAGGTTTCACTAGTGGCTTCTCTCAAGAGCATAAGTATTCTACGGTGGGTGAACAAATTACTGTTGAGCAATTGATAGAATTGTGCATAATTATGAGAATATCTAGGCATGATCATGTATATAGGCATCACGTCCGTGACAAGTAGATCGAAACGATTCTGCATCTACTACTATTACTCCACTCATCGACCGCTATCCAGCATGCATCTAGAGTATTAAGTTAAAAACAGAGTAACGCCTTAAGCAAGATGACATGATGTAGAGAGATAAATTCATGCAATATGAAATAAACCCCATCTTGTTATCCTCGATGGCAACGATACAATACATGCCATCCTGCCCCTTTTGTCACTGGGTAAGGACACCGCAAGAACGAACCCAAAGCTAAGCACTTCTCCCATGGCAAGAACTACCAATCTAGTTGGCCAAACCAAACGGATAATTCGAAGAGACTTGCAAAGATAACCAATCATACATAAAAGAATTCAGAGAAGATTCAAATATTATTCATAGATAGACTTGATCATAAACCCACAATTCATCGGTCTCAACAAACACACCGCAAAAAGAAGATTACATCGAATAGATCTCCACGAGAGAGGGGGAGAACTTTGTATTGAGATTCAAAGAGAGAGAAGAAGCCATCTAGCTACTAACTATGGACCCGAAGGTCTTTGGTAAACTACTCACACTACATCGGAGAGGCTATGATGATGTAGAAGCCCTCCGTGATGACGGCCCTCTTCCGGCGGAGCTCCGAAACAGGCCCCAAGATGGGATCTCGTGGATACAGAAAGTTGCGGCGGTGGAATTAGGTTTTTGGCTCCTATTCTAATCGTTTGGGGGTACGTGTGTATATATAGGAGGAAGAAGTACGTCGGTGGAGCACCGAGGGTCCCACAAGGCAGGGGGCGCGCCCTAGGGGGGGCGTGCCCCCTACCCTCGTGAGCACCTCTTTGCTTCCTTGCAGTAGGGTCCAAGTCTCCTGGATCACGTTCGGTGAGAAAATCACGTTCCTGAAGATTTTATTCCGTTTGGACTCCGTTTGATATTCCGTTTATCTGAAACACTGAAATAGGCAAAAAACAGCAATTCTGGGCTGGGCCTCCGGTTAATAGGTTAGTCCCAAAAATAATATAAAAGTGGAAAATAAAGCCCAATATAGTCCAAAACAGTAGATAATATAGCATGGAGCAATAAAAAATTATAGATACGTTGGAGACGTATCAGGCATCCCCAAGCTTAATTCCTGCTCGTCCTCGAGTAGGTAAATGATAAAAAGAGAATTTTTGATGCGGAGTGCTACTTGGCATAATTTCAATGTAAATCTTCTTAATTGTGGTATGAATATTCAGACTAGAAAGATTCAAGACAAAAGTTTATATTGACATAGAAAATAATAATACTTCAAGCATACTAACAAAGCAATTATGTCTTCTCAAAATAACATGGCCAAAGAAAGTTATCCCTACAAAATCATATAGTCTGGCTATGCTCCATCTTCCCCACACAAAGTATTTAAATCATGCACAACCCCGATGACAAGCCAAGCAATTTTTTCATACTCTGACTTTTTCAAAACTTTTTCAATCTTCACGCAATACATGAGCGTGAGCCATGGATATAGCACTATAGGTGTAATAGAATGGTGGTTGTGGAGAAGACAAAAAGGGAGAAGATAGTCTCACCTCAACTAGGCGTATCAACGGGCTATGGATATGCCCATTAATAGACATCAATGTGAGTGAGTAGGGATTGCCATGCAACGGATGCACTAGAGCTATAAGTATATGAAAGCTCAAAAAGAAACTAGTGGGTGTGCATCCAAATTGCTTGCTCATGAAGACCTAGGGCAATTTGAGGATGCCCATCATTGGAATATATAAGCCAAGTTCTTATAATGAAAGATTCCCACTAGTATATGAAAGTGATAACATGAGAGACCCTCTACTATGAAGATCATGGTGCTACTTTGAAGCACAAGTGTGGTAAAAGGATAGTAACATTGTCCCTTCTCTCTTTTTCTCTCATTTTTTTATATGGCCTTTCTCTTCTTTTTTATGGCCTTCCTCTTTTTTGGGGCTTCTTTGGCCTCTCTTTTTTTCGTCCGGAGTCTCATCCCGACTTATGGGGGAATAATAGTCTCCATCATTCTTTCCTCACTGGGACAATGCTCTAATAATGATGATCATCACACTTTTATTTTTCTTATAACTCAACAATTACAACTCGATACTTAGAACAAAATATGACTCTATGTGAATGCATCCGGCGGTGTACCGGGATATGCAATATGACAATGATGAATGTGTCATGAACGGAACGGTGGAAAGTTGCATGGCAATATATCTCGGAATGGCTATGGAAATGCCATAATAGGTAGGTATGGTGGCTGTTTTGAGGAAGGTATATGGTAGGTGTATCATACCGGCGAAAGTTGCGCGGTATTAGAGAGGCTAGCAAGGGTGGAAGGGTGAGAGTGCGTATAATCCATGGACTCAACATTAGTCATAAAGAACTCATATACTTATTGCAAAAATTTAGAAGTTATCAAAGCAAAGTATTACACGCATGCTCCTAGGGGGATAGATTGGTAGGAAAAGACCATCGCTCGTCCCCGACCGCCACTCATAAGGAAGACAAACAATAAATAAATCATGCTCCGACTTCATCACATAACGGTTCACCATACGTGCATGCTACGGGAATCACAAACTTTAACACAAGTATTCCTTAAATCCACAACTACTCAACTAGCATCACTTTAATATTATCACCTCCATATCTCAAAACAATTATCATGCTTCAATCTTTTCTTAGTATTCAACACACTCAAAAGAATGTTTCACAAATCTTGAATACCAAGAATATTATTATTAGGCAAATTACCATGCTATTAAGAGACTCTCAAATTAATTTAAGTGAAGCATGAGAGATCAATAGTTTCTTTAAAACATATCCACCACCTTGCTCTAAAAGGTCTAAGTGAAGCACATAGAGCAAAATTGTAACGCTCAAAAGATATAAGTGAAGCACATAGAGCAAAATTATCTAGCTCAAAAGATATAAGTGAAGCACATAGAGAAAAATTATCTAGCTCAAAAGATATAAGTGAAACACATAGAGAAAAATTATCTAGCTCAAAAGATATAAGTGAAGCACATAGAGAAAAATTATCTAGCTCAAAAGATATAAGTGAAGCACATAGAGTATTCTATCAAATTTTAATTCATGTATGGCTCTCTCAAAAGGTGTGTACAGCAAGGATGATTGTGGTATACTAGCAAACAAAGACACAAATAATACAAGACGCTCCAAGAAAAACACATATCATGTTGGTGAATAAAAGTATAGCTCCAAGTAAATTACCGATGGAAGTGGACGAAAGAGGGGATGCCTTCCGGGGGCATCCCCAAGCTTTGACTTTTTGGTGTCCTTGGATTATCTTGGGGATGCCATGGTCATCCCCAAGCTTAGGCTCTTACCACTCCTTGTTCCATGATCCATCAAAAGAATTCACCCAAAACTTGAAAACTTCACAACACAAAACTCAAAATAGAAAACTCGTGAGCTCCGTTAGCGAAAGAAAACAAAAGACCACTTCGAGGTACTATAATGAACTCATTATTTATTTATATTGGTGTTAAACCTACTGTATTCCAACTTCTCTATGGATTATAAACTATTTTACTAGCCATAGATTCATCAAAATAAGCAAACAACACACGAAAAATAGAATCTGTCAAAAACAGAACAGTATGTAGTAATCTGTAGCTAGCGCAAGATCTGGAACCCCAAAAATTCTAAAATAAATTGCTGGACGTGAGGAATTTATCTATTAATCATATGTAAAAATAATTAACTAAATATAACTCCTCAAATAAAAATGACAGCAGTTCTCGTGAGCGCTGAAGTTTCTGTTTTTTACAGCAAGTTCAACAAGACTTTCCCCAAGTCTTCCCAACGGTTCTACTTGGCACAAACACTAATTAAACACAAAAAACACAACCTAAACAGAGGCTAAATAATTTATTTATTACTAAACAGGAGCAAAAAGCAAGAAATAAAAATAAAATTGGGTTGCCTCCCAACAAGCGCTATCGTTTAACGCCCCTAGCTAGGCATAACGAGCAAGAATAGATCTAGGTATTGCCATCTTTGGTAGTAGGAAAGAAAAGAGCAAATTTCTTTTCTATGGCATTTATTATCCTATTTTGGGAAAGCACATGACCATTAATGGATGAAGTAAGATTAAGCACGTTACGGAAGTTTGCATCTATACTAGATTTCATCTCTTTAATAATTTCATTTTGATAGAAGCATAAGAGGGTGGTAGATTCAACTTTGTCATTCATGGGGTGCCCAAATATAGCTTTCATAATTTTCATAGGTATCTATAGCATCCCCTTCAAGAAAACCTTATTCAAAAATAGAATCTAGAACTTGTTTGAAAGAAGTAGGTAATCCAATATAGAAACCTCTTAAATAAACCGCAATTTGATATTGTGGTATGTAGCTAGCCCTAATCCTCAATAATCTATCCCAAGCATCTTTTAAAGACTCGTCAACTAAATAACGAAAAATTCCAGAGTCATATTCATCAAAATCATTTAAATTCTCATTAGTAACCCCGGTGGGTCTTTCGATAGCATCATTATTCTTGAGCTTAGAGAGGATAGAGGGGTCATCCAAGGTACTAAGACCCTGGAAAGGACCCTTTGTTCTTCTTGATTCGGCCTTGGTAATGGAAAGGGAGAGAGGGCGAATAAAACGGCAAGGGTGAATTGGGGGGAGAGGAAAACGAGAGGCAAATGGCAAATAATGTAATGCGAGAGATAGGGATTGTGATGGGTACTTGGTATATTGACTTTTTGTGTAGACTCCCCGGCAACGGCGCCAGAAATCCTTCTTGCTACGTCTTGAGCTTGCGTTGGTTTTCCCCGAAGAGGAAGGGATGATGCAGTAGAGTAGCGTAAGTATTTCCCTCGGTTTTTGAGAACCAAGGTATCAATCCAGTAGGAGGCCACACTCAAGTCCCTCGTACCTGCACAAAACGATAGCTACTCGCAACCAACGCGATTAGGGGTTGTCAAGCCCTTCACGGTCACTTACGAAAGTGAGATCTGATAGATAGAATATTTTTGGTATTTTTGATATAAAGATGCAAGGTAAAAAGTAAAGGCAAAGTAAATAGCAAAACAATATTGAAGTGATGGAGATTGATATGATGAGAATAGACCCGGGGGCCATAGGTTTCACTAGTGGCTTCTCTCAAGAGCATAAGTATTCTACGGTGGGTGAACAAATTACTGTTGAGCAATCGATAGAATTGTGCATAATTATGAGAATATCTAGGCATGATCATGTATATAGGCATCACATCCGTGACAAGTAGATCGAAACGATTCTGCATCTACTACTATTACTCCACTCATCGACCGCTATCCAGCATGCATCTAGAGTATTAAGTTAAAAACAGAGTAACGCCTTAAGCAAGATGGCATGATGTAGAGAGATAAATTCATGCAATATGAAATAAACCCCATCTTGTTATCCTCGATGGCAATGATACAATATGTGCCTTGCTGCCCCTTCTGTCACTGGGTAAGGACACCGCAAGATCGAACCCAAAGCTAAGCACTTCTCCCATGGCAAGAACTACCAATCTAGTTGGCCAAACCAAACGGATAATTCGAAGAGACTTGCAAAGATAACCAATCGTACATAAAAGAATTCATAGAAGATTCAAATATTATTCATAGATAGACTTGATCATAAACCCACAATTCATCGGTCTCAACAAACACACCGCAAAAAGAAGATTACATCGAATAGATCTCCACGAGAGAGGGGGAGAACTTTGTATTGAGATTCAAAGAGAGAGAAGAAGCCATCTAGCTACTAACTATGGACCCGAAGGTCTTTGGTAAACTACTCACACTACATCGGAGAGGCTATGATGATGTAGAAGCCCTCCGTGATGACGGCCCTCTTCCGACGGAGCTCCGAAACAGGCCCCAAGATGGGATCTCGTGGATACAGAAAGTTGCGGCGGTGGAATTAGGTTTTTGGCTCCGATTCTGATTGTTTGGGGGTACGTGTGTATATATAGGAGGAAGAAGTACATCGGTGTAGCACCGAGGGTCCCACGAGGCAGGGGGCGCGCCCCCTACCCTCGTGAGCACCTCTTTGCTTCCTTGCAGTAGGGTCCAAGTCTCTTGGATCACGTCCGGTGAGAAAATCATGTTCCCGAAGATTTTATTCCATTTGGACTCCGTTTGATATTCCGTTTATCTGAACACTGAAATAGGCAAAAAATAGCAATTCTGGGTTGGGCCTCCGGTTAATAGGTTAGTCCCAAAAATAATATAAAAGTGGAATATAAAGCCCAATATAGTCCAAAACAGTAGATAATATAGCATGGAGCAATCAAAAATTATAGATACAATGGAGATGTATCACTATCCGGAGGGAGGGACCAGCCCCCCGCCAAATCTTTTCTGCCAAAGGCCAGTACGGCCATCCTGGCCGAAGCAACATTCGAGCCAAAGGATGGGAGCACCTGGGTTTCAAAGGTGGCGAGGTTTTCATATGCACAAGGTTCTCTTCACATAACACATATGGATAAGAGATAAAACTTATCTGTTTGGCTTGTCAGGGATCGCAACGTAGGCTTGTCTTCTCTTGTATTCTTCGGGGCCAAGTCCACGGTAAGAGCCCTGCAACCTAGTGTAGATGAAAATGATGCCATGTGCGATCTGATCTACATGATCATGCTATGTTCATGATATGCTTATGCATGCATGCAAGTTTTGCCCCCCAACACTTCGTTTATTTCTCTGTTGCTGAGGGTCTATGCCTGACTTTGTACAAGGGGTTACATGCAACATCGATGAGGCTTGTACAAAAGGGTGGCTGTCGGGCAGGGCCCGACAGCCGCGCCTTACGGGTAGAACTTACGGAGATGCTTGGCCACTTTGTAAACTTGTCGATTGCAACGAACAAGAATTCAAAGCCCCCGGTAGCATGGAGGAAGGGGCCCAAGATGTCGAGCCCCCATACAGAAAACAACCATGACAAAGGGATTGTTTGAAGAGCTTGGGCAGGCAGATAGATATTCTTGGAATGGAACTGGCATGCTTCAGATTTGGTGACCAACTCAACTGCATCTTGGAGGGCTGTGGGCCAGTAAAATCCTTGCCGGAAGGCTTTTCCAACCAGAGCCCTCGGTCCAATGTGTGAGCCGCACATACCCTTCTTTATCTCTGCCAGCGGTTCCTTTCCTTCTTTCCGGCAAATGCACTTAAATTTCACACTGTTGGGCCTTCTTCTATACAGCGTGTCGTCAACGAACTAATACATGCTGGCCCTCCAGGCTACTCTTTCAGCTTCTTCTTTCTCTTCAGGAATTTCTCCAGTTCGGAAGAAATGGACTATGTGCCGCGCCCAAGTTGGAGCTTGGGCTCGGCAACGAGGACTACCGGCACCTCCTCATTCGTGGGAGCACATTCCTCGATCGCAGGGACCGGTGGTCTGGCGGGAGGGTGCAGCTTAGCGATCAAAGGAGAGTTGTTCCCGCCAAGCTCTCTGCCGGGGGCCTCGGGAGGCCCTGCCAGGAGAGGCTTGCTGGAGTCCAGTTTTCTCCTCTTTCTGGCCATTGTTGCCGGGGATACGGAGGGCTGAGTCAGATGGAGAACAAAAGTTCCTGGTTCCACAGGGAGTTTTTGCACAGCGCACTTTGACAGATGATCAGCAATGTTGTTTTCCGCACATGGCACGTGCTCTGTTTGCAATCCGTCAAAGCGCTCCTCCAACTTTCTCACTTCCTCGACGCATGCCTCATCAACGGACTTTGGCAATCCTTGTTCAATTGTCTCACCACGAGTTGTGAATCTCCGCAGATGATCAACTTCTTGGCTCCCAGTTATGTTGCAACCCTGAGCCCGACAAGGAGCCCTTCATACTCTGCAGTATTGTTGGTAGCCTACTCCCAGGGGAAATGCATCTGAACGACGTACTTCAAGTGCTCCCTAGTGGGGGCAATGGGAAGCACGCCAGCTCCTGCATCTTGTGAGAAGAAGGCACCATCGAAATACATAATCCATTCTTGGGGCGTCTCCTTGCCGGGAATGATTGTCTCCAACACTTCTTCATTAGGGGTTGGCTTCCACTCAACCATGAACTCTGATAGTGCTCTTTCAAACTTTATACCAAAGCTGGACAACTCCAAAGCCCATTACACAGTCCTACCAAAGGCCTCATGGTTTCAGAGTATGCATTGCAAGGGGAAGCGGGTGACAACTGTGATCTCGTGGGCTTGGAAGTAGTGGCGTAGTTTCCTTGAGGTGCTGCACCACCTTCTTCTTTGCCGCGACCATAGAACTACTTCCGTTGCCCTGCCTTTCTTTGCTTTGGACTGACTCTGGTCTTGCCGGGATGGGTTCATTTTCTTCTCCAGAGGGGACGACGGTGGTTGCCGCTTCATCTACTGTCGAATTTTGGGTTCCGGCAAAACCCTCGAGGTTCGAACACTGGGGTGCGCACAAAGATCTCTCCTCCCCCAAGCACACACCCTCACCGCGATCTCAAGTCTTAGCGCGTCAAACTTGCAGAACAAAGGGACACAAGACTTATACTGGTTCGGGCCACCGATGTGGTGTAATACCCTACTCCAGTGTGGTGTGATGGATTGCCTCTTGGGCTGAGGGTGGATGCTACCTCTTGAGCACTGCGTTGGTTTTCCCTTGCAGAGGAAAGGGTGATGCAGCAAAGCAGCGTAAGTATCTCCCTCGGTTTTTGAGAACCAAGGTATCAATCCAGTAGGAGACTACACGCAAGTCCCTCGTACCTGAACAAACAAATAAGAACCTCGCAACCAACGCAATAAAGGTGTTGTAAATCCCTTCACGGGCACTTACGAGAGTGAGATCTGATAGACATAATAAGATAAATAAATATTTTTGGTATTTTTATGATATAGATTGAAAGTAAAGATTGCAAAATAAAATAGATTGGAAACTTATATGATAAAAGATAGACCTGGGGGCCATAGGTTTCACTAGTGGCTTCTCTCAAGATAGCATAAGTATTACGGTGGGTGAACGAATTACTGTCGAGCAATTGATAGAAAAGTGCATAATTATGAGAATATCTAGGCATGATCATGTATATAGGCATCACGTCAGCGACAAGTAGACCGAAACGATTCTGCATCTACTACTATTACTCCACACATCAACCGCTATCCAGCATGCATCTAGAGTATTAAGTTCATAAGAACAGAGTAACGCATTAGGCAAGATGACATGATGTAGAGGGATAAACTCAAGCAATATGATATAAACCCCATATTTTTATCCTCGATGGCAACAATACAATACGTTCCTTGTTGCCCCTGTTGTCACTAGGAAAGGACACCGCAAGATTGAACCCAAAGCTAAGCACTTCTCCCATTGCAAGAAAGATCAATCTAGTAGGCCAAACCAAACTGATAATTCGAAGAGACTTGCATAGATAACCAATCATACACAAAATATTTCAGAGAAGAATCAAATATTGTTCATAGATAAACTTGATCATAAACCCACAATTCATCGGATCTCGACAAACACACCGCAAAAAGAGTTACATCGAATAGATCTCCAAGAAGATCGAGGAGAACTTTGTATTGAGATCCAAAGAGAGAGAAGAAGCCATCTAGCTAATAACTATGGACCCGAAGCTCTGTGGTAAACTACTCACACATCATCGGAGAGGCTATGGTGTTGATGTAGAAGCCCTCCGTGATCGATTCCCCCTCCGACGGAGCTCCGGAAAAGGCCCAAGATGGGATCTCTTGGGTACAGAAGGTTGTGGCGGTGGAAATAGGGTTTCATGGTGCTCCTGGATGTTTTCAGGGTATATGGACATATATAGGAGGAAGAAGTAGGTCGGTGGAGCCTCGAGGGGCCCACAAGGGTGGGGGCGCAGCCAGGGCAGGCGCGCCTCCCTGCCTCGTGGCCTCCTCGTTGATTTCTTGACGTCTACTCCAAGTCCCCTGGATCACGTTTGTTCCAAAAATAACTCTCCCGAAGGTTTCATTCCGTTTGGATTCCGTTTGATATTGCTTTTCCGCGAAACACTGAAATTGGCAAAAAAACAGCAATTTGCACTGGGCCTTGGGTTAGTAGGTTAGTCCCAAAAATAATATAAAAGTGTATAATTAAGCCCATAAACATCCAAAACTGATAATATAATAGCATGGAACAATAAAAAAATTATAGATACGTTGGAGACGTATCAAGCATCCCCAAGCTTAATTCCTGCTCGTCCTCGAGTAGGTAAATGATAAAAACAGAATTTTTGATGGGGAATGCTACCTAGCATAATTCTTAGTGTAATTTTCTTTATTGTGGCATAAATGTTCAGACCTGAAAGATTGAAGACAAAAGTTTAATATTAACATAAAAATAATAATACTTCAAGAATACTAACTAAGCAATTATGTCTTTTCAAAATAGCATGGCCAAAGAAGGTTATTCCTACAAAATCATATAGTCTGGCTATGCTCTATCTTCACCACACAAAATATTTAAATCATGCACAACCCCGATGACAAGCCAAGCAATTGTTTCATACTTTTGATGTTCTCAAACTTTTTCAATGTTCACGCAATACATGAGTGTGAGCCATGGACATAACACTATAAGTGGAATAGAATGGTGGTTGTGGAGAAGACAAAAAAGGAGAAGATAGTGTCACATCAACTAGGCGTATCAACGGGCTATGGAGATGCCCATCAATAGATATCAATGTGAGTGAGTAGGGATTGCCATGCAACGGACTAAGTGGGTGTGCATCGAACTAAGTGGGTGTGCATCGAACTTGCTTGCTCACGAAGACCTATGGCATTTTGAGGAAGCCCATCATTGGAATATCCAAGCCAAGTTCTATAATGTAAAATTCCCACTAGTATATGAAAACGATAACATAGGAGACTCTCTATCATGAAGATCATGGTGCTACTTTGAAGCACAAGTGTGGTAAAAGGATAGTAACATTGTCCCTTCTCTCTTTTTCTCTCATTTTTCATTTTTTTATTTGGGCCTTCTCTCTTTTTTATGGCCTCTTTCTTTTGTTTCTTTTTTTCTTTTTCGTCTGGAATCTCATGCCGACTTGTGGGGGAATCATAGTCTCCATCATCCTTTCCTCACATGGGACAATGCTCTAATAATTATGATCATCACACTTTTATTTACTTACAACTCAATTCTTAGAACAAAATATGACTCTATGTGAATGCCTCTGGCAGTGTACCGGGATGTGCAATGACTCATGAGTGACATGTATGAAAGAATTATGAACGGTGGCTTTGCCACAAATACGATGTCAACTACATGATCATGCAAAGCAATATGACAATGATGAAGCGTATCATAATAAAAGGAACAGTGGAAAGTTGCATGGTAATATATCTTGGAATGGCTATGGAAATGCCATAATTGGTAGGTATGCTGGCTGTTTTGAGGAAGGAATATGGTGGGTTTATGGTACCGGCGAAAGTTGCGCGGTACTAGAGACGCTAGCAATGGTGGAAGGGTGAGAGTGCGTATAATCCATGGACTCAACATTAGTCATAAAGAACTCACATACTTATTGCAAAAATTTATTAGTTACCGAAACAAAGTACTACGCGCATGCTCCTAGGGGGATAGATTGGTAGGAAAATACCATCGCTCGTCCCCGACCGCCACTCATAAGGAAGACAATCAATAAATAAACCATGTTCCGACTTCATCACATAACGGTTCACCATACGTGCATGCTACGGGAATCACAAACTTTAACACAAGTATTTCTCAAATTCACAACTACTCAACTAGCATGACTCTAATATCACCATCTTCATATCTCAAAACAATCATCAAGTATCAAACTTCTCATAGTATTCAATGCACTTTTTATGATAGTTTTTATTATACCCATCTTGGATGCCTATCATATTAGGACTAATTTCAAAACCAAGGAAAATTACCATACTGTTCTAAAAGACTCTCAAAATAATATAAGTGAATCATGAGAGATCAATAATTTCTATAAAATAAAACCACCACCATGCTCTAAAAAGATATAAGTGAAGCACTAGAGCAAAATTATCTAGCTCAAAAGATATAGGTGAAGCACATAGAGTATTCTAATAAATTCTGATTCATGTGCGTCATTCCCAAAAGGTGTGTACAGCAAGGATGATTGTTTTAAACTAAAAAGCAAAGACTCAAATCATACAAGATGCTCCAAGAAAAACACATATCATGTGGTGAATAAAAATATAGCCTCAAGTAAAGTTACCGGTAGAAGAAGACGAAAGAGGGAATGCCTTCCGGGGCATCCCCAAGCTTAGGCTTTTGGTTGTCCTTGAATTTTACCTTGGGGTGCCTTGGGCATCCCCAAGCTTAGACTCTTGCCACTCCTTATTCCATAATCCATCAAATCTTTACACAAAACTTGAAAACTTCACAACACAAAACTCAACAGAAAATCTCATGAGCTCCGTTAGTATAAGAAAACAAACCACCACTTAAGGTACTGTAATGAACTCATTATTTATTTATATTGGTGTTAAACCTACTGTATTCCAACTTATCTATGGTTCATACCCTTCGATACTAGCCATAGATTCATCAAAATAAGCAAACAACACACGAAAAACAGAATCTGTCAAAAACAGAACTGTCTGTAGTAATCTGTAGGTTTCCAATACTTATGTAACCCCAAAAATTCTTAAATAAATTTATGTACGTGAGGAATTTTCCTATTAATCATCTGCAAAAAGATTCAACCTAATCTCACTCTCCAGTAAAAAAATGTCAGCAAATCTCGTGAGCGCTAAAGTTTCTGTTTTTTACAGCAAGATCGCAAAGACTTTCCCCAAGTCCTCCCAAAGGTTCTACTTGGCACAAACACTAATTAAAAGTATAAAACCACATCCAAACATAGGATAGATGAATTATTTATTACTAAACATAACCAAAAAGAAAGAAACGAAATAAAATTGGGTTGCCTCCCAACAAGCGCTATCGTTTAACGCCCCTAGCTAGGCATAAAAGCAAGAATAGATCTAGGTATTGTCATCTTTGGTATGCAATCCATAAGTGGCTCTCATAATAGATTCATAAGGTAATTTAATTTTATTTCTAGGAAAGTGTTCCATGCATTTCCTTAATGGAAATTGTAATCTAATATTCCCTTCTTTCATATCAATAATTGCACCAATCGTTCTAAGGAAAGGTCTACCAAGAATAATGGGACATGTAGGATTGCAATCAATATCAAGAACAATGAAATCTACGGGCACATAATTCCTATTTGCAACAATAAGAACATCATTAATTCTTCCCATAGGTTTCTTAATAGTGGAATCCGTGAGGTGCAAATTTAAAGAACAATCATCAAATTCACGAAAACCTAACACATAACACAAAGTTTTTGGAATCGTGGAAACGCTAGCTGTAGGATCGAAAGTATGTCTAGAGGGGGGGTGATTAGACTACTTGACCAAATAAAACTTAACCTTTTCCCAATTTTAGTTCTTGGCAGATTTTAGCTAATTTAGGACAAGTCAAGCAATCATCACATCACTCAAGCAAGCATGCAAAGAGTTTATGGGCAACGGAAAGTAAAGCATGCAACTTGCGAGAATGTAAAGGAAAGGGTTTGGAGAATTCAAACGCTATTGGATACACGGATGTTTTTCCCGTGGTTCGGATAGGTGGTGCTATCCTACATCCACGTTGATGGAGACTTCAACCCACGAAGGGTAAGGTTGCGCGAGTCCACACAGGGCTCCACCCAAGGGCAACGGTTGCGCGAGTCCACACAGGGCTCCACCCACGAAGGGTCCACGAAGAAGCAACCACCCACAAAGGGTCCATGAAGAAGCAAACTTGTCTATCCCACCATGGCCATCGCCCACACAGGACTTGCCTCACTAGTGGTAGATCTTCACGAAGTAGGCGATCTCCTTGCCCTTACAAACTCCTTGGTTCAACTCCACAATCTTGTCGGAGGCTCCCAAGTGACACCTAGCCAATCTAGGAGACACCACTCTCCAAGAAGTAACAAATGGTGTGTAGGTAATGAACTCCTTGCTCTTGTGCTTCAAATGATAGTCTCCCCAACACTCAACTCTCTCTCATAGGATTTGGATTTGGTGGAAAGAGGGTTTTTGTGGGAAGCAACTTGGGAAGGCTAGACATCAAGATTCATATGGTAGGAATGGAATGTCTTGATCTCAACACATGAGTAGGTGGTTCTCTCTCAGAACATATGAGTTGAAATGATGTGTGTGTTTTGATGGCTCTCTCACCGAATGAGAAATAGGTGGAGGGGTATATATAGCCTCCACACAAAATCCAACCGTTACATACAATTTACCAATCTCGGTGGGACCGAATCAGAAAACTCGGTCTGACCGAAATAGTAAACCTAGTGACCGTTAGGAATTTCGGTGGGACTGACATGCAACTCGGTAGGACCGATATAGTTAGGGTTTGGGCATAACGTAATCTCGGTGAGACCGATTACACAAACTCGGTGAGACCGAATTTGGTAATTAGCTAACCAGAGAGTTGGTCAGGCAAACTCGGTGGGACCGATTTGCTCTTTCGGTGAGACCGAGTGGAACTCGGTGAGACCGAAAAGTTACAAAGGGGAAACACTGAGTTTACATTGCAATCTCGGTGGGACCGATTCGCTCTTTCGGTAAGACCGAAAAGTTACGAAAGGGAAACAGAGAGTTTGCAACCCCATCTCGGTGAGACCGAGATCCTTATCGGTAGAACCGAATTGCTAGGGTTTGGCAGTGGCTAATGACAAGTGAAACTCGGTGGCGCCAGGTAGGAAGAATCGGTAGGACCGAGTTTGGCTTAGGGTTTTGGTCATATGTGGATATGGGAAAGTAGTTGATGGTTTTGGAGCATATCACTAAGCACATGAAGCAAGAGGCTCATTAAGCAACACCTCATCCCTCCTTAATAGTATTGGCTTTTCCTAAAGACTCAATGTGATCTTGGATCACTAAAATATAAAATGAAGAGTCTTGAGCTTTTGAGCTTGAGCCAATCCTTTGTCCTTAGCATTTTGAGGGTTCCACTTTCACATCCATGCCATGCCAATCATTGAGCTTTCCTGAAATAATCATCTTGGAATAGCATTAGCTCAATGAGCTATATGTTGTTATGAATTACCAAAACCACCTAGGGATAGTTGCACTTTCACTAGCACCCAAATCACATAAAGCATAGAATTCATGATCTTTAATTTTAATTTTAATAGTAGGTTCCCATTCATCATGAAGTTTTCTAGGGATAGAAACTTCCAATTCAAGTTTTTCTTCATAAGATTGCATTAAAACGTCAACAATATGTTTGGTAAAAGCTTTATTTTGATTATAAGCATGAGGAGAATTGAGCACGGATTGCAACAAGGACATACAATCTATCAAAGAGAAATTATCATAATTAAATTCCTTGAAATCCAAAATAGTGGGTTCATTGCTATGTAAAGTTTTGACCTCTCCAATCCTACTTTTATTAGTTTTTGCATCAAGATCTAAAAACTCTAAATCATTGGGACGCCTTTTAACTAAAGTTGACTCATCTCCCGTCCCATCATTATCAAGATTCATATTGCAAAACAAAGATTTAATAGGAGACACATCAATCACTTTTAGATCTTCCTCCTTATTGTCATCAAAACTAGAAGAACCCGCTTTTATAAAGCAATCTTTTTTAGCACGCATCCTAGCGGTTCTTTATTTGCACTCATCAATAGAAATTCTCATGGCTTTGAGAGACTCATTGATATCATGCTTAGGTGGAATAGATTTAATTTTTAAAGAATCAACATCAAGAGAAATTCTATCCACGTTCCTAGCCAACTCATCAATCTTAGAAAAAATTTCTTCAATCAAAGCATTGAAACTCTTTTGCAAACTAATAAATTCTTTAATAATAGATTCAAAATCAGAGGGCATCTTATTATAATTTCCATAAGAATTGTTGTGGGAATTACCATAATAATTAGAGGAATTACTAGGAAAAGGCCTAGGATTAAAATTACCTCTATATGCGTTGTTACCAAAATTGTTCCTACCAACAAAATTCACATCCATAGATTCATTATTATTCTCAATCAAAGTAGACAAAGGCATATCATTAGGATTAGAAGAAAAAGTTTTAATAACAAACAATTTCATAAGTTCATCCATCTTTACACTCAAAACATTAATTTCTTCTATAGCATGAACCTTTTTACTAGTAGATCTTTCGGTGTGCCACTGAGAATAATTAACCATAATATTATCTAGGAGTTTGGTAGCTTCTCCTAAAGTGATTTCCATAAAAGTGCCTCCCGTGGCCGAATCTAAAAGATTTCTAGAAGCAAAATTCAATCCAGCATAAAAAAATTGTATGATCATCCATAAATTCAAACCATGAGTAGGGTAATTATGAATCATTAATTTCATCCTCTCCCAAGATTGTGCAACATGCTCATGATCTAGTTGCTTAAAGTTCATAATGTCGTTTCTAAGAGAGATGATCTTAGCGGGAGGAAAATACTTAGAGATAAAATCATATTTGCACTTATTCCATGAATCAATACTATTTTTAGGCAAAGACAAAAACCAAGTTTTAGCACAATCTCTAAGAGAAAACGAGAATAACTTCAATTTAACAATATCATTATCCACATCTTTCTTCTTTTGCATATCACACAAATCAACAAAGTTGTTTAGATGGGTAGCAGCATCTTCACTAGGAAGGCCGGAAAACGGATCTTTCATGACAAGATTCAGCAAAGCAGTATTAATTTCACAAGATTCAGCATCAGTAAGAAGAGAAATCGGAGTGCTAATAAAATCATTATTGTTAGTATTGGAAAAGTCACACAATTTAATATTATCTTGAGCCATCATGACAAACAATCTAACACACAAGCACATAAGAAGCAAGCGAAAAGAGGCGAACAAAAAAGAGGGCGAATAAAACGGCAAGGGTGAAGTGGGGGAGAGGAAAACGAGAGGCAAATGGAAAATAATGTAATGTGAGGGATAAGAGTTTACGATAGGTACTTGGTATGTCTTGACTTGTGCGTAGATTTTCCCAGCAACAGCGCCAGAAATCCTTATTGCTACCTCTTGAGCACTGCGTTGGTTTTCCCTTGAAGAGGAAAGGGTGATGCAGCAAAGTAGCGTAAGTATTTCCCTCGGTTTTTGAGAACCAAGGTATCAATCCAGAAGGAGACTACACGCAAGTCCCTCGTACCTGCACAAACAAATAAGAACCTCGCAACCAACGCGATAAAGGGGTTGTCAATCCCTTCAAGGTCACTTACGAGAGTGAGATCTGATACAGATAATAAGATAAATAAATATTTTTGGTATTTTTATGATATAGATTGAAAGTAAATATTGCAAAATAAAATAGATTGGAAACTTATATGATAAAAGATAGACCCGGGGGCCATAGGTTTCGCTAGTGGCTTCTCTCAAGATAACATAAGTATTACGGTGGGTGAACGAATTACTGTCGAGCAATTGATAGAAAAGTGCATAATTATGAGAATATCTAGGCATGATCATGTATATAGGCATCATGTCCGCGACAAGTAGACCGGAACGATTCTGCATCTACTACTATTACTCCACACATCGACCGCTATCCAGCATGCATCTAGAGTATTAAGTTCATAAGTACGGAGTAACGCATTAGGCAAGATGGCATGATGTAGAGGGATAAACTCAAACAATATGATATAAACCCCATCTTTTTATCATCGATGGCAACAATACAATATGTGCCTTGCTGCCCCTGCTATCATTGGGAAAGGACACCGCAAGATTGAACCCAAAGCTAAGCACTTCTCCCATTGCAAGAAAGATCAATCTAGTAGGCCAAACCAAACCGATAATTCGAAGAGACTTGCATAGATAACCAATCATACATAAAATATTTCAGAGAAGAATCAAATATTGTTCATAGATAAACTTGATCATAATCCACAATTCATCGGATCTCGACAAACACACCGCAAAAAGACTTACATCGAATAGATCTCCAAGAAGATCGAGGAGAACTTTGTATTGAGATCCAAAGAGAGAGAAGAAGCCATCTAGCTAATAACTATGGACCTGAAGTTCTGTGGTAAACTACTCACACATCATCGGAGAGGCTATGGTGTTGATGTAGAAGCCCTGCGTGATCGATTCCCCCTCCGGCGGAGCTCCGGAAAAGGCCCCAAGATGGGATATCTTGGGTACAGAAGGTTGCGGCGGTAGAAATAGGGTTTCGTGGTGCTCCTGGATGTTTTCGGGGTATATGGACATATATAGGAGGAAGAAGTAGGTCGGTGGAGCCACTAGGGACCCACGAGGGTGGGGGCGCGCCCAGGGGGAAGGCGCGCCTCCCTACCTCGCGGCCTCCTCGTTGATTTCTTGACGTCTACTCCAAGTCCCCTGGATCACGTTTGTTCCAAAAAATAATTCTCCCGAAGGTTTCATTCCGTTTGGATTCCGTTTGATATTCCTTTTCTGTGAAACACTAAAATAGGGAAAAACAGTAATTTGCACTAGGCCTTGGGTTAGTAGGTTAGTCCCAAAAATAATATAAAAGTGTATAATAAATCCCATAAACATCCAAAACAGATAATATAATAGCATGGAACAATAAAAATTATAGATACCTTGGAGACGTATTAGTGGACTGTTACAAGGGAATAACGGCCTCCTAAGGAGAGGTGTTCTTGTGGTAGGTGAGTTGGTGAGGATGAGGATGGTCTCTCTCTGGATCAGCCGATCCCCTCTGGATGAGCCGATCTTCCACCTACTGTGGTGGCTAGTCCTATTTATATGGGCCTTGGTCCTCTTCCCAAATGTTGGCGGGAAGGGATGCCACAACGGCCAAATTCGAAGGGAGACAACTAGTACAAGTTATCCTGACTAAAGGTGGTCTTCGCCTGCCAAAGGCTCTGGTGATGACGCCATCTTGGGCTCCACGGTGACCTCCGCCCTGTCGTCCTACTGGTCTTAGTCTCGTTGCATCGATATGAAAACCTTTGCTTGACGCCTCGGGACTCCGCGCCTGCGCTTGCCTTTTTAGCACCAAAGAGGAAACGAGGACACTGCACGCGCTGGCGCCTGCCTGGCCCTAGTCGTCATGGCTTGCGTCATAGAGACCTCACGAGGTGCCCTTTTCCTTGATCTCTCCGCCCCTCGCGAGCCAGCATGGTGAGGCTGCCTCCTAGGAGGTCTTGTGTCATCCGCCTCGCGAGGCTTGGCCCCTCGCGAGGGTCTTGAGTGTTTGCTGGTGAAGATCGGTTGTACAGGGCCGCTGGTGGCGCCACACCGTGGGCCGCAGGCAAGCAAGTCTGGGGACCCCCGTTCCCAGGACGCTGATGATACGTCTCCGTCGCATCTACTTTTCCAAACACTTTTGCCCTTGTTTTGGACTCTAACTTGCATGATTTGAATGGAACTAACCCGGACTGACGCTGTTTTCAGCAGAATTGTAATGATGTTATTTATGTGTAGAAACAAAAGTTCTCGGAATGACCTGAAACTTCA
Organism: Triticum urartu; assembly: GCF_003073215.2. Lineage (NCBI taxonomy): Eukaryota > Viridiplantae > Streptophyta > Magnoliopsida > Poales > Poaceae > Triticum > Triticum urartu. Next base: position 382,233,013 of record NC_053022.1, on the reverse strand, counting down.
CGGAGATTTTTTTGGAAATAAGAAAAAATATTTTCAAAAGATCAAGACCAGGGGGGCCACACCCTAGCCACGAGGGTGGGGGCGCGCCCCCCTACCTCGTGGGCCCCCTGGAGCTCCTCCGACCTCAACTACAACTCTATATATTCGTGTTCGAAGAGAAAAAAATCAGAGAGAAAGATTCATCACGTTTTATGATACGGAGCCGCCGCCGAGCCCTAAACTCTCTCGGGAGGGCTGATCTGGAGTCCGTTTGGGGCTCCGGAGAGGGGAATCCGTCGCCATCGTCATCATCAACCATCCTCCATCACCAATTTCATGATGCTCACCGCCGTGCCTGAGTAATTCCATCATAGGCTTGATGGACGGTGATGGGTTGGATGAGATTTATCATGTAATCGAGTTAGTTTTGTTAGGGTTTGATCCCTAGTATCCACTATGTTCTGAGATTGATGTTGCTATGACTTTGCTATGCTTAATGCTTGTCACTAGGGCCCGAGTGCCATGATTTCAGATCTGAACCTATTATGTTTTCATGAATATATGTGAGTTCTTGATCCTATCTTGCAAGTCTATAGTCACCTACTATGTGTTATGATCCGGCAACCTCGAAGTGATAATAGTCGGGACCACTTCCGGTGATGACCGTAGTTTGAGGAGTTCATGTATTCACTATGTGTTAATGATTTGGTCCAGTAATCTATTAAAAGGAGGCCTTAATATCCCTTAGTTTCCGCTAGGACCCCGCTGCCACGGGAGGGTAGGACAAAAGATGTCATGCAAGTTCTTTTCTATAAGCACGTATGACTATATTCGGAATACATGCCTACATTACATTGATGAATTGGAGCTAGTTCTGTGTCACCCTAGGTTATGACTGTTACATGATGAACCACATCTGGCATAATTCTCTATCACCGATCCATTGCCTATGAGCTTTTCATATATTGTTCTTCGCTTATTTACTTTTCCGTTGCTATTGTTACAATCACTACAAAATACCAAAAACATTACTTTTGCTATCGTTACCTTTTGCTACCATTACCACTACTATCATATTACTTTGCTACTAAATACCTTGCTGCAGATATTAAGTTTCCAGGTGTGGTTGAATTGACAACTCAGCTGCTAATACTTGAGAATATTCTTTGGCTCCCCTTGTGTCGAATCAATAAATTTGGGTTGAATACTCTACCCTCGAAAACTGTTGCGATCCCCTATACTTGTGGGTTATCAAGACTACTTTCTGGTGCCGTTGCTGGGGAGCATAGCTCTATTCTTTGAGTCACTTGGTATTTATATCTGCTTATCATTATGAAGAACTTGAGAGATCCAAAAACCAAGATTTATCCCTCAACTACGAGGGGAGGTAAGGAACTGCCATCTAGCTCTGCACTTGATTCACCTTCTGTTTTGAGTAAGCTTGCGACACCTAAACTTGCTTCTGCAATTAATTCTGATATGTCGCATATTATTGATGATGCCACTTCGTCTATGCATGATACTTATGATGAAACTACTTCTATGCTTGATACAACTGTGTCACTTGGTGAATTTCTTGATGAGCAACTCACTAGGGCTAGAGAGAATGAAATTATTGAAACTGATAATACTGATGAAAGTGATTATGAAGCCTCTCCTAATAAATATGAATTACCTGTTGTGCCTGAGGGCTATGTTATGGATGAAGAAACTAAAAGAGACTTTCTTGCTTGCAAAGATATAAGTGATCTTAAGAAATTATTAGCTAAGCTTAAACAACAAAAAAACTCTAAATGCTAGAATGAAATATGATCCTGCTTATGCTACTTCACCTATCTTTGTTACTAATAAGGATTATGAATTCTCTATTGATCCTGATATAATTACTTTGGTTGAATCTAATCCTTTTTATGGCTATGAATCTGAAACTGTTGTGGCACATCTTACTAAATTAAATGATATAGCTACCCTGTTCACTAATGATGAGAGAATTCGCTACTTTTATATCCTTAAAATATTTCCGTTCTCATTAAAGGGTGATGCTAAGATATGGTTTAATTCTCTTGATCCTGGTTGTGTGCGTAGTCCCCAGGGTATGATTTATTACTTCTCTACTAAATATTTCCCTGCTCATAACAAACAAGCTGCCTTAAGGGATATATATATAATTTTGTGCAAATTGAAGAAGAGAGTCTCCCACAAGCTTGGGGGAGGCTTCTCCAATTACTTAATGCTTTGCCTGATCATGCTCTTAAGAAAAATGAAATACTTGATATCTTTTATAATGGACTAACCGATGCTTCCAGAGATTACCTGGATAGTTGTGTTGGTTCTGTTTTCAGGGAAAGAACACCGGATGAAGCTGAAATTTTATTGAATAATATGTTGACAAATGAAAATAATTGGACACTTCCTGAGTCAGCCCCTGAGCCTATCCTAAACCAACTCCGAAGAAAAGGGGTGTTCTATTTCTCAGTCCTGAAGATATGCAAGAGGCAAAGAAATCCATGAAAGAAAAGAATATTAAAGCTGAAGATGTTAAGAATTTGCCTCCTATTGAAGAAATACATGGTCTTAATTTACCGCTTGTTCAAGAAATATATGGTTTTAATCCATCACCTATTGAAGAAACACATGGTCTTGATAACCCGGCACAGGTAGTAAAGGTAAATTATCTCTATAGATATGATAAAGTGAAATCCCATTCACCAAGTTTGCTAGCCCATGCTTAGATGAGTTTAATAAATTTATGGTTAAGCAAGAAGACTTCAATGCTTATTTTGGTATAGAATTAAAACGCAGTGCTGATATTCTTGAAAACTTGGGTGATTATATGGCTAATGTCAAAGGTGAACTTAAACTTATTAGTAAACATGCTTCTATGGTTACCACTCAAGTAGAACAAGTACTTAAGGCTCAAAATGATTTTCTCAATGAATTGAATAGTAGGAATAAGGACTATGCTGTTAGAGTGGCTACTAGAACTGGTAAAATGACTCAGGAACCTTTGTATCCTGAATGCCACCCTAAGAGAATTGAGCAAGATTTTCAGAGAAATAATATAGATGCACCTAGTCCTTCTAAAAGGAAGAAAAAGAAAAGTGATAGGACTTTGCATGCTTCTAGTGAACCTATTGCTGAAACACCTGAGAATCCAAATGATATTTCTATTTCTGATGCTGAAACACAATCTGGTAATGAACATGAACCTAGTGATAATGTTAATAATAATGTTCATGTTGATGTTCAACCTAGCAATGATAATGATATAGAAATTGAACATGTTGTTGATCTTGATAACCCACAATCAAAGAATCAACGTTATGATAAGAGAGACTTTGTTGCTAGGAAACATGGTAAAGAAAGAGAACCATGGGTTCAAAAACCCATGCCTTTTCCTCCCAAACCATCCAAGAAAAAGGATGATGAGGATTTTGAGCACTTTGCTGAAATGATTAGACCTATCTTTTTGCGTATGCGTTTGACTGATATGCTTAAACTGAACCCTTATGCTAAGTACATGAAATAAATTGTTACAAATAAAAGAAAGATACCGGAAGCTAAAATTTCCACCATGCTTGCTAATTATACTTTTAAGGGTGGAATACCAAAGAAAATAGGAGATCCAAGAGTACCAACTATATCGTGCTCCATTAAAAGAAACTATGTTAAAACTGCTTTATGTGATCTTAGAGCCGGTGTTAATGTTATGCCTCTTTCCTTATATCATAGACTTGATTTGAATAAGTTGACACCTACTGAAATATCTTTGCAAATGGCTGATAAATCAACTGCTATACCTGTCGGTATTTGTGAGGATGTGCCATTTGTGGTTGCAAACGTTACTATTTTAACGGACTTTGTTATTCTTGATATTCCCGGGGACGATAGTATGTCTATTATTCTTAGAAGACCCTTTTTGAATACTGCAGGGGCTGTTATTGATTGCACCAAAGGCAATGTCACTTTTCATGTTAATGGTAATGAGCATATGGTACACTTTCCGAGGAAACAACCTCAAGTCCACAGTATCAATTCTATTGGAAAAATTCCATCGATTATTTTTGGAGGTTTTGAATTTCCTCTTCCTACTGTCAAGAAGAAATATGATATTCTTATTCTTCCTAGTGTTATTTGAAAATTTTCCGGTTCCATGTTATTCGGAATGAGTTTGTTAACAAGACTTGATCAACCTTATTAATGGATTCCTTTTGATGATCATGAGATGGATGAAGTTACAAAGCACAACCTTCTGTGCCCTCCTTTTACTTTCTGTTATTTATATTAAATAAAGTAAAAATAGTATTTTCTGTCTGTTATCTGAATTATACGTGCAATATAAAAATACCCTGAAAATAAAAGTTCTCCAAATGCCCTGAAATTTAAATATGATTTTTTCTGGAATATTTGCGAATATTTGGCACTGAGAACACAGCAGGGGGGCATCCACCTGGCCACGAGGGTGGAGGGCGCGCCCTACCCCCTGGGCGCGCCCCCTGCCTCGTGGGCCCACGGTGGCCCTCCTCCACTTATTCCTGCACTCACACACTCCTTCTTCCTCCCGCAAACACCATTATCCAGCTCAAGCATGAGTTCTAGCCCCCTTTGCTGCAATTTTCAATCTCCTTGCTCAAGGCACCTCTCACAAAACTGCTTTGTGGGATTGTTCCTTAGTATGTGACTCCTCCAATGGTCCAATTAGTTTTTGTTCTAGTGCTTTATTCATTGCATATTTTTGCTGCTTAGGTGGCCCTGTTCTTGAGCTTGCATGTCAAATTTATATGGTTCCAAGTAGTTCTAATGCATGATATAGGCTCTAGGCACTTGTAGGAGTAGTTGCTATCAATTTTGCTGAGTTTGATTTACTTTTATTTGAAGTTACTAAAAATTTCAGAAATTTTTCAGAGGAAGAAATATGTTTAGGAAAATGTACCAAGGTGGTTCTTCAAGGAAACAAGGACCCAGGCTTGCAATGTGTGATGTTCATGATGAGCCACCAAGGGACGCTCCAGTGCGGCCTTGTGAATGGCCTTCAGAGGACTTCATGGATCGAGTAGAAATTAAGGAAGAATTTAATGCATATTTGCGTAATGCTGATCTTGTGAGCTTCGAGGCAGAAAAGTGCCGTCAGTACCACTATCTCACTAGTTCCTTTGTGAGGAGGTTTGAGTTTTCATCTTCACGCAATTCTCAAACTGTCATGTTTAATATTTATGAAAATTCTTATACTATGGACTTAGAGGATTTTAGCACTGCCTGCAAACTTCCACAATGGGGTAGTACTAATGAACCCCGCAAATCTGAGTTTAGAGATTTTCTTGCTAGTATAACTGTGGGAGAGTCCTGAGATATAACACAAGCTACCATAGGGAGCATTCACTTTCCTGCTATACATTACTTTGCTCTCTTCATAGGTAGATGCATTAATGGTAAATATGAAGCATGTCACATGTGTGTCCCTGACCTCAGTATTCTTAGGAGTGCTGTGTTAGGAGATAAATCTTATAATTTGGGAGCCATTGTTGCACGTAGGTTGCATCTTAATAGATTTAATGGAGATTCCTTTGGTGGAATTTATGCAACCTACATAGCTAATTTTCTTGGTGTAACCATACGTGAGGATGATATTGAGTTGCCTCCTGCTTATTTGGATTATGAGTCTATGGTTCGTCATCAGTTTGTTGAGAGGAACGATCAGTTCCTCCAGTACCGACTAATCTTTGACAAATGACGCACCTATCATGTCGTTCTCCCTGCTTCTACTTTCTTTGACTTTCAGGCAAAAGGGAGATATTTTATAACCAAAGAGGAGGCGGAAGAGTATAAGAGGAGGGCTGAGATAGCTCGCCTCCAAGCTGCAGCCCATGATGCAATGACTGCTGCATCTCAGTACGACCCCAACTATTACTTTGGATATCCGCCGGGCCAGCCGTGGCCATAGACCAACTTAGGCCAAAACCCTAAGCTTGGGGGAGTACGTATTTCCCACCGACATTACATTCACGTTCACACACTCATTGCTATTTGTCGGTGCTCATACTTTTTCATTGTATCATCCATGCTAGTTTATTTTCTTTTTTTATGTTTCCTTCTTGTGTGTTTAATAAACCTTAAGAAAAACCAAAAAAAAATAGTTGTAACTTTTAGCTAGTTTTAATTTCCATGCTTGTAGTAGTAATTAAAAAGAAAACCCAAAAGATTTCCTATTCTTTTTTTTGCTTGTTGGGAGCTTTCCCATGTAAATAGTTTTATTTCTTTTCTTTTCTTTGGGGGTCGATAGGAGAAGACCATGATTAAATTGTTAAAGTGGCTCTTATATGCATTATTGTTGATCTGACAAAAGAGCCCATATTGCCTTGTCTTCTCATGTTTATTGAATGCTTGCAGATTCCAGCTTAGTCCAATGCATGAGCACTATTATTATTATTCACAGCATTCGGTCATGCAAGTGAAAGGCAATTATGACGATATATGATGGTGATCACTTGAAAGTACAGCGGGATATTTCGCCTGAACTGCGAATGTCGTGTTCCCCACAGGGACTAGGCAACGACAACTATGCTAAGCTAAAGCTAGGTAGCACAATTTTAAGAGATTATTGCAGAAAATAAACCTAAACTAAACAAGGTAATTCCCGAAGATCGTCGCCAAAGAAAATGCAAAATAAGAAAAGGGAGATTCAGATTATACTCTCTATCTTTTTAGTAGTTTTGTTTTGCTTGAGAAATTAAAATACTAACACAGGCAAGCATAAAGGATATGGGATAGAAAGATTATAGTACATGGTTCACAAGCAGACATTTAAGATGATGTAGAGCAGCATTGAGTTCTATAGCAATGGAACTCATTTGTACAGGAGATACACAAATATGGAACACCACAATTACTAGAATTGACCGAATTTATATATATGACTCAAAATGTATGACAGTACAAGTCTAATCGAAAATGATCAGCTCAACAACTCACAATTTCACATATATTGCAGAAACTACATAAAAACACAAATTGGGTGCTCAGAACAGTACACAAGTTTCACCTTTTCAGAACAGAACAGTACACTAACTGACATACAGACACATAGAGAGCTAATACTAATTTGAATGTAATTGATCTAGCATCCACTAATAACTATCAGCAACTGCACACACACAAACACACGCACATAGAATGAGTGAGAGAAAGAGAAAGAAAGAGAGCAGCATCAGTTTTGAGATTCAGGTAAGAAGAACAGTAGCGAGGCAGAGAAGAGCAGGAGCAGAAGAAGTGACGTGGGGAAGAAGATGCAGCTGCAGCGCACAAGCAGCAGCAGCAAGAGGAGAAGCAGAACAGGCGCAGTAGCAGTTGAGGTTCAGGGAAGAAGTCTAGCAGCAGCAGGATTTGAGGAGAAGGAAGAAGCGGCAGGGCAAAGGAAGGGGAAGCCGCAGAGAGATGGAGGAGTGGAGGAAAGAAGCAGGGGGCAGTGAGAGAAGAGAGAAGCAGCGGAGGACCAGACGCTCGTCTGATCGGGCGCGCGAGGTGCGGCGGTGGAGTGGTGGATGGAGATGGGTGATGTAGAGGGAAGATTGATGGAACTGGAGGTGGGTGTTCTGGTGGATGGATGGGTGGCAGAGGCGCACCACCACGCCGGCCTGGCCGTGGCGGTGGCTGGAGTTGGAGAAGGAGGGGTGAGGGAGAGAGATGAGTAGCCAGGCCCGATGGGGATCGGCAGCCGCTAGGGATTTTGACCCCTCCTCTAATCTGCTACTTTGCAATTTTGGCCCTTCTCCTTTTCTTCTTTCTTCACAAGAAGGTCCCTTTCTTCTTTAACGTGTCCCCTGGAGCATCATTTCTTCACACACAAGTCCCTCTGTCTTTCTTCTTTCTTTTCACTTGACTGGTTCTCTTAACCACTAGTCCGGATCTTGAAGTTTATAGTGCCTTTGCGCACTTTTCTGCAAAAGAAACAAATGACTAGTAAATGATTCTTTATATGATTATCATTCACAAATTCAACAATTCATAGCAAGAAATGAATGAATAAAACTCAATAAACCACATATTTGATTGCCAAAAGATGTATGTGAAATGTGTTGATCAGATGGACTGATTGAGATGGGAGAAGCTCGTATGAACTCGACCTCTCTTGTTTTTGTAAATATGATTAGTTCATCGTTCCCGATTCATCCTATTATGAATAAACATGTTTGCGATGACAATTAGAGATCATAGTTTCTTATGCCATGCTTAATTAGCTAGGAGCTTATAATGGTTTACCTTGCGTGCCAACATGCTATTAAAATGGTTGTGATGTGGTATGATAGGGTGGTATCCTCCTCTGAATGATTTAAGTGACTTGACTTGGCACATGTTCACGCATGTAGTTGAAACAAAATCAACATAGCCTTCACGATATTTATGTTCATGGAGGATTATATCCTACTCATGCTTGCACTCAATGTTCATTAACTTTAATGCATGTTCATGGTTGTTGTCGCTCTCTAGTTGGTCGCTTCCCAGTCTTTTGCTAGCCTTCACTTGTACTAAGCGGGAATGCTACTTGTGCATCCAATTCCATAAACCCCAAAGTTATGCCATATGAGTCCACTATACCTTCCTATATGTGGTATCTACCTGCTGTTCCAAGTAAATTTGTATGTGCCAAACTCTAAACCTTCAAATAAATATTATGTTTTGTATGCTCGAATAGCTCATGTATCAACTAGGGTTGTCCGTATCTTCCATGTTAGGTGGGTTATTCTCAAGAGGAGTGGACTCTTCTCCTCAATCACGAGAAAATGGCTGGTCACCAGGATGCCCAATCCCATGCTTTATGCAAATCAAATCAAAATAATTGCAAACAAAACTCCCCCTGGGACTCTTGTTAATTGGAGGCACTCGTTGTTTCGAGCAAGCCATGGATTGATGCTTGTTGGTGGAGGGGGAGTATAAACTTTACCATTCTGTTTGGGAACCGCCTATAATGTGTGTAGCATGGAAGATATCGCCATCTCTTGGTTGTTATGTTGAAAATGAAAGTATACCGCTCAAAATATAATTCATCTCTATTTCAAAACCGAGCTCTGGCACCTCTACAAATCCCTGCTTCCCTGTGTGAAGGGCCTATCAATTTACTTTTATGCTAAGTCATCCTCCTCTTATTAAAAAGCACCCGCTGGAGAGCACCTCTGTCATTTGCATTCATTACTGATTAGTTTACATCGAGTATGACTTGACTGGATCTCTTTTACCATGAATTACAATGTCTAGTCAGTCCTTGATCTTTAAAGGTGGTCTGCATTTATGCTTTGTGGTCTCAGAAAGGGATAGCAAGATACCATCTTGTTATATCATATTATGATTGTTTTGAGAAAGTGTTGTCATCCGAGATTTATTATTATTGCTCGCTAGTTGATTATGCCATTGACATGAGTAAACATGAGACCTAAGCGTTATTGTGAATACGGTTAGTTTTAATCATTGCTGAAAACTTGAATGATGGCTTTACATATTTACAACAACAAGAGCAAACACAGTTTCTAAAAGTTTTTCTTTAACACTTTCAGTTTATCAACTGAATTGCATGAGGACAAGCAAAGGTTTAAGCTTGGGGGAGTTGATACGTATCCGTCGTATCTACTTTTCCAAACACTTTTGCCCTTGTTTTGGACTCTAAATTGCATGATTTGAATGGAGCTAACCCGAACTGGCGTTGTTTTTAGCAGAACTGCCATGGTGTTATTTATGTGCAGAAACAAAAGTTCTCGGAATGACCTGAAACTTCACGGAGATTATTTTTGGAAATAATAAAAAGTATAGGCAACAGATCAAGACCAGGGGGCTCACACCATAGCCACGAGGGTGGGGGCATGCCTGCCCCCCTGGGCGCGCCCCCCTACCTCATGGGCTCCCTGGAGCACCTCCGACCTCAACTCCAACTCTATATATTCGTGTTCGAAGAGAAAAAAATCAGAGAGAAAGATTCATCACGTTTTATGATACGGAGCCGCCGCCAAGCCCTAAACTCTCTCGAGAGGGCTGATCTGGAGTCCGTTCGGGGCTCCGGAGAGGGGAATCCGTCGCCATCGTCATCATCAACCATCCTCCATCACCAATTTCATGATGCTCACTGCCGTGAGTGAGTAATTCCATCGTAGGCTTGCTGGACGGTGATGGGTTGGATGAGATTTATCATGTAATCGAGTAAGTTTTGATAGGGTTTGATCCCTAGTATCCACTATGTTCTGAGATTGATGTTGCTATGACTTTGCTATGCTTAATGCTTATCACTAGGGCCCGAGTGCCATGATTTCATATCTGAACCTATTATGTTTTCATGAATATATGTGAGTTCTTGATCCTATCTTGCAAGTCTATAGTCACCTACTATGTGTTATGATCCGGCAACCCCGAAGTGACAATAGTCGGGACCACTTCCGGTGATGACCGTAGTTTGAGGAGTTAATGTATTAACTATGTGTTAATGATTTGGTCTGGTACTCTATTAAAAGGAGGCCTTAATATCCCTTAGTTTCCGCTAGGACCCCGCTGCCACAGGAGGGTAGGACAAAAGATGTCATGCAAGTTCTTTTCCATAAGCATGTATGACTATATTCGGAATACATGCCTACATTACATTGATGAATTGGAGCTAGTTCTGTGTCACCCTAGGTTATGACTGTTACATGATGAACCACATCAGGCATAATTCTCTATCACCGATCCATTGCCTACGAGCTTTTCATATATTGTTCTTCGCTTATTTACTTTTCCGTTGCTATTGTTACAATCACTACAAAATACCGAAAACGTTACTTTTGCTATCGTTACCTTTTGCTACCATTACCACTACTATCATAATACTTTGCTACTAAATACCTTGCTGCAGATATTAAGTTTCCTGGTGCGGTTGAATTGACAACTCAGCTGCTAATACTTGAGAATATTATTTGGCTCCCCTTGTGTCGAGTCAATAAATTTGGGTTGAATACTCTACCCTCGAAAACTGTTGCGATCCCCTATACTTGTGGGTTATCAGCCGACAGTAGCCCCCGGGCCCAAGGCGCGCTCGGACTTGGCTTCGAGGCGAGGCCCAGGGGCAAGTGCGGAGCGCCGCGGGCCCCAACAGCCTACGGTCTTGTTTGACGTGTGGCGATTGATTGGACGTGGGCGTCTCCGCTTCCCCATGCTGCCTCGGCAACTGCCCGACTTGACAAGTCCCTGATACATGCAGAGAAAAATCATCATTACCTGGGATCATGGGATTGCCGGTTGGTCGTCTCCCACTATAAATGAGGAGGGGGCGGAGCCCCCGTTGCTCATCTCTTCCTGCTCTGCTCGCTTCTTCTCCCTTGCTTCATTGCTAGTAGCGACACCCATGGCGCCGATTCGGAGGTTCTCGGCCGCAGAGAAGGGAAAAAACCCCCGCGATGAGCCCGGGCCACTTCCGCCGAAGAAGAGGCTGGCCCACCGTCACGACATGGTTGTGAGGCCGGAGGTGTTGAGGCCGTGGTGCGAGTGGCCACCTCCCGGGTATCCGCTACCTCTGTACGCCCAAGCCGAGGGATCCGGAGGGAGGGGCGGGGAGCGGCGCCGCCCGTGCCGTGGCCGTGGTCGTCGCGCCGTGGTGACGCATGCCGTTGCCCGAGGATCCCACGCAGTGGACTCCTCGCGCGAACTCGTGGTTTGGGCAGCGATGCCTCCGCGCACTTGGATTCGCTTCCTGCAGTTCTTCTCTGCCGAGATGCCGCCGAGGGGCCCCCTCGAGGCTTGGCTGTAGCACGCCGACTGCGACGCCCCAGCGACTGGAGTGGAGGTTGAAGTTGTCTCCCCGGGCAAGATCTTCATGACCCGTGGTGGGGCGAGGTTGCTCGAGTCTGCCATGCGGAAGGCACCCTCGCCATCCATTTAGAGTACGGCGGCGCCTCCACGATGTGCTTCAAGGTCTTCGACGAGGAATGTCGCCGCTTGGAGTGCTGTCCTGAAGGGGGCCGCTAGGACGCTGCGGCGGCAGGCGCTCAACTTGCCCTTGGACCTGCCGACAGCTCCTCCAACAGCAACGGTGGTGCTTGGGAGTCCAGCGACCCTCCTAAGCCCGACGAGACCCTGAAGACGAGCGACGATAGCTACGTGCCCCCGAGTTCTCGCCGCGCCCGAAGCAAGGCCGCAGCATCCGGCTACCGCCGTCGCTGACCTGGATGGGGTTGGCGCCGTCCTCCCGTGGCCCACTGTTGATGATGGCGTCGACCGCGCCGGCGCGTGTAGATAGGGCCTCTAGAAACTCCCCTCTGTTGTTCCCTGCGAGGAATCGAGATGGACCCCACGGGGGTGTGTAAAGGGTCTGTAATGTCTTTTGTTGATAGTATCCTCATTATGAAAACTTGCGAACGCATGTCCTGCTTCGGCTCGATCTCCCCTTTCCAACCCCGCAGCAGCTTGGTGCTCTACGCCGATAGGTCCCGGTCCCCAGGCAGGCTGCAGCCATCGCTGGTATGCCAGGTCGTGATGCTGTGGTCAAGGCCAGGAGGTGAGCGGCCTGAGGTGTAGTAAGAGATCCTGATGCGCGATGCTCAAGAGGTCCCCTTTAGCATGCAAGCAGCTACCTAAAGTTGGGAAAGGGAGGTGACGTCGTTGCAGCAAGGCTGCAAGAGGTGGGAATCTTATGCCGTAGCGCTCGACTGACCCGGGTGTGAAACTTACCTTCGCAGTCCGGAATTGATTCCTTGGGCAGTGCCAGGCTTGCCCGACGACAGCCATAACGTAGCTAGGTTAGGCCCGTGTGAGCCTCGCCCTCTTCTCCACGCTCTTCTATGTGCTCTACGTCCTCAGGTCCCAGCCCTCGAGCGAGCTCAGCCGCCGCCAGTATGCCAGGTCGCGGTGCCATCATCAAGGCCAGGGGGTGAGGGCTGGAGAGCCAGTAAGAGCTCCTGAGTCGCGATGCTCAGGAGCCCCATTTCAACGCGCAAGCGAATTTCATGGGAGAAGAGGGAGCCCGCGGTACTGCCTGCTATTGTCCTTAGGAGGTTCCTGTGGGTTAGCGCGAGGAGGGGCACAGATTGCCACTACGATTATCGGTCTGCCACTGGTCGCTCCGCAAGAAGATGAAGGCACCGAGGGTCTGGCAAGGTGACGTGCGCGGGTGTGCTGCAAGCCAGAGCTCGACCGCTCAGATTTGTCAGTGTTGCAGGGACGGACCCGAGCACAAGCGTCGTGCCAGCATGGGGAGCTCCTGTGGTGGGTGATAATCGAGCAGGTAATAACCATAGATAGCTTATGCATGGAAAGCAAACTAGCTTAGACAGATGCAAGAACAATACATGCCACAGGGTCGGACCCGAGCATCCTGGGGATGATGCAGCCCGAGGGGCGCCCCCAGCAAAGTAAGATAAAGATGCAAGAGGATACACGCCGCAGGGACAGGCCCATGCGACCTAGGAATAATGCAGCCCGAGGGGCGCTCCCAGCTGAATGAACTTGGAAAATGTCACCTGGTTTTGTTGTCGAAGGAGCGTTGGGGTAGCTGAAGGAGCGCGCTGAAGAAGTTGCTCCTCATGAGCCGCCAAGACCCTGAGCCTCGGGAGGCTCTGGGGGCTCAGGTGGCCTCCTGAGGACCATCTCCATCTCCGCCAGGACCGCGTGATGCCCAGCCCCCTGGGTCGCCAGGATGCTTCGTATATTGTGCTGGAAGGCAGCTGCCACACTCGGCAGGCCAAACGGCATGCGAATGTAGCTATGAGGTGGACCCTCACACCGGCCAGCATGTGAAGGCCAGAAGCACTCCTGAGATGGGACCCAGTTGAGCCTTGGGATGTCGATGCAGACGCACAGCTCGCCACCCTCGCCCGGGTGGGGAGCTGCACCAGGTGGGCGGCGGTCGGCGTGTATTGCCCTTGCTTCCTGAAGCTGCTGGGTGGCCTTGATGATGAACTCTTGAGTGTCGGGCACTCCTCGCCCCGTGCCCTCCTGAGGGAAACGTGTCGTGAAGCACGCCTCCCTCGTGATGTTGGCTAGGTCTGAGGCCCTCCAGAAGAGAGCCCTGAGCCCTGCCCGAGGAGGGTGCCGGGCGTGCCTTCCTATGCGAGGGAGGGTGGCGCCCCAGGTGCGGGCGCCGGTCCTAATGTGGCACCGCTAGAGGCGCCGCTCCCCTGAGGCCCTGTGCGGAGTAGTTTCTTCTTCTTCTTGGGGATGGCCTCAAGAGGGTACTGCGCGCCCTCGCTGTCAGGGTCTTCGATTGCTGTGGCTTGGAAGGCGCGCTCGAGGGAGCACACCGCATCTCTTTCTTCGCAGGGGACTGTGATGATTCCGCCACTTCCCGGCATCTTGAGGACGTTGTAGCCATGGTGGGTCACTGCCATGAATTTAGCTAATGCTGGGTACCCGAGGATGGCATTGTACGGCAGAAGGATGTGGGCAACATCGAAGTCGGCGAGCTTGGTGTGGTAGTTGTCGCGCTGACCAAAGGTGACAGGGAAACGAACTTGCCCTATTGGGGTGGTGGAGCCGTCGGTCACTCCTGAGAAGGGCTTAGTAGGATGTAACTGATCATAGGGCACTTGAAGGCTGTCGAACATCTCGACGGACAGGACACTGAGCCCCGCGCCGCCGTCGATGAGGGTCTTGGTGACTTGGACATTGCTGATGACGGGTGAGCAGAGCATCGGGAGGACGCCGGCGGTCGCTGCGCATTTGAGCTAGTCCGCCGAGCTGAAGGTGATGGCGTACTTGGACCACCTGAGCGGGCGCGTGGCCTCAAGCTTGGGGAGGGCTGCATTCACCTCACGAGAGAACTGCTTGAAGATGCGCTGGGAAGCCGGGGCCTGAGCACCACCCAAGATGCAAGCGATGGCACGTGGCTCCTGGAAGCCCCTAGCCCCCTCGTCCTGATGGTGGTCGTCATTCCTTCTTGGTGGTGGCGGCAGCGGAGGGAGACCAGGATTGCCCTCAGGATGGTCCTCGCGAGGCTCGTCCCTCCAAGCGTCCTCACGAGGCTGGTCCTGCCAACGGTCCTCGCGAGGCTGGTCGCACCACTCCTGGTGGGGGACGCGATCATCCCAACGTCCTCCGCCTCCTCCTCGGCCGTAGCCCCGGTCGTTGCGATCGGGGCATCGACCGAAGCATCCATCTCAAATGGCCCTGAGCTCTTGACAATCGTTGGTGTTGTGGCTGTGCACGTTGTGGAAGGCGCAGAATGGATGGCTGCCCTTGGACGACTCGGGGTGGTCCCAGCCGCGCTTCGTGTCCGGCTCTGCCACGAGTACGGCTACTCCCTTGCGCTTCACGTCCTTGACCTTGGCCTTCTTCTCCTCTGGGTCGGCAGCAGGGAGCTCGAGGAGGGAGAGACGCCCCTCCTCAACTCTTGCACACTTGGTTGCTATGTTGAACAGCTCTAGAGTCGTGCATATCTCCTCATGGATGGCGAGCTCCTCCTTCATCTTGATGTCGCGGACGCCATCGGAAAACGCTGAGATGATGGCCTCGTCCATCACCTTGGGGATTTTGAGATGCAAGTTGTTGAAGCGCTGGATGTACTTCTGCAGGGTCTCTCCCGACTGTTGCTTGATGCGGCGCAGGTCACCCGCGGCCGGAGGGCGGTCACGTGTGCCCTGGAAGTTAGCGACGAAGCGGTCACGCATCTCATCCCAGGAGGAGATCGAGCCTGGAGGCAGGTTCAGGAGCCATGAGCGAGCGCCAACCTTGAGAGCCATGGGAAACCAGTTCGCCATGACTTTTTCGTCGCCGTTTGTTGCCTCGATGCTCAGTTCGTAGAGCTGCAGGAACTCCGTGGGATCATGGGTGCCGTCGTAGCGCAGAGGCAGGTTCGGCTTGAACTTGCCTGGCCAGACGACGCTACGCAGCTCAGGAGTGAAGGCGCGACAGCCTGCCGTGGCCACCGGGGCCCTTTGCTGATGCGGGGCCTGGCCTGGATGTCCGCGCACCACCGCCGCAGGCGGCACGCGGTCTTGTCGTGGTGGTGTCGGGAGCGTTGGAGCATTTTCTTGCGGCCGGGGAACCTCTTAGCAGCTTCCTTCTTCGTGCGCGAGCACACGGCATGGTGGATCACGCCATGGGACCGCGCGACTTGGGGCGAGAACACCGTCTTGACGCGGAGGGGACAGTGGCTCTCCGTGAGCTGCGCGTCTCAGCGCGAGGGCGCCGTCTTGATGCGAAGGCGGTGGAGGCATGATACGTCTCGAATGTATCTATAATTTTTTATTGTTCCATGTTATTATATTATCTGTTTTTGGATGTTTAATGGGCTTTATTATACATTTTTATATTATTTTTGGGACAAACCTACTAACCCAAGGCCCAGTGCAAATTTTTGTTTTTTGCCTATTTCAGTGTTTCGCAGAAAAGGAATATCAAATGGAATGAAACCTTCGGGGGAGTTATTTTTGGAACAAACGTGATCCAGGGGACTTGGAGTGGACTTCAAAAAAGAAGCGAGGAGTCCACGAGGCAGGGAGGCGCACCTGCCCCCTGGGCGCGCACCCCACCCCCGTGGGCCCCTCGCAGCTCCACCGACCTACTTCTTCCTCCTATATATATCCATATACCCCGAAAACATCCAGGAGCACCACGAAACCCTATTTCCACCGCCGCAACCTTCTGTACCCAAGAGATCCCATCTTGGGGCCTTTTACAGAGCTCTGCTAGAGGGGGAATCGATCACGGAGGGCTTCTACATCAACACCATAGCCTCTCTGATGATGTGTGAGTAGTTTACCACAGACCTTTGGGTCCATAGTTATTAGCTAGATGGCTTCTTCTCTCTCTTTGGATATCAATACAAAGTTCTCCTCGATCTTCTTGGAGATCTATTCGATGTAATTCTTTTGGCGGTGTGTTTGTCGAGATGCGATGAATTGTGGGTTTATGATCAAGATTATCTATGAAAAATATTTGATTCTTCTCTGAAATCTTTTATGTATGATTGGTTATCTTTGCAAGTCTCTTCAAATTATCAGTTTGGTTTGGCCTACTAGATTGATCTTTCTTGCAATGGGAGAAGTGCTTAGCTTTGGGTTCAATCTTGTGGTGTCCTTTCCCAGTGACAGCAGGGGCAGCAAGGCACATATTGTATTGTTTCCATCGAGGATAAAAAGATGGGGTTTATTTCATATTGCTTGAGTTTATCCCTCTACATCAAGTCATCTTTCCTAATGCATTACTCTGTTCTTATGAACTTAATACTCTAGATGCATGCTGGATAGCGGTCGATGTGTGGAGTAATAGTAGTAGATGAAGAATCGTTTCGGTCTACTTATCGCGGACGTGATGCCTATATACATGATCATGCCTAGATATTCTCATAATTATGCACTTTTCTATCAATTGCTCGACAGTAATTTGTTCACCCACCGTAATACTTATGCTATCTTGAGAGAAGCCACTAGTGAAACCTATGGCCCCCGGGTCTATCTTTTATCATATAAGTTTCCAATCTATTTTACTTTGCAATCTTTACTTTCAATCTATATCATAAAAATACCAAAAATGTTTCTCTTATTATCATTATCATATCTCACTTTTGCAAGTGGCCGTGAAGGGATTGACAACCCCTTTATCGCGTTGGTTGCAAGCTTCTTATTTGTTTGTGTAGGTACGAGGGACTTGCGTGTAGTCTCCTACTGGATTGATACCTTGGTTCTCAAAAACTGAGGGAAATACTTACGCTACTTTGCTGCATCACCCTTTCCTCTTCAAGGGAAAACCAACACAGTGCTCAAGAGGTAGCAAGAAGGATTTCTAGCGCCGTTGTCGGGGAGATCTACGCACAAGTCAAGACATACCAAGTACCCATCACAAACTCTTATCCCTCGCGTTACATTATTTGCCATTTGCCTCTCGTTTTCCTCTTCCCCACTTCACCCTTGCCGTTTTATTTGCCCTCTTTTTCCGTCCGTCTCTTTTCGCTTGTTTCTTGTGTCTGTGTGTTAGATTGTTTTGCTTCGCTGTCATGGCTAGTCCCCTATCTGCCCCTTTGTCTCCCAAGTTTGAAGTTCTTCACTTCAAACAAAGACAAGGAGAAAATTTAAAAGATTCTTGGTTTAGGATGATGGAATCTTATCGTAATTGCACCATAGAGGTGAATTTTAGAATTTTACTTCGCATTTTTATGTTGGACTAAATATGTCCCATAGACAACTCTTGGATTGCGTTGCCAAAGGAAATTTTATTGAAACGGATCCCAGTTTTGCTCATGAAATCACAGAGCGAATAGTGGGAACACTATCTCACCAAAAGGGGCCACATCATACCCAGGAAGAAACACAAGTTTTTGAGAAGATTTGCGAAGTAACAAAAAATTTACAAAAGTCTCTTGAACCTCTTAAGAGTGTCAGCGGAAATCTTCACCGCATGAATATGTTAATTACCCTTTGCAATAAGCGGTTGGATTCTTTAGATCTAAAAATTTCTGAATATGAAGGGAAACGTAAAGAACTTCCCGGATTCGAGCATGACTCCACTAAAAAAATTAATACCAAAGATGATAATACCTAGATCTATTCTTGCTTTCATGCCTAGCTAGGGGCGTTAAACGATAGCGCTTGTTGGGAGGCAACACAATATTATTTTTGTTTCTTGCTTTTTGGTTCTGTTTAGTAATAAATAATTCATCTAGCCTCTGTTTAGATGTGGTTTTATGCTTTTAATTAGTGTTTGTGCCAAGTAGAACCTTTGGGAAGACTTGGGGGAGAGTCTTTGCGATCTTGCTGTAAAAAACAGGAACTTTAGCGCTCACGAGATTTGCTGCCATTTTTTACTGAGAGTGAGATTAGGTTGATTCTTTTTTCAGATGATTAATAGACAAATGCCTCACGTCCAGAAATTTATTTCAGAATTTTTGGGGTTACAGAAGTATTCGAAACCTATAGATTACTACAGACTGTTCTGTTTTTGACAGATTCTGTTTTTTGTGTGTTGTTTGCTTATTTTGATGAATCTATGGCTAGTATCAGAGAGTATGAACCATAGAGAACTTGGAATACAGTAGGTTTAACACCAATATAAATAAATAATGAGTTCATTACAGTAACTTAAGTGGTGGTTTGTTTTCTTATACTAACGGAGCTCATGAGATTTTCTATTGAGTTTTGTGTTGTGAAGTTTTCAAGTTTTGGGTAAAGATTTGATGGATTATGGAATAAGAAGTGGCAAGAGCTTAAGCTTGGGGATGCCTAAGTCACCCCAAGGTAAAATTAAAGTACAAACAAAAGCCTAAGCTTGGGGATGCCCCGAAAGGCATCCCCTCTTTCGCCTTCGTCCATCGGTAACTTTACTTGAGGCTATATTTTTATTCACCACATGATATGTGTTTTGCTTGGAGCATCTTGTATGATTTGAGTCTTTGCTTTTTAGTTTACCACAGTCATCCTTGTTGTACACACCTTTTGGGGGAGACACACATGAATCGGAATTTATTAGAATACTCTATGTGCTTCACTTATATGTTTTGAGCTAGATAATTTTGCTCTAGTGCTTCACTTATATCTTTTAGAGCATGGTGGTGGTTTTATTTTATAGAAATTATCGATCTCTCATGCTTCACTTATATTATTTTGAGAGTCTTTTAGAACAGCATCTTAATTTGCTTTGGTTATGAAATTAGTCCTAATATGATAGGCATCCAAGATTGGTATAATAAAAAACTTTCATAAAAAAGGGGTGCATTGAATACTAGGAGAAGTTTGGTACTTGATAATTGTTTTGAGATATAAAGGTGGTGATATTAGAGTGTGCTAGTTGAATAGTTGTGAATTTGAGAAATACTTGTGTTGAAGATTGCAAGTCCTGTAGGATGCACGTATGGTAACCGTTGTGTAACAAATTTGAAACATGAGGTGTTCTTTGATTGTCTTCCTTATGAGTGGCGGTCGGGGACGAGCGATGGTCTTTTCCTACCAATCTATCCCCCTAGGAGCATGCGCGTAATGCTTGGTTTTTGATGACTTGTATATTTTTGCAATAAGTATGTGAGTTCTTTATGACTAATGTTGATTCCATGGATTATACGCACTCTCACCTTTCCATCATTGCTAGCCTCTTCGGTACCGTGCATTGCCCTTTCTCACATTGAGAGTTGGTGCAAACTTCGCCGGTGCATCCAAACCCTGTGATATGATACGCTCTTTCACACATAAACCTCCTTATATCTTCCTCTAAACAGCCACCATACCTACCTATTATGGCATTTCCATAGCCATTCTGAGATATATTGCCATGCAACTTTACACCATTCCGTTCATCATGACACATTCATCATTGTCATATTGCTTAGCATGATCATGTAGTTGACATAGTATTTGTGGCAAAGCCACCATTCATAATTCTTTCATACTTGTCACTCTTGATTCATTGCATATCCCGGTACACCGCGGGAGGCATTCATATAGAGTCATATTTTGTTCTAGTATCGAGTTGTAATCATTGAGTTGTAAATAAATGGAAGTGTGATGATCATCATTAATAGAGAATTGTCACAAATAAAAAAAGAAAGAGAAAGGCCAAATAAAAAAGAAAGGCCCAAAAAGGAAGAATAAATAAAAATGGACAATGCTACTATCCTTTTTTCCACACTTGTGCTTCAAAGTAGCACCATGATCTTTATGATAGAGAGTCTCTTGTTTTGTCACTTTCATATACTAGTGGGAATTTTTCATTATAGAACTTGGCTTGTATATTCCAACAATGGGCTTCCTCAAATGCCCTAGGTCTTCGTGAGCAAGCAAGTTGGATGCACACCCACTTAGTTTCTTTTGTTGAGCTTTCATACATTTATAGCTCTAGTCCATCCGTTGCATGGCAATCCCTACTCCTTGCATTGACATCAATTGATGGGCATCTCCCTAGCCCGTTGATTATCCGTGTCAATGTGAGACTTTCTCCTTTTTTGTCTTCTCCACATAACCCCCGTCATTATATTCTATTCCACCCATAGTGCTATATCCATGGCTCACGCTCATGTATTACGTGAGAAATGAAAAAAGTTTGAGATTACTAAAGTATGAAACAATTGATTGGCTTATCATCGGGGTTGTGCATGATGAGAGCATTCTTGTGTGACGAAAATGGAGCACGACCAAACTATATGATTTTGTAGGGATGAACTTTCTTTGGCCATGTTATTTTGAGAAGACATGATTGCTTAGTTAGTACGCTTGAAGTATTATTATTTCTATGTCAATATTAAACTTTTGTCTTGAATCTTTTGGATCTGAATATTCATGCCACAATAAAGAAAATTACATTGAGAATTATGCTAGGTAGCATTCCACATCAAAAATTCTGTTTTTATCATTTACCTACTCGAGGACGAGCAGGAATTAAGCTTGGGGATGCTTGATACCTCTCCAATGTATCTATAATTTTTGATTTTTCCATGCTATTATATTATCTGTTTTGGATGTTTAATGGGCTTTACTATACACTTATATATTATTTTTGGGACTAACCTACTAACCCAAGGCCTAGTGCAAATTGCTGTTTTTTTGCCTATTTCAGTGTTCCGCAGAAAAGGAATATCAAATGGAATGAAACCTCTGGGGGAGTTATTTTTGGAACAAACATGATCCAGGGGACTTGGAGTGGACGTCGAGAAAGAAGCGAGGAGGCCACGAGGCAGGGAGGCGCGCCTGCCCCCCCTGGGCACGCCCCCCACCCTCGTGGGCCCCTTGCAGCTCCACCGACCTACTTCTTCCTCCTATATATATCCATATACCCCGAAAACATCCAGGAGCACCACGAAACCCTATTTCCACCGCCGCAACCTTCTATACCAAGAGATCCCATCTTGGGGCCTTTTTCGGAGCTCCGCCGGAGGGGGAATCGACCACAAAGGGCTTCTAGATCAACACCATAGCCTCTCCGATGATGTGTGAGTAGTTTACCACAGACCTTCGGGTCCATGGTTATTAGCTAGATGGCTTCTTCTCTCTCTTTGGATCTCAATACAAAGTTCTCCTCGATCTTCTTGGAGATCTATTCGATGTAATTCTTTTTGCGGTGTGTTTGTCGAGATCCGATGAATTGTGGGTTTATGATCAAGATTATCTATGAACAATATTTGATTCTTATCTGAAATCTTTTATGTATTATTGGTTATATTTGCAAGTCTCTTCGAATTATCAGTTTGGTTTGGCCTACTAGATTGATCTTTCTTGCAATGGGAGAAGTGCTTAGCTTTGGGTTCAATTTTGCGGTGTCCTTTCCCAGTGACAGCAGGGGCAGCAAGGCACGTATTGTATTGTTGCCATCGAGGATAAAAGATGGGTTTTATTTCATATTGCTTGAGTTTATCCCTCTACATCATGTCATCTTGCCTAATGCATTACTTTGTTCTTATGAACTTAATACTCTAGATGCATGCTGGATAGCGGTCGATGTGTGGAGTAATAGTAGTAGATGTAGAATCGCTTCGGTGTACTTGTCGTGGACGTGATGCCTATATACATGATCATGCCTAGATATTCTCATAATTATGCACTTTTCTATCAATTGCTCGACAGTAATTTGTTCACCCACCGTAATACATATGCTATCTTGAGAGAAGCCACTAGTGAAACCTATGTCCCCCGGGTCTATCTTTTATCATATAAGTTTTCAATCTATTTTACTTTGCAATCTTTACTTTCAATCTATATCATAAAAATACCAAAAATATTTATCTTATTATCTTTATCGGATCTCACTTTTGCAAGTGGCCGTGAAGGGATTGACATCCCCTTTATCGCGTTGGTTGCAAGCTTCTTATTTGTTTGTGTAGGTACGAGGGACTTGCGTGTAGTCTCCTGCTGGATTGATACCTTAGTTCTCAAAAACTGAGGGAAATACTTACGCTAGTTTGCTGCATCACCCTTTCCTCTTCAAGGGAAAACCAACGCAGTGCTCAAGAGGTAAGGCGCTCCGAGAGCTACATCGCCCGCGGCTGGAGGTGGGTGAGGCAGCGAGAGGGATGGTGCAGGGGAGCCCCCTGCGGCGCTGACGAGCTCAGCGATGCGGTCTAACCAGTCCTCGTAGAGGTCGTCGATCGGGCAATAGCGCAGGAGCTCGCGCGCCATGAGCAGCGCAGCCCGTGGGCGCGCGGCGAGCGTGAGACGACGAGCCGGCCGGGGTCAGTGACGGTGTGGCGGTGCGGTTGTCCCGCCGCACAGAGGGGTGCAGTGACGATGCCTGCTGCTCATTTGCTGCCGGGCTGGTAGCGGCGTTGGCAACAGGAGATGGAGAACGATGGGGAGGCCCGCCGACAGGGGCTGTCTGAGCGACACGGGCGGCGAGGGCGGCCCGGCGCTCGGCGCGGGCTCGACGCACGTCCGACATGGATGCAGTGGAGCGTTGGAACGTGGATCAACGGAAGGAAAGCTTCAGCGCACCCCTACCTGGCGCGCCAAATGTCGGATTTTGGGTTCCGGCAAAACCCTCGAGGTTCGAACACTGGGGTGCGCACGAAGATCTCTCCTCCCCCACGCACTCACCCTCACCGCGATCTCAAGGCTTAGCGAGTCAAACTCGCAGAACAAAGGGACACAAGATTTATACTGGTTCGGGCCACCGATATGGTGTAATACCCTACTCCAGTGTGGTGTGGTGGATTGCCTCTTGGGCTGAGGGTGGACAGTTACAAGGGAAGAACAGCCTCCTGAGGAGACATGTTCTTGTGCTAGGTGAGTTGGTGAGGATGAGGATGGTCTCTCTCTGGATCAGCCGATCCCCTTTGGATGAGACGGTCTTCCACCTACTGTGGTGGCTAGTCCTATTTATAGGGGCATTGGTCCTCTTCCCAAATGTTGGCGGGAAGGGATGCCACAACGGCCAAATTCGAAGGGAGACAACTAGTACAAGTTATCCTGACTAAAGGTGGCCTTCGCCTGCCAAAGGCTCTGGTGATGACGCCGTCTTGGGCTCCATGGTGACGTCCGCCCTGTCGTCCTGCTGGTCTTAGTCTCATTGCACCAATATGGAAACCTTTGCTTGACGCCTTGGGACTCCGCGCCTGCGCTTGCCTCTTTAGCACCAAAGAGGAAACGAGGACACTGCGCGCGCTGGCGCCCACCTGGCCCTGGTCGTCATGGCTTGTGTCATAGGGACCTCACGAGGTGCCCTTTGCCTTGATCTCTCCGCCCCTCATGAGCCAGCCTGGTGAGGCCGCCCCCGAGGAGATCTTGCGTCGCCCGCCTCGCGAGGCTTGGCCCCTCGCAAGGGTCTTGAGTATTTGCTGGTGAAGATGGGCCGTACAGGGCCGCTGGTGGCGCCACACCATGGGCCGCAGGAAGGCAAGTCTGGGGACCCCGTTCCTATGACGCCAACATCTACTTCCTGCTGCGCCACCAGTGCTGCACTAACCACTTGATTGGTTCCCGCTAAGTATAGAAGCAACGACTCTTGTGGTTTGGGAGCGACCAAAGTGGGCACAGAGGAGAGATAGGTCTTCAAATATTGTAGCGCGACGTCTGCCTCTGGGGTCCACACCATAGGCCCTGCCTTCTTCTAGATTTTG
Organism: Triticum urartu; assembly: GCF_003073215.2. Lineage (NCBI taxonomy): Eukaryota > Viridiplantae > Streptophyta > Magnoliopsida > Poales > Poaceae > Triticum > Triticum urartu. The sequence goes on along the minus strand of NC_053022.1, from coordinate 382,208,559 downwards.
AAGAACGGTAAGGCACGCTCGGCAGACATGGAAATGAACCTGCTAAGCGTGGCAACACACCCAGTCAAACGCCTCACGTCCTTAACTGTCTTGGGTGCTTGAATCTGCTCGATAGCCTTGATCTTGTCGGGGTTGGCTTCTATCCCCTGATGGGACACAAAGAAGCCAAGTAGCTTGCTGGAAGGGACACCAAACACGCACTTCTCCGGGTTCAGCTTCAAGTTGATCTTACGCAGATTTGCAAAGGTTTCTTCCAAATCCTGGATGAGGGTTGATCTGTCCCTGGTCTTGACCACAATATCATCCATGTAACCTTCAACTTTTCTATGCAGCTGGGACTCAAAGCCAATCTGTACTGCTCTTGCAAAAGTGGATCCGGCGCTCTTTAACCCGAAGGGCATCCGTACAAAGCAGTATGTGCCACATGGACTTATGAACGCGGTTTTCTCCTCATCTTCCTTGGACATGAAAATCTCGTGGTATCCGGAGTATGCATCTAGAAAACAGAGCAAGTCACGCCTAGAGGTGGAATCCACAATCTGGTCGATGTGCGGCAAGGGAAATGGGTCCTTCGGTCATGCCTTGTTTAGATCCGTAAAATCTATGCAAAGCCTCCATTTTCCGTTAGGCTTGCGCACCATCACAGGATCTGCTAACCATGTTGGATGCAGTACTCCTCTGACTAGACCAGCTGCCTCAAGTTTCTTGATCTCCTTGGCAATGAATTGTTGCCGCTCCAAAGCTTGCCTCCAAACCTTCTGCTTGACGGGTCGGGCATGTGGGCAGACAATAAGGTGGTGCTCAATTACCTCCCTAGGAACACCGGAGATATCATATGGTTGCCTGGAAAACACATCGATATTCGCCCGTGGGAAGGCAACGAGCGCGCTTTCCTATTTGTCATAGAGGGTGGCACTAATAGTGAAGGTACCATCAGCGCCAGCCAGCCCTGTCGGGACCTTTTTCATAGCAGGTGCAGCAGCCTTGGGTCGCTTGCTATTGGAACTCTCTGGCACGTCATCAACGGGCACAACGTACTCTGAAGAGGCACGTTTCCCGGACTCCTTGCAGACATACTTGCCATCTCTCTTCATCTTCTTGTTTTCCTTGGCGGGAACACTGGCTTCCGTGGCCTCTGCCGTGACTGCTTTCCAGTACATCTTGTCCACACAAATGACTGCATCCTTCTTGTTTGATGGAATGGAAATGACGCATAGGGGTGGGCATAAAAACCGACAAACCGAACACTGGACCGAAGCCGAAACCGAAAAAACCGAATTTTCAGTTTTTGTCAATAGTACATAAAAATTCGGTTTCTACTTGTACTAAGCGAACTAAGTTCGGTGGGTTTGGTTTTTGATTCGGTTATCCGAAGTAAAATCGAAGTCTACGTCGTACGTGAGACAAAAGACAGTGAGCATACGTGAAACTGGCCTAGAAGTTGTCCACACACGCCGCAGCAGCTCCGCACACTTCGCTACGCTGAAGGCCTTGGTTTTGTTTTTTATTATAGGCAAGGCCTGGATGTAGTTGGCCACTAGCCCATGTGCCACTAGCAGACTTGGACGTTGTAAAAGAAACACAAGCTGGGACGTCAGTTTCTTTGACCATGGGCCGACCACATGCATGCATGCTAGCCCGTTTCCCATGCCCGCTTGTGATTCCCACGAGGTGTTGCTGCTTTTCTTTAGCACCACCTCGGCCAGCCACATGGAAGGAGGTCGATAACTCGACTATATAGTAGGCAATAGCGCAGGTGCAAAGAAACAATAGAGTCGGATGGCACATTCAGCTAGTCCGGTATAAACCGAAAACCAAACCAAAAAACTCGGTTAACCAAATTTTTGGTTATCCATTTTGGGATGGTAATTTCGGTTTCTAACTTTGCAAACCGAATTTACAAAAAAAACGAATGGTAGAAACCGATTTTTCGGTTTATACCAAATGCCCAAGACTAATGACACCTATCGGCCCTGGCATCTTCAAGGTATTGTTGGCATAGTGGGATGCCGCCCCGAATGTCACCAGTAGAGTGATCTTTCCCTTAGGATGACTCCTGCTGAGGTTGATCCCTTGAAATGTGCCAATAACTTTGAGCTCTTCCTCTATAATTTGAAGTTTGTTGATGACTCTTTGGAGAAATCAGATTCAACCCGGCCCCACCGCCAACCAACATTTTTGTGACCTTGAGGTTGCGTATTGTTGGTGAGGCCAACAACGGCAAGCACCCTACCGCAGTGGTGCGGTTAGGGTGATCCTCCTCGTCAAAGATGATGGGCGTGCGGGACCACTTGAGCGGCTTCCGAGAATCCGCCGCTAGCTCCACGACATTGACTTCACGTGCCCGCTTTTTAAGTTTGCGGTGAGAGGAGTGCAGAGATGCACCCCCGTCAATGCACATGGCATCAGTGGCTTTCTGGAACTCCTGCTCGCTGGTTTCCTTTTCATCTCCTCATCACTCTCATCATTGCATTCCTCCTTCTTATGGCCTCTGGCGTGTTTCCCTTGATTTTGAGGAGCCTTCCAGGGCGGCTTGCTCCGCCTCCTCGGCCCTTCCCGCCAGCGCCATCTTGACCTTTCTCCTTGTCACGCTTCTCGTATTCAGCCCTCTGCTTCTTGACGAGTTGCTCGACCTGATGACACTCCTCGAGATCGTGGCCCTTGGTCCGATGGATCTTGTAGTATGGCCCATCACCTTTCCCAGCCTTTTCGGCAGCCGCAGCTTCCCGACAATCAGTGCACGCGACAAATTCCTTGCCGGGAACTTCGGTCTTGGCCTTCTTGCCGGTACTAGGTGCGCCCGATCCCTCAACAGTCATCACTGCCTTATCCTTGCGCCTTTTGCTGCGCTTCTTGTTCTTCTTCTTCTGATAGGTGGCCTCGTCGTCATCCTGTGAGTCGACGTCGATGCCATCCTCTTCACCGGGGAGCTGCCTCCCATCCTCTACCCGAGCACACTTATCCACTAGAGTGCAAAGCTCCTTCACACTCTTGGGCAATCGAACGTTCATCTTGGAACGTATCCGATGATTGCGCATGTTGGACTAGAACACAGCTATCACAGCTACTGGGAGGCTGTCTAGAATGTTCCTGTGTACTCGGTTGAACCTCTACATGTACTTCCGCAGAGTCTCTCCTTCCTTCTGCGGGAGGAGCTTCAAGTCACTGGGCCGCCCTGGTTCTTGATGGCCACCCGTGAAGGCGCCAACAAACTCATGGCACAGGTCATCCTAAGTCGAAATGGAGTTCTACGGCAGGTGCATTAGCCAAGACCTCACATTTGGCTTGAGCGCCAAAGGGAAGTAGTTGGTGAACACCTTCTTGTATCTTCCCTCGGCAGCTTGAACAACGATGGTGTAGATGTTCAAGAACTCTGCCGGGTTCCATCATACTTCTCTGGTATTTCTGGCTTGAACGTGCGGGTGTATGGCCAACAGACTTGTCGCAACTCACAAGTGAAGGTGGGGCACCCAACCTTGAAAGTAGGTACCCACCTTCACCGAGAGTGGGCTCGTCGACGTCAGCGCCATTGTGCCTATCGGACTGCCAGTGGGTGTCGCGGTGTCGCACGATGGTGACACGTGCGCCTTCCCTTTGTCTGTCCTCCCAGACTTGCCATTGGCCTTGACGCGCTTAAGGGTTGGACGAAGCCATCGAGATGTCGTCGGGTTCTTGATCGCGTGGCTCCGGCTATGGCCCCTGCGCAGGCTGCCGCGGAGGGGACTGCACCGTGGGGGAGGCCCCTTTGGTACGGCCAGCAGCACGGGCCATTGTCATCGCCTGGGGAGGCTGCGACGGGCTAGCTCACTGTGATCCTCCCGCCTCGGCGAAACCAATTAGGCTTTGAAATATTGGCTCTCCACTCATCCATCTGATCGGCTGCTGGCAAAAACCTCAACAGCAGCTGGGCCCGCGCCATGGCCTCCGAAGTTGTGCTTGGCATGGATGACGACATAGATCGTAGTGTCGTCTGGCTCCTTATGGTGCATGTAGTAGCCGTGTCATGTTCTTGTTGTTGTGAGCCCGCCGCCAGGGTGGTGTGGTGACGAGGTGGTGGCACTTGAGGGCCAGCTGCTCCGTTTGGTGCATTGGCTGGGTCAGCTCGTTCCAGGGGTGGCGCATGCCCTACGCCCGCGCCCGCAACGGGAGCGGCCGAAGAGTTGCGATTCACCCTAGAGCGAGTGCCACCGCTGTGGTTGTGCCCTTCGGTCGGGCGAAGAGGCACAGATGGAATGATTTCTCCATCCGTACCTCATGGAGCGTGGCCACTGGGATGTTGTTGGTGCTGCCCTTCCCCGGTGCCTTCTGCCCTTGTTTCAGTCGCAGGGTAGGTGGTGACGACGCCGCCTGCGTCGACCACGTCCCCCGCAGCGTCCACGTCTTCGTGCATCCCCGTAGCCCCCGCAGTGTTGGCGGCTGCGTGCGACGGGGCCTTCAAAGTGGACAGATGGGCTGCGGCATCGGGCTTCTTCTTGGGCGCCATGGACGATGGACTCGTCGATGAATAAGATGATGACACGCTGCGTACGCTTCTCGGGTTTGCGCAAGCGCTTCCCCCTACCCGGCGTGCCAAAGATGTCATGGGAAACCATGGCCACCTATGGGGCCATCAGCCCCTTGTGGTTCGACAGGGGGACGAGCACATTGCACAAAGAGCGAAGAACGTAGCACAACACGACAGAGATCACACAGGCAGTTTTACCCAGGTTCGGGCCGCCGCGAGGCGTAAAACCCTACTCCTGCTTTGGTGGATTGTGGTGGAAATGCAGCGCTCTAGCCCGGCAGGGTTCCTTGGGGCGAGGGCAGCTACACGCGTACGAATGTACAAGGGTCCGAATCCTTTCTATGGTTGCCATGGCCCTCCTTTTATAGATCAAGGGGTCACCACAGTGGCAAATCAGTCATTGTGTACGGATTAGATAGCATACAGTGTTATCATACCTAACTCTGCAGACAGAGCAGAGCACATTAAATGCACCGCTTAGTGTCACATCGTGGCATGCCCGGCAAGCCTTGTCAGGTTGTTCGGCCACCTCCTCGTCTGTCTGCTTGACATGTCTCTGGACGGGTGTCGTTTGGAGGTGATTTCCATAGGAAGTAGCTTCCATGTGCCAAATAACAGCCACTTAGTCACTTGGGGGCTTGACACCACACCGATCGGTGACTTGCGTCACTATGAGGTGGAGCGGTGGGACCTTCATCATGCCCAGCAGGCCTGTCGGGACGGTCTTGAGGCTTGCTTTCGGGGCCACCTCGACCTCGCCAGGCTCGCCTTCCCGGCAAGGGAGGCTTTCCCTTAGTGGTGTCTTTCTCATTTAGCTTGTCTTGGTCTTCTTGATCTTCCCTTTGATTCCTCAAAGAGCTACTTCTTCAACTCAATCTTGGTTTGGATGTTGCAACCTTGCTCTTTTAGGCGTGTGCATGGTCTGGGCAACAGACCCAAGGTTTGTTGCATCGACACCTTCTCTTTGTCCAAAGCTGTTGATTTTCCTTCTTAGTGTATAAAATTTACCTTGAGGTTAATAATGAGTGAGGAATGCTTTCACCAATTCTGGACAGTTCCTCAAGATGTTCACTGGCTCGCGTTCTAACCAATCGTGAGCTCCCCCATCTAATTAATAAGGAATTTTTTTCCTTATTTCTTCATTAGTCAAATCTTGCAACTGAAAAGTTCCACACATGAAAGCACAAGTGCTCCCTGGGTGATTTTGGTAATTAATGTCAACATATCTCTTGTTGGACTAATACTTTTATCTAGTATATTTCAGATAAGTTCAACAGTGGAGTGGCGTGGACAAGAGGATGTGGAACCCCTTCAAAATGCTAGGGACAGAAGTTGGCAAAAGCTCAAAAGCTCAAGACTCTTCATTTTCATTTTAGTGATCCAAGATCACATTGAGTCCATAGGAAAAGCCAATACTATTAAAAGGGGATGAGGTGTTGCTTAATGGCTTGCTTACTCAAAGTGCTTAGTGATATGCTCCAAATCCCTCAACCACTTTCTCATATCCACATATGTCCCAAACCAAAAGTCAAACTTGGCCCTACCAAAATTATCTATCCAGCGCCACCGAGTTCATTTGACATAGCCACTGCCAGAAACCCTAATCAATTCGGTCTCACCGATGGGATCTCGGTCTCACCGAGATGGGATTTCAAACTATCTGTTACGGGTTGTAATTATTTCGGTCCCACTGAGATAAGCAATCAGTCACACCGAGTTTGCCTGACCAACTCTCTATTTTACTCATTACCAAAATCAGTCCCACTGAGTTTGTGTAATCGGTCAAACCGAGATGAGGTTTTACCCTAACCCTAGCACATCGGTCTCACCAAGTTGATCATATCGGTCCCACCAAAAATCCTAACGTTCACATTTTGAACTAAATCGGTCTGACAAAGTTTTTTGATTCGGTCCCATCGAGTTTGGGGAATTGTGTGTAACGGTTAGATTTTGTGTGGAGGCTATATATACCCCTCCACCCACTCTTCATTAGTGGAGAGAGCCATCAGAACGTGCCTACACTTCCAGCATACATTTTCTGAGAGAGAACCACCTACTCATGTGTTGAGACCACTATATTCCATTCCAACCACAAGAATCTTGATCTCTAGCCTTCCCCAAGTTGCTTTCCACTCAAATCTTCTTTCCACCAAATCCAAATCCATGAGAGAGAGTTGAGTGTTGGGGAGACTATCATTTGAAGCACAAGAGCAAGGAGTTCATCATCAACACACCATCTATTACCTTTTGGAGAGTGGTGTCTCCTAGATTGGTTAGGTGTCACTTGGGAGCCTCCGACAAGATTGTGGAGTTGAACCAAGGAGTTTGTACGGCAAGGAGATCGCCTACTTTGTGAAGATCTACCCTAGTGAGGCAAGTCCTTCGTGGGCGATGGCCATGGTGGGTGTCGGCATTCTGGGAATGGGGGTCCCCAGACTTGCCTGCCTGCGGCCCATGGCGTGGCTGTGCTGGAAGGTCTGTACGACCCATCTTCATCGACAAGGAACCAAGACCCTCGCGAGGGGACAATCCTCGCGAGGCAGATGACGCAAGACCTCCTCAGGAGTGACCTCGTCAGACAGGCTCACGAGGGGCAGAGAGATCAAGGCAAGGCAAACCTCATGAGGTCCTCGTGACGTGAGCCATGACGATCGAGACCAGGCGGGCACCAGCATGCGCAGTGTCCTTTCTTCCTCTTTTGTGCTAAGGGGGCAGGCGCAGGCGCGGAGTGCCGAGGCATCAAGCAAAGGTTTCCATATCAGTGCAACGAGACCAAGACCCACAGGACTGCAATATGAAGGTCACCATGGAGCCCAGGACGGCATCACCACCAGAGTCTTTTGCAGGCGAAGACTACTTTTGTTAGGATAGCTTGTACTAGTTGTCCCCTTTCGAATTGGCTATTGTTGGCTCCCTTCCCGCTCGATATTTGGGGAGAGGACCAGGGCCTCTATAAATAGAGCTAGCCACCACCGTAGCTAGAGGGCCGGATCTAAGAGCCACACAAGTTCACCAAGCACAAGAACACCTCAACCTTAGGAGGTTGTTCTTCCCCTTGTAGTATTCATCATCAGCCCAAGAGACAATCCACCACCACCACACTGGAGTAGGGTATTACACCACAACAGTGACCCGAACCAGTATAAATCTTGTGTCTTTGTGTTGCTAGTTCGTCGAGTTCGTCCGCAAGATCTTAGAGAGCTAGGGCGTGGATCGGTAGGGGGAAAACCTTCACGCGCACCCCAGTGTTCGAACCTCAAGGGTTTGCCGGAACCCGAAATCCGACATTTGGCGCACCAGGTAGGGGTGCGCCGGAGTCTCTTCCTCGCTGATCAACCCGCCGATGCTCCGCGGCCCCGATGTCCAGCGACCCAAGGGCTGACTCCGGCCGCTGGGCAGCTTGGCCAGCCCGGGCGGCGACACCAGACCACGAAGACCTCAACCCCACGCCCCTAACACTGCGGGGCGCGGGCAGCGCGGCCAGGCATCATCCACCCTCACTCCACGGCAAACGCGAGCCGCTGCAAGGGCCACAAGCCACGCCGCAGCAATGGCACCACACACCCGGCGGGAGCAGGCGAACATGCGGGCCGCGCTCACGGTGGCGCGGGAGTTGCTGCGGTGCTGGCTGATGGAGAGCGGACACGACGCACTGCTGGAACGTGTCGCTGAGCTGCTGGATGCGACGGCGTCAGGAGCGCCGCCTTTCTGCTATCTGCTTCCTTCCTGAGCCGCCACTAGACCTCATGACGGGCCACGCTACAACCGCGTGCCCTCAGGTGCGCCTGGGGGCGTCATCGGCCCCAGGACGGCCGGCGGTGCCAGGGGCCCCGTTGCCCCCACGCCGCCTCTGATGAGCATGGGCACGAGCGTTGCCCCCCATGGCCCCAGCGAGGCGCCGCGTTATCATCCTCAGGACGCTGCGCTGGGTCGGGCGATGTGGAGTGTGGGGCACTACGGCGAGGTGTTTGGGGTAACAGCCCCAGAAGCCTATGTACCCCGCATGATGGATCAGGAGTACACACCGGAGGACGACCCTGGCTCGTTTCTCGGGCCAGGTTGGGAGGAGGCATTAGGAGCTGAAGCCTTCCAGGAGCCGCCGGAGAGCCTCGCCAACTGCACCGTCGACAACAGATATATGGTACCACTAATCCCTCAGGAGCAAGCTTACGCTAACCATGAGTCACAGATGAACCAGGCCACGGCGCCGAACGGTGGTTCCGGCACGATAGGAGAGACCTGCTGGGGGGCTGCGTGGAAGGGGCCAGGAGCAAGACCCCTCCCCGAGTCGCGCAGAGCAAGGCAACGCCCCGAGGTAGGCCCTTTGCCGGGGTGGCGACCGTGACCCTTCCCCCGATAGAGGACCCATGGTCTCCGAGGGCGCCCCTGGCGTCCCCTCTGCCCTTGTTGGGCCGTCCCGGTTTTCGGTCATCCCAGCGGTGGCAGGGGGTGGCGCAAGGCGGGGCCCTCGCCTAGCGATATGAAGCAAGGTCGGTACCTGTGAAGAAGGCCCAATGCCTATGAAGATCGCCGCCCGTGACACTCTCATGTAATAATGAGTGGGGCTGTACACGCCTCGGAGTCTCCGGAGAGCCGCCCTCGGGCCTCGAGGGCTCCCACCCACGCCTAGTGGCAGCACTTAGCTCCGCGCTGGTGAGAAGACGTCGAAGACTAAACTAGGCGCCAGACGCGGCCATTTGCTTTGGATCTCTTTTCTGTAACCCTGCCTTCTGGATTTGGATTTAAGTTGAAGTTGAATTTTGTTTGATGCGCGCGGGGGGTGCCTTTTCTCGTTCGAACTATTTCTTGCAATCTTGTTCTTGCCTTGCTTCGGAGTTCGCACTAGCCGCTCCCCCCTCGTGGGTCCCTCGCGAGCCGGGCTGAGCATGAAGCGCACGAGCCGCGTGCGTGCCGGGCCGCAGTAGCCGCTCGCCTATCACACGGCCCTCCCAGGCATGCCGACAAATTCATTGGGAGCTCCTCAAGAACCTGCAATCTCTCGGGCCGGTTCCGGCTCGCCCAAGCTAAGGTAAGCCGCAACAACGACCTTGCCCCGGTGTGCGTAAGCTCGTGAAGACGCGCACTCAATTCAACATGGAAGGATAAAAGCTGCGATTGTTTACATTAGGGGCTCCCCCTCTCAAAATGCTCTTACAGTCTTCCAGGGCCACGTCCAAGTTTTTATAGGGTAAATAGCAGGGAAACAAGGAATCAACCGGATAGGTCACTCGCCATGTCCCCCATGTCATCTTCAGACGCGCCGCTGGCATCCCTGTCACCGTTGTTTGCGTTGCCTCCACCTTCGCCGGCGACGCCGTCGCCGGCGTCAACCACGTCGCCTTCATCCGCCGCAACCACAACCCCGTCATCATCAGAAGCGAAGGCCCTGACCAGCGCATCCACGTGGTCTTCAACCCATCACGCTAAGTCGCCCCGGATGGCTTCCGGCACGGGAACAATAGCAGCGTCGAAATCAAAGTGGAGATCAATGTTCCGGAGGTGGCTGAAGACGCGGGAGAACGCGCGCCCAAGCAGACTGTGACTTCTCTCTTCCACAAGCTGGCGAGCCCTGTTAGACCGGGCTTCCAGGCGCGTCACCACGTTGGTGAAGAAGGTCAAGTGACTGGCGTAGTCATTCGAGTGGGGGCGGTGCATTCTCGTCGCGGATGAAGCCTAGGGTGGTATTAGACCTATTCCGAAGGCCCTGAAGCATGGGGGCGTGCTCGCGCTCCAACGTCCGCTGTTGAAGCACTTCCTCCCTGTTTTGCCGCGCGACGGCCTCGGCGTCATCAACCTGTCTCTGAAGGGAAAGCAGCTCGGCGCGGGCGGAGGCCAAGTCCGCCTGCGCCGTGATCAGGGCGGCGGCCTTGGCCTCCTCACGCCTCTCCGCCTCGTCTAACCTGGGTCTGAGAGCAGCGGTCCTGCCCGCTGCCTCAGTTCCCGCAAGCCTCAGCTTCAGGGCGTGTCGACCTTCAAGATCCGCGCGAACCTCAGCCACCCGGCGGTCGACTTCCTCCTGGACCTTGGCCTCGCGAGCCTCGGCGGCATCTTCTGCTTGGGCAACCTGACATTCCCTCGTCTCCGGTTGCTCAAGCTCGAGGCTACGCTCCACGGCTTCCAAAGCCAATGCCTCCTCGCGCTTCCGGACCTCATCTTTCTCGACAGGCATCCCCCTCAGCGACGCGAGGGCAGCTTTGCGCGCCTCCACTTGCTGCTCGAGGGACGCGCCCCAAGCGTGGAGCTCCCACGCGTGCTTCTCCGCAGCCTCATGATGGCGGTCAGCTTCACGAGCCTCCTCCAGAGCTCGGGAGCAGGCCTCACAGGAGGCCGCAAGAGAGGCCTCAGCCTTCATGTTTTCTAGCTCACGCTGGTGGCGCCAAGGTTGATGGCCACTTTCAGCTTGTGCCACTCCTCCGCTAGTCGCAGACCCTCGGCCTCGAGACGCGCGTCGACACCCGCAAGCTCTTCACCAAGTCGACTCATCGCGCCCATCGCCTCCTGGAAGAGCTCGCGACGAATGACGCTCCGCCCGTGCTCGAACTCCAACGCGTGGCCCACCTTGTCCTCCGCCACGGGGGTTGCAGGCGGAATGCGAAGCGTCGTGCCCCCTCTTGATAGGGGGTTGCGGGCTGGTGCCGCTCCAGGTGCCAAGCCTACCTCACGAGGGACCCCGACCAGGCGGGGCCCGCTACTTGAGGAGGAGCTGAAGATCGAAGCCAACCAGCTATTGTCCATGACCAGAGGAGGAGCTCGTGGCACGCCCGCTGCGCTCCGAGCAAGGCCATGAGGGAAGGATGACGAAGGCGCAAGCTCGGGGCGCCCTGGTGACGGACCAACTCCCGCGGCTGACCCCACGCCGTAGGCAACACCCAAGCCTGCGGCGCTGGAGCTTGGCGGGTGCAACGGGGCGAGAGGGAGCTGCTTCTCAGGAGATTTCACGGCTTTGGCAGAAGGGGTCCTGAGGGGATAATCGTCAGGAAAGGAAGGCGACACACGAACGATCACCAAGATAAGGTACTTACTCGTCGACGACGATATACTTTCGTTGCTTCAACGGCCCGAAGATGCCGCTGTCGCTCGGAGATCCTTTCCTCTTGTAGAGCTCCTCAAAGTCCATGCAGAACCGACCAAAGCGCTGAACGTGGCGGCCAGTCCGGGGTGAAGCCGTAGAAGTGCTCAAGGGAACAACTTCGGGGATGCCTGGCTGCAGAGGACAGTCGGGCGCTGTCTCACCGCGACTTCCCAAGGCCTCCGGAGTTTTGGCCTCGGGAGCTACGTGCTGCATCACCTCAGCAACCGGCGTCCCGAAATCACGGGATCCTGAGGACGACGCCCCAGGAGCCCCAAGCGACGTCCGCACATCAGCACTCGTGCCGCCGGCCTCTGACGGCGCTCGTCCCCCTGTACTCATGTTCGAGACGAGCTCGGCGCCAGCAACAAAGAGGGGAACCACGCTGATAGGGTTCTCGCGGGACCCCACCAGGCCGTCCGGACGCAGCCCCCACTCGTCAAAGGAAGGCATGCCCCCTGTGAATTCAGCCTTGTTCTTGCAGCGGTACAACAGACAGTTCTTCCCAGGCAAGTCGTCCGGTGAAGGGACACCAATTAGGACCTTGAGCACCGTTTGCCGCGTCCCAAGGGGGGAGCCCGGACTCCTGAAACCTCATGTGGTCCTGGATGCTGAGCAAGGACCACATCGGGCGAGAGTGGCGCTGAAGCGGAGCAAACCGGCGTTTGATGAACTCCTTCACCACCATCGGCGCGGTCATGCCACGGTTCTTCAGCATCCTTAACCTGAGCCAGACAGGGACAAGATGGGGGCTCACGAGCCTCTCGTGGCCCCAGCCGGAGTGGGAAACAGCAGGCGCTGACAGAGCGTGGAGCAGAGGGCTGAGCACACCGGCATCAACAAATACCCACTGTGTCCGGAAATCGCTCATGGAGGAAGGAAGCTCGAAGTCAATCCCCTCGCCCGCCATCGCGGCCACGGCCTGGAAGCTCACGCACCCCGAGCTTTGGGGGGGGGTCAGTCAGATGCAATGAGAAGAAGTGGCGGAGGAGGGCCACTGAAGGAGCGATGCCCACCATGGCTTCACACACAAAGGCGAAGACGGCAAGGAGGGTCACGGATTGGGGGTCGAGATGCAGCATATGGATCTGGTAATGTTCGAGCACTGCGTTGAGGAAGGCGGAGAAGGGGGGAATCAGGCCTGCCCAAAGAGCGTCGATGAAGATTGGGACCTCGGTGGCCGGCCGAGCAATGCGAGCACGAGACGAGGCCATGCCACCGTCTCCCCCCACTCGTTGAAACTGGTGGCGAGCATGGAACGCACCTTGTCCATGGCCTCGTCATTGAGCACCAAGGATCGGCCGACCGAAGGCTCGGCGGCTCGAGGCGCACTCGGCGAAGACAGAGGCTTCTTCCCCTTGTCTGATTCTTTCGGTGCCATGGTGATGAAGCAGGCGGAGTGCGGGATAGATTGGAGAGGAGGAGCGGAGTCTCGAGGAAGCAGAAGGACTGGGGAGGCAAGGCGTGGGCAATGGGAGAATAACTGTGTAGGTTGCGGGGGCCACATAGCCAGGCGGATTCAAAGGCAGCGTGAGGAAGCGGAGACGCACACGTCCAATCAACCGCCACGCGTCAACCGAGGTCGCAGGCTTTTGGGGCCCGCGGCGCTCCGCGCTTGACCTTTGGCTTCGCCTCGAAGCCAAGCCCGAGCGCGCCTTGGGCCCGGGGGCTACTGTCGGCGTTCTGGGAACGGGGGTCCCCAGACTTGACTGCCTGCGGCCCATGGCGTGGTTGTGTTGGCAGGTCTGTACGGCCCATCTTCATCGACAAGGAACCAAGACCCTCGCGAGGGGCCAAGCCTCGCGAGGTGGATGACGCAAGACCTCCTCAGGAGCGGCCTCGCCAGGAAGGCTCACGAGGGGCGGAGAGATCAAGGCAAGGCAAACCTCGCGAGGTCCTCGTGATGTGAGCCATGATGATCGAGACCAGGCGGGCGCCCGCGTGCGTAGTGTCCTTGCTTCCTCTTTTGTGCTAAGGGGGCAGGCGCAGGCGCGGAGTACCGAGGCATCAAGCAAAGGTTTCCATATCGGTGCAACGAGACCAAGACCCGCGGGACTGCAAGACGGAGGTCACCATGGAGCCCAGGATGGCGTCACCACCAGAGTCTTTTGCAGGCGAAGACTACTTTTGTCAGGATAGCTTGTACTAGTTGTCCCCTTTCGAATTGGCCGTTGTTGGCTCCCTTCCCGCTTGATATTTGGGGAGAGGACCAGGGCCTCTATAAATAGAGCTAGCCACCACCGTAGCTAGAAGGCCAGATCCAAGAGCCACACAAGTTCACAAAGCACAAGAACACCTCAACCTCAGGAGGTTGTTCTTCCCCTTGTACTCTTCATCATCAGCCCAAGAGGCAATCCACCACCACCACACTAGAGTAGGATATTACACCACAACAGTGGCCCGAACCAGTATAAATCTTGTGTCTTTGCGTTGCTAGTTCTTCGAGTTCGTCCGCAAGATCTTAGAGAGCTAGGGCGTGGATCGGTAGGGGGAAAACCTTCGCGTGCACCCCAGTGTTCGAACCTCAAGGGTTTGACGGAACCCGAAATCGGACAGTGGGATAGACAAGGTTTCTTCTTCATGGACCCTTCGTGGGTTGAGCCCTCCATGGACTCGCGCAATTGTTAACCTCCGTGGGTTGAAGTCTCCATCAACGTGGATGTACGATAGCACCACCTATCGGAACCATGCCAAAAATCTCCATGTCTCCAATTGCGTTTGCACACTCCAATCCCATCCCTTTACACTCTTGCAACTTGCATGCTTTACTTTCCGCTGCTCATATACTCTTGCCATGCTTGCTTGAAATGTATTTTGAATGCTTAAACTTGTTTTAAAACTCCACATTAACTTGAAGAAATTAAAAACTGCTACTTTTCTTTGTTAAGAGTCTATTCACCCCCCTCTAGACACCTCTTCTCGATCCTTTCAATTGGTATCAGAGCATTGGTCTCCATTGCTTTGGTTTAATCACCATTGGAGGAAGATGGATGAGTCTATGTTGGGGAGTCTTAGACGTAGAGTGCTTATACTTGATGGAGAGTTCTTTCATGAATGGAAAATTGAGATGCTTGAGACTTTCAATGAATATCATTTGAACAAGTACATTACTTGCCCTTGTGCACCTCATGTTGATCCTTTGCATCCTACCCTTAATGAGTCTACGACATGATCCGCAACCTTAGAACTGTTAATCTTATCACTAGAGGTTTGCCTAGAAACTTGCTTGGTTGCTTGCCTACTCTTGATTGTGCCTCCACTATATGGATATTTCTTGAGGAATGATTTCCAAACTATTCCTTACAAAACTTGGATGAAATTCTTCATAAGTCTATTGCCTTGAGTAAGATGAATTCCAATGATCCTAAGTTTGGTGATTGTCTATTTGAGCTTACTAACCTCATGTGTGCTAAAGGAGATGTTGGAATCATTAGCAACATCATCTCCGAAGCTATTAAAATTCATAAAGATGAGTATTGTGATGATCATTTATCTAATGAATCAGTCTCTCTAGGAATTGATCTATCACAAGACGATGTTGAACATGGATACTATGATGAGGATGAGGATAGTGACTTTGATCTCGATGAGTCTATGAGACACTTTGGTCTTATGGCAAATCTTCGCGGCTACATGGCTGGAGGAAAGGAATGGGTCCTTGATAGTGGATGTACTGATCACATGACCAGAGACAAGGACATGTTTCGTGAGCTTGCTAAAAACGATGGCCCTCGAAAGTATGTCACTTTTGGTGACAACTCAAAGGGTAAGGTGGTTTGCCTTGGTAAGGTGGCCATCTCACATGATAGCTCCATACAAAATGTTATGCTCACTGAATCACTTGGCTATAATTTACTTTCTGTATCTAGACTTGCTGACTTTGGCTTCAATGTCCTATTTACTGAAGTAGATTGCCAAGTGTTTCGTAGAGATAACCACAATATGGTCTTTATCGGTATACGTAGAGGTGATCTTTACATTGTTGATTTCACTAGAAAGGCTCAACCTAGAACTTGATTAATTGCAAAATCTTCTAAAGGTTGGTTGTGGCATAGATGGTTAGGTCATGTGGGCATGTGAAATCTTGATAAGCTTATTAAAGGTGATCATATCCTTGAAGTGAAAGGTGTTATTTTTGACAAGGATAGGTTGTGCAGTGCTTGTCAAGCAAGAAAACATGTTGGAGGAAGCCACCCCATGAAGAAGATCATGACCACGAGAAGACCACTCGAGCTACTTCATATGGATCTCTTTGGTCCCAATGCCTACAAAAGCCTCGGTGGAAACTCATTTGGTTTAGTCATAGTTGATGATTTTTTAAGATTTACGTGGGTGTTCTTTCTTGATGATAAATCGCAGGTCCAAAAGATCTTCAAGAACTTCGCTAGGAAGGCCCAAAATCAATTTGGAGTGAAGATCAAGAAAGTTCGCAGCGACAACAGAACAGAGTTCAAGAACGCAAATGTGGATACCTTTCTTGACGAAGAAGGGATTTCACATGAGTTCTCGGCCACGTACACACCTCAACAAAATGGAGTTGTTGAGAGGAAGAACCAGACTCTTATTGATATGGTGAGAACAATGCTTGATGAGTACAAGATGCCAAAACACTTTTGGGCGGAAGCGGTTGAGACAGCTTGTCATGCAACAAATCGCTTGTATCTTCACAAGCTACTCGGCAAGACGTCATACGAGCTTCTCACCGGTAACAAACCCCAAGTTGGATACTTTCGAGTATTCGGCTCAAAGTGCTATATTCTTGATAAGCATCATCGTTCTAAATTTGCTCCTAAATCTCATGAGGGTTTCCTACTTGGTTATGGCTCAAACTCTCACACTTACCGTGTCTACAACAATTTCACCCGAAAGGTTGAATAGACGGTAGATGTGAAGTTTGATGAATCTAACGGCTCGCAAGTAGAGCAATTTCCAATTGATGTAGAGATAAAGACCCTTCGGAAGCAATCCAAGACTTGTCTATTGGCAAGATCCGTCCAACGGAGGTGAAGGAGAGTAGCTCGTCCGTCCAAGTGGAAGCTTCTACCTCACGACAAGGTGAACCAAGAGTTGACATGGAAGCATCCACAAGTGGGACAAATCAAGATGAAGAAAACGAGGAAGTACACCAAGATGAACCTCATCAACCTCCTTCTCCACCACGACAAGAGAACGACAATGTTAACAATGAAGAAGGCCAAGAAGAAGAACAAGATGATGAAGAAGATGTTCCACCCCGACCCAAGCAAAAGCTCTCATGATTTTGAGCAAGAGTCTCAAGAGACCATTCCGTCGAACAAATCTTCAATGATATCCAAACCGGGAGAATCACTCGCTCTAAAACTCGTTTGGCTAATTTTTTTGAACATTATTCATTCATCTCTAGCATTGAACCTATGAAGGTTGAAGAAGCATTGGAAGATCCGGATTGGATAAATGCCATGCATGAAGAGCTACACAACTTTGAGAGAAACCAAGTGTGTACATTGGTCAAGAAGCCCGATAACAACCACAACATCATCGGTACCAAATGGATGTTTCGCAACAAGCAAGATGAAGATGGACAAGTTGTTTGAAACAAAGCACATCTCGTCGCCCAAGGCTACACTCAAGTCGAAGGTGTGGACTATGGTGAGACATATGCCCCCGTTGCTAGACTTGAGTCCATCCGCATCTTACTTGCCTATGCTAATCACCATGATATTACTTCGTACCAAATTGACATTAAAAGTGCTTTTCTAAATGGTGAAATTGAGGAGGAAGTTTATGTTAAGCAACCTCCCAGATTTATTAATCCTAAGAAACCCGACCATGTTTACAAACTTCACAAAGCTCTTTATGGTCTTAAACAAGCTCCTAGAGCGTGGTATAAATGCTTGACCAAGTTCCTTATTGAAAAAGGATTTGAGATTGGAAAGATAGATTCTACTCTTTTTACTAAAAGGGTTCATGGTGAATTATTTGTGTGCCAAATTTACGTTGATGATATCATATTTGGTTCGACTAACCCTCATTTTAGTGAAAAGTTTGGAAAGCTAATGTCGAAGAAGTTTGAGATGTCTATGATGAGTGAACTCAAGTTCTTTCTTGGGTTGCAAATGAAGCAAACTAAGGAAGGCACCTTTGTTTCTCAAACAAAGTACACCAAGGACTTATTCAAGAAGTTCAACATGCAAGAAAGCAAAGGTATGAAAACTCCCATGCCTAGTAGTGGACATCTTGACTTGACCAAGGATGGCAAATCGGTTGACCAAAAGGTTTAGCCTTCTATGATTGGTTCATTGTTATATCTATGTGCCTCCCGTCCCGATATTATGCTAAGTGTGTGCATGTGTGCACGATATCAAGTGGCCCCCAAAGAATGTCATCTTAAGGTTGTGAAAAGGATAGTGAGATACTTAATCCATACACCAAATTTTGGCATTTGGTATCCTAAGAGGTCTTCTTTTGATCTTGTTGGTTATTCCGACTCGGACTATGCCGGTGACAAGGTTGCTAGAAAGTCCACTTCGGGTACTTGTCAATTTCTTGGTAGATCTCTTGTGTCTTGGTCTTCCAAGAAACAAAACTGGTATCCTTATCCACTGCCAAAGCGGAATACATTGTCGCCGGTTCATGTTGTGCTCATTTACTTTGGACGACCCAAACTCTTAAGGATTATGGGATCAATGTGAAACATGTTCCATTGCTTTGTGACAATGAAAGTGCTATTAAGATTGCTCACAATCCCGTGCAACATTCTTGAACCAAGCATATTGAAGTCCGTCATCATTTCATTCGAGATCATGTTGCTAAAGGAGACATTGACCTTAAGCATGTTCGTACCGATAAGCAATTGGCAGACATATTCACCAAACTGCTTGATGAGAAAGTATTTTTCCGTTTGAGAGGTGAATTGAACATCCTTGATGCTTCAAACTTGGAGTAGAAACTCCATTTGGATACATGCAAGGCATGAGCCTTTGACTAATCCTTGATATTTCTATTATGATGATAATCATATGTCTTGGATATATTTGCACCCTTGCATGCTATCTAACCCTTGTAGTTACTTGGATGAATCGAAATCCATGAGATTGCAACTCACTCACATCTTGAGCAATCTCTACATCACCAAGTCTCTACAATATGGTGGTTGAAGACAAGGAAGCATGAAACCTTTCAACATATCCTTTGACAAATTCTATATATCAAATTTTATTTGGTATCAATTTCATGATTGTCAATTTGGATACACAGGTGCTCTTCCTTGCAAAACTAACCCATGTAGGTGGATGAACCCAAACTACAAGTGGTGCTCCCAACCATTGATGAGCTGCATCAACCTTGATCATTCCACACAAGTTCAACTACATGATCAAGTTCAACACCACCACCCAAGGTATGTTATTCCATCTTAGAGAAGCTTTACCCCAAGTCATGGGTCAAAGCAGCTCAACAAGATGTGAATACATCAAAATGCTTAAACGAAAAATGGTAACCCCATTTTGAGCTTAAACGATAAATATGACCTATGACCGAGTGTTCTCACTTGACTCCTCAGTCAATATACTCTAACATAGGTGACTTTGTTGCTGACCAATTCTAGATGAAGTTCTCTAGTGTTTCTCTGAGTTCTTGCATTTGTCTCTTGCATATTTGTTCCCCTTCTTTATTCAAAAAGAAAAAAGAAAAAAACTTCATCTAGATCTCTGCATTTTCTCTGTTTTGTTCTGCATCCAATTCATTGCAAATCCTTCAGTTAATTCCCTGCAAATCTTTGTGAGATCTTATTTGCCTAGAAGAGCTGAGATGACAATTGTTCTCTCTCTGTGTTGAACTCGAACACACCGGTTTGTATCTTTTGGTCAAACCGAACCACTTCGGTGTCACTGATGAAAACAACTCGGTGTTACCGATTTCAATGCTGAGAAGACAATTTTCCATTTGATCCTGCATATTTGCTCCAGCTCCACTCAATGATTCTTGTCCTCTACCTGCATCACATTGTACATGCTGCTTTGCTTTGCGACTCAAGGACCAAACCTACTTGACTCACACTCTAGAAGGTCCCTTATTGAAAATTGATGTCAAAGGGGCAGAGAGAGCTCACGTCAAAGCTTAATCACATCCAAAGGGGGAGAGATATAATCATATCAAAGGGATAAAGCGACCCCAGATGCTTGGTATTCAAGAGTAGAGAAGTCAAATGTCTTTAAGAGGGGAAAGACATGTTTGTTTATGTTATGTTCTCTATGCTCTGACTTGTTCTGCTTTTGCTCTAACTTTCCTTCCCCTCTATTCTCCCATTATCCGACATAAGATTCAGGGGGAGAAAGACACCCAAGGGAAGAAAATCTTTGAATTCATTGCATATCTTTACCTTTGGGGACATGTATATATCAAGTAGAGTACCTAGTACTCATTCTCTACATGTCCTCCCAATCTTGGTACTCTTGTGGTTTACTATTCTTGCTCTGTTCAGTAGATGTTTCTGTGTTATCTAACCTTGTTTACTTAGGTTCATCTTTCTCAAAGCCAGCTCAAGACCACAAGGTAAGTATATGCATCACACTCATGTGCATGATGATCTCTTGCTAATGTACATATTGTTTGCAAGAAGGACTCATGAACATGAAGGTATACTTCCAGTATCTACACCATTTGCTCTGATGCATATAGCCAAGATACATGTAACTCATTGCTTGCTCTATCATGATTATGCATTCACACGCTCTTATATTCCATATTCACATGATTGCATACATGTAGGGGGAGCATATGCATGTTACATGTCCTTCCAAAGCTTTACTTGCTATTCTTTATATCCTTATTTAAAGCTTTGATGTATTGATAACCCACAAGTATAGGGGATCGCAACAATTTTTTAGGGTAGAGTATTCAACCCAAATTTATTGATTCGACACAAGGGGAGACAAAGAATATTCTCAAGTATTAGCAGTTGAGTTGTCAATTCAACCACACCTGAAAGACTTAATATCTGCAGCAAAGTATTTAGTAGCAATGTAGTATAGAAGTAACGGTAACGGTGGCAAAAGTAGCAGTAGTAGTTTTTGTAGCAATCGTAACAGTGGCAACGGAAAAGTAACTAAGCAAAGATCAATATGTGATAAGCTCATAGGCAATGGATCAATGATGGATAATTATGTCGGATGTGATTCCTCATGCAATAGTTATAACATAGGGTGACACAGAACTAGCTCCAATTCATCAATGTAATGTAGGCATGTATTCCGAATATAGTCATACGTGCTTATGGACAAGAACTTGCATGACATCTTTTGTCCTACCCTCCCGTGGCAGGGGGTCCTATTGGAAACTAAGGGATATTAAGGCCTCCTTTTAATAGAGTACTGGACCAAAGCATTAACACTTAGTGAATACATGAACTCCTCAAACTACGGTCATCACCGGGAGTGGTCCCGATTATTGTCACTTCGGGGTTGCCGGATCATAACATATAGTAGGTGACTATTGACTTGCAAGATAGGATCAAGAACTCACATATATTCATGAAAACATAATAGGTTCAGATCTGAAATCATGGCACTCGGGCCCTAGTGACAAGCATTAAGCATAGCAAAGTCATAGCAACATCAATCTTAGAACATAATGGATACTAGGGATCAAACCCTAACAAAACTAACTCGATTACATGGTAAATCTCATCCAACCCATCACCGTCTAGAAGGCCTACAATGAGATTACTGACGCACGGCGGTGAGCATCATGAAATTGGTGATGGAGGATGGTTGATGATGACGATGGTGATGGATTCCCCTCCCCGGAGCCCCGAACGGACTCCAGATCAGCCCTCCCGAGGAAGATTAGGACTTGGCGGCAGCTCCGTATCATAAAACGCGATGAATCCTTCTCTTTGATTTTTTTTTCTCCCCGAATGTGAATATATGGAGTTGGAGTTGAGGTCGGTGGAGTCCCAGGGGGGCCCATGAGGCAGGGGGCGCCCTGCACCCTCGTGGATAGGGTGTGGGGCCCCTGATGCTGTTTCTTTCGCCAGTATTTTTTATTAATTCCAAAATGTGTCTCCGTGGATTTTCAGGTCATTCCGAGAACTTTTATTTCTGCACAAAAATAACACCATGGCAATTCTACTGAAAACAGCGTCAGTCCGGGTTAGTTCCATTCAAATCATGCAAGTTAGAGTCCAAAATAAGGGAAAAAGTGTTTGGAAAAGTAGATATGTTGGAGATGTATCAACTCCCCCAAGCTTAAATCTTTGCTTGTCCTTAAGCAATTCAGTTGACAAACTGAAAGTGATAAAGAAAAACTTTTACAAACTCTGTTAGATCTTGTTGTTGCAAATATGTAAAGCCAGCATTCAAATTTTTAGCAAAGATTATGAACTAACCATATTCGCAATAACATTTAGGTCTCATGTTTACTCATATCAATGGCATAATCAACTAGCGAGCAATAATAATAAATCTCGGATGTCAACACTTTCTCAAAACAATCATAACATGATATAACAAGATGGTATCTCGCTAGCCCTTTTTGAGACCGCAAAACATAAATGCAGAGCACCCCTGAAGATCAAGGATTGACTAGATATTGTAATTCATGGTAAAAGAGATCTAATCACAGTCATACTCAATGTAAATTAATAGCAATGCATGCGAATGACAACGGTGCTCTCCAACTGGTGCTTTTTAATAAGAGGATGATGACTCAACATAAAAGTAAATAGATAGGCCCTTCGCAGAGGGAAGCAGGGATTTGCAAAGGTGCTAGAGCTCGAGTTTTGACACAGAGATAAATAATATTTTGAGTGACATACTTTCATTGTCAACATAACAACCAAGAGATCTCGATATCTTCCATGCTACACACATTATAGGTGGTTCCCAAACAGAATGGTAAAGTTTATACTCCCCAACCACCAACAAACATCATCCATGGCTTGTCCGAAACAACGGGTGCCTCCAACTAACAACAATCCTGGAGAGTTTTGTTTGCAATTATTTTGATTTGAGCATGGGACTGGGCATCTCGGTTACCGGCCATTTTCTCGTGAATGATGAGCGGAGTCCACTCATCGTGAGAATAACCCACTTAGCATGGAAGATATAGACAACCCTAGTTGATACATGAGCTATTCGAGCATACAAAACAGAATTTCATTTGAAGGTTTAGAGTTTGGCACATACAAATTTACTTGGAACGGTAGGTAAATACCGCATATAGGAAGGTATGGTGGACTCATATGGAATAACTTTGGGGTTTATGGAAGTGGATGCACAAGCAGTATTCCCGCTTAGTACAAGTGAAGGCTAGAAAGAGACTGGGAAGCGACCAACTAGAGAGCGACAACAGTCATGAACATGCATTAAGATTAATCAACAATGAGTGCAATCATGAGTAGGATATAGATCACCATGAACATAAATATCGTGGAGGCTATGTTGATTTTGTTTCAACTACATGCGTGAACATGTGCCAAGTCAAGCCACTCAAATCGTTCAAAGGATGATACCACCCTATCATACCACATCACAACCATTTTAATAGCATGTTGGCATGCAGGGTAAACTATTATAAATTCCTATCAAATTAAGCATGGCATGGGCAACTATACTCTCAAGAAACTGATGGAGAACCATAGCACTATAATCTAGATAAGCAGGAGGCAAATCCATATCATTTCCATGTATGGGTACACCAAGATAATCAGCTACACGAGTTGCATAAATTCCACCAAACAAATCTCCACTTTTACCGTTAAGATGCAACCTTCGTGCAACAATGGCCCTCAAGTTATATTGTTTATCACCTAATACCGCACTCTTAAGGACACTAAGATCTGGAACGCACATGTGACAAGCCTCATCTTTACCGTTAATGCATCTACCTATAAAGAGAGCAAAATAATGTATGGAAGGGAAATGAATGCTCCCTATGGTAGTTTGTGTGATTTCCCTAGATTCCCCCACAGTGATACTAGCAAGAAAGTCTTTATATTTAGATTTGCGAGGTTCACTAACATTGCCCCACTGCGGGAGTTTACAAGCAGTATTAAAATTTTCTAGGTCCATGGTATATGATTTATCATAAAGATCAAATAAAATAGTGTGATAATTGTGCGAGGATGTAAATTTAAACCTCCTCACAAAGGAATCAGTTAGGTAGTGGTACTGTAGGCACTTATCTAACACGAAATCCTCAAGATCAGCATTAAGCACATACGCGTCAAATTCATCCTTGATGCCTGCCTAGACCATAAACTCCTTTGACGTCCATTCACAAGGCCGCACTTGAGCTTCCCTCGGTGGTTCATCGTCCGGCTCACGTATCGCGAACCTTGGTCCTTGCTTCCTTGAGGAACCACCTTGGTACATTTTCCTATGCATTTTTCTTTCTCTGAAAAATTTCTGAAATTTTTAGTGACTCAAAATAAAAGTGAACTAAACACAACAAGATTGATAGCAACTACTCCCCCACAAGTTCCTAGAGGCTATATCATGCATTAAAACTACTTTTGACCATATAAATTTGACATGTAAGCTCAAGAAGAGGGTCACCTAGGCAGCAAAAATTTGCAATAAATAAAGCACTAGAACAAAAACTAATTGGACCATTGGAGGAGTCACATACCGAAGAACAATCCCCCAAAGCAGTTTTGTGAATGGAGCTTTGAGCAAAGAGATCGAAAATGGTAACAAGATGAGCTAGAACACGGGTTTGAGCTACGGGATGATTTTTTTTGGAGGAAGACAAAGTGAGTGGGTGCTGGAATAAGTGGAGCGGGTCCACATGGGTCCCACGAGGTAGGGGGTGCGCCCCAGGGGGTGGGCGCGCCTTGTACCCTCGTGGCCAAATGGTGGGTCCCCCGGTGTGTTCTCAGTGCCAGAAATTCTTAAATATTCTACAAAAAATCATATTTCATTTTTAGGACATTTGGAGAACTTTTATCTTTGGGGTATTTTTATTGTAAGGATAATTCAGAAAACACACAGAAAATACTATTTTTTCTTTATTTAATCTAAATATCAGAAAGTAAAAGGAGGGTACAGAGAGTTGTGCTTTCTAACTTCATCAATCTCATGCTCATCAAAAGAAATCCACTGACAAGGTTGATCAAGTCTTGTTAACAAACTCCTCCCGAATAATATGAAACCGGAGAATTTTTGAATAACACTAGTGAAAGATCGTGGATGTCGCCTAGAGGGGGGTGAATAGGCATTTTAAAATAATTACGATTTAGGCTTGAACAAATGCGGAATAAACCTAGCGGTTAATTTGTCAAGCACAAAACCTAAAACAACTAGGCTCACCTATGTGCACCAACAACTTATGCTAAGCAAGATAAGCAACTATGTGATAGCAAGATATATGACAAGAAACAATATGGCTATCACAAAGTAAAGTGCATAAGTAAAGAGCTCGGGTAAGAGATAACCGAGGCACGCGGAGACGACGATGTATCCCGAAGTTCACACCCTTGCGGATGCTAATCTCCGTTTGGAGCGGCATGGAGGCACAATGCTCCCCAAGAAGCCACTAGGGCCACCGTAATCTCCTCACGCCCTCGAACAATGCAGGATGTCGTGATTCCACTAAGGGGCCCTTGAGGGCGGTCACCGAACCCGTACAAATGGCAACCCTTGGGGGCGGTCACCGAACCCGTACACTTTGGCAACCCTTGGGGGCGGTCACCGGTACCCGTCAAATTGCTCGGGGCGATCTCCACAACCTAATTGGAGACCCTGACGCTTGCCCGGAGCTTTACACCACAATGATTGAGCTTCGAACAACACCAACCATCTAGGGCGCCAAGGCACCCAAGAGGAACAAGCTCTAGGGTGCCCAAACACCCAAGAGTAATAAGCTTCTCAAACTTCATTTCCACGTATCACCGTGGAGAACTCAAACCGATGCACCAAATGCAATGGCAAGGGCACACGGAGTGCCCAAGTCCTTCTCTCTCAAATCCCACCAAAGCAACTAATGCTAGGGAGGAAAATGAGAGGAAGAACAAGAAGGAGAACACCAAGAACTCCAAGATCTAGATCCAAGGGGTTCCCCTCACATAGAGGAGAAAGTGATTGGTGGAAATGTGGATCTAGATCTCCTCTCTCTTTTCCCTCAAAAACTAGCAAGAATCCGAGGGAGTGAGAGTTAGCAAGCTCAAAGAAGGTCAACAATGGGGGCAAAAACAAGCTCAAGAGATGGGGAACCATTAGGGAAGAAGACCCCCTTAAATAGGTCCCCACGAATCTGCCCGTTATGTACAGAATAACATAGGAGCGGTACAACCTCTATGAGCACCGGTACAACCGGTAACAGGCAATAAGCGGTACAACCGGCCCACAACCGCCCAACAACCGCACCACAACACAGACCAGTCTGGTGGTAGAGCGGTACATGACCGGTACAACCTGCGGACCAATTCTGGAGCGGTACAACCGCTCCAACACTGGTTGTACCGGTCAAGCGGTACAACCTCTCCATGGGGCGGTACAACCTCTCTGTGTAAAACAGGCAATATCAAAACAGCCACAACTTTCGCATACGAGCTCCGAATTCAACGAAACCAAGTTTGTTGGAAAGCTAATGACAAGGGCTAACACAATCTTGAGAGAAATATCAATAAGAAGCAAATGAGAAAAGGACCATAATAAAATGGTGAGAACCCTTCCTCGGATAAGACCGGGTAAAACCTCCAACACCGAAAACATCATAGAAGATGCATGCGAACTCCGTTTTCGATGAACTCAAGCTTGTCATCAAGATGACCAAAAGCTCTAAGACTCACAAATGGAACCAAACAAGAACCAAGAAAGATGATGTAAGGATGCAATGGTTTGAGCTCTCGACTAATGATACGATCAAGCTACTCCCTAGAGAGCCCCCCTTGATAGTACGGCAATCGATCCTACAACCCGGTCTCCCAACTACCACTATGAGACCGGTAATATAGAAAACCTATCAAGGGCAAACCTTTGCCTTGCACATAGTCCACTTGAGCTAGATGATGACGATCTTGACTTCCTCAAGTTGGACCACCTTTCTTGATTGTGTTGGCTCGATGAAGACTAGTTGATTGCTCCCCCATACTCCACTATGGGTGAGCCACTCTTTGGCACATCTTCATAATTCCATTGACACCACAATGGACGGCAAGCTTCAAGCTTGATTGCTCCCCCATACTCCATTATGGGTGAGCCACTCTTCGAGTTGCTCCACTTGAACTTGCACACTGCAAACTTGATGACGATCACCACTTGATGTCATCCTCCATGGGTTGTATGAGATCTTCCTCTTGACGCAAGACCATGGAAACATACCTAACCCCACAAATAACTCTCACGTAGACCATGGGTTAGTACACAAAGCGTAATGGACAATGCTTACCATACCATGGGATCACTTGATCCCTCTCGGTACTTCTTCTACGCTTTGTGAGTTGATCAACTTGATTCACTCTTGACTTAGTCTTGATCAACATTGACTCTTTCCAACTCTCATCATTTGGATGATGTCTTGAAGGTAAACATGAATGATCACACAATCTTCTTCTTCAAGACATGCTTGCAATAAGCTCAACTCACACATGACCAATATTTGGATAATTCCTTGAAAAGCACTTTGGCCATCTCAACTCACACATGACCAATCTTTGGATAATTCCTTGAAAAGCACTTTGGCCATCTCATAAACTCCTTGAAACCAACACATGGACTTCAAGACAATCCTATGGACAAAACCTTCAAATATAACTCAAGGCAACCATTAGTCCATAGAGATTGTCATCAATTACCAAAACCAAACATGGGGGCACCGCATGTTCTTTCAATCTCCCCCATTTTGGTAATTGATGACAATCACTTTCAAGAGAGTTTATACAAGGAATTATGCATCAACATGCAATGCAACAACCAATAATGCATGCGTAGGAGATGCGTATGCTTAGGAACAACCAAAGCGAGAAGAGACAACTCTCTAAACTTCTCCACAAAACTCTCTAAAACTTCTCCCCCATTGGCATCGATTGCCAAAATGGGCTAAAAGCTTAGACGGCCAATATAAAATGTGTTCCTCCATAAATTGTGTATTTCTCAACAAGAGAGTGGAATGCAATACACACATCCAACGGTAAATACTTGGAGGAAGACAAACTATATTGAGGCCCAAAGATTGCAAAAAGAAGATATGCCACAAAGACATAACAAAGAGAGAAACAAGCAATCAAAAGATACCAATTGAAGCAAGCTATCAAAAGATATCAATTGAACCAACTAGGCCAATGATCCTACGAGCCACATGAATAAAGGATATTATGATAAGAGCGGAGCAGTGTTCTAAAGAAACTAGAGAAGCTCCCCATGATTTGTGCACATCAACAATTTTTGTATTTGGATACAAAGTGCACAAAATAGGATCATAGCTCCCCCAAAATCAATAGGAACTTACAACAAGTGCAAGAGAGCATATAGGAAACTAAGCCTAGTACTTGCAACAAACACATGGTTGAGCAACAAGTAAGAGAGGCAACTTAAGAGTGGGCTCAACCAAGAGGATGTGTGTGAGTCAAGGCAATGCACTTGAGAAGACTAATGTATAGAAGAGCATTAAGCATCAATAAAGTCTTCAAAGAATGAGGCACACGGTGCAAGGCCTATCATTCCCACACACAACTAGCAAATGGGTTCACAAGCTTACTAATAAGCATATAGAGAACCTATGCTTGTGACAACCCGCGGTGAAGATAGAAGATGAAAGGTGCATCAAGACGAGGGATGCCAATTAAGATGGAAAAAAACCTCGTAAAGATAAGCATGAGGAAAATAATCTTCACCACACAAGAGCGCATCAAGATGCAACGATAGAAGACACGCACTCAAGGAAAAGGCTTTCACGGAGCCACCAAAGAAATAACATAAGAAAGATAAGGTGGACGTGAAAGAAAGGATATCAACTAGATATGCAACTTCTCTCAAGTGTATAAGATTCTAGGTAGACGAAATCATGATGATATATCTACAAAGAAGGATGTACACCCGAAATAGTTGCAAC
The DNA here is from genome assembly GCF_003073215.2 of Triticum urartu. NCBI lineage: Eukaryota > Viridiplantae > Streptophyta > Magnoliopsida > Poales > Poaceae > Triticum > Triticum urartu. The sequence continues at coordinate 382,179,955 of NC_053022.1, read as the reverse complement.
AAGAGGAACAAGATATCCACAAGGAAATCATAAATATACCAATAAGATATTTGCTTGAAAGCATAGCACGTGGCTAGATATGGTCTTATTGTATATAAATGAATTCCTACTACACAACTATCAAAGACATCACAACTAGCAACATGAGATCATCGTTGAGATGCTTTGAGAAAGGAAACAAGTATCACAAGATGGAATAAATATCATGCTAATATGCAACCTACACAAGGTTGAAAGCAAGGAAGAATGCATGAAGAGATACTTGTTACCGAGATATCATTGGAAGGATGTAGTAGATACCAATTAAAGGTAGATAGTAGTTCATTGATCATCCTAGCTTGACTCCAATAAGTACATGGTGACCCCACCTTCCTTGTGAGTGAGCCGAGCATCCAATGCATCTCCAATTGTTCCTAGAACAACAACACAAACAAAATGGTACCCAAACTCATTGGGACCAAAGAGTTAGAAACACCAACAATATATAGGACAAACTCCACATAAATATGTGCATATAGAAAACGAAATGAAATTCATGCACATCTCATCCAATTTGAGACTTGGTGGAGTTTCCCCTATATATTGGATCGAAGAAAGAAAGCATGCCAAAGATACTACATGAAGTTAATATGCACGCTCAAGACTTTCAAGAACCGATACCAAATGACAAAGAAAAACCAAGTGAAGAAAAGATACCAAATGAATAAAACATCACTTGGAGGATATCCATAAAAGATACATCAAGGAATGAGATATCCATTGATACACTCAAAAAAAGGTATCAAACTCCCAAAAGAGAGGATGGTTCCAAACAAACCAAGCTCTCTACAAAGTTTCATGATGGCACAAAGTACCAAAATGAAAACGGCTTGCCTTCCACCAACACACACTTGATAAGGATCGCAAGACTAGTGTTTTATAGAAAATAGGATAGCTCCCCCAAGACTAGTGCATTGAGAGAATTTGCATTTGAATAGAAAATGCACAAGGTGGGATCACCACTTTCACTATATCTAGAAAACACTAAACAAGATCCACAAGTGGTATGGAAGACAAAGGGAGATGATACAATCCTTGGCAAGAGAAATGGCAAATAAAAAACAAAAGCCAATGTAAAGATGATCAATAAATTCTACCACAAAAGTGAGTACCAATTGTCAAAAGACAAGAAGTAAATGGAAATAATTCCCGGTGGTAGATAGCAAGGATATCCGACATCATCTTCACACCATACAAAAAGCAAATTGCAACTTGTAGAGCTAACATGCCACCTAGGAACAAGATAATTTACAATATCAACTCTAGATGACAATATCTCAAATGTACACATTTTCTAGGCTAGTAATATACACATAGCATATTACTCCCCCATAATGTGATACCAATTAAAGATAGACAAGAGGCAATTAAAGAATCCAACAAGAGATAATTAATGGACTATTTAGAATTTGAATTTCTCATGAGAAGACATACCACATAGTGACTAGATAAGCTTGCAATATCAATACTAAGTGGTATTCCCCATGTACCCACCTTTATAGGATTGTGAAGTGCACAAAGCACATCACTCCCCCATAATGGGATATTCCATTAATCTCTCACAAGAGCCAACTAAGAAATAAACAAGATGCAAAAGGCTCAACGCATGACACACACGTACATGATGTGCAAACCAACACACACATACTTGATTGCTCAAGATAATCAAGTTGGAAGCACACCATATACAAACACATGCAAGGAACAAAACCAAAACATGCAAGGGGGCAAGTAACGTTCAATGTAAGCAATTTAAGTACAAGTTACCGCAAGGAGGCACATTGGATATAAGATAGAAACTTGATAATCCGAATGACTTGGCTTGAGACAATGAGAATGATGAAGTCCCCTTAATTCTTCATAATGTAGCCAAGTCTCCAATGACCTCCAATATCACCTATTGATCAAGTTTGAGCTTGTTGGTCCCCAACCAAGTTGGGTCCTAAGAGGTTAGTCACAATAGGCTTGGCTACCCAAATGGTTATTTTCTTGACACCACTTTGAGCACCAACAAATTTGGCAAACACATTGCCAACATTATCCTTCCCAAGAGAATAGATATCATCAATAATAGTTGGGTTGGATAAGTTACCACTAGTGCATGAAGAGGCGAGGTGACCTTTCTTGCGACATAGGTAGCAACGTCTACTCTTCACTTTCTTCTCACTTGATTTCTCAACTTGAGAAGCATAAGCTTGAGTCTTCTTGGGAAGAGGCTTTTCTTCAACTTGAGGTTGAGCATGAGAATGTACTTGTGGCCGCTTCCCTTGTTGCTTGTCACTAATGGGTTTCTTCTTCATGGGGCAAGATCTAACATGATGCCCTTCAATTTTGCACTTGAAGCAAATAATCTTGGTCGAATTCTTGACTTGTTCTTGGCCCTTCTTCTTGATCATATTGGACCTCTTCTTCTTATTGGAGTTGAATCCAAGTCCACCTTTGTCATTGGGGGATTTTTGCACACTCAAGATATTGTTGAGTGTGGATTTCCCTTCATGACTCTTTTCCAAGTCTTTCTTCAAGGAAGTGACTTGGGCCTTGAGCTCTTTGATTTCCTCTACATGGTTAGTCTCAACACAAGTACTAGAGGAAGTATAAGCTTCATCGTTAGAGCAACAAGGCAAGGAAAGCAATTCATCACAAGATGTACCAACATTGTGAGTAGATGAATTACAAGGACTAGCACATGGCAATATAACATTTTGACTAGAATTAGTGCTAGTATCCACATGAGGCTCACTACATGTTACCTTAGAAATCATGGCCTCATGAGATATCTTTAGCTCATTATGGGATACTAGAAGATCATTATGAGAGCTTGTGAGCTTTACATGATCTTCTTCCAACATCCCATAATTTCTAGATAGCAACTCAAGTTGAGACCTTAGATCAACATTCTCCTTCAATATGGATGCTTCACAAGAGATAGAGTTAGTAGCACAAGCATCATCATTAGCAACAAGAGAAGCAGACAACTTGGCAAGCTCTTTTAAGTAAGAAGCTTCAAGTTGAGCATGAGACTCGGTGAGTTTGATGAGCTCACCCTTGATGACCCTTGAGCCATTTTCGAGGTGCTCAAAATCCTCAAGGAGTCTAGCATGAGCAACTTCAAGCTTAGCATTTTTAGTTTTGAAATCATTGGCCACCTCGAGTGCTCTATCATGAGATTCCTTTATTATAGATAATTCTATAGCAAAGGTCTCCTCAAGAGATTCGGATGAGGTTTGTTCATGTTCAAGAGCTTGAGATAGCTCCGCGATCTCATTTGCGTAATCACGCTCATGAGCTTCCATTTTCTCAATGGTGACCTCATGCTCCTCTAGATGAGATTCCAACTCCTCAATGTATTTCTTGCCTTCAATGGCAATAGACATGATTTCCATGAAGTTGGAACGAGCAAGTTTATTTTTGTGAAGAGCTTTAAAAATCATTTCCCCCTTAGTTTTTAAGGAGGCAACATTATCATTCTCTTCATCATAATCAACATCATCATCACTCTTGCCATCATCACAAGATATATTGGGATTCAAAGTGGGAGATACCTTTGAAGCCTTGGCCATAAGGCAAAATGTAATAGATGATGATGTAGGATCCGTTGAAGCACCATTCAAGACCACATCTTGTTCCATGGGGTGTTGGGTTTCCTCTACATTGTTAGCACAAAAATTCGAGGACATATGTGCATTTTTATCATGGCAACAAGACATAGTAAACATATCATCATGAGATTTAGTCAAGCAATTTCTACATGATATGCAAGGACTATCAACACAAGCATGTGAAACATTTGGAGTGCTCGAAGTGTTAAAGCCCAAAGAAGGAGCATTGCAATAAGATAGTGATGAAGGATCATCCACAATAAACATACTATCATCATTGCAATGACCAACACTACTCACCATATCATTACCTTGTGGCAAACCACATGTAGGTGAAGTAGAAGAAGTTGAGAAGACTATACGGCCGGATGTGGAGGGAGAACAATCATCCCCACAAAACTTGGACACGCCATATTTATCTTGAAGCTTTGTCCACAACTCATGAGCATCCCGGAACGGCATGAGTTGAAATATAACTACATTGCTCAAAGCATCGAAAAGCACATTAGAAGCTTGAGCATTGAGATAAGAGTTTTTCTCATCCTCTAAAGATAATCTTTGGGGATCCTTTGGAGGAGAAGAACCCATATCTACAATTCGCTCTAAATTTGGGTCCATGACCCTAAAGAGATTAAGCATGTGAATTACCCAAACATCAAAATTTGTGCCATCGAAACTATGAGTGTCAGAGAATCCTAATCCCCTAGTCAACATCTTTACTCTCTAGGCGGTAAAGCCTAATAAAGAGAGACGAGGCTCTGATACCAATTGAAAGATCATGGATGTCGCCTAGAGGGGGGTGAATAGGCGTTTTAAAATAATTACGATTTAGGCTTGAACAAATGCGGAATAAACCTAGCGGTTAATTTGTCAAGCACAAAACCTAAAACAACTAGGCTCACCTATGTGCACCAACAACTTATGCTAAGCAAGATAAGCAACTATGTGATAGCAAGATATATGACAAGAAACAATATGGCTATCACAAAGTAAAGTGCATAAGTAAAGAGCTCGGGTAAGAGATAACCGAGGCACGCGGAGACGACGATGTATCCCGAAGTTCACACCCTTGCGGATGCTAATCTCCGTTTGGAGTGGCGTGGAGGCACAATGCTCCCCAAGAAGCCACTAGGGCCACCGTAATCTCCTCACGCCCTCGCACAATGCAAGATGCCGTGATTCCACTAAGGGACCCTTGAGGGCGGTCACCGAACCCGTACAAATGGCAACCCTTGGGGGCGATCACCGAACCCGTACACTTTGGCAACCCTTGGGGACGGTCACCGGTACCCGTCAAATTGCTCGGGGCGATCTCCACAACCTAATTGGAGACCCCGACGCTTGCCCGGAGCTTTACACCACAATGATTGAGCTCCGAACAACACCAACCGTCTAGGGCGCCAAGGCACCCAAGAGGAACAAGCTCTAGTGTGCCCAAACACCCAAGAGTAATAAGCTTCTCAAACTTCACTTCCACGTATCACCGTGGAGAACTCAAACCGATGCACCAAATGCAATGGCAAGGGCACACGGAGTGCCCAAGTCCTTCTCTCTCAAATCCCACCAGAGCAACTAATGCTAGGGAGGAAAATGAGAGGAAGAACAAGAAGGAGAACACCAAGAACTCCAAGATCTAGATCCAAGGGGTTCCCCTCACATAGAGGAGAAAGTGATTGGTGGAAATGTGGATCTAGATCTCCTCTCTCTTTTCCCTCAAAAACTAGCAAGAATCCGAGGGAGTGAGAGTTAGCAAGCTCAAAGAAGGTCAACAATGGGGGCAAAAACAAGCTCAAGAGATGGGGAACCATTAGGGAAGAAGACCCCCTTAAATAGGTCCCCACGAATCTGCCCGTTATGTACAGAATAACATAGGAGCGGTACAACCTCTATGAACACCGGTACAACCGATAACAGGCAATAAGCGGTACAACCGGCCCACAACCGCCCAACAACCGCACCACAACAGAGACCAGTCCGGTGGTAGAGCGGTACATGACCGGTGCAACCTCCGGACCAATTCTGGAGCGGTACAACCGCTCCAAACACCGGTTGTACCGGTCAAGCGGTACAACCTCTCCATGGGGCGGTACAACCTCTCTGTGTAAAACAGGCAATATCAAAACAGCCACAACTTTCGCATACGAGCTCCGAATTCAACGAAACCAAGTTTGTTGGAAAGCTAATGACAAGGGCTAACACAATCTTGAGAGAAATATCAATAAGAATAAAATGAGAGAAGGACCATAATAAAATGGTGAGAACCCTTCCTCGGATAAGACCGGTAAAACCTCCAACACCGAAAACATCATAGAAGATGCATGCGAACTCCGTTTTCGATGAACTCAAGCTTGTCATCAAGATGACCAAAAGCTCTAAGACTCACAAATGGAACCAAACAAGAACCAAGAAAGATGATGTAAGGATGCAATGGTTTGAGCTCTGGACTAATGATACGATCAAGCTACTCCCTAGAGAGCCCCCCTTGATAGTACGGCAATCGATCCTACAACCCGGTCTCCCAACTACCACTATGAGACCGGTAATATAGAAAACCTATCAAGGGCAAACCTTTGCCTTGCACATAGTCCACTTGATCTAGATGATGACGATCTTGACTTCCTCAAGTTGGACCACCTTTCTTGATTGTGTTGGCTCGATGAAGACTAGTTGATTGCTCCCCCATACTCCACTATGGGTGAGCCACTCTTTGGCACATCTTCACAATTCCATTGACACCACAATGGACGGCAAGCTTCAAGCTTGATTGCTCCCCCATACTCCATTATGGGTGAGCCACTCTTCGAGTTGCTCCACTTGAATTTGCACACTACAAACTTGATGACGATCACCACTTGATGTCATCCTCCATGGGTTGTATGAGATCTTCCTCTTGACGCAAGACCATGGAAACATACCTAACCCCACAAAGAACTCTCACGTAGACCATGGGTTAGTACACAAAGCGTAATGGACAATGCTTACCATACCATGGGATCACTTGATCCCTCTCGGTACTTCTTCTACGCTTTGTGAGTTGATCAACTTGATTCACTCTTGACTTAGTCTTGATCAACATTGACTCTTTCCAACTCTCATCATTTGGATGATGTCTTGAAGGTAAACATGAATGATCACACAATCTTCTTCTTCAAGACATGCTTGCAATAAGCTCAACTCACACATGACCAATATTTGGATAATTCCTTGAAAAGCACTTTGGCCATCTCAACTCACACATGACCAATCTTTGGATAATTCCTTGAAAAGCACTTTGGCCATCTCATAAACTCCTTGAAACCAACACATGGACTTCAAGACAATCCTATGGACAAAACCTTCAAATATAACTGAAGGCAACCATTAGTCCATAGAGATTGTCATCAATTACCAAAACCAAACATGGGGGCACCGCATGTTCTTTCAACTAGGTTACCTCAACGGGGATATGCATGTCCCCAACAATAAGAATATCATATTTGTTCTTAACAGTAGGAAGAGGGAATTCAAAACCTCCAATAGTAATCGTTGAAATTTTTCCAATAGAATTGATATTGTGGACTTGAGGTTGTTTCCTCAGAAAATGTACCGTATGCTCATTACCATTAACATGAAAAGTGACATTGCCTTTGTTGCAATCAATAACAGCCCCTGCAGTATTCAAAAAGGGTCTACCAAGGATAATCAACATACTATCCTCCTCGGGAATATCAAGGATAACAAAGTCCGTTAAAATAGTAACGTTTGCAGCCACAACAGGCACATCCTCACAGATACCGACAGGTATAGCAGTTGATTTATCAGTCATTTGTAAAGATATTTCAGTAGGTGTCAACTTATTCAAATCAAGTCTACGATATAAAGAGAGAGGCATAACACTAACACCGGCTCCAAGATCACATAAAGCAGTTTTAACATAGTTTCTTTTAATGGAGCATGGTATAGTTGGTACTCCGGGAACTCCTAGTTTCTTTGGTATTCCACCTTTAAAAGTATAATTGGCAAGCATGGTGGAAATTTTAGCTTTTTGTATCTTTATTTTATTTGTAACAATATCTTTCATATACTTAGCATAAGGATTCATTTTAAGCATATCAGTCAAACGCATACGCAAAAAGATAGGTCTAATCATTTCAGCAAAGCGCTCAAAATCCTCATCATCCTTTTTCTTGGATGGTTTAGGAGGAAAAGGCATGGGTTTCTGAACCCATGATTCTCTTTCTTTACTGTGCTTCCTAGCAACGAAGTCTCTCTTATCATAACGTTGATTCTTTGATTGTGGGTTATCAAGATCAACAGCAGGTTCAATCTCTACATCATTGTTATTGCTAGGTTGAGCATCAACATGAACATCATCATTATTACTAGGTTCATGTTCATTACCAGATTATGTTCAGCATCAGAAATAGAAATATCATTCGGATTCTCAGGTGTGTCAACAACAGGTTCGCTAGAAGCATGCAAAGTACTATATTTTTCTTTTTCTTCTTCTTAGAAGGACTAGGTGCATCAACATTAGTTCTCTAAGGATCTTGCTCAATTCTCTTAGGGTGGCCCTCAGGATACAAAGCTTCCTGAGTCATTTTACCTCCTCTAGTCATAACTCTAACAGCATTATCATTTTTCTTATTATTTAATTCATTAAGAAAATCATCTTGTGCTTTAAGCACTTGTTCTACTTGAGTGGTAACCATAGAAGCATGTTTACTAATAAGTTTAAGGTCACCTTTAACTCTAGACATATAATCACTCAAGTGTTCAACCATATAAGCATTACGTTTCAATTGTCTACCAACATAAGCATTCAAGTTTTCTTGTTTAACAATGAAATTATCAAACTCATCCAAGCATTGGCTAGCAGACTTATTACGAGGAATATCACCTTCATCAAATCTATAGAGAGAATTTACCTTTACTACCCGTGTCGGGTTATTAAGACCATGTATTTCTTCAATAGGTGGTAAATTCTTAACATCTTCGGCTTTAATACCCTTTTCTTTCATAGATTTCTTTGCCTCTTGCATATCTTCAGGACTGAGAAATAGAATACCCCTTTTCTTCAGAGTTGGCTTAGGAGTTGGTTCAGGAAGTGTCCAATCATTATCATTACTTAATATATTATTCAATAGCAATTCAGCTTGCTCAACAGTTCTTTCCCTGAAAACACAACCATCACAACTATCCGGGTGGTCTTTGGAAGCATCGGTTAGTCCATTATAAAAGATATCAAGTATTTCATTTTTCTTGAGAGGATGAACAGGCAAAACATTAAGTAATCGGAGAAGCCTCCCCCAAGCTTGTGGCAGACTCTCTTCTTCAATTTGCACAAAATTATATATTTCCCTTAAGGCAGCTTGTTTCTTATGAGCGGGGAAATATTTAGCAGAGAAGTAATAAATCATATCCTGGGGACTACGCACACAACCAGGAGTAAGAGAATTAAACCATGTTTTAGCATCACCCTTTAATGAGAACGGAAATAACTTAAGTATATAGTAGTAACGAATTTTTTCCTCATGAGTGAATAGGGTGGCTATATCATTCAATTTAGTAAGATGTGCCACAATAGTTTCAGATTCATAGCCATAAAAAGGATAAGATTCAACCAAAGTAATTAACTCAGGATCGACAGAGAAATCATAATCCTTATCAGAAATACAGATAGGTGAAGTAGCAAAAGCAGGGTCATATTTCATTATAGCATTCAAAGACTTTTCTTTCAGCTTAGCTAACAGTTTATGTAAGATCATATCTATATTTGGAAGCAAAATGGTCTCTAGCAGTTTCTTCATCCATAACATAACCCTCAGGCACATCAGGCAATTCATATCTAGGGGGTGAATCTTCATCATCACTTTCATCAATATTATCTGTTTCAATAATTTCATTTTCTCTAACCCTGGCAAGTTGTTCATCAAGAAATTCGCCTAATGGCACGGTATTATCAAGCATAGAAGTAGTTTCATCGCTCTGGCACCACTCCAACAGAGACTAGCTCTCCCCCCAAGGAAGAGTGAACTTCAGGATAAAATCATGTCCCCGACTCACTTGTATGATTGTGGGCTTGCTAATTAGATTGTTTCCTAGCATATTTGGCTTTAAGCTTGCTTGTCATGTAGGTTGTGTTCACTTAGTTGCATGTCTAGTGAACTCTATTTATTCGCTTATCCCTAAAATTGGCATTAAAATTTGTAGTCTCCTATTCACCCCTCCTCTAGTCAACCGTATTAACCATTTCACCTGGGGTCTCGCGTGAACTTTTGTACGACCAAGGTGCCTAGGGTCCTGGACCTCCAAGTGCCCGGGGAATTTGTCCCTTGGGTGCCCGGGATGGGGCATCTTTTCTTTGTATGGTCCGAGTATACTGACCCCTTTAGTTTGGGTACCCGGACTTGCGACTGTGCAAAGGCTATTTCTCCCATGGAGGGTATAACCCTCCCCCCTTCCACCTTTCAACCCTAATATTCTTTAAGCTTTTCCCCTCCATTGCTAAGACAGGAAAGGCTCATGATCTCCTTCCCCATCCATCCAAACTCTCTCATACTTTGTGCATAGGAGGAGAAACAATTGATCAACATTCCTACCAAATTGTATTGCGTTCCTCGGGCTCTTTCATCTTCATCAACTTGTTACTCTTGGGTGTTTGGGCTCCCTAGACGGAAAAGGTCAACACGGAGCCACATTCCATCATGGTGAAGCTTTGTGGTGGTGTTCGTATCCTCCAATTAAGTTGTGGAGATTGTCGTAATCTTGTTTGTAAAGGTCTAGGTTGCCACTTTCAAGGGCACCGTCAGTCAATTCACGACATCTTACATTGTGAAAGGGCGTGAGGAGAATAGAGTTGGTCCTTGGGATCCTTGGGGAGCATTCTGCCCTCATAACCCCTCCAACTGAGACGTACCTCCCCAAAGGAGGGAACTTCATAAACACACCCTTGTCTCCACTTATGGTAAAACTTCTTATCTTCACTTTTGTGCAAGTCTATATCTTGTTGTTGTGCTTTTCATAGAGGTTGTTCACCTAGTTCCATATATAGACAACATGTTTTATTGTCGAGCCTAAAATTTGGGAACATTTCTTTGATCGCCTATTCAACCCACCCTCCCTTCTAGTCGACCATAGCGATCCTTTCACCCCCTCCCCCTTGTCCAGGCCTACCAGAGACTTCGCAAAAGCCTTGGGGCCCTCCAGGACTCTCTCCCCTCCCTTGCCTCCTCCCACGTCGCGCCATTGCCCTCGCCGTCATAGGACTGTGCCCCCACTGCACCCTAAGGCCAGTCCCTCCTCCGAGCCCCTCTAGCGTGCGAGTGAGCTTCCTCGGTCCCTTGATCCTCTGTAAAAACCAGTGGATGCCGAGTCCCCCTATCTCCTTGCTCGGACCATAGCTAGAGCATGGACACAACCATCCTCATCTAATCACATCACCCAACTATTTAAGCCTCTCCTCGGAGCCCCAGGCCACTCACACCTCTCCCTCCCAATTGGACCCTAGGGACTCAAGCCCTCAAGCTCTTTTGCCTCCTCTCTGGCGACATTGCCGCCACCACAGATTCAGACGATTCCGAGCACCTAGGCCTCCTCCTCTCCATTTAGCCACGCTAGAAGACCTCCAGCACCTCCTATAATAGATCCCGAGTTCCATCCTTACCTTTCCTATCCACGGCCATGGCTTCCGCTCCAACTTCACTGTCATCGTCGTTTGCCTTGCCTGGCGTCGTCTTTGCTCCCATCACTCCAGCGTTCCTGCACTACATCGACCGACGTGGCATGGTCCCACGATCACGACCTGGTCATCGGCAGGTGCTCTCATGTCATGAGTCATCGGCAATGGCCGGAGCCCTGAGCTCCTCTCCTCGGTGCACTGTGCATCGAGAGGAAGAATTAGACAGTGGCGAATCAGTACAGCAGACCCCACCTGTAAGCGACTCAGTGGAGGGGTATGCCTCTCTTACGGTTGGGGCCCATCCTTTTTAAGTGGAGGTCTATTTTGGTTGAATGTGCTTTCCCCTCTAGAAAGCATATTTCATTAGAAGGCGCTATAGATTGTCAAGGACCCAAGCGTAATTATTTAATTATAGAAAGGTCCTTCACAATAATTCATTCATATCTTTCATCCACATTCCAAAGCACATGTTCTGCACTCACCAAGCCTGTTCTGATGGAGCCACTTTCATTGAATGACCATTTTGCCCCTATCGTCGATTAGCCCTTTCCGGAGCATCATTATCCCGCCAGAACTTTTCAACCAGGCCATCACACTTCTTCCCGATGACCTCCTCGGTCCGAAGGCAAGCCAATCATTTGATGTATACCCTAAGTGTTCACTATGTGTTATTCTTGCAAGTTGGTAGTTTAAAACTTGTTCTTGTTTATGCTCACATACCTTTGCTCGGATAAACTACTTACGTTGTTTACTTGGTTGCACGTTATGATATTGACATTAGAGCGCCAATGGCTCTTATGTAGAGATAATTTGGATCCAATTTGATATGATTTCATACTGCTGTATATTTCTCTATCAGGTGTATGACTAACATGGGCAGGTGAAATGCACTTGAGGTAACGGTAAAGAATGGGAAACTAATAATAACAACCTCCTCTACGGTCTAGATCGAGTCATGGTTTCACTGAGTTGAACTCCCTCGTGCGACCACATTTGTATTTATAGGAAGTCTCTAGCTCGATTTATGCTTATGAATTTTACGCGTATCACAAAAGAGGGATGGTTGGATAGTTAGTATCTCCTTGATCCCCAAATTGTCGTCCAACTATGAGAGTCGGAGCTGGTATGATTGCGTGTTAGAAAGTATTACATACAGGAGTGGATGAGTTGTGCCACGAGGTGGTAGGGCCCCGGTTTCTCTCTCCCAAGGCTAGCATGTGGGTAGTCCATGGTGCGGTAAGAGTGTCATGCTATAGAAGGGATTTATTGGACTATTGTCCATAGTGTGGGTACAGTGCACATCCTCCGCAGAGCATAAAATCTATCCAGAGTAGCCGCATCCTTGGTATTGGGCATAGTTCGTACTAGGTCACACTGTTTGGGCTCGTCGAATTCGGAGCTATAAATGAAATATGAAACTTCTAAAAACTACCCGTGGAAAGATGTGGTCTGTCAGACTTATAGTGGAATGACCTTGACATCTGTGTATGTCAGGAGATTGAGGATAAGCCACTGGATGGCTATGAGAAAGATGGTCGGAGGACCACAGGGAAGTAAGAGATGGTCGTGCAGCGATCATGGTGATGACTTGGACACCATGTTGATTTGTGCTTTATCTTGATCATACTGTAGTTATTTCAATTATTTATCTTTATAGTTATTCATTGCCTGATAGTTACCATTGTTAAGATAATTGATATATGTTTGTAACAGCCCAAGACTGAAACCTCCATTATTTTTGTGATATGTTCTTACTTGTGATGTTTGTTTGTTTTATGTTTGCGTCATGCATCATGACCATCTTTGCTTCGGTGTTTGTATATTTATTTTTTGTTGTTATGATCTAGTGTGAACCCCATCATCTTATTTCATATTCATTTGCGTCCGGGAGCCAAGTCATATCTAAACCAAAACCATGATCAAGTGCTCAAACCCTTCGTTAGCTTCCTTCCTCTTTCTCTAATTATTGCAAGTGACATTTTCCTTTTCCAAAAAAATGTTCAATATTTCCCTATAAATCCTAGTTCATGCCAAGACCACCTCCTCCTGTTTTAAGATCATTTGGAAGTGCTTTGGTTCAGCTAAGGATTTATTCAATCTTGAATTATTTTCAAACTTGTTTGAATTTGTAGTCTCTAAAAATTACCAGAGCATTTTTATTAAATATTGCGCTTTTCCAGGACTGTGTGGATATTTTTTTATCTCTCAGATCCTTCGCCTAAACCCCCTGTTAGTTTTCTTCTAATTCTGTGTATGTTGAAAACAGAAAAGAAGAAGAAATTAAAACAGGAAGAAAACCTTACCTGAGCCCAGCCCAGCCGGAGCCCAACCCACCTGGACCACTCGCTCTCTCCTCCCTGGTAAATTCCTGTCATGCACTGGACCGGCCCCACTTGTCATGCCCCCACCGTGCAACTTTTCTTCCACCTCCATCACATCTCTCTCTCACAGTAACTCTCGGCGAGGAGCACACATGGCCACCATGGCCACGGCACCGCGCCCGCTCCTCCTATTAAACCCCCACGCTTCGTCCTAGGGTTCGCCCCTCCTCCTCTCTTCCTCCTCGCGCCGCCGCCAGGTAAGCAGCCAGTTCCACCGCGCCTCATCCCCCAAGCCCGACGCCATGGCCGGGAGGAGCCAGGGCTCTCCTCCGGCGTAGCAAGCTCTCCGCCGACTCCTTCTTCCTCCACGCGTATCGCGACGCCGCCGCGACTCCGTTTCGCGTCCTCCCCGAGCCGGATCGCCAAGTTCAGCGCCCTGTCTACCTCCCCTGCTTCGTCTTCTTCACGGAGCCGAGCTTCACCACGATCAGCGCGTCCTCGAGTCCTCTCCGTCGCGTCTCCAGCCGCCTCGTATTTTCCTACGGGACCTAGGTGAGCAGCCGCTCCTCCCAGCCCCTCTCTGATTCAATTCCGTCGCTGTAGCCGCCGATCCCATCGTGCCCGAGGCCAGGGCCGCCCTGGACGACCATGGCAGCGAGCTCAAACTCGTTGCCCTGCCTCATTCGCGCACACGCACACACTCAGCATCCGCGCCTCCTCATGCACACACGCGCTTGCCGCGCCTCGCCGCACACCCACACCATGCGCAGCAGCACGCCCGCCTCGCCCGCGTGCCTTGCACTGCCTCGTCTCGCATGCCCCATCTTCTCTTCCTCGCCCGCTCTTTTTACATGGCCCCGAGCCGAGCAACGCTCGAGCTCGAGTGCCCCGCAGCCCTCTGCTTGCCCGCGCTCACCCACACATGCGTGCGTGCCCGCGCACGTACCGCAGCTCTCCCGCAAGCCGCGCCGTGCCCACACAGCTCCTGTCGCCGCTCCTCGCCATGTTGTGCCGCGCCCGAGTCGAGCACGGGCTCCTGCTCGAGCGTTTGCACGCGCGCGACCGAGACAGGTCGGCTCTTGTGGATGTTTTCATCTTGTGTGGTGATTTCTGGATGATCTCCTTGTTGTTTATCTTAATCTTGTTCATGCCAGGCCACTAACTGCTACTCGTTTCCTCTCGATGATTTTCCTCTTCAGAAACAGTTGTTAGCCAAGATGGGATCTTTCCGGGATCTTCTGATCAAGATACGCGTGTTCAAGATGCTCGGATCTTTTCAAGATCTTCTGGTTAAGATGTTGGCGTTCATCGGCGGCATTACGAGCCTGTTTCTCATTGGCAACAGCGTGTCGGATCCATCATCGGTGATCGAGACACTCCGCAGCCTCAACGCTACATCCGTAATATGCGACGCCAAACAAGTGGCCCATCACTACAAGAATCTGGCTTTTGATGTCACTTTTCTTGCCATCGCAATGGCCCTCGCAGCTTGCATCATTTATCTTGTCAAAATCATCGTTGATGCCCGTGCCCAAGAAGAAGAGCAAGAGCAACGCGAGGCCGATCCCGCCGCTGCCGCGCAGGCTGCCGTTGTTCGCACTCTCGCAGCTAATGCTTCTGCGGTCGCCTCAAATGCCGAAGCAAAGGCTGTCCAGGCCGAAGCGGACGCCAAGCGCGTCGTCGCGGAGATGCGCGCCGCCTAAGACAACGCCCTTGATGCCAAAAAGATCACCAGATCCGAAGCTAATGATGCAATCAGAGTTGCCCAAGCTGCCGATGAGAACTTGGCCCAAGCCAAGGCCAACCCTGCCGGCGACGATGTTGCCTCGCAGAAGAAGATCGAGGACTTGGAGATGGCTGCCGACGAGGCGGCTAAGGCGGCAACTCAGGCCGAGGATACAGCTGCAAAGGCCGACAAGGAGCTCAACCTCATTGACAAGGATCTCAAGGAAGCAAAGGACGAGGTGAAGCGGAAGGCCGATGCGACTCGGGCTGCCAAGAAAGACGCCGAGGCTGCAAAGAAGACCGCCGACGCCGCCAAACCCAAGACCGGTATGGCCCGTTTCCCTTTCTGGAAGAGGTTGACTCTGCGTGTGCTCTTTGTGTTTGCCACCATAGTATGCTTGTACGCTTGCGTTGTCGCAATCTTTTCTTTCACGGAGCTGCTTGACTACAAGACCGATTGTATTCGCTTCGAGGGCGATTCAGGAAGTCGCCGTGTTACCCGTACAGCCTTGTCAATCTGCAAGTACATGTTGTTGGTGGCATTCTGCTGCCTCCATCTCATGATCCTTCTCGGGGGTTGTTACAAGGATTGAGTATGGCAGATAGATGATAATGATGTAGTGTATGGGAGATAGATGATAATGATGTAGTGTGATCAATCCCGTGTTGTGTTGTCCATTAGGCATGTGGTGTTTCTGTCAGCAATTCTATGGACTGGATGGTGAGTGTAAGTTGGAGGTTCTACCGTCTCCCAAGGTTTTTTTTAACTCAGGTTTTATTCATTTGTAATAAGTAGTACTCTTTCCGTTCCAAAATAAATGACCTAATTTATTTTTTTGATAAATAATATCTCTTACTCAATCATCAAAACAGTGGCATCATTTACAAGCAAAGGAATGACCGCATCAGGGACAGTATCCATCCAAAAACCAAGCGTAGAAAATTTAGCTAATCTCGCCATTTCATGAGCTACCTAGTTAGCTTTTCTATTACAATGATCATAAACAACATGATTAAAATCTAATGACATGAAATAACAATCGTCAAAAATAGCGCTAGCAACCAAAGAAGAATTTCCGTCTTTAAGAGCTTCGATGACCTCAATGTTGTCGGAATTGATATCAATTTTACTGCATCCAACTGTACGAGCAAGATTCATGCCAAACCGAACTGCGGTTGCCTCAGCTGTAAATGAATCAAAACATATATCAATTTTTTCGTTTGCAGCACTTTATACTATGTACAAAGTTAGTACAAAGTTGGATCATCTATTTTGAAACAAAGAGAGTAGGATCATTTGTATAGATATTTGTTGGGTATGGGCCTAAATGTATAGACTGTTTGAGAGGTTAGTAAAAATAGATCTCTACTAAATTAACGGCTCGTTTAATTTGCACAAAGCACAGAAACACATATCCACGGGACGTTCATATAACAAAGCAGTATGCATCTACAAAGTTTTACACGTATGCGACAGGTGGAACAGCCTAACAATGTCACCCGCTGCCACTCACCTTGTTAAATTAAATCAACAGATAACAAACACTCTTAACTTTCTATATACCATAAAAGTTCTCTACGTCCTGCCAATGCTAACTCTAACACTTTTAAGTTACTTTTACACATCAGAAAAACAACAGGAAAATTGCACACTCAACAGCTGCTGACCATCGGTTGAACGTTCATACGAAGTACATCTCTTCTGACAGTTCTCCTCAAGGTGGAAGTTCCAAGGTCACAGCTTGCGTGGCAGCTTCAAATGCCAGCGACAACTTAACCGCGAGTTTGCATCCATTCTGGGGCCAAAGGTTAGAAGTTATGCCCTGTTGGAGAATTAGTCGCGCTTGTGCTCGCCATTGCGTTTTCAGGTTGAAGTCCCTGCCTGATGGTGTTCCAGATTCCTAAGGACAATTCTGGCGAACACTTTGGCCTCAATGGAAGCTGATGTTGCTGCCGCCGCTGCACGCAAGACCCGAGCCGCTCCAACATTTTGCAGAAGGTCCGCATGGTGTGTTGCATGTCGACCTCCCGGGATTGAGAACTGCATAGCATTTTGAAGAGTATCTCTCGTCAGATCATAGGAGAAACACTGTTACCAGAAAACTAAGATCGGTTTGCATCAGCCAAAACAGAAACAAAGATGTAGATAACTTTTTTAGACAGATAGAGATTAGGCCTGGTCCCTTTGAACGAACAGGAAACAATTTCAGTTCATCTTCCCTATTTACCAGTGAAAGGAGAAGCAAGTGATCAAGAATATAGACGAAGTAACCGGTTTTAAGCATGATCAAAATGGAAAATAATTCTTGTAACTATGGGAGTAGGAACTAATTGCAAGATGGGACATCGTTAGACGCATGATGTCCAAAGGTAAACAAAAATTGGCCTGGTGCGCTGTCTCGCCCAGGTGTCCAATCATGGCAACTCCAATGGAAAAAATAAGGCAGGGACGACTAGCATTAGATGTTAAGGAAAACAAACCTGAAGAAGGGCAAATGCAGCACACGCACGAAGAACTGGCGTAGGATTCCGAAGCATGGCAATAAATCTACCTATCTCAGCACCACTGGAGGAAGTAAAGGTATTAGAACTATGTTCACCAAATGCATTCAAATTATGATGGAAGATTCAAATAAGATGAACGAAATAAACACGAAATGTAAAGCCAAACCTGCATCTCAGGTGTCCAGCTTCTTGTATGA
Source organism: Triticum urartu (assembly GCF_003073215.2). NCBI lineage: Eukaryota > Viridiplantae > Streptophyta > Magnoliopsida > Poales > Poaceae > Triticum > Triticum urartu. The sequence goes on along the minus strand of NC_053022.1, from coordinate 382,161,909 downwards.
ACACTGCTTCGGCAACCTGAGATAGCGCTGCTGGTGCTGAGGAAGCTGCAGCCATAGAGAACACCTGTGGATCTGAAAACGTCAACACAAAGATCTCTATATGCTTCAAAGCCATTCTTCTAGCTCCCTCGACGTTAACACCTTTGGAACTGCCCTCAGATGATGTCCCAACAATGGCGGCCTCATCCATTCTGTCAGATCACATATTTCAGATTATGACATGAAATTTCCTTGATAAGATAATCTTGTGCATCAGCAATAAATACCAAATTTCTGCCAACCAGCTTACAGTATCCTCTCTCTGTAAAGAAATATAAGATCGTTTAGATCACTACAGAGTGAATCTAAACGATCTTATATTTCTTTAGAGGGAGTAATTACTTAAGGAATACATGCAGCAATTGAACATCCTAAAAGAGACTAGCGAACCATGGCAAACCGTGTCTAAGCTTCTATAGCTAGCTGACCTTCCAAGTAAAAATATATTCAGACCCGTATACAAATACTAACGCACAAAATTCTGAGTCCAAAAAGAAAAATATTTATCTCGTACAGCCTAAGGCAACAGTACTTTATGCCAACAATATGTTGATCTACAATAAACTAATAAACAGAAATGACAATTGTGTTTAATTTCTCATAACTTCATTCTACATCATGGAATACGAAGATGCAGTGCTTCTGTTTCACTTGCACTGTCAAACAATGATGCACATAAGGCTTAATAAGTCACCTAGACTAACTATGACAACGAACAATGCAGTAAGCAACTATGACAACGAACAATGCAGTAAGCCAATAACCTAGGCAGCATGACCCTGGAAACCAAGCGATACTCATGATAACCATAATACAGTACCACACAACTGCACACAATACATAAGATCATTTCTGATTTATTAATCAGAAAACTTAAGAACAATTAACACTGACCCACTGTGCTCTCTAGATGTTAACAATGAAATTATAGAAACTACAAAACTGGCTTATTGATGACAAATATTCCGCTGGCATGGGCAACATAATTGAAATCTCCAACTACTCCCTCTGTTCCTAAATATAAGTCTTTTTAGAGATTTTAATATGGTCTACATACGAATGTATATAGACGTAGTTTAGAGTGTAGATTCACTCATTTTGTTCCGTATGTAGTCCATGTTGGAATCTCTAAAAAGACTTATATTTAGGAACGGAAGGAGTACTTCAAAACCACTTATATACTCTCTCAGTTTCACAATATAAGGCTTACTACGATTCATTAAGACAAGGGTTTGGGACATAAAATGTTGGTCAAACCCTTATCTGAACAAATCATAATACACCTACTAGTATGAAATGGAGGTGGTACAAAATTTGTATGTAACCCAGAAGCTGCTATCAAAGTTATTGGAATAACTGATTTTCATCAAAGCCAGGAAGCATGGTGTCAACTGTTTAGTTCACTCTACGAGAAGTACATCATGATCAATTAGATGAACCGAATTTTGAAGCTAACGCTACATGATAAAATCAATAATATAGCAGGATTGCATATTGTTAACTTGCTTGCAGTCTTTGTGTAACTCTAAACGTAAGGCCAGATATTAATATCGAAAAACAAACAAGAATGGTCAGTTTCACAAAAAGTGTACCTTCCATCAAACATATAGGCAAGGGCTAGCGCAGACATGAACCGAGCCATCTTTGACCCTGATGATGAGCAAAGGTGCACAAGTATAGGCACCCCACCTTCTTCAACTATACGGTGAGCATTGCTGGAATAGAAAGCAAGATTCCACAATGCCCCTGCAGCTGTCTCATGAACATCCTGCAGCAATAGTGAGTCATCAGGTCCGGAGTAAATAACAATATGTAGCAACTGTAGACATGAACTACATAATCACCTAGGCAATAGAGTAGGGGTAAAAGTCAACAGGAAATCAAGGGCCCTCATAAAGAAAATGTCTAATTTATTTGAAACCAAACTGTTAACGAGCAGATAATCTACAGATGTGTTACCTACTGCCAAACAGAAGGGCATAGATCAGGTCATGAGGAAGAAAACAATTGAAGCTCTTTAGTAACTGTACGCATCCAGGCATGAAATCTTAAGTATAAGGGAAACTTACTTCAACCTCTGACTGTGCCATTGTGAGCAATGGTGCAACGCCACCCTCCTGTCCAATTGCGATGCTGACAATCGTAATGCAAAAGTTATGACCAACTATGTCGAATGATGAATGAATAGCTAAAAGCTGATGTAAGAAAAGTCTTATAAAGTTAGAAGTCAAACCCCTCCGTTATGGCACAAAAAACATCAAAGATTAACAGAAGAAAGAGATAAGATGCAGATTCCTGAAAACACTTTTTTTGTTTTATTTATACAAATACTAGAAAATAATTATTTCCTTTTCTTCTTACTGCAACAAGTCTAATATTAGACCGATTAAGAAACAAGACTGGGCCACCGTACAAGGCATGATGATCTGTGAAAAGATTACTTTCGGAACAAATACGAGCGTGCAGAAAGTCCAGTATTGATGGCCATGTATGGCCATGCAGTGTATACAATGGGCCCACGCACAGGGCCCCTGTTTGACATCTGGTGGGTGTACGGTTGGCCCAGGATACATGCTAACGGATGGACCATGGTACTCCCTCCAATCCATATTAACTGACGCACACTTAGTACAACTTTAGTACGAAGTTGTACTAAGTATGCGTCAATTAATATGGATCGGAGGGAGTACATGATATTTATTTCGGCCCATGCTCGAGATTTGTCAGCGCTGCTTCCAGATGGGGCTAGAGGGTGGAATAATAACACTGCAACGGGGCCACCTGATTCATACGGTGGAAGAAGAAGGCCACTCACCGTGCCAGTCGAGCTAAAGACGGTCGTGAGGGTGGGCAAGTAGCCGAGGAAGATGGAGTTCCTGTTGGATCAGATCATCGTCCCCTGCCCTCTCTGCCTTTGATTTGTAGCATTTCCAGAGTGTTCTGTTTGGTACTACTCAAGCTGAAATCTTAGGTGGAGACAAGGTGACGTGGGAGTGTTCTGTTTGATTTGTAGGATTTCCAGAGTATTCTGTTTTGTACTACTCAAGCTGTAATCTTAAGTGGAGACAAGGTGACGTGGGAGCCACACATGGATCTGGTCAATGGAGACGAGGTCAAGCACCGTGCGGTGCTGGCGGACGAGCAGGCCGTTGGCCATGATATGCACAGGTGACAAGATCTGTGAGCAAGGCAGGAGACTGGAGCAGCGGGCCGACAAGAGCGTACTGACTTCTGAGTTCAAGGCTCAGATCTGTGAATACGGAAGATGAACCAAGAAGCCCCAGGAGTGGACCAAAAGGTTAGCATCAAGGCCGTAAATTCCTCGTTTGCATGATTGCCAACCCGGTATTCTAGACAAGGATGGTGTGAACGATAAGTTCAAAGATGTTCAAAATTTTCCCTTTTTTCCCACGGCTGCATCATGATGAGGGTTAATCTTCTGACCGAATGCCATGCAAGCAAGATTTATATGTGTGCAATGTTTTGAGCAGTTTGGTCAAGATCCTTTACCAAGCAGGAGCCTACCATGCGGAAGAGATGGAGAAGAACAGACTGTAAATATCAAAGTACACTCAAGCCGAACAAAGGGAGAGATGGAGCAGGCTAGTTTATGAATTGTTAGGTTCCAAATTTGGCATACAGGTGGCAGGATGTTTTTAAATTTCATGTTAAATACAATACAACATTTGAACTAGAGGGATCACTATGCACTGCATGAAGAGCTGCACAAGACTCTCCCTGCATACAGATGGCTCATGAACATAAAGGTATGAGAAGTTTCTCCAAGTGATAATCAAAAATGTTTTTTTGTATGACATATGGTGTTGATGTTTGTTTGTTTCATCCCGTTCTAAAGAAATGCATTTGTATCCAAATCACCTATTTTTTTCGATCTATCCAAAAAGAAGTCACAGATTCTGAACAGATTCAAATTTAACAATTTAACAGGTACAGGACGGGTCTTCTTTTAGGGTGTGTTTGGTTTCGGTCACCAAGTGGAATGGAATGGGTCCGACCTGTACCTGGGCCTCATTCCTGTGTTTGGTAGACAAATGGAACTGGAAACCACTAGTTCCCACCAAGCGAATATTCGGCCAAGATCCAGAACTCACTCGTACTTCCAAATCAGAGGTATCACGTGGAACAGGACGCATCTCACTTCCTCGCCGATTCACTCACCTCCCTCCCAACTCCAAACCCTATTCCCATCAGCACTGCCACTCCCTCGTCTCTCTTGCCTCTCGATCAATCGGCGCCAGCCTCTCCCTCATGAACGGCACCACCTCTCCCTCGTCTCTTCCTCATGGCGTGGTAGACCAAGAGGAGAAGGGGTGGCGGGCTAGCAGTAGGCGCTTTGGGCAAGCAGCAGTAAGGCAGGCGAGCGGCTACGGCGGCTACTACGGCGGGATACGGCGGCTGCTCCTATCGAAGGACGCCGAGCTGGGCTGAGATGTGCACACAATTAGGTCATAATCGGCAAGGGGATCGAGAAGACCAGCGGCAAGTGGTAGCAACATGGATGGGAGCGGCGAGCTCCTGTTGAAGGAAGCCAAGCTTGGCTGGGACATGCATATGACAGGGTCACGATGGAGCACGGGGAAACCCTCTCGATTTTCTTGATCTTTGTCTATTTTAGTTTGTGTTTCTGAATCCAAATAATAAGGTGTTAAACAGAATTAAGAATGTTGAATGAGCAGTTTTTGAATTCCTTTCAGATTTTGTTTGGATGGTTACTACAACAATTCCTATGGATCAGCTTATAAGATTTGTAGATGCTTGTGTGTTATGATCCTTTTCCCGTCAGTACGCTTACACTGACATAAATGTGTAGTTGTGGAGTTGAGTAGTTGTTACTGAGATGGCCAACCATTCATACTTGGATTTATTTTTCTTGTTTTAGGTGCTCATGACTTGTTCAGCCATGTTTCTTGAGCAACTAATAATCCGAAGGTTATTTGGCAGTTCTAACAGTGTAACAAATGTATCTTAAGAACTTTAAAACCTTCTGGCTGAATCAAATTCATCTCGTTTCATCTCTCTAGCCAAATGCAAGAACGGAACCATTCCATTCCACTTGGTGACTGAAACCAAACACAGGAACGGAACCGATCCATTCTACTGGAATGGAACCATTCCATTCCATTCCATTTGGTTCCTCAAGGGTGTGTTCAGTTGCTGTCACCGGATGGAATGGCATGGATCCGTCCCGTCCCGAGAGCCTATTCCCACGTTTAGTTAGCAGATCGAATCAGAACCCACCGGTCCCAGAAAAGAGCATATTCGCTCTATATGCGGAACCGAGGCATACCTCCGATTCGAGCGGACGACAGGGAACGGGCTTCGTTCGGTCGTTCCCCTCGCACGAACCCAAGCCCTATCCTCTCCCGACTGCCTTCTCAGCGCCGCCACCCTCCCGCATCTCTCCCTCCCTCTCGATCTGCCACCCTCCCGCACCTCTCTCAGCCCCGCCCCTCCCGCACCTCTCCAGCGCCGGCTTCCCTCTCCTCCCCGTCATCTCTCGTCTGCAATGGCGCGCATCAGGGGCTTGGCAGCGACCTAGAAGGCAGTGGCAGCGGCGACCTAGCAGGCGGCGGCGCGGCGGCAACCTAGCAGGCGGCAGTGGCGACCTAGCAGGCAGCGGCGGCGACCTAGCAGGGCGGCTAGCAAGTAGCAGCGAAGGCAAGGTACAGTTCCATTCCCTTCTCTGTATATACATGCTGATGCTCACATTGGATTGATGAACGGATCTATGTTTCTGTGTGTGCAATGTTCTTCCTCAATTTCTTCCATATATTGTTGTCTAGATCCATGGTTAGAAGTAATTGGTAGGCATATTTTTTATAGCATGTATCATTGTAGATGGTCAAGATGAGCAAAAGAAAAAGGATGGCTAGGGGAGCACCTTGTAGATGTATCATTGTAGATGGTCAAGATGAGCAAAAGAAAAAGGATGGCTAGGGGAGCACTTTGCTTTGATTATTTGTATGTGACAGACATGTACTGGCTGATTGCTTTTGGATGTGCCAAATGAACTTGCTACCTTATGATATTGTTGCTGAAAATTGTGTTTTATGTCAATATATATTATTATGTTGTTTTTCTTGAAAATTCAAATGAAATGCTGCCGAATTTTTGAATTTCTGTTATTCCATTTTTCATTCCATTCTTCCGAACCAAACACTGGAATGGAACCAACCCATTCTACTATTTTGCACCTACCAAACACAGGAATGGAACCGACCCGTTCCTCTGGAATGGAACCATTCCATTCCGTGACAGTTGGTTCCTCAACCAAACACACCCCAACCAAACACACCCTAAAGTATTGACTAGACTTCCTTTTCTTGATTGACACTACAGCCATTTATCACTTCCATCAGTACATTGGAATTTCCATTAAGATTTATTTCCGATCAACATGTCCATCTCATATGCAACTATCACAAACGCACTCCTAAAAATAGAGGAAGTTGGTATGTGGTGCAAGTTTAGTGAATAAAGGTAGGCAGACTCTTTGATGGTAAGAAGTTATCTGCAAGGATCATTATGTCTTAAATAGCAGACACCATGGAATAACTGGCAGTAAGTAGTAAGACCTTTCAGTGAACTTCGAAAATTTGCCGAATATATAAACTCGAGCAGAAAAATGCATAAGCAGCAGTGTTGCGAGTACTTCCACAGATCACTAGTGAGAGTATCGTAACAACTAGATACTCCCTCCGTCCGGAAATACTTGTCCTAGAAATGGATAAAATGGATGTATCTATAACTAAAATAAGTCTAGATACAACCATTCCTAAGACAAGTATTTCCGGACGGAGGGAGTAGTATACTAGTATAGTAAGTTACCTGTTCGATTCTGAGACAGATAGTCCCCATAATGCGCCAGCAGCTCTCTCCTGAAGGCCTTCCGAAGCATTCAGACATTGTTGTGCAAGTGAAACCTAAAATACGAATGCCATATACGTGAAAAAGACAGCTCCCCTATTAAGTAGGCTTAAGAAAAGACGGGTGACACAGTAATTCCCAAAGAAACATTTTCGAGTCCTGGCTAGCAGCATAATAAATGATTCCTCAGAGGAAGTTACACGCTTGCTAGTTAAATGTCTGCCCCTAAATACTAAGAGTTCATGACACACAGTTCTAACTAAATTGCTCCACAATAACTTCAGCCTTCTTTGAATGAAAACTATTATACTTGAACTTTTGTATTTCACACTAATCCATTGAGCACAAACCTATTCAGAGAGATCATGTAAATTTAGATGGAGAACCTAACAGGTAATATTGGTCAAAGAATGCAAAGCGTAAGACAGTTTGGTTGATAAGATAAAAGGTATTACCAATGCTTCAACACCCCCCGCAGCAGCAATAGCTTCACGATTCCTGTCATCAAATGATAGGTTCCACAAAGCACCAGCAGCCTCTTGCCTGATTGAATTTTAAATAAAAAGCACAATATTACCTCAGATCTATGTGGTATACATTAAGGAAAGCTAATATTACAACTTTAAACCATAAAAGTGAAAGCATGTCAATTAGAACTATACCTTACACCCTCGTTTTGAGAACATGTTAGTTGCACTAATGCCTCAAGAGCCCCTGCTTCCTGACCTACAGCTGCATTATTGTTGTTGTTATCTCCATGTGCAGCTAAGTTGGCTAGAGCCCTTGCCGCCTATGCATAACAAACATAGCATTAGCAAATAACAAAACAGGGGTGAACATAAAGAGGACAAAATATGTATACAAGGCATTTACTTCTAGAGCTTAAGATGAAGCGGAGAACTGCTACTATTTTATAAACAGATATTTTGAGTAGCTCTAAAGCAAAATGCCTTAGCAAAATGTAGGTGAAGAGGGGAGCCTTGGTGCAGCGGTAAAGCTGTTGCCTTGTGACCATGAGGTCACGGGTTCAAGTCCTGGAAACAGCCTCTTGCAGAAATGTAGGGAAAAGCTGCGTACTATAGACCCAAAGTGGCCGGACCCTTCCCCTGACCCTGCGCAAGCGGGAGCTATGTGCACCGGGCTGCTCTCTAAAGCAAAATGGTTTCGAGCAGGTTTAAAAGATTTAAAATGTTATATTAAAGTGTGTTTTCTACTTACACCTAAATGGTATGAAGCTAGTCGGCATATCAGACATGGTTTCTCTTTTTGTTTTTTTTTGAGGGAATATCAGACACGGGTTCAGTACCACAGGTTACAGACTTCTGTTTCTTGATGGGAACACGAGTTGTAAAATTTGCATGGGACGTGTCATAAGAGTGCTCTTGGACAAGCACGATAAAATTGTAGCTATCCATGCAAGAAATGTTTGCATTGGTACCTGGAAGATGCACTATAAATGATCGAAATGGTGCATATATTGCAGGGCAAAAGTTCAATAGGCAAGAAATAAGCTGCAGATGGTATGTAAAAGTATGGAGCATTGAAGATGAAAACTTGTACTCCCTCCGTAAAGTAATATAAGAGCGTTTAGATCACTACTTTAGTGATATGAACTTATATTTCTTTACAGAGGGAGAATGTTCTTTACTCATGTTTTTCCTACATCGTAAAATGTGTCTGTTCTGCGGAATGTGTAGTATTGGTTGACGATTTAGGAGATATAGCATAAAATTTTACTGGTTTATACGTATAGAACAAAACTGGACAAGCATGAAGACACAATGCAGCTTACCTGTTCTAGGACGCCCTCAAGTTTACATGATCGAGCAAGTGTAACCAAAGCATGGACACCACCAGCCTTTGCAACTTCCAAGCTGCACTTGTCATCAGCAGCTAGGTTTGCAAGCGCACCAGCAGCACGTTCCTAATAGAAAAAAGGGGTAGAGCAAAGTCACAAAAAGGATGGTTGGGAGCATATCAGCAGGTATAGTTGGAAGTTGCTGAAAATGTGAAGTTAAAAGTTCCATACAAGAACTCCATCAGTCCCAGCAGGCCAACGAAATATAAGATCAACCAAAGCCTTGATACCACCAGCTGCCGCAATAGCCGCCTGAAAATGAGAAACCAATCAATTATTAGCACGAGTGATACGGACATCAAAGCAAGCAATAAGAATCAGCATTTAGACAATAACAACCTTGTGCTCCTCACCCACGGAGAGGTTCCAAAGGCCACCAGCAGCTTCTTCAGCAACAAGTCGATTCGTCGACTTAGCCAAATTAGTGAAAATGGCGATACCTCCTTCATCTGCAACCACCTTTGCAACCTTCGCATTCACCGATAGGTTGGCAATAGCCTGAACAGAGACATAACCAATGGGACTAAATGATATACCAGAATAGTATAGAAAACAAATACTGAGAACCCATGAGTTCGGCCAAATAATTTATTACCTTTGCTGCTTCAGACTGAGCACTCACCCTTGAGCACCTTGCAAGGTCCAGCAGAAGTGGAATGCCTCCATCCCGCATTACCGCCTCCGACCTTGCAGCATCCACATTCGCAGTTTCATCGTCAATAACCACAAATGTAGCAATTGTTGTAGCTGCACGCTCCTGCACATCCTCCTGTGAGCTCTTCACCAGGCTCAGCAGCATTGATGTGCCCTGCTGCAACCAGAAGTCATCCATGCCATATGGATTGCACTCCGCAATCCGAAGAAGCGACTGTGATAGGATCCACTCGAGCCAGTTCATCATGACACCAAGTATTTTCCTTTTGTTCCTCCAATTACACTCATTGAACACGCCGTGCTCCTCCACAGCCTCGGCAGGAAACAGTGAAGCGAGTGATTTAAAAATGGGGCATGTAATGGTAAGCACAAGCTTGCCCTTGGAGTTGCTAAATGCAGTGGGACTGTGTGCTTGTTCCTCTTCGACAAATTTGCAGTTAAGAGCACATATAAGCTCGAGGGTTTTGGAGTGGGAGATTAGACGAGCGACAGCATTTGGAGAGACATCAGTGCGGGAGACGTCGACGGCGACTAGCAAGGGAAGCTGGGCCCATGAGGCGGATGCTGTAGCCCATTTCACGTTGTAGCATCCTGCTATGGAGAGGAATCGGAGGGAGTGGATGTCACCAAGGGCAGCCTCATCTACAGTGCCGCAGTCGAGCAAGGCAACGTCCTCAAGGAGGGGGCAGTAGCGCGCCAGCGCTCCTATGGCATCAGAGTCAGCTTCACGGAGACCCGAGAGGTGGAGGCGACGGAGGCGGGAGCAGCAAAGAGCGACATGGCGGAGGGCGTCGCTGGAGATGCGCTCAAGGGGGTCTGGACCGATCTGGAGGCTCTCCAGCGCCTCGTGTCGAGCGGCCAGGACTGCAAGAGTGGCGTCAGTGAGTCCCCTGCAGCCTTCGGCCACCACCTCTCGGAGGTCGCGGGCGCCGAGGGCGGAGGCCACCGCCACAGCCGCCTCATGACCCCGCAGCCGCAGCCGCTGCAGGCCCCCGCACCGCGAGGCCAGCGACGAGGCGACCTCAGCGTCGCAACGGTGCGCGCGGAGGTCGAGCGTGCTCCACAGGCACGGCGACGACCCGAGCCCCCTCCAGGTCTGGCAGGTCGCCCCCAAGCTGGCGCGGTCGCGGTAGCTCAGCCGGCCAAACAGCTGCAGCACGGTGTCATCCGGAAGCAGCGTCCAGTCCACGGCCTCGCCGGCCACCGCCTCGCCGCCCCCATCCCCATCCCCCGCCGGCACCCAGTCCCGCGGCGGCGATGAGCCGGCCTCCACCGCCCGCCCCTCCTCCACAACCTCCTTCCCCTTCCCCTTGTCCCTGCACGTGCGCCGCCTCACCCGCCGGGTCGTCATCTCGCCGGCGCGCGCGCACCCGCCGGAACCCTAGCTTCCGCCCGCCTCACCCGCACGCCACGACACGCCCGGCACCCAAATCCGGCCCCGAATCAGCAATCGGCAGGCCTCCCGGCGCGAGATCGAGCTTCGGCGCGCGTATCAGGCCAACCGGACCAGCTCAGGGATCCGAGTAGAAGTAACAGGTCCGTTCGGCGAGCGGAGCAGGGGGGGAGGGGAGCTGGCGGCAGCTCCGATTCGCGACCGGATCGTCGTCGGGAGGTGGGTGGATCCAAAGTCGGCTCGGACGGGGTGGTTCCCTCCCCTTTCCTCCCTCCTCCCCCCGCCCGCCTCTGTATGTATGTCTCCTGCCGTGCGGTGACAGGGAAGGAAAAGGGGAGTGGAGGAGGATGCCGGGGCCGTATATATATCGTACGCGGATACGCGCGTGCGTAGCTGCGTAGGCGTATTTTGGGCCTCCGGATACACACACCTATTCGGATAGAAAAAACGTTCGGGTAGATATGCACGCCTGTTTGAAAAAGAAAAAGAAAAAGAAAATACCCGCCACCGCCACACGGCCGCGCCATCACCACGCCATGGTGGAGTACAGAGCGCTGGCACGACCATAGGTGTATCTCTACTAGAGTACTCCCTCTCTAAATTTAAATTACAGTTTGGATAAAGCACAATATAGATGTGTGCTAAGTATTGCACATCTAAATCCTATATCATTGATTTTACATGAAATTCGTGTAAACATCTTTTTTTTTGGTAGTTACATTTAGATGTGCAATTACTAAGACACATCTTTCTCTTTTTTTTCGAGAAAACTTCCGATCTGTTCATCTTCAATCATGACAGTACAATGAACATCAGAAATAATAAAAATTACATTCAGATCCGTAGACCACCTAGAGGCGATTACAAGCACTGAAGCGAGTCGAAGATGCACCACCGTCATCGCCCCTCCCTTGCCGGAGTTGGGCAAAACTTGTTGTAGTAAACAGTCAGGAAATCGTCGTGTTAAGGCCCCATAGGACCAATGCAACATAACAGCAATCGCCGTCGTTGAAGAGTAGCGTAGATTGATAGAATCCAACTTGAAGATGAACGAATGTAGACGAACTACTACCAAATCCGAGCAAATCCACCAAGGACTGATCTGCCGGAGATACATCTCCAGACACCCACCAATGATGCTAGATGCACCATCGGGACGGAGGCTAGACGGGAAGAACCTTATTCCATCTTCAGGAAAGCATCGTCGTCTCATCTTCCTGAGTAGGACACAAACACTAACAAAATTCAAAGGAACATATAAAGACGGAGCCCTCCCACCGGCAAGGGTCGGGATCCACCATGTCGCCAAGGCCCTAAGGCCACCGGAGGCGAGGCGGACCGGCAGCGGCGCCAACGGGAGACAAAGAAAACCCTAGGATTTTTTGGGAGAGGCGGCTGTGTGGGCAACTTTGGCTTTTTAACTAGGACACATCTAGATGTGCCCTAAACAAACCCTTTTAATTAAACTGCAAAAATATATACAAAGGGAGTAGAATTAAAAGAGGACAAGAGGTAAGTAAAAAATCGTACCCATTATCTTTGCCCTAATATTTGTTTCGCCTACAGCTACATTGTTTTTTCGAGAGTACATCAAAGGCGTACATATTTTTATAGAAGACATAAGACAATTACAAGAGACTACCACTCGCTGCAAACAGTAAGTATAGTTCAAACACGACACCGATGCTAATCGAAGAAAAGACTCCGCACACATTACAACAACAACGCAAACCTGCTCTAACCAGAGCAACACGGACGCGTCTTGACCAACACCGATCACCTGAAGAGCAGCAACTTCCATTGAATTCCCCTTGTCGACGCACCAACCACCCATGAATGTCCATAAGAAGATGGTGAGTGGTTGGCGGGATGAGATAGTCTCGAGGAAGCCACAGTCCTATACTCACCGGCGTTGATGTACATAGCGCCCAAGCAATTCTACTTGGACTAGCGGCGTGCACCGGAGAACCACCACACAGAACTTCATAGTCATGTCTCCACAAACGATGTCTCAATAGAGGAACGACGTTGTTGCCATCGCCGGTCCAAGACCTAGATTTTCACCCGGAGACATCAACCCAACCAAGAAGGGGAGATGCTGACACGCCTAAGCGACGTCTCCAAGGAGGGGAACGGCGCCCGCGAGCGGCGGCGTCGCGACACCGACCGAAGACGGGCAGGATTTTCATCCTTAACATCGCCCACCTCCCACCCCTCGCGAAGGAATGAGGCCCCCCTGTCTGTGCTGGATTACACTGCCGCCGCTGTAGCACCTCATCACTGTGGTCATAGCGTCACAGTGCACCAGATACCCAGCACGTCGAGGCCACACATTCCAGCTACCACCACACCCTCGCGACCGGGGAAGAACACCACCAACACATCTCCCACATCCAGCACGACTGGGAACCGCACCACCTCCTGGCGGGCACACCGCAGTGGTCACAAACCTGGATCCCACAGACGGAGAACCTAGACGCACATCCAACACCCAGCGGCCACAGCCTTGAGCCACGGACGCGCACACCACCAAAGTTCCCCGTTGAGAGTCGCCGGTCTGGGCACATGAAAGGACCACGATGTCGCCTAGAGGGGGGTGAATAGGCGTTTTAAAAACTTCTACGGATTTGTCTTAATCCTAATGGGGAAATAAACTAAGAGGATACTTTTCAAGCACAAATCCTAAATACACTAAGCTTAACTAAGTGCACCAATAACTTATTCTAAATAAGATGAGCACAACAAGGATACTAACAAGAACAAGCAAGTTACACAAACTTACTTGATCAATATTACAAGATATGGATGTGCATGACACAAGTTAGCAATTTATACTAATGATAGGATATATCAATGGTAACAAGTATGAATCGCGGGATATAAAGTGTAGGCCTAAATAATCTCTATAAGGAAATAGCCAACACAATATAATGAGGTCAACAATATATAGTGAATGCAAGGTCAAGAGACCAAAGTAAACCACAAGTAGTGGCTAGGGTTAGAGATAACCGAAGACACGAAGACGAGGATGTATCCCGATGTTCACTTCCTTAGAGGGAAGCTAGTCACCGTTAGAGAGGGGGATGTTACCACGAGGGCACACCAACACCATGAAGGCTCACCCTATTCTCCCTTTGAGACAATACCATGAAGGCATTTCTCAACCACTAGTGGTAGACCTTGAGGCGACCTCCAAACCTTCACAAACTTTCTGGGGACAAATCACAAGTCGATTCCTCACCGGAGCACTCCTACCGCCTAGGAGTCTCCAACCTCCAATAGTAACAAGATCAAGGGGGAAATGCTCAAGACTTGCTTAAATCAGAAATTCCTTGGGGAAATTTTATTTTTGCCATTCTAGATTTTGACATTTCACTTTTACCACTGTTAGCTTTTGACAATTATCACAATTGCCATTATGTGGCAAAAGCAAAATAATTTTATTTCATTTTTGCCACTCTTAACTTTTGAAATGTATCACAATTGCCACTCTGGAAATTTTGCTTTTGCCACAGGAATGGCAATTGTGATAATTGTCAAAAACTAAGAGTGGCAAAAGTGAAATGTCAAAATCTAGAGTGGCATAAGAAAAATTGGCAAAATCTAGAGTGGCAAAAACAAAAATTTCCCAAATTCCTTTGGTCACAAGAGGGAGAGGGAGTGGATCTATCACTTGATTGGAAAATCTCTCAAGAACTCTCACGAATCTCTCTGGGATCTAAGATTTGGTGTAGGAGAAGTAAGAGGGAGACACTTGGGTGTTCTAGGGTTCTTTTGGATCGAGTGGTCAACCCTATACCGGATTGGTAGAGGGGTATGTACAGCAAGCCTAAAAAAATAGCCATTTGTGAGTAAGTGATTGTTCCGGGCCGGACATCTGGGCAAGGGCCGGACATCCGGCAGCTGAGAAATGCACACACACGCATGTGAAAAATAGAGGCCGGAGTACAGGACCCGGACATCTGGCCAAACTTGAGGCCCCGGACATCCAGCCAAGTGTCGGACATCCAGAGGGCACAACTAACATTTCAACACAGGTTCTGGACTTAGCGAGCCGGATTTCTGAGAGGATCCCGGACATCTGAGGCATCCTGGGAGCCCGGACATCCAGCCAACTACCGGACATCCGGCCAACACAAAAACTGCAGCCGCCCCAAAAGTAAAACATGCATAACTTTCTCATCCACACTCTGGTTTCGATGATCTTGGGCTCATTTTGAAGCTAGTGAAAAGCTCCAGGTCCTCTGTAAGGGCATATTTATCCCTAAGGTGTTTTGGTGATTGATGACAATGCATTTGCGGACCAATTGTGTGTCTCGAGTATTTCAGATATTTCATGACTAGGCACAAGACGGTTAGGAGCCCCTCGAAGATTATTGAAGACGGCGTTTTTCTACGTTCCTTTTTCGGTGGATTTGAGTCGTAGGAAAGCCGTACTATTAGGAGGGGGTCCGCATTGGAAAGGTTTGGGTGGAATCGTCACGTACATGTTTACTCCTCTTTGCACCGCCTTTCCTTTAGCACTTTGGAGCATCCTCCATTTCTTCTTGTTTGTGCAAAAAGAAGTTTTCCTATGTGTTGTTGTTCTGAGGCTTGCGGTAGTACTGCTCTTCTGAGCGGTAGTACCGCAGGCCCCTGCGGTAGTACCACAGGAGGCCATGGTAGTACCGCTCCTTGGGAGCCGTAGTACCGTGAGCCCTGGTCCGGCACAACACCAGTAGTGGAAGTAGGAGCGGATGTAATTTTTTACATCCGCTCCCCGTGCGGTAGTACTGCTTGCCTTCAGCGGTAGTACCGTGTCGGACTTTTGCACTATTTGGAAATCAGCAGAACTGGCCACGGACATTTATTTGTCCACGGCTGTCGGTGTCAAAACCGGTAGATCTCGGGTAGGGGGGCCCGAACTGTGCGTCTAAGGCAGATGGTAACATGAGGCAGGGGACACAATGTTTACCCAGGTTCGGGCCCTCTCGATGGAGGTAATACCCTACTTACCGCTTGATTGATCTTGATGATATGAGTATTACAAGAGTTGATCTACCACGAGATCGTAGAGGCTAAACCCTAGAAGCTAGCCTATGATTATGATTGTTCTTGTCATACGAACTAAACCCTCCAGTTTATATAGACACCGGAGGTGGCTAGGGTTACACAGAGTCGGTTACAAGGGAGGAGATCTACATATCCGAATTGCCAAGCTTGCCTTCCACTCAAAGGAGAATCCCACCCAGACACGGGATGAAGTCTTCAATCTTGTATCTTCATAGTCCAACAGTTCGGCCAAAGTATATAGTCCGGCTGTTCGAGGACCCCCTAAAGGACTCCCTCAGTAGCCCCTGAACCAGGCTTCAATGACGATGAGTCCGGCGCGCAGATTGTCTTCGGCATTGCAAGGCGGGTTCCTTCTCCAAATACTCCATAGAAGATTTTGAACATAAGGATTGTGTCCGTCTGCAAAACAAATTCCACATACCACCATAGAGAGTAATATTTCCACAATTCTAATCTGCTGACAGCTTTTCATAACGTGACATCACGTCATGGCCCGGTCATTATTCGAACCGTTTTTCTCAACCAGCTACTACACGTATTACGAGGCGGTTTTCTTGGCACGTCTTGTCGAAGTAGAGATCGTGTCCCCTTATCACGGGATTCTCATCAATACGGGTGTGGGTAACCCAACCGCGCCATCAATTACGGCCCTTGGGGAATAAGCGAGTTTACCAGTCAGGTGGGGAGGCGCATAGTTTCTTCCGCCCTTATAAAAGGACAAGGACTCCTCCTTTTCACCCACGTCTTCTTCTTCCCTGCCCATCCATTCTCGCGCACTCGAGCTCCAGCGCCCAAGTTCGCATTTCCTCCACAAAACCACTCCAAACATGTCCGGAGCGGGAGGCAAGTGGATGGTCTCCTCTGTTACGGAGGAGAACATTACGAAGCTCCGGGAAGCCGGATACCTGGCCGCAGATATCACGCACCGGCTCCCAGATGTGGGGCAGATCGTCCCTACCCCCGAACCCTACGAAAGGGTTGTATTCCTTACCCATTTCGTCCGCGGGCTGGGATTTCCCCTCCACCCATTTGTTCGCGGTCTCATGTTCTACTACGGGCTGGACTTCCACGATTTGGCCCCAAATTTCATCCTCAACATCTCGGCGTTTATCGTTGTGTGCGAGGCCTTCCTCCGCATCAAGCCCCACTTCAGCTGTGGCTGAAAACCTTCAACGTTAAACCAAAGGTGGTGGTCGGCCAACAAGCGGAGCGCGGAGGCGCCATGGTGGAAAAAATGCCCAACGTCACCTGGATCGAAGGCTCCTATGTGGAGACAGTGAAGGGGTGGCAATCGGGATGGTTCTACATCACCGAGCCGCGCGACACCAACTGGGTGGCGGCCCCTGAATTTCGATCCGGCATCCCCACGTGGCTCACCTCCTGGAAAGAGAAGGGCATATCCTGGGGTTCATCAGTGGAGCTGACCGGACTCCAGAACTGTGTTAAAAACATGATAAGCAAGAAAATCAAGCTTGTCAACGTGGTCCAAGTTATGCTGTTTCGCCGGATCCTCCCGTGTCAAAGACGGGCATTCAATATGTGGGAGTTCGACCCGGCTAAGCACCAGACGCTACGAGAGCTCTTCGACACGACACACCAGGACATCTGGAGGGTGCTGTTCAAGTCTGCCGAGGTACCTCCTTCCCTTACCGAGGATCGTGGACTCAGCGCAAAGCGCCCTGCCAATCCGGTAAGCTCCTTATATCTCATAAGATGTTTCTTTCCTCAGTATAATCATGTGGTGGATCTAAGCCTCCACGCCATTTAACAGGAATGGGGCGCGACAGCGGAGCGGATTGATTGTTCGGCCCCACTGCCCGAGGATCCAGCAAGTGCTCTCTTAATGGAGATGCTGGTTCCGGCGCCCTATGAGGCGCCGGAGAGGAAGGCCAAGAAGAAGGCCACGGGGACCAGGAAAGGTCTCCGGCGTAAGGTTATATCGGAATCGTCGTCTGATAACACCGAGGCGCCCTCCTCCCATGAAAACGAGGAGGAAGAGGAAAGTTCTCCCCCCCCCCAGCCGGGGGAGACAAGAAAAGGAAGCCCCCCCCCCCCCCCCCCCGGGGAAGCCAAAGGGTCCAAGAAGGGAAGGACTCTCCTTCCGGACTGCTCCACGGCGGCCGCTTTTAGCGATGAGGAGTGGTTACCCAGGGACAAGCCCCTGGCGAAGTCGTAAGTATCCGAATACCGTAATAATTCTTGGTATGTTTTATTTTGTTACTTCTTATCATGCCGAACATGATTATGCAGCCCCTCCAAAGCCCGTATCGACGTATCCTCTTCGGATGAGTCTTTGGGCCCGTCGGAGATGAACAACGATTCACTCCCGACCGCCTCCTCCCCCCGCCCTACGGATGACGTCGAGGTGCTGTCTCAAAGGGTACCGAACCAAGGGGAGACAGTTCCGGAAGCGCCCCAAGGCGACATTCTAGACGCTGGGCACACGAGGGGCAAGACTCCCATGGGCTCTAATGCCGGGGCAGCAAGTCTGTGCCGATGGCCTCTGTCCATCCAGGGTCATCGGACAATTTGCTGGAAGCGCTTCGCGACGCTTCCATTAACGAAGAGCACCGCACTATCATGAGTGCGGTGGTCAAGAAGATTTAGTCCGCCAAAAGCGGACTGACTGAAGCCTATGCCAGCCTCCTAAAAGGCTTTGAGGTAAGTAATCAAATTGTGAGAAAATGTTACAGCATAGACAGTAGCCCCTGATGCTCTGTTTGGTGTTCGGAAGAAAGGCCGAACAGAGGATCAAATAATAATCACAGGAGTCTAATCAGAATATGTCTATGTGAATAAGCAGGCTTCACTGTTGGCCGCTGCCGCACACACGGCGGAGGTCTCCGCACTGAAGCGGGACCTTGAGCGGTCCGAAGAAGAGCTCGGCCTTACCAAGAGGCAGCTCGAAGAGAACAAAGGTAAATGATACCTTGTTTGTTTATTGATAAACAAAAAGGAAACTGGTTGTTAGATCACAGGATCGTCATGAATTTTGCTAGGGGCCACGACCAAAGTGGCGACCCTGAAGAAGGCGATGTCCGAGGCCGAAGGCAAAGCGACCAAGGAGCGCGCCGAGCGCGAGAAGCAAGAGGCCCGAGTCGGCGAGGTTCAGCAAGAGCTCTAGGAGTTTGTCAAGAAGTACGAGTCCTTGGAGCATGACTCTAAGACGCAAGGGTCCGAGCTTGCAAAGGCCCTCGAGAACGCACAAAATGCCAAGGCCGAAGCCCAAAAGGCCCTCCAGGAAATTGAGGCGGTCAGGAAGATAGCGGCGGGTAAGGCATTCTTTATGCAAAGCAAGCATGTGAAGGAAACTTTCCTTTTACTTACCCGAATTCGGAGCTCTCCAGGAGCGTTCGCAGATCTACCCCACAGTGTGTCGGATGCCGCGGATTTCTACCGGGCTGAGGAAGGGAGCTCGACGGAGAGGTTGTTCTGGTCTCAGTATACTAGGACCGAACATCCGATGCCCTTGAGCGACCAGTTGAAGCAATGGGTCGAGCTTCACAAAGCGACCGAACTGCCCATGAAGGGCCTCATAGTCCGAATGTGGCCTGGCGAGCCCCTGCCCGGCAGCTATTTCGGCCTAGTAAGGCGGCTTGTAAATGCCTGCCCCCGGCTTGAAGTCATAAAGCGGTCCGCCTGCATTGAGGGTGCGCGCAGGGCTTTTGCCCGGGCGAAAGTGCACTGGGCGAAGATGGACGCTGAAAAGCTGGTGAAGGAGGGGCCACCGGAGGGCAAGGAGCATCGCCACTCCGAAAAGTATTATGACAGTGTCCTGAAGGGCGCTCGCCTTGTGGTAGATGAATGTGCTAAAGATGTAATATTTGGATGAATGTACTTTTTGATCCTGTAATATGAAACGAGTTCATGTG
This sequence comes from Triticum urartu, assembly GCF_003073215.2. Lineage (NCBI taxonomy): Eukaryota > Viridiplantae > Streptophyta > Magnoliopsida > Poales > Poaceae > Triticum > Triticum urartu. The sequence goes on along the minus strand of NC_053022.1, from coordinate 382,142,153 downwards.
CGCTATGTAACGCTTGTTAATTTAAAATATTACCTTCTGTGCGGCCGTTTATAAAATTTGAGAGTTGGCCAGTCGTCGGCTTCTGCCCCCATGTAACTAGTACTGAGGTGTTCGGGATAAACCTGATCACTCTTTATCCTAGTTTTGGGTCCTTTGAAGGAGTTGTTCAGCACAACGAACCAGGCAATCGGACTATAAGGCTTTATCACTCTCACTTAGCCATAGAAGTCTACAATTTTAAATTTTGGCGAAGCCCCTAGTATTCAGAAGGCCGAACTTGGGGCGCTATGTATGCCTAAATCGGACAAGGCCGACTCCTCGCCCGAAGCGGAAAAAAATCTTTAAGGATTTGAGACCTCTCGAATAGCGACCAGCTCTCGCCGCATCATGACAGTTAGTTTTTGGCTTTTTCTACTGAGGTGCTCGTCCGGACGAATCGGGACACAATCGCAGTAGTTCTCCCAGTGCTACCTTAGCCGATATAGTGGAACATAAGGTACCAAAACATGGGAGCCAGGCAAACCCAACTATTGACCCAAGACATGATTCGGAGCTGATGCATATAATGCTATAAGTTCGGGGTGCCGCACTGTCGAAAGTGTTCGGACTTTTCATGCCGTGTTATGGGGTAAACTGCAGCCCCTGTCGCACTGGTCGTATTAGAATGTACGGGTGCGATTTGTCGTAAATAAGCAGACATGAGAGAAAAGAAAAGGTAGAAGAATGCAATAATGAGCTAATGTTGTACATTATTATTTAAATGATACGTCAAAGCGTATGCATACATTTAGTGCAATAAGTAAAAGATAGGACTATTTGACATGTCCTATCCAAGGTCAAGCTGCGTGTGGGTTTGCAAAACAGGTATATCGATCGTTATCAGAGACCACCTGAGGATTCCCTTGTACGTCAAAGCTTCTTGCTTCCTTGGTGTTTCCTTCCCATGACGGGTCCGATAATCAGACGATCGAAGAGGGCCTTCAAAGAATAGGGGCCTGAAAGGAAGAAAATGTTAAAGGTTTATGGGTCCTGGCGCGGTTGAGCCGCATTGTTGGCCGTGCCATGGCCGTGTCTCCGCCTATGCCCATGGTATCTTGAGTGCGTAATTATGTACTGAAGGAAATATGCCCTAGAGGCAATAATAAAGTTATTATTTATTTCCTTATATCATGATAAATGTTTATTATTCGTGCTAGAATTGTATTAACCGGAAACATAATACATGTGTGAATACATAGACAAACAGAGTGTCACTAGTATGCCTCTACTTGACTAGCTTGTTAATCAAAGATGGTTATGTTTCCTAACCATGGACAAAGAGTTGTTATTTGATTAACGAGATCACATCATTAGTTGAATGATCTGATTGACATGACCCATTCCATTAGCTTAGCACCCGATTGTTTAGTATGTTGCTATTGCTTTCTTCATGACTTATACATGTTCCTATGACTATGAGATTATGCAACTCCCATTTGCCGGAGGAACACTTTGTGTGCTACCAAACGTCACAACGTAACTGGGTGATTATAAAGGAGCTCTACAGGTGTCTCCAAAGGTACATGTTGGGTTGGCGTATTTCGAAGATTAGGATTTGTCACTCCGATTGTCGGAGAGGTATCTCTGGGCCCTCTCGGTAATGCACATCACTAAGCCTTGCAAGCATTGCAAGCTAATGAGTTAGTTGCGGAGATGATGTATTACGAACGAGTAAAGAGACTTGCCGGTAACGAGATTGAACTAGGTATTGAGATACCGACGATCGAATCTCGGGCAAGTAACATACCGATGACAAAGGGAACAACGTATGTTGTTATGCGGTCTGACCGATAAAGATCTTCGTAGAATATGTAGGAGCCAATATGAGCATCCAGGTTCCGCTATTGGTTATTGACCGGAGACGTGTCTCGGTCATGTCTACATTGTTCTCGAACCCGTAGGGTCCGCACGCTTAAGGTTTCGATGACAGTTATATTATGAGTTTATGAGTTTTGATGTACCGAAGTTAGTTCGGAGTCCCGGATGTGATCACGGACATGACGAGGAGTCTCGAAATGGTCGAGACGTAAAGATCGATATATTGGACGACTATATTCGGACATCGGAAGTTCCGGAGTGATTCGGGTTTCGAGAACCGGAGAGCCGGAGGGTTATGGGAGAAGTAATGGGCCATATGGGCCTTAGTGGGAGAGAGAAAGGGCCAAGGGGCTGCTGCGCCCCCCCTCCCCTCTAGTCTGAATTGGACTAGGGAAAAGGGGGCCGGCCACCTCTCCTTCTCCTCCACTTCCTTCTCCCTTCCTCCCCTCTTGGTGGACTCCTACTAGGACTTGGAGTCCTAGTAGGACTCCACATCCTGGCCGCACCAATTGCCTTGGCCGGCCTCCTCCTCCTCCATCCTTTATATACTGAGGCAAGGGCACCCCTAGACACACAAGTTGATCTTCGTGATCGTTCCTTAGCCGTGTGCGGTGCCCCCCTCCACCATATTCCACCTCGGTCATATTGTAGCGGTGCTTAGGCGAAGCCCTGCGACGGTAGAACATCAAGATCGTCACCACGCCGTCGTGCTGACGGAACTCCTGCCCGACGCTTTGCTGGATCGGAGCCCGGGGATCGTCATCGTGCTGAACGTGTGCTAGAACTCGGAGGTGCCGTAGTTTCGGTGCTTGATCGGTCGGGCCGTGGAGACGTACAACTACATCAACCAAACGCTTCCGTTGTCGATCTACAAGGGTACGTAGATCACACTCTCCCCTCTCGTTGCTATGCATCACCATGATCTTGCGTGTGCGTAGGAATTTTTTTGAAATTACTACGTTCCCCAACAGTGGCATCCGAGCCAGGTTTTATATGTTGATGTTATATGCACGATTAGAACACAAGTGAGTTGTGGGCGATATAAGTCATACTGCTTACCAGCATGACATACTTTGGTTCGGCGGTATTGTTGGATGAAGCGGCCCGGACCGACATTACGCGTACGCTTACGCGAGACCGGTTCTCCCGACGTGCTTTGCACATAGGTGGCTTGCGGGTGACAGTTTCTCCAACTTTAGTTGAACCAAGTGTGGCTACGCCCGGTCCTTGCGAAGGTTAAAACAGCACCAACTTGACAAACTATCGTTGTGGTTTTGATGCGTAGGTAAGATTGGTTCTTGCTTAAGCCCGTAGCAGCCACGTAAAACATGCAACAACAATGTAGAGGACGTCTAACTAGTTTTTGCAGGGCATGTTGTGATGTGATATATCACTAGTTTCAAGAAAAAGGGCAGAGGGAAGAAGGGGAACTTCAAGAAGAATGGCAAGCAAGTTGCTGCTCAAGTGAAGAACCCAAGTCTGGTCCTAAGCCTGAGACTAAGTGCTTCTACTGCAAAGGGATTGGTCACTGGAAGCAGAACTACCCCAAGTATTTGGTGGATAAGAGGATGGCAAAGTGAACATAAGTATATTTGATATACATGTTATTGATGTGTACTTTACTAGTGTTTATAGCAACCCCTCAGTATTTGATACTGGATCAGTTGCTAAGAGTAGTAACTCGAAACAGGAGTTGCAGAATAAACAGAGACTAGTTAAGGGTGAAGTGACGATGTGTGTTGGAAGTAGTTCCAAGATTGATATGATCATCATCGCACACTCCCCTATACTTTCGGGATTAGTGTTGAACCTAAATAAGTGTTATTTGGTTTTGCGTTGAGCATGAATATGATTTGATCATGTTTATTGCAATACGGTTATTCATTAAAGTCAGAGAATAATTGTTGTTCTGTTTACATGAATAAAACCTTATATGGTTACACACCCAATGAAAATAGTTCGTTGGATCTTGATCGTAGTGATACACATAATCATAATATTGAAACCAAAATATGCAAAGTTAATAATGATAGTGCAACTTATTTGTGGCACTGCCGTTTAGGTCATATTGGTGTAAAGCGCATGAAGAAACTCCATGCTAATGGGATGGATTTGGAATCACTTGATGCTTGCGAACCAATGCCTTGGGCCAAGATGACTAAAGACTCCGTTCTCGGAACAATGGAGCGGCAACTGACTTATTGGAATAATACATACTGATGTATGCGATGATGAGTGTTAAGAGCTCATGGCGGGTATCGTTATTTTCTGAACCTTCACAGATGATTTGGAGCAGATATTGGGTAATATTGCTTGATGAAACATAAGTCTGAAACATTTGAAAAGTTCAAAGAATTTCAGAGTGAAGTGGAGAATCATCGTAACAAGAAAATAAAAGTTTCTACGATCTGATCGAGAGTAAAATATTTGAGTTACGAGTTTGGTCTTCAATTAAAACAATGTGGAATAGTTTCACAACTCATGCCACCTGGAACACCATAGCATAATGGTGTGTCCGAATGTCATAACCGTACTTTATTAGATATGGTGCGATCTATGATGTCTCTTACCGATCTACCACTATCGTTTTGGGGTTATGCATTAGAAGACAGCTGCATTCACGTTAAAGGGCACCATCTAAGTCCGTTGAGACGACACAATCTGAACTGTGGTTTGGCAAGAAACCAAAGTTGTCGTTTCTTAAAGTTTGGGGTTGTGCATGCTTATATGAAAAAGTTTCATCCTAATAAGCTCAAACCCAAATCGGAGAAATATGTCTTCATAGGATACCCAAAGGAGACTGTTGGGTACACCTTCTATCACAAATCCGAAGGCAAGACTTTTGTTGCTAAATTCGGAGTTTTTCTAGAGAAGGAGTTTCTCTCGAAAGAAGTGAGTGAGAGGAAAGTAGAACTTGATGAGGTAAATGTACCTGCTCCCTTATTGGAAAATAGTTCATCACAGAAATCTGTTCCTGTGACTACTACACCAATTAGTGAGGAAGCTAATGATGATGATCATGTAACTTCAGATCAAGTTACTACCGAAATCTCGTAGGTAAACCAGAGTGAGATCCGCACCAGAGTGGTACGGTAATCCTGTTCTGGAGGTCATGTTACTAGACCATGATGAACTTGCGAACTATGAGGAAGCAATGATGAGCCCAGATTCCGAGAAATGGTTTGAGGCCATGAAATCTGAGATATGATCCATGTATGAGAACAAAGTATGGACTTTGATGGACTTTGCCCGATGATCGGCAAGCCATAGGAAAATAAATGGATCTTCAAGAGGAAGACGAACGGGATGATAGTAGTTACTATCTACAAAGCTAGAATTGTCGCAAAAGGTTTTCGACAAGTTCAAGGTGTTGACTACGATGAGATTTTCTCACTCGTATCTATGCTTAAGTCTGTCCGAATCATGTTAGCAATTGCCGCATTTTATGAAATCTGGCAAATGGATAAACAAAACTGCATTCCTTAATGGATTTACTAAAGAAGAGTTGTATACGATGCAACTAGAAGGTTTTGTCGATCCTAAAGGTGTTAACTAAATATGCAAGCTCCCAACGATCCATCTATGGACTGGTGCAAGAATCTCGGAGTTGGAATATACGCTTTGATAAGTTGATCAAAGCATATATTTATACAGACTTGCGATGAAGCCTGTATTTACAAGAAAGTGAGTGGGAGCACTACAATCATTTCTGATAAGTATATGTGTTTGACATATTGTTGATCGGAAATAATGTAGAATTATTCTGCAAAGCATAAAGGAGTTTGAAAGGAGTTTTTCGAAGAAAGACCTCGGTAAAGCTGCTTACATATTGAGATCAAGATCTATAGAGATAGATCAAGACGCTTGATAAGTTTTTCAATGAGTACATACCTTGACAAGATTTTGAATAGTTCAAAATGGAAGCAGTCAAAGGAAGAGTTCTTGCCTGTATTACAAGGTGTGAAGTTGAGTAAGACTCAAAGCCCGACCACGACAGAAGATAGAAAGAGAATGAAAGTCATTCCCTATGCCTTGGCCATAGGTTCTATAAAGTATGTCATACTGTGTACCAGATCTATTGTATACCCTGCACTAATTTTGGCAAGGGAGTACAATAGTGATCTAGGAGTAGATCACTGGACAGCGGTCAGAAATTATCCTTAGTGAAATAAGGATATGTTTCTCGATATGGACGTGACAAAGAGGTTCGTCGTAAAGGGTTACGTCGATGCAAGTTTTTGACACTGATCCAGATGATTCTAAGTCTCAATCTGGATATATATTGAAAGTGGGAGCAATTAGCTAGAGTAGCTCCGTGCAGAGCATTGTAGACATAGAATTTTGCAAAATACATGCGGATCTGAATGTGGCAGACCCGTTGACTAAACTTCTCTCACAAGCAAAACATGATCACTTTTCTGTTCTTAATCACATAGCGATGTGAACTAGATTATTGAATCTAGTAAACCCTTTGGGTGTTAGTCACATGGAGATGTGAACCAATCACATGAAAATGTGAACTATTGAATGTAAATCACATGGCGATGTGATCTAGATTATTGACTCTAGTGCAAGTGGGAGACTGAAGGAAATATGCCCTAGATGGCAATAATAAAGTTATTATTTATTTCCTTATATCATGAATAAATGTTTATTATTCGTGCTAGAATTGTATTAACCAGAAACATAATACATGTGTGAATACATAGACAAACAGTATGTCACTAGTATGCCTCTACTTGACTAGCTTCGTTATCAAAGATGGTTAAGTTTCCTAGCCATAGACATGAGTTGTCATTTGATTAACGGAGATCACATCATTAGGAGAATGATCTGATTGACATGACCCATTCCATTAGCTTAGCACCCGATCGTTTAGTATGTTGCTATTGCTTTCTTCATGACTTATACATGTTCCTATGACTATGAGATTATGCAACTCCCGTTTGCCGGAGGAACACTTTGTGTGCTACCAAACGTCACAACGTAAATGGGTGATTATAAAGGTGCTCTACAGGTGTCTCCAAAGGTAGATGTTGGGTTGGCGTATTTCGAGATTAGGATTTGTCACTCCGATTGTCGGAGAGGTATCTCTGGGCCCTCTCGGTAATGCACATCACATAAGCCTTGCGCATTGCAACTAATGAGTTAGTTGCGAGATGATGTATTACGGAACGAGTAAAGAGACTTGCCAGGTAACGAGATTGAACTAGGTATTGGATATCAACGATCGAATCTCGGGCAAGTAACATACTGATGACAAAGGGAACAACGTATGTTGTTATGCGGTCTGACCGATAAAGATCTTCGTAGAATATGTAGGAGCCAATATGGGCATCCAGGTCCCGCTATTGGTTATTGACCGGAGACGTGTCTCGGTCATGTCTACATTGTTCTTGAACCCGTAGGGTCCGCACGCTTAAGGTTTCGATGACAGTTATATTATGAGTTTATGAGTTTTGATGTACCGAAGGAGTTCGGAGTCCCGGATGAGATCGGGGACATGACGAGGAGTCTCGAAATGGTCGAGACGTAAAGATCGATATATTGGACGACTATATTCGGACATCGGAAAGGTTCCGAGTGATTCGGGTATTTTTCGGAGTACCGGGTAGTTACGGGAGAAGCAATGGGCCTTGATGGGCTTTAGTGGGAAGAGGAGAAAGGGCCAAGGGGCTGCTGCGCCCCCCTCCCCTCTAGTCCGAATTGGACTAGGGAAAAGGGGGCCGGCCACCTCTCCTTCTCCTCCACTTCCTTCTCCCTTCCTCCCCTCTTGGTGGACTCCTACTAGGACTTGGAGTCCTAGTAGGACTCCACATCCTGGCCGCACCTAGCCTTGGCCGGCCTCCTCCTCCTCCATCCTTTATATACTGAGGCAAGGGGCACCCCATACACAAGTTGATCTTCGTGATCGTTCCTTAGCCGTGTGCGGTGCCCCCCTCCACCATATTCCACCTCGGTCATATTGTAGCGGTGCTTAGGCGAAGCCCTGCGACAGTATACATCAAGATCGTCACCACGCCGTCGTGCTGACGGAACTCTTCCCCGACACTTTGCTGGATCGGAGTCCGGGGATCGTCATCGAGCTGAACGTGTGCTAGAACTCGGAGGTGCCGTAGTTTCGGTGCTTGATCGGTCGGGCCGTGGAGACGTACGACTACATCAACTAAGTTAACGCTTCCGTTGTCGATCTACAAGGGTACGTAGATCACACTCTCCCCCTCTCGTTGCTATGCATCACCATTGAAAGGATCGATATGGTTGACTAGAGGGGGGGGGGTGAATAGGCAACTACCAATTTTTAGCTTTTCTTTACCAAATTAAACTTTGCATCAAAGTAGGTTGTCTAGATGTGCAACTAGGTGAACAACCTATATGATGCAACAACAACAAGCACACAAGCAAGCAAGGGAACAAACACTAAAAAGCTTGCACAAGTAAAGGTAAGAGATAACCAAGAGTGGATCCGGTGAAGACGAGGATGTGTTACCGAAGTTCCTTCCTTTTGAGGGGAAGTACGTTTCCGTTGGAGCGGTGTGGAGGCACAATGCTCCCCAAGAAGCCACTAGGGCCACCGTATTCTCCTCACGCCCTCACACAATGCGAGATGCCGTGATTCCACTATTGGTGCCCTTGAAGGCGGCGACCGAACCTTTACAAACAAGGTTGGGGCAAACTCCACAACTTAATCGGAGGCTCCCAACAAGACCACGAAGCTTCACCACAATGGAATATGGCTCCGAGGTGACCTCAACCATCTAGGGTGCTCAAACACCCAAGAGTAACAAGATCCGCTAAGGATGAGTGGGGGAATCAAAAATCTCACGGTGGAAGTGTAGATCGGGGCCTTCTCAACCACTCCCGAGCAAATCAACAAGTTTGGTTGGCTAGGGAGTGAGATCGGGCGAAAATGGAGCTTGGAGCAATAATGGAGCTTTAATGGTGGAAGAGGTTAGTCAAAGGGAGGAAGAAGACACCCTTTTATAGTGGGGGGAACAATCCAACCGTTACCCCCCACTCAGCCCCGCAGAGAGCGGTACTACCGCGGGGGCAGGGCGGTACTACCGCTCACAAGCGGTACTACCGCTCCCCCTCAGCGGTACTGCCGTGCTAGAAGAGAAGGGGCTGGGTCTGGGACCCAGAGCGGTACTACCGCGAGGCAGGGCGGTACTACCGCTCCCAAGCAGCACTACCGCCACTACTATCCGCAGCTAGTACCGTAAAACCCGACACGAAGAAAATGCGCACTCGAGTCGAGGCGGTAGGAGCACGGAGCCACAACAGTACTGCGGCTGAGGCCAACCAGCGGTACTACCGCTCCGAGGAGCGGTACTACCGCTTACTGAGCCTTCAGCCGTACTACCGCTATACTGCAGCTAGTGCCGTAAAACCCGACACGAGAAAATGCGCACTCGAGTCGAGGCGGTAGGAGCATGGAGCCGCAGCGGTACTGCAGCTGAGGCCATAAAGCGGTACTACCGCTCCGAGGAGCGGTACTGCCGCTTAGTGAGCCTCAGCGGTACTACCGCTGTGGCCCGCGGTACTACCGTTGGGTCCAGGAAAAGACACAAAGGGGAGAAAAGAGAAGCTCCAGAGAGACGGAAAGAAACGGTGGGTGTGAGAAGAACGTGTACGTGTTGATTCCACCCAAACCATACCGAAGCAGATCCCCTCTTGATAGTACGGTGACTACTACGAAACTTAGTCCACCAACAAAGTCACGAAGGAAGCTACACCGTCTTGAGTAGAGCGTCGAGGGGAAATAATCGTTTCGTGCCGAAGGATGAATATCCGAAAGAACTCAAAGCACCTGATTAGTCCGCAAATGCATTGTCATCAATCTCCAAAACACCGTAGGGATAAATATGCCCTTACAATCTCCCCCTTTTTGGTGGATTGATGACAATACGGGATTTGCACAGAAAAGAGTAATGACATAGAATGCAAGAGAACCCACGCCTCTAAAAAATAGACAGGCTCCCCCTAGATGTTGTGCACACTAGATAAGTGCTTTGGACTGCACGACACACATACTAGGATCACGGCTCCCCCTATATTTTAGAGACCAACAACCTAAGCAAGATGTATGAGAACAACATATATGATAGGATAAGAATGCAAGCTATAAGATACCGAGGTGCATAACACATAGATAAGATAACAAAGGTAGCATATGTCTTACACCATATGTCTGGAACTTAGGTCTCACAAGCACAAAACCAAACAAAACCAACAACGAGAAAGCAAATGAACGACACAAAGACACACTCGCAAACACAAATCCCTAAACTCTCTCCCCCTTTGGCATCGAGACACCAAAAAGGGCAGAGAGGGACACTACGACTCCAGGTGATGGGCGAGGAAGGTCCTGAACATCACATCTCTGCATCTTCATCGTGGGTTGAAAAGTGCTCGGCATCGGAGTCGGTCCAGTGACAGTTCTGATGAATCCAGTCCTCTTCTTCAGTGATCTGTCCCTCAGACCCACTGACAACTGTGGCTCCCAACTGACGCATGATCTCCTTGTGGCGCGTCCTGGCATTCTTCTCCGCCACATGAGTCATGTACTGACCATGGGACTCCATGCAGAAGAGCTTCTTCATCTTGCGCTTGAGCTTCTGGGCCCAAGATGGTTCTGCACTGGAGTGGCTAACGTCCTCATCGTGGGCATCAGGAGCAGCCTCACCCTCAGTTCCCATGGCAGCAGCAGCAGCAGACAGGCCCCCCGTGGCAGCAGTAGCAGAAGGACCCCCTGTGTGAGGCGCTGACCAGTTGTCCTTCTTCCTCAGACGCTTGATCTCATGTGACACCAACTCTCCAGTTTCTAGCAGCACTCTGGGATAAGTCTGTGCCCAGGCTCTCTCAATGAGCCTCATGATGAAGGGACCATAGATAGGACACTTGCGCTCAGACACGGCAGATACAAGTTCAGACCACATGACATGAGAGATATCCAGGCTCTCTCCAGTGTTTGCTTCCTTCTCATGCTGACAGAAAAGGAGCATGTCCACGAGGTAGGAGTGAACCTGATCTAGATTCCCAATGCGAGGGAAGAGAGTCTCACGGAATATGCGATGAAGAATGTCCAGATACGGACACAGCTCGTAGGTCTTCTTCTCAGTGACAGGGTGAACCTTCACAGTGCAGTAGGGCCAAAGGGCTTGCTTGTGGGTGGAAGTAACATGGCGGTGAGGACGGAAACCGACAGGAGTCTCAAGCCCGTTATCCACCACACCAAGTAACTCCATGAACGCCCGCCACTTGACAGAAAGCCGCTTGCCATTGGTCATCCAAGTCAGAGTCCTGTCGCTATCTGTTCCAAGATGGACGGTGGCATAGAATTGAGCCAACAAATCCGCATCGAAATCCTTGTTGAACTGCATGATCCTGAGAATGTTCAGCTGAGTGCACATCTGAAAGGCTTCTCCAAAGTACTCTGGATCCTTCTCCATAGCATCGGTGTCAATGGAGCGAACATCAACATAGAGATTCTTCTTGGCCTTGATCACATCAAAGTAGATGGCAAACTGAAAACGGTTCCAGAACGGACGGTTGACCAAAGTGGGTTCTTGGTCCACCGTATAGGGGTTGCGGCGACGCTTCTCCCAAAACTCCTTGCTGTTCATCTCAGTCACAGCCTTCCCTTTTGGCTTGTTGGCGGCTCGCTTCGATTGCTGAGGAGGTGGAGGAATAGTTGCAGAAGCACTTGCTGGAGGCGGTTGGGTGCTCGAGGAACCACTGGCGGGCTCTGAGGTCCGGTAGCGCTTGGAGGTGGCACGCCCGGGGTTGATACGGCGACCTTGCTGCTCGGAAATGTCATCACCTGGAGCCAAACACAAAAGGAGGCAAAACAACTAGAAGAAACGAGCATAAGCCAACAAACACAACAAAAGATCAAGGGAAGGTAGGAGAATGATGGAAATTGGCATGCAGCGGTAGTACCGTGACCTGCCCGCGGTAGTACCGCCCCAAAGGGAGCGGTAGTACCGCCCTAGGCCAAGCGGTAGTACCGCTCCAAAGGGAGCGGTAGTACGGCTTGAGGCGGATACACAGCAGTTTCAAAGCGCGAGGCGGTGAAACAGTGGTTTCCTACTACCGTGGACAGATCCGGCACTACCGGCCTACCAAATTCAAAAATATTCCTACCAAACATCAATCTAGATGATCTAGTTGCCTTCTCCAACCAACTCAAGCCTAGATTTAGCCAAAAATCTAGAGATGCAACCACCATTGCCCCTAAGCACAAGATCTAAAAGCAAGACCAAAAGAGAGAAGGAACGTGGGCAATACCGGCATCCATGGCAAGAGGACGAGGTGGGGATTGACTCCACCGAAGGAAATGGAGAGGAACGCCCCGGAGGAGGAGATCCACCGGAGCCCTTCCACGGAGGAACGGTGCTGGAGAGAGGGAGAGGCACGAGGGGGCGAGCGAATGGGTATGGGGGAGAAGAAACCTCCCCCTGCCCCGATAAAAAAAACCCCTGGCCCCGCCCCGCAGCGGTAGTACCGCGCTGGGGAGCGGTAGTACCGCTCATAAGCGGTAGTTCTGCACTGGTGTGGCGGTAGTACCGCTTACCACGGTAGTACCGTCCATCACCAGCAGTAGTACCGCTTATCAGCGGTAGTACCGCTCGCCAGCAGCGGCAGTACCGCCCAGCACACCGCGGCAACTAGACTACATGGCTTAGCTCAAAAAAAAAACAGAAAACCCGCAACGAAAAGCAAAAGAACACACCAGCAAGAGGCCAAGAAACCTCTCTTCAAGAGAGGGCGATGGCCAAAGCCACCTATGTTTGAGTCAAGAGGTATGGCGCTGCGAAGATTTTAACCTTGGGCCCATGACCAAAACTCGTCTTTTGAGCACACGTGCCATCAACAATGGTAAAGTGAAAGACTTGATCAATTTATGCATAATGGGGGGAGGGAGAGTTCATTGAGAGAACAACACTCCCCCTATGTCCATGCCTACACCTAAACTAGACAGCAAATTGAGCGTGGTAGGGTGTGCACGGGTTCAAGCAACATTGCTCGAATCAATGATATTTAGCTCATGCCTTAACTCACGAAATCTTGCTTCATCCAAGGGCTTCGTGAAAATATCTGCAAGGTTGTCATGAGTGTTGACATAGTTGAGCTCGATCTCTCCTCGCCTAATGTGATCCCGGATGAAGTGATACCGAATCTCAATATGCTTCGTCTTGAAGTGTTGCACCGGGTTGAGAGAAATCTTGATGGCACTTGCATTGTCACACCAAAGAGGCACTTTGTCACAAGTGACACCGTAATCCTTTAAAGTTTGCCTCATCCATAAGAGTTGTGCACAACAACTACTGGCCGCAACATATTCCGCTTCGATGGACGAGAGAGACACACAACTTTGCTTTTTGGAAGACCAACTTACCAACGAGCAACCAAGGAATTGGCATCCTCCGGAAGTGGACTTCCTATCCACTTTGTCTCCCGCCCAATCGGAATCCGAGTAACCTACAAGCTTGAAGTTTGATCCTCTTGGGTACCATAAGCCAAAGTTTGGGGTATGAGCCAAATATCGAAAGATTTGTTTGACGACCACATATTGACTTTCCTTAGGTGCTCGGCTTGAAACCGTGCACAAATTCCCACACTCAACATGATGTCTGGTCTAGATGCACAAAGGTAAAGCAAGGATACAATCATGGAACAGTATACCTTTTGATCCACCACTTTACCATTGGGATCTAGATCAAGTTGGCACTTGGTGGGCATTGGGGTGGAAGCCGGCTTGACGTCACTTAGCTTGAATCTCTTGAGCATGTCTTGAGTGTATTTGGATTGATTGATGAAGGTTCCTTCTCTTCTTTGCTTCACTTCGAACCCTAGAAAGAACTTCAACTCCCCCATGGAGGACATCTCGAACTTTGAGGTCATGAGAGCGGCAAATTCCTCATTGAAAGCTTTGTTAGGAGAACCAAAGATAATATCATCAACATATAATTGGCACACAAACAACTCCCCTTTGACCTTCTTAGTAAAAAGAGTGGGGTCGATTATCCCAACTTCAAACCCACGGTCTTGTAACAACTCGGTAAGGTGGTCATACCACGCACGTGGGGCTTGTTTAAGGCCATAGAGTGCCTTATCGAGTTGATACACATGATCGGGAAAGTAGGGATCCTCGAACCCGGGGGGTTGCTTGACGTACACCAATTCATTAATGGGACCATTAAGAAAAGCACTCTTCACATCCATTTGATGTAACTTAAAGTTATGATGAGAAGCATATGCAATCAACATGCGAATGGATTCAAGACGAGCAACGGGAGCAAAGGTTTCACCGTAGTCGATACCCTCGACTTGGGAGTAGCCTTGTGCTACCAAACGAGCCTTGTTGCGAATGATAATCCCATGGACATCTTGCTTGTTCTTGAATATCCACTTGGTTCCAATGACATTGTGGTTCCCCATTGGCCTTGGCACCAATCTCCACACTTTGTTGCGCTCGAAGTTGTTGAGTTCTTCATGCATGGCATTGAGCCAATCCGGATCTTCGAGTGCCTCATAGACCTTGTGAGGTTCCACACAAGAGACAAACGCGTGATGCTCACAATAATTTGCTAATTGTCTACGAGTGCTTACCCCCTTTCTTAAGCTTCCAAGCACATTCGTCATGAGATGATCCTTGGTGGAGAGCTTGAAAGCAACTTTGGCGGAACGACGCTCTAATTCCTCCTCGGTGGTGAGTTGAGGAGCGGTTACTTGATCATCTTGAGCGTCGTCATGAACTTGTTCTTGGTCTTGAACTTGCTCGGGGGAGAGAACTTGACCTTGAGCATCACTTGGTGTGTCAACACCGTCTTGAGTATGATCTTGCCCTAGGTCTTTTTCATGAGGTTGAGGGCCTTCACTTTGTTCTTCGGAAGCGTGTGGGCCTTGGGTTGGTGATGGCTCCACTTGAGTGGAGCATTGTCCTTCTCCTTCGGCCACAAGGGGTTCCTCAATGGGTAGGATGAAACCAACACCCATTCTTCTTATGGCTTGAGGAGGAATTTCATCACCTACATCACAAGTGCCACTTTGCTCCACTTGGGAGTCGTTATTCTCATCAAACTCCACGTTACACGTCTCCTCAATAAGTCCCGTGGATTTATTGAGGACACGGTAAGCATGAGAGTTTGTAGCATAACCAACAAATATGCCCTCATAAGCTCTAGCCTCAAATTTAGACAACCGAACACCTTTCTTGAGAATGAAACACTTACACCCGAATACCCGGAAGTACTTGAGGTTGGGCTTGTTACCGGTGAGTATCTCATAAGGAGTCTTGTTCAAACCCTTGCGGAGGTAGAGCCGATTTGATGCATGACACGTGGTGTTGATGGCTTCGGCCCAAAAGTTGTACGGAGACTTGAACTCCGCCATCATGGTCCTTGCCGCATCCATCAACGTCCGGTTCTTCCTCTCCGCAACACCGTTTTGTTGAGGGGTGTATGGTGCGGAATATTGATGCTTGATTCCCTCATCACTAAGAAATTCATCCAAGGTGTAGTTCTTGAACTCGGTGCCGTTGTCACTTCTTATTGTCAAGATCTTTGCATTGTGTTGACGTTGTGCTTCATTGGCAAATCAATGACGGTTTGTTGGGTCTCGCTCTTCCTCTTGAAGAAATACACCCATGTGTACCTTGAGTAGTCATCCACAATCACCAAGCAATACTTTCTACCTCCAAGACTATCGAAGGATGGAGGCCCAAAGAGATCCATGTGAAGGAGCTCCAAACGCCTCTTTGAATAAATGATAGTCGTGGGAGGGTGAGCCTTCTCATGTAGCTTTCCTTTGATACAGGCACTGCAAGCACGATCTTTAGCAAAACTAACATTCGTTCGTCCACGGACATGGTCCCCCTTTAGGAGACTTTGCAAAGATCTCATATTGACATGGGCTAAACGGCGATGCCAAAGCCATCCCACATCAACTTCAGCCATTAGGCATGTCGCGGTCTTAGTGGGTCGCTCCGAAAAGTTAATCACATATAGACCGTTCTCGACATGCCCAACAAAGGCTACTTTAAGAGTCTTGCTCCACAAGAGGGCCACGATATCGATATCAAAGAAAGTGGCAAAGCCCATGATTGCAAGTTGACGAACGGAAAGTAAATTGTATGCAAGGGACTCAACAAGCATGACCTTCTCGATCGTGAGATCATGAGAGATGACCACCTTGCCAAGTCCCAATACCTTAGAAGATGAGGCGTCACCCCACTCGACATTGGTGGGCATAGATGGAACCTTGTGCACGTCCACCACCAAGTCCTTGCTTCCGGTCATATGATTTGTAGCTCCGCTATCGAGCAACCATGATCCACCACCGGAAGCAAACACCTACAAGAGATCAATGCTTGGTTTTAGGTACCCATTTTGTAATGGGTCCTTTGATGTTAGTAACAAGGGTCTTAGGAACCCAAATAGACCATTCAATGTGCTCATGAAGAGAACCAACAAATTTGGCATAAACATGCCCATCACTAGCACGGCACAACACATAAGAAGGATTAAAATCGCCGGCTTTGTTGGGTGAGGTGACATTGCCCTTCTTGACTTTGTTCTTCTTCTTCTCCTCGGGGACACTCTCTCCCGCCCTCACAAAGGTTTTCATGAGGGGAGGAGGTCGTTTGGTCTTGTCATTCTTCTTCTTGTTTTTGGAGTCGGGGACGTAACCAACCCCTTCCTTCGCCACACCTCCCTTTTGGTTGATCAAGAGATCATTGAGGTTCTTCTTCCCTTGTATGCAAGTCGCAAGGCCTCTCTCAAGTTGCTCCTTCAACTTAGCATTTTCCTCAACAAGATGTATATGCTCACAACACGGGTTAGTAGCATTTGCATTATCAATTAAAACCATATGAGGAAAAGTTGCTTTCTCCTTAGTTAGCTTCACTTGGAGTTGATCATGAGACTCCTTGAGACTAGCGTGAATACCCTTCAAGGCCGTGTGGGCCTTGTCAAGTATATCAAACTCCTCTTTGAGTCTAGCAAGATCAACTCCGAGTTTGGCCTTCTCGGAATTTAGCACACGAGAAACAACGAGGGCATGATCATAATCTTTCTCTAACTTAGCATGATCACCGTTGTATGACTCCTCAAGAGACAAACGAAGACCACGCTCTTCCTCAAGAGCATTGGAAAGATCCGATATCTCATCGGCATAGTCACTACTATGCCCTTCCATCTTTGAGATGGTGTCTTCGTGAGCCTCGATCATGTCATTGGCCTCACCAAGTTGTTCCAAGAGAGCAACAAAGTGCTTCTTGGATTTTCCCTTGAGTTTGCCCATAAAGGCCTCAAACTCGTTAGCCTCCACATTAGCTCCCTCAACTTCATTAATGCTCTCCGATGGGGAAGGATGATTAATGATGGTAGTTTTGATGTTGGAGGTTACCTTGTTGGTGGCTTTCGCCATGAGGCACTTGGCGTTGATGCTCTCGTTAGGTGAGTCGAAGAGAGACACTCGTGACGTTGTGGCAATGGCGACGGAGGCCATGGCAACCGACTCATCATCTTCATCATCGTCATCATCCTCATTGTACTCTTCTTGCACAACCAAGGCCTTGGGAGGAGTCTTCTTGGTGAAGTTGTTCTTGTTGGGGAACGACTTGGCCTTGTCCTTTCGGATGAGTTTGCCACCATTGTCTTCCCTCTTCTCATACGGGCATTCCGCAACGAAATGACTCACGTTGCCGCAATTGTAGCAAGTCCTTACACGTTGCTTGCCCCTCGTGCCACTCGAGGTGTTTTTGCTAAAGTTGTTCCTCGAGTTTTTCTTGCTCCAAAATTGCCTTGAAGCAAGTGCCATGTGTTCATGATATGCATACTTTGTATCTTTGGGGTTGCTCTCCTCCTCTTCCTCTTCTTCTTCTTCCACGGTGAGCTTGGCCTTCAAAGCAAGGTTAGGCTTCTTTCCCCGTTGAGAATGGAGCACTGCATTGTCGGCGGTCTTGTCCAAAATGTTCATGGCAACAAACTCATCCAACACCTCGCTTGAGGTCAAAGTGTGGAAGTCCGGTCTTTGGCGGATGACGGAGGACATGGCCTTGTGGTAGGGCATCATTTCCTTGAGGAATTTGCGCTTGATCCAATTGTCATCCGTGTCCTTGCTCCCGTGATCTCGTAGTGAGACCGCGAGTTTGGTGACTCTCCGATAAAGCTCACGAGGTTCTTCATCTTCCTTCATTGCAAACTCATCGGCCTCATCTTGTACCACTTCATAGTTGGAGCGTTGAATGCTTGCGCTTCCCCGGTAGAGAGACACGACACAATGCCATGCATCTTTGGCCAAGGCGAAGGGACGAAGATGAGGTAGGTCTTCGGGTGGAATTGCATCTTGAATGATGAAGAGAGCATTCTCATTGAATTGATTGTCCGCGACTTCTCGAGGAGTGAAGTTGCTTGGATCATGTGGGTAGAAACCTTCTTCAATGATTCTCCAAAGGTTAGTGTTCACATGATTTAAATGACGTTTAAAGCGGCAAACCCAAGAATCAAAATCCTCATTTTTCACAATCTTAGGAGGAGGACCGGCATGATTCAAATGAGTAGAAGGAACCAGTCCACCATACACAAGTGGTGGTTCCACATGGGCAAAGATACCGGTGCCATTCTTGCCACTAGAAGAAGGAGCCTTTTCACTACTAGCTTCCCCCTTGTCGGGGATAGCATCCGACACCTTGTTGGTGGGATCCCACACTTTCAACGGTGTGGTGGATAGTTTAAGCCCCTCAAGAAATTTAGTAAACATGTTTTCAACTTCGGTCGTCATGGAGGTTTTCAATGTCTCCAAGGCTACATTGAACTCCTCACGAGAGACCGAAGTTCCCCCATCGCCCGTAGACGAGATAGGATTCACACCGGAGTGTTCCTCCGCTCCGTCTACGGTATCAACCATACTCTTTGGACGGTAAAGTCCTTAATAAAGAGACGAGGCTCTGATACCAATTGAAAGGATCGATATGGTTGACTAGAGGGGGGGGGGTGAATAGGCAACTACCAATTTTTAGCTTTTCTTTACCAAATTAAACTTTGCATCAAAGTAGGTTGTCTAGATGTGCAACTAGGTGAACAACCTATATGATGCAACAACAACAAGCACACAAGCAAGCAAGGGAACAAACACTAAAAAGCTTGCACAAGTAAAGGTAAGAGATAACCAAGAGTGGATCCGGTGAAGACGAGGATGTGTTACCGAAGTTCCTTCCTTTTGAGGGGAAGTACGTTTCCGTTGGAGCGGTGTGGAGGCACAATGCTCCCCAAGAAGCCACTAGGGCCACCGTATTCTCCTCACGCCCTCACACAATGCGAGATGCCGTGATTCCACTATTGGTGCCCTTGAAGGCGGCGACCGAACCTTTACAAACAAGGTTGGGGCAAACTCCACAACTTAATCGGAGGCTCCCAACAAGACCACGAAGCTTCACCACAATGGAATATGGCTCCGAGGTGACCTCAACCATCTAGGGTGCTCAAACACCCAAGAGTAACAAGATCCGCTAAGGATGAGTGGGGGAATCAAAAATCTCACGGTGGAAGTGTAGATCGGGGCCTTCTCAACCACTCCCGAGCAAATCAACAAGTTTGGTTGGCTAGGGAGTGAGATCGGGCGAAAATGGAGCTTGGAGCAATAATGGAGCTTTAATGGTGGAAGAGGTAGGTCAAAGGGGAGAAGAAGACACCCTTTTATAGTGGGGGGAACAATCCAACCGTTACCCCCCACTCAGCCCCGCAGAGAGCGGTACTACCGCGGGGGCAGGGCGGTACTACCGCTCACAAGCGGTACTACCGCTCCCCCTCAGCAGTACTGCCGTGCTAGAAGAGAAGGGGCTGGGGCTGGGACCCAGAGCGGTACTACCGCGGAGGCAGGGCGGTACTACCACTCACAAGCAGCACTACCGCCACTACTATCGCAGCTAGTACCGTAAAACCCGACACGAGAAAATGCGCACTCGAGTCGAGGCGGTAGGAGCACGGAGCCACAACGGTACTGCGGCTGAGGCCAACCAGCGGTACTACCGCTCCGAGGAGCGGTACTACCGCTTACTGAGCTTCAGCCGTACTACCGCTATACTGCAGCTAGTGCCGTAAAACCCGACACGAGAAAATGCGCACTCGAGTCGAGGCGGTAGGAGCACGGAGCCGCAGCGGTACTGCAGCTGAGGCCATAAAGCGGTACTACCGCTCCGAGGAGCGGTACTGCCGCTTAGTGAGCCTCAGCGGTACTACCGCTGTGGCCCGCGGTACTACCGCTGGGTCCAGGAAAAGACACAAAGGGGAGAAAAGAGAAGCTCCAGAGAGACGGAAAGAAACGGTGGGTGTGAGAAGAACGTGTACGTGTTGATTCCACCCAAACCATACCGAAGCAGATCCCCTCTTGATAGTACGGTGACTACTACAAAACTTAGTCCACCAACAAAGTCACGAAGGAAGCTACACCGTCTTGAGTAGAGCGCCGAGGGGAAATAATTGTTTCGTGCCAAAGGATGAATATCTGAAAGAACTCAAAGCACCCGATTAGTCCGCAAATGCATTGTCATCAATCACCAAACACCGTAGGGATAAATATGCCCTTACAACCATGATCTTGCGTGTGCGTAGGAATTTTTTTGAAATTACTACGTTCCCCAACATGTACGCGCGGCACAAATTTCGCCGTTTGACTGGGACTAGGACAGAGGCCGGATTGCTAGGCGAGCTCTAAATGTGCCTGGTGATCCTCTTGCAGGGTACTCCGGACTCGCTTGAAGGTGTCCGGGGTCTTTTTCGCCGAATTGGCGGTTTGCCTCAAAAGGCTGCTTTGCGCTTCTGCTGCGAGGGTCGCAGTGTGCTCCTCCATGCGGAGTGAGCATTCTGTGTTTCCATTAACTGTTATAACCCCGCGAAGTCCTGGCATTTTGAGCTTGAGGTATGCATAATGCGGTACCGCATTGAATCTGGCAAATGCGGTTTGTCCGAGCAGTGCATGATAGCCACTGCAGAAGGGGACGATATCGAAGGTTAACTCCTCGCTTCGAAAGTTGTCCGGAGATCCGAAGACTACTTCTAGTTTTATTGAGCCCGTGCAACAGGCCTCTACACCCAGGATGACACCTTTAAAGGTGGTTTTGGTGGGTTTGATCCTCGAGGGGTCTATGCCCATTTTACGCACTGTATCCTGATAGAGCAGGTTCAGGCTGCTGCCACCGTCCATAAGGACTCGAGTGAGGTGAAATCCGTCAATGATGGGGTCAAGGACCAATGCGGCAGAACCGCCATGACGAATACTGGTGGGGTGGTCCCTGCGATCGAAGGTGATCGGACAAGAAGACCATGGGTTGAACTTTGGGGCGACTGGCTCCATCGCATAGACGTCCCTCAGTGCACGCTTCCGTTCCCGCTTGGGAATATGGGTTGCATATATCATGTTTACCGTTTTCACTTGGGGAGGGAATTTCTTCTGTCCTCCTGTGTTCGGCGGCCAGGGCTCCTCTTCGTCGTCGCTATGCAGCCCCTTTTCCTTGTTTTCGGTATTTAATTTGTCGGCCTGTTTGAACACCCAGCATTCTCTGTTGGTGTGGTTGGCTGGTTTATCGGGGGCGCCGTGAATTTGACACAAACGATCGAGTATGCGGTCCAAGTTGGATAGGCCCGGATTGCTTCTTTTGAACGGCTTTTTCCGCTAACCGGATTTAGAGCCACTGAATCCGGCATTGACTGTCGTGTCTTTGGTGTTGTCACCGTTGTTGCGGCGCTTGTGTCTGTTGCGATGTGGCCTGCCATTGCTATCTTTGGCATCTGAATTGCCAGGGTTTCTTGAAGTGTTGTTGCTGCGAGCCAGACAGCTATCCTCGCCCGCACAAAAGCAGGTCATGAGTGTCGTGAGGGCTGCCATGGACGTCGGCTTTTCTTGGCCGAGGTGTCGGGCGAGCCACACGTCGCGGATGTTATGCTTCAATGCCGCTAAGGCCTCGGCATTCGAACAACCGACGATTTGGTTCTTTTTAGTTAGGAACCGAGTCCAGAATTTCCTGGTTGATTCCCCTGGTTGTTGGGTTATGTGACTCAAGTCATCGGCATCCGGTGGTCGCACATAAGTGCCCTGGAAGTTATCAAGGAATGTGTCTTCCAAGTTCTCCCAGCTGCCAATGGAGTTTGCCGGCAGGCTATTGAGCCAATGCCGAGCAGGTCCTTTGAGTTTTAGTGGGAGGTACTTGATGGCATGTAGATCGTCACCGCGGGCCATGTGGATGTGAAGGAGGAAATCTTCGATCCATACCGCGGGGTCTGTTGTGCCATCATATGATTCAATATTCACGGGTTAAAAACCTTCTGGGAATTCGTGATCCATCACTTCATCCGTGAAGCATAGGGGGTGTGCAGCGCCTCTGTGCCGGGCTATATCACGACGCAGTTCATACGAGTCTTGTCTGCTATATTCGGCCCGGCCGGATTTGCTTTTAGTATATCTGGCGTGACGGTCGTCGTCACTCGTTGGGGCGCGCCCCTGTGATCCATAGATCGATCTTGTATGTCCTACTTTGTTTTCCAATACGTCTCGCAGGTCCTGCGTGTTGCCCCGGGCCTTGGTGTTTTTGTTTGACTGGCGACAGGGTGCGAGTTGGACTTCGGGCTGATACGCCGCTTTGTCTCGGCCACGAGGTGGTCGGTCAGCCGCATCATACGCTGGTAGTGTAGGCTTTAATGCTTCCTCCTCGAGTTGGGGTAGCAACCTACGCTTTGGGTAACTTTTGGTTGGGCGCTCGAGTTCGTATTCCTCGGCTGCCAGTGCTACGTCTTGAGCTTGCATTGGTTTTCCCCGAAGAGGAAGGGATGATGCAGCAGAGTAGCGTAAGTATTTCCCTCAGTTTTTGAGAACCAAGGTATCAATCCAGTAGGAGCCCACGCTCATGTCCCTCGTACCTGCACAAAGCGATAGCTACTCGCAACCAACGCGATTAGGGGTTGTCAATCCCTTCACGGTCACTTACGAGAGTGAGATCTGATAGATATAATATTTTTGGTATAAAGATGCAAAGTAAAAAGTAAAAGCAAAGTAAAAAAGCAAAGCAAGATTAAAGTGATGGAGATTGATATGATGAGAATAGACCCGGGGGCCATAGGTTTCACTAGTGGCTTCTCTCAAGAGCATAAGTATTCTACGGTGGGTGAACAAATTACTGTTGAGCAATTGACAGAATTGAGCATAGTTATCAGAATATCTAGGCATGATCATGTATATAGGCATCACGTCCGTGACAAGTAGATTGAAACGATTCTGCATCTACTACTATTACTCCACTCATCGACCGCTATCCAGCATGCAATCTAGAGTATTAAGTTAAAAACAGAGTAACGCCTTAAGCAAGATGACATGATGTAGAGAGATAAATTCATGCAATATGAAATAAACCCCATCTTGTTATCCTCGATGGCAACGATACAATACGTGCCTTGCTGCCCCTTCTGTCACTGGGTAAGGACACCGCAAGATCGAACCCAAAGCTAAGCACTTCTCCCATGGCAAGAACTACCAATCTAGTTGGCTAAACCAAACGGATAATTCGAAGAGACTTGCAAAGATAACCAATCATACATAAAAGAATTCAGAGAAGATTCAAATATTATTCATAGATAGACTTGATCATAAACCCACAATTCATCGGTCTCAACAAACACACCGCAAAAAGAAGATTACATCCAATAGATCTCCACAAGAGGGAGGAGAACTTTGTATTGAGATTAAAAGAGAGAGAAGAAGCCATCTAGCTACTAACTATGTACCCGAAGGTATGAGGTAACCTACTCACATTTCATCAGAGGGGCTAGGATGATGTAGAAGCCCTCCGTGATGACGGCCCTCTTCCGGCGGAGCTCCGGAACAGGCCCCAAGATGGGATCTCGTGGATACATAAAGTTGCGGCGGTGGAATTAGGTTTTTGTCTCCTGTTCTGATCGTTTGGGGGTTACGTGTGTATATATAGGAGGAAGAAGTACGCCAGAGGAGCAACGAGGGGCCCACGAGGCAGGGGGCGCGCCTTGGGGGGGGGCGCCCCCCACCCTCGTGACCGCCTCTTTTGTTCCTTGGAGCAGGGTCTAAGTCTCCTGGATCACGTTCGGTGAGAAAATCACGTTCCCGAAGATTTTATTCCGTTTGGACTCCGTTTGATATTCCGTTTCTTCGAAACACCGAAATAGGCAAAAAACAGCAATTCTGGGCTGGGCCTCCGGTTAATATGTTAGTCCCAGAAATAATATAAAAGTGGAAAATAAAGCCTAATATAGTCCAAAACAGTAGATAATATAGCATGGAGCAATCAAAAATTATAGATACGTTGGAGACGTATCAGGCATCCCCAAGCTTAATTCCTGCTCGTCCTCGAGTAGGTAAATGATAAAAAGAGAATTTTTGATGCGGAGTGCTACTTGGCATAATTTCAATGCAAATCTTCTTAATTGTGGTATGAATATTCAGATTAGAAAGATTCAAGACAAAAGTTTATATTGACATAAAAATAATAATACTTCAAGCTTACTAATAAAAGCAATTATGTCTTCTCAAAATAACATGGCCAAAGAAAGTTATCCCTACAAAATCATATAGTCTGGCTATGCTCCATCTTCACCACACAAAGTATTCAAATCATGCACAACCCCGACGACAAGCCAAACAATTGTTTCATACTCTAACTTTTTCAAAACTTTTTCAATCTTCACGCAATACATGAGCGTGAGCCATGGATATAACACTATAGGTGGAATAGAATGGTGGTTGTGGAGAAGACAAAAAGGAGGGGAAGATAGTCTCACATCAACTAGGCGTATCAACTTGCTATGGAGATGCCCATCAATAGATATCAATGTGAGTGAGTAGGGATTGCCGTGCAACGGATGCACTAGAGCTATAAATGTATGAAAGCTCAACAAAAGAAACTAGTGGGTGTGCATCCAACTTGCTTTCTCATGAAGACCTAGGGCAATTTTGATGAAGCCCATCATTGGAATATACAAGCCAAGTTCTATAATGTAAAATTCCCACTAGTATATGAAAGTGACAACATATGAGACTCTCTATATGAAGAACATGGTGCTACTTTGAAGCACAATATATGAGACTCGCTATATCATGGTTCTACTTTGAAGCACAATTGTGGTAAAAGGATAGTAGCATTGCCCCTTTTTATTTATTTTCTTTTTTTGGGGCCTTATTTTTTTCTTTGGCCTTTCTCTTTTTTTTATTGGGACAATGCTCTACTGAATGATGATCATCACACTTTTATTTATTTACAACTCAATGATTACAACTCGATTCTAAAACAAAGTATGACTCTATATGGATGCCTCCGGCGGTGTACCAGGATATGCAACGAATCAAGAGTGACAAGTATGAAGAAATTATGAATGGTGGCTTTGCCACAAATACTATGTCAACTACATGATCATGCTAAGCAATATGACAATGATGAATGTGTCATGATGAACTAGATAGTGGAAAGTTGCATGGCAATATATCTTGGAATGGCTATGGAAATGCCATAATAGGTAGGTATGGTGGCTGTTTTGAGGAAGGTATATGGTAGGTGTATGATACCGGCGAAAGGTGCACGGTATTAGAGAGGCTAGCAAAGGTGGAAGGGCGAGAGTGCGTATAATCCATGGACTCAACATTAGTCATAAAGAACTCATATACTTATTGCAAAAATCTAGAAGTTATCAAAGCAAGTATTACGAGCATGCTCCTAGGGGGATAGATTGGTAGGAAAAGACCATCGCTCGTCCCCGACCACCACTCATAAGGAAGACAATCAATAAATAAATCATGCTCTGACTTCCGTTACATAACGGTTCACCATACGTGCATGCTACGGGAATCACAAACCTTAACACAAGTATTCTTTAAATTCACAACTACTCAACTAGCATGACTTTAATATTATCACCTCCATATCTCAAAACAATTATCATGCTTCAATCTTTTCTTAGTATTCAACACACTCAAAATAAAGTTTCACAAATCTTGAATACCAAGCATATTATTATTAAGCAAATTACCATGCTATTAAGAGACTCTCAAAATAATTTAAGTGAAGCATGAGAGATCAATAGTTTCTTTTAAAAAAATCCACCACCGTGCTCTAAAAGATCTAAGTGAAGCACATAGAGCAAAATTATAACGCTCAAAAGATATAAGTGAAGCACATAGAGCAAAATTATCTAGCTCAAAATATATAAGTGAAGCACCTAGAGTATTCTATCAAATTTTAATTCATGTATGGCTCTCTCAAAAGGTGTGTACAGCAAGGATGATTGTGGCATACTAAGACACAAAGACACAAATAATACAAGACGCTCCAAGCAAAACACATATCATGTTGGTGAATAAAAATATAGCTCCAAGTAAATTACCTATGGAAGTGGACGAAAGAGGGGATGCCTTTCGGGGCATCCCCAAGCTTTGACTTTTTGGTGTCCTTGGATTATCTTGGGGGTGCCATGGGCATCCCCAAGCTTAGGCTCTTGCCACTCCTTGTTCCATGATCCATCAAAAGAATTCACCCAAAACTTGAAAACTTCACAACACAAAACTCAAAATAGAAAACTCGTGAGCTCCGTTAGCGAAAGAAAACAAAAGACCACTTCAAGGTACTGTAATTAACTCATTCTTTATTTATATTGGTGTTAAACCTACTGTATTCCAACTTCTCTATGGATTATAAACTATTTTACTAGCCATAGATTCATCAAAATAAGCAAACAACACACGAAAAATAGAATCTGTCAAAAACAGAACAGTCTGTAGTAATCTGTAGCTAGCGCAAGATCTGGAACCCCAAAAATTTAAAAATAAATTGCTGGACGTGAGTAATTTATCTATTAATCATCTTCAAAACGAATTAACTAAATATCACTCTTCAAATAAAAATGACAGCAGTTCTCGTGAGCGCTAAAGTTTCTGTTTTTTACAGCAAGTTCAACAAGACTTTCCCCAAGTCTTCCCAACGGTTCTACTTGGCACAAACACTAATTAAAAACAAAAAACACAACCAAAACAGAGGCTAAATAATTTATTTATTACTAGATAGGAGAAAAAAGCAAGGAATAAAAATAAAATTGGGTTGCCTCCCAACAAGCGCTATCGTTTAACGCCCCTAGCTAGGCATAAAAGCGAGGATAGATCTAGGTATTGCCATCTTTGGTAGGGAATCCATAAGTGGCTCTCATGATAGTTTCATATGGTAATTTTATTTTATTTCTAGGAAAGTGTTCCATGCCTTTTTTAATGGAAATTGAAATCTAATATTCCCTTCCTTCATATCAATAATCGCACCAACCGTTCTAAGGAAAGGTATACCAAGAATAATAGGGCAAGAAGGATTGCAATCTATATCAAGAACAATGAAATCTATGGGCACATAATTCCTATTTGCAACAATAAGAACATCATTAATCCTTCCCATAGGTTTCTTAATAGTGGAATCCGCAAGATGCAAGTTTAGAGAGCAATCATCAAAATTACGGAAATCTAGTAAATCACACGAAGTCTTGGGAATAGTAGAGACACTAGCACCCAAATCACACAAAGCATAAAACTCATGATCTTTAATTTTAATTTTAATAGTTGGGTCCCACTCATCATAGAGTTTTCTAGGGATAGAAACTTTCAACTCAAGTTTTTCTTCATAAGATTGCATCAAGGCATCAACAATATGTTCGGTGAAGGCTTTATTTTGGCTATAAGCATGTGGAGAATTTAGAACGGATTGCAACAAGGAAATACAATCAATTAAAGAGCAACTTTCATAATTAAATTCCTTGAAATCCAATATAGTGGGTTTAGCAACATCTAGATTTTTATTTCTTTCAATCCCACTTTCATCAATTTCATCATTAAGATCTAAATACTCCGAATTTTTAGAACGCCTTCTAGGTAAAGGAAGATCATATTCAGTTTCATCAAAATTCATATTGCAAAATAAAGATTTAATAGGAGACACATCAATAACTTTTAGATCTTCATCTTGATTTTCATAGGTATTGGAAGAACACGCTTTAATAAAGGCATCTTCGGAAGCACGCATCCTAGCGGTTCTTTCCTTGCACTCATCAATGGAAATTCACATGGCTTTGGACTCATTGATATCATGCTTAGGAGGAATAGATCTAAGCTTTAAAGAATCAACCTCAAGAGAAATTCTATCAACGTTTCTAGCCAAATCATTAACTTTAAGAAATTTCTCCTCAAGCAAAGCATTAAAATTCTTTTGTGAATTCATAAACTCTTTAACACTATTCTCAAATTCAGAGGGCATCCTATTATAATTTCCATAAGAGTTGTTGTAGGAATTGCCATAATTATTAGAAGGATTACTAGGATATGGCCTAGGATTAAAATTCCCTCTATAAGCGTTGCTACCAAAATTATTTCTACCAACAAAATTCACATCCATAGATTCATTGTTATTCTCAATCAAAGTAGACAAAGGCATATCATTAGGATCAAAAGAAACACTCTTAGTAGCAAATAATTTCATAAGTTCATCCATCTTTCCACTCAACACATTAATTTCTTCTATCGCATGCACTTTTTTATTAGAAGATCTTTCAGTATGCCATTGAGAATAATTAACCATAATATTATCTAGGAGTTTAGTAGCATCTCCTAAAGTGATTTCCATAAAAGTGCCTCCCGTGGCCGAATCTAAAAGATTTCTAGAAGAAAAATTCAATCCGGCATAAAATTTTTGTATGATCATCCAAAAATTCAAACCATGAGTAGGGCAATTACGTATCATTAATTTCATTCTCTCCCAAGCTTGTGCAACATGTTCATGATCAAGTTGTTTAAAGTTCATAATATCGTTCCTAAGAGAGATGATCTTAGCGGGAGGAAAATACTTAGAGATAAAAGCATCTTTGCACTTGTTCCATGAATCAATACTATTCTTAGGCAAGATGAAAACCAAGCTTTAGCACGATCTCTAAGTGAAAAAGGAAATAGCTTCAATTTAACGACATCATTATTGACATCTTTTTTATTTTGCATATCACATAAATCAACAAAGCTATTCAGATGAGTAGCGGCATCTTCACTAGGAAGGCCGACGAATTGATCTTTCATAACAAGATTCAACAAAGCAGTATTAATTTCACAAGATTCAGCATCGGTAAGAGGAGCAATCGGAGTGCTAAGGAAATCATTATTATTGGTATTAGTGAAGTCACACAATTTGGTAGTATCTTGAGCCATCGCGACAAACAAGCAATCTAACACACGAGAAAACAAAAAGCAAGCGGGCAAAAAGAGGCAAATAGAGAGGGAGGATAAAGAGAGAGAGAGGGCGAATAAAACAGAAAGGGTGAATTGGGGGGAGAGGAAAACGAGAGGCAAATGGCAAATAATGTAATGCGAGAGATAGGGATTGTGATGGGTACTTGGTATGTTGACTTTTTGCGTAGACTCCCCGGCTATGGCGCCAGAAATCCTTCTTGCTACATCTTGAGCTTGTGTTGGTTTTCCCCGAATAGGAAGGGATGATGCAGCAGAGTAGCATAAGTATTTCCCTCAGTTTTTGAGAACCAAGGTATCAATCCAGTAGGAGCCCACGCTCAAGTCCCTCGTACCTGCACAAAGCGATAGCTACTCGCAACCAACGCGATTAGGGGTTGTCAATCCCTTCACGGTCACTTACGAGGGTGAGATCTGATAGATATAATATTTTTGGTATAAAGATGCATAGTAAAAAGTAAAAGCAAAGTAAAAAGCAAAGCAATATTAAAGTGATGGAGATTGATATGATGAGAATAGACCCGGGGGCCATAGGTTTCACTAGTGGCTTCTCTCAAGAGCATAAGTATTCTACGGTGGGTGAACAAATTACTATTGAGCAATTGACAAAATTGAGCATAGTTATGAGAATATCTAGGCATGATCATGTATATAGGCATCACGTCCGTGACAAGTAGATCGAAACGATTCTGCATCTACTACTATTACTCCACTCATCGACCGCTATCCAGCATGCATCTAGAGTATTAAGTTAAAAATAGAGTAACGCCTTAAGCAAGATGACATGATGTAGAGAGATAAATTCATGCAATATGAAATAAACCCCATATTGTTATCCTCGATGGCAACGATACAATACGTGCCTTGCTGCCCCTTCTGTCACTGGGTAAGGACACCGCAAGATCGAACCCAAAGCTAATCACTTCTCCCATGGCAAGAACTACCAATCTAGTTGGCCAAACCAAACGGATAATTCGAAGAGACTTGCAAAGATAACCAATCATACATAAAAG